>NC_079475.1:19140285-20340285 GCF_026230105.1 Diorhabda sublineata
TGCTAGTGCTAACTTAAACAGTTTGTAATGCATTTCTCTCTCTCTTTTAATAGCTTCTGTAAGTATTTTCAATAAATAATTATAATTGATGATAATAATGTCTCTTTATCCCGAACTGTTTTCTTGGCATATTCAAAATCTTATATCTCCCAAACCATAAATTTTACCGAGTTAAGCAAAGAGTACCTTTTTGTTGAAAAATCGAATAAAAAATACATTTTTGCCATCTTATGATTGTACAAGTTATCCCTGTAGAAGTTACAGTTTGTTAACCATTTGGTATGAGCCGCCCTTGGCTTTCAGATAGTAGTTTAGAATTATTCATTACGTCAAGCATACTACATAGACATACGTTATCAATCATTCAAAAATTCATAATCTTGGATTCATAACTTTGATATCGCAATTTTACAGCCTATAACACAGAAGCGACAAGTCTTATTAGATAATTTTTCTTATGTCACAGCATAATTTCACGTCATCTACCCACCCGAATTTTTTGCATCAAGTCCTGGAACATTCTGTATATTTCATCTAGGGTTTTCTGTAAAATTGTCAAATTTCATATCTTACACATTTCCATACGTTTTCACTTGAATAAATTCCCTCCATTTGAGCTTTAGTATAATTAATTAACATTAAAAATCATTGCCACTTTTAGTCAAAATCTTAGGCTTTTTTGTCAAAATAATGCCGCAAATTTGAATACATATTTCTATAGTGCGTATATGAAGAAACTACCAGTTGACAAATAGGAAACATTCTTTATAAAATGAAATGAAATGTCTAAAAGATTCATCAGGAAATGGTAATTTAAGCCCATGTACCGATTTTGACTACAAAGTTTTAACTATATTATCTTCGGCTACACGCATCGTACAAATATTTTATTATTTTACAGAAACAATAATGAAATAATTTCGCTTGAAAAAAAAGTATATATATATATATATATATATATATATATATATATATATATATATATATATATATATGACGAATTGTCATTCCTAAAAGAAGAGAATACCTAGAATATCTAGAATATAAGCGTTTTAATATTTTCAGTATCCTTAACAATGACCTTAAATGTACAGAGAAAGTGATGTTTCAATAAGATTGAGAAAAATCTATTACATTATGTATCATTTATAGATCTACGTCTAATGAAATCCACTGATGCCCAATATGCGCACTTACTCTAACCCGCAGGTTTCCATATTGTTGTCTTACTTGCACTCGTTTGGACACATTTTTCGCTCTGGCAAGCTGTTGGTGATTGAATTTCGTTTTGGCATTGTATATTATTAATTGTTTATTTATTTTATTTATTCTGTTTAAATTTGAAAAATGAGATGAAAACTTGAAGAATAAAGACAAAATACTGCCCTAAAATTTTATAACTGATATTTCAACAAAATAAATCTTATATCTTACCCTCCTTAAAATTTTAGGCTAGTCTACCCCGGCCACACAGTGCTACCAGAAGTGGCTTTTCATTTTCAGTAGGTCTAGAGGATTCACTGTAGAAAGTTTCGGGACTTTTGAAATGACCACCTAAAATTGGACACTGACTATTGGTCTATTGTTTTACTGTTTGTAGTGTTCCCATCCGCAGCATGGAATCGTAAGATACATTTTTCTTCCGTTGTTGATATTACATTGATAATGTCCATTTGCTTGATTGATGTATCTTCTAATTTCTGTATGTGTCTCTGGAGACTAATTACTTCCTGTGCATTGAAATTACCACCTTCTGAAAACAACCTAAAGCATGAAAATACCTCGTGGATAAAATGATTTATCATCATCATATGATGATAATAAATCTCATACCGGAACTTAACTACCAAGAAGTTGTGTGCTTCAAAGGTAAACGTTATCTTGTAATTTTGTTGTTTGAAGATATTTTGATGTTTAATATAACTTCGAATGGTATTGCGGGTTAAGGACTCAAAATAAAACTTTTGAAATGACTACCTGAAATTGGTTATTGGCTCTTGGTCTAACGGTTCTTCGTAATAGATGACACATCTCAAATAATGCTTATCATGAAACAAAGTCATGTTCAGTAGTTTATAATTTATTAGAGAGTATAGAACATTCTAGAAAATAATATAACATTATTCGTTTGATCACTCAAAAATCACTCTGCTTTAACAATGAAGATTTCAAAAGACTGCTTCCACTTTTCTAAATAAAAGTCGCCCTGATCGGCTAATCATTAAAATTCCTCCAATAACCAAATTAGACCGATATGTTTCACTTCGAGACTGGAACTAAATGTCTATTAATAAAACAATTTGGAAGTGTTTGAGCGAAATTATTAAAGAAGCTCGTTTCTTGGTTTTCACATATATTTACGTCGAAAAATTTAATTGTTTCCATTTGTGAATTCATGTCGAAGTGGTGCTAATGATGTAATAAAGAACAATTACAAACAATTTCGATTTATTTCACTGTTTTTATTCTCTTTGTCATCTACATATCATAGTTGTTAAAAATATCACGATCAGCCGATAATAATTATATAGAAATTGTAACGATTGGAAAACCAATGGTTAAATTATGGCAAATATGTATAAGTTCCAATCATCGTTTACGTTTCGCGTACTTCCCTTTTTCTATTATACTTATATATAACTTTACGTCAGGTACTATTTTAATTATTAATGAATCCTATCAACTTTTTTTATTTAGCAGTATCGGGTTATCCGTCTCAATGATAAGGTTTAAACTGTATTCAGTTAACGTTTATATTTGTAGAGGTAAATAAGTATGTTTTCAAAGTGCGTCGCTAAATGATGTAAGTTAGTTATACGCTCTTATATTGTCATATATCTCATTTCTATTTTCTTATACTGAAGTTTCGTTTATAGGGCGAATTAAAAGATAAAAGAACTGTGTAAATCCGTTTAATTTACACATACAATCCGGTATGTACTAAATTCAATTTTAGCGTTATTATGTACTATGTGAAAAAAACCTGAAACAGGTCAATTTTTATTCTTAGATTGAAAATTTACAGTATGAAAATATCATCCCCTTCCAGCACACCCTCGAAAATTTTGAATAAGAAATGGGGTCATATGGCACCTTTCTTAAATTTGCTGACCTCGGGAACTATTTTGTTAATTTCTTCTGTTATCTCAACTTTTAAACCAGCTGTATTGTCTGGTCTATTGAAATATACTTTAGGTTTTAAATAACCCCAGAGAAGTTATCGTGATGAGTCAATTCGGGGGATCTAACTGGCCATTCAATCTTTCCACGTCTTCCAATCCACCTATTGGGAAAAATCTCGTTTAAATAATTTCTAACTGTACGTTAGTAAATTGATCGATCTTTCTCATTTGGAAGATTAACATCAAGAAAATTCTATGTGATGTAGGCACTAAGAAGTTAACCAGACAATCTAGATAAACCTCACCATTAAGTGTGCCATCAAAAAAATGGGGGCCAATAATTTTGTTGTTAATAATACCAACCCAAACCAACATTTTTTTAGGATATTGAACACACACACACACACCATCCAGCGAGGATTTTCTCTGCTCCAATATCGACAGTTATGTTTGTCAATTGTTCTGTTTGGAACGTCGCTCCATAAGAAAAAACAGTTTGTTTATGAACTGCGAGTCTTAAAATTTTCAAGGAGGTGCTTATAATTCAGAGGGAATGCTGGAGGGGGATGATGTTTTAATACTGTAAATCATCAATTTAAGAATTAAATTCGACCTGTATTAGATTTTTTTCACATAGTACAGAATAACGCTAAAATTGAATTTATTCCATACATATGGACCGCACTGTATAAATAATATGAGAAATATTCTTATTAACTTTTTCGTACTCATTTCTTCTTCAAGAAGCAGCGGCCATCGTTTTAATGGAAATCCCAGGGGCTTTCTTGTGTAGTATTTGATCTTGACTATCCTCTCTGGCCTCATTCTGCCAACATACCGGTTCTATTGCCTCCATTCCTTCCAGATCTATCTGATTAAATTGTTTACTTGATACCTCTCTCTGAAAACTGCATTTTTATACCAGATAGCTAGTTTATATCTCGTTATAAACTGGAATTTTGTCATATTCTTTGGTAGAGCTTCTTTTTCTCAAATATCTACTACCACTAAAACCCACTTTGTATCTCATATAGTTCCTTGCATCTCTTTCTATCTGCAATTCTTGATTATTGCTATTGTAATAAGTAAACAACTCTTAGACGAGACAAAGAAATAAACAAAATAGTGATTAGTTACACAAAATGGGGATATTCTTTGGTACAGCTTCTTTTGTTCAAATATCTATCACCAAGAAAACCCATTTTGTATTTCATACAATACCTTGTATCTCTTTCTATCTGCAATTCTTGATTATTGCTATTGTAATAAGTAAATTACTCTTCAACGATTTAAAGGAATAAACCGAAGAGTGATTAGTTACACAAAATGCGGATATTCTTTTGTACAGCTTCTTTTATTCAAATATCTATCACCAAGAAAACTTTCAATATCTTGAAACAGTTTTTTCACAGTTGTGATCATTTTGTCAATAATTTTGTTATGAAGAAAATTGGTTAGAATATCACCAAAGCAAAGACCTGTTGTTTTCTGTAGTGCGTCAAAGTGGAAATAGTCTGTTAGCAACGCGCATCTTACATTTGAAGATTTAAATACTATATTCCCCCTCACTTCAAGTCATTTCCTAATTGGAGACGTTCTGAACAACATACCTCAAGTTATGACTCAAATACGATCAGAAAGACTGTCTCATTATCAACGACTTCAACAGATAATCCAAAATTTTTGTAGCCATTGAAAATCAGAATATCTATATCTGTCTACATTACAAGCCATAACAAATGGGAAGTTCAATTCTTCTCCTAGAATAGAGATGACGACAAAAACACTAGTTTGATTTTGTATGATATATAATTTCGAGCAACACTGCTGTGTTCAAAATGTAAAAAAGTAAAATAAAACGTGAAGTAAACACATTCGTTCAGTTTAACCCAACTCAATCAATCATAATATCAATGAAAGCAACAAACATAAAAAAAAGTTTCCTAACCAAATCATCTTTACCATATTTTATGGTAGTCTCCTTTCAAACATTCAAAATATTGGAACTTCATATTTGAAATATTCATTTAACTTATATAATTAGCGCAGACATAACCAATAATTGTACACCTCTTTTCAAGTAAAATGAGATAAGTAAGAGTGAGAAATTGGTAAACTTTTCAAATTGTTTTTTTCAATTTATTTCCTGTATTCTTTAATTCCCCTCCTTTCTAACATTCAAAATGTTGGAATTTCATATATAAAATATTCATATTACTCATATAATTAGTGCAAACAGACATAACCAATAATCATAGACCCCTTTTCAAGTAAAATGAGATAAGAGTGGTAAACTTTTCAAATTGTTTCTCCATTTATTTCCTGTATAGTGATTTTATTTAAGGTCAATATTGATATTTTCAATAGTTACTTTTCTTTTTGTTATTTTATTTGTTGTATAAACAGAACTATATTTTGATAGAGAGCTTATAAATAAATCGTTAAATTTCATAACCAATGTTAACAGCTTGATATTAGGTGAATTACAAATATTATGAAGTAGATAATAATAACAGTAATAAAAAAATAAAACATACATTGATTCGTAGAATATGAGCGATAAAAATACTGAAAAGATAAAGAATATGTGCTTTTGGCATTCCTCATTTCCTACTTGATATAGGCCGAATATAGTTTTACTCGAAATTATCAATAATTAGCTGACCCGGCAGACTTCGTACTGCCTCAATCGATAAATAAAAACCTGAACTTTTGTATAACACAAACTTGAAGCAAGCGAAAGGAATCCTTTTTTATTAAAACAAATAAAAAAATGCTTGGTATGAATGAAATTATATTATTCTGTTCGATTAATTACACAGGATGTTTGTTATTTACAAAACAGAGTTTTCCTGAAAAACTGGCTATTTATAAGGTTTCAATTTGATATTGAAAAACACACATAGTTATTATCAATTTAAAGCTTTGTAATAAACTTTATTTTTAATCTTGTTTTGTGGTACGTACATAAACAAAGATGATGGTTGCCCGATGCGCAAATTGTCTATGCGCGAAACAAGTGAACTCCAAGTTGATGCCGCAAACTTCCAACGACTGGCCTTGCGGTTTATTTATGGTCATCGCAAAGGCCAGATCTACCGGAAATTGTAAACGCTTAAAATCGATTTGTAAATCTGTTGGAATAATCGGTATTTTCCTCAATGACGTTATTCATCACTTTTTTCGCAGCCAGTCCTGTTCCATTGCACAGTCGAGGTTTATTTTTGTTACGCAGCATGATGACAACTCATCCTAACTGCAGATTGTCAGATAGTGATCCAGGTAATTCCAGTGAATTTAGAAACTCTGTGGAATTGTTGACTACGTCATCCAACTGCCCTGGAAGAAAATTCTGAGTGGTCGTATTGAGATCCTCCACATCTTTATTTTTTGCTGCAAATATTGTTCGTTCACCCAGCCAATTATGGTTATTGAAATGATGCGCTATATCTTAGAAAACACGCTGACCAAGCTCCTCTTTTGAGTCTGTGATGTGACAGAACTCTGTGGGTAGTGTGATGAATCCGGTCGAGGTGTCCACTGAGACATTATTATTTCCAAGGTCTAGCAAGTGCTTCAGAAACACATTTACAGTTTCATCTTGTTGCACTCTTTGTCTGAGGTATCGATAAACATAGAAACATAGAGGATGGATCGACATATTA
Organism: Diorhabda sublineata; assembly: GCF_026230105.1. Taxonomy (NCBI): domain Eukaryota; kingdom Metazoa; phylum Arthropoda; class Insecta; order Coleoptera; family Chrysomelidae; genus Diorhabda; species Diorhabda sublineata. Next base: position 19,147,073 of record NC_079475.1, read on the forward strand.
GTTGGTTGTCAAATGTTAAATATTATGGTTGCGTTCAGAAATTTAATTTGTGACAAAATATCGAGGAAACAAACAAAATTGTTGTTTTCACTCAATATCGAGCATTTTAATATTTATTTACCTTTTAAACTTCCTCTGGACTTCCACAAATAATTCAAGACCAAAATTAGCCAAATCGGTCCAGCCGTTTCGAATTTTAGCGACAAACAGCAATTCATTTATATATACATATATATGATATTTGTTAGATAATTAATTTTTTTTTACGTTATGGTATAAAATATTTTCAGGATAAGATGTATTTCTATTCGACTACAACGTTATCTCTTTCATTTAAATTAACATTTCGTCATGTTTTGAACCATCAAGGTATTTGTTAACTCCAATATTCAGGGGATGTTGATGGCTTCAAAATATTCAATCCTACTATTTAATTCAATACAAAATTTCATCTCAGTTTAATCAATTCTCGAAAATAACTTCGTTAGCATTATCATTCCATTTGTTGATTACTTCATTGTCGATGTCGTTTTCACAGGCATTGTCATTTCAAAAGATTTTAGCTGGGTTTGACTGTCAATTTCAATTAGTTAATATTTCAAAAATTCATTAGAACAACAACTGATATGACAAGTGAATTATAAAAAATCGAGAAAAATAATTTTCTTAATACCAAAGATGGATTGTTGCATACAAAATACAAATTTTGCACCGCCGTTCCTACTTTTCGGTCTTATCAGCATAGAGCTATGGCCTCTCATTCCTACTATTTGGTTTTTTAATATTTCACAATAATTATTTTAAATTCATAGATGTTGATGTGTAGATACTAATATACCTTTGAAAATCAAACGAACTCTGAATATTTAATTACAGTTTCCTTGAGAAACGTGACGGTGTAGCAGTCGGTTTTATTGTAGATAAATACCATCTCCAATAGCCAAAGGTTTGTGAATTATTATAAATTTTCTTCATTTGGTGAATTTTGATTATTTTTAATTCGAAAACTCCGTATACGAGGTATGTGAGAAAATTTACTAGACTGGCAACATTGTGTTTGGTGGTATCTGCCAGAACTGTTTGTTTATTTCTTCAAATCCGTCAGTTCCGTATTTTTGTATGCTACAAAAACGGCACAACGGAATTCATTCAATTATGCAATCAAGTTCTGTGAGTTCGTAGAAAACTGATATCAAAAATATAAAGTTTTCCGCTTTTTCGAAGGCCGAAGATTGATCTTGCTCATGGACAACTACAAGTTCAAAATGAGGCTAAAACATTTGAGCACTCTTGTGAGATCCATCTGTCGTTTAAGAAAAACAGACCATTCGGACCCGCGAAAACCGAAAAATCTCATAATTGAATAGAAGAACCATCAAAGAAGCGTGTGGGTTGATCTAGGTGACAGGATTGTTAATGATATATAATCCTCAGACTTCTAACATTTTTCTATTGATATCTAAATCTTAAAAGGATGTCGTTGTATAACTTTAAAATTTCTCACACATCTATTATATTTCTATATTTCATATCGTATACGTAGCATCCTGTTCCCTTTATTGTCTAATTATCTCCCTATAATTATTTCTAGTCGAGAATTTTCCACAGTAATAATAGTACTGGTAACGTGCTTCGTTCAAATTACAATAACTTATGTATGAAAGATAAGGTTCGGTCATAAAAATAAATTACTTGAAATATAAAAAACTATATTCTATAATAGTTCATATATTTCTAAGCACATGGCATAGTGCTAACATAATTGATGTATACCTCAAAATGCAGAGTGAAATACGAAAACCATCATTAGCAAGAGAAGAAGATAGAGAAGCCAAGCAAGAAAAAAGGATCTGAGAAGTAACAAGAAATGGCGAAATGTGAAGAAGAGAAGTTGAAACATGACACTAATGATTGCGAACAATTAGAATTGAAAAATATAATCAAAACAGAAATGAAAAAATCTAAATGGAATAACATTCAAAGAAATATATTCAAATGAAACATATCGGAGAGAAAATAATTAAATCCAAGTTAAGTTCAAAAGTAGTTACAGGAATCATGTTTTTGGTACAGGTTACCACGGTTAGAAATAAAAATATAAATACCAAAATTATATTATCCGTTAATAAACCTGTACAATGACTCCATTGAATATAATTAATAAACGTGTTCTCGATAGCAGTAGTAAAGTGAATTAAGCAACATAGTTTTCGTAATCTATCAGTCTGATAAGAAACTCAGTGTTTATGTGGAAAAATGATCGATTTCCGCGTTTGTTTAAATATAATTTTATTTCCGGCATTTTTGATTAAGTTGATATCGATATTTACAGTCGTTGTTACTATTAGACAATGGTTACGTTAAGTGGTGTTGGTTATAATCGAAATATTCATGAATTCTACGTTTAACGGGGTAAGTGAGTATTTTTTTCAAATCCTACTAAGTTGTCGATAATTATCAAGTTATCCTATAAAATGAAGAACCTGAAAAGTAATATTTCGTTATTATAACGCAACCACGAGTGAAAATAGTCACAGTTATTGGATTCAATAAAGATTGTACATTTTGCTACATGAATATAGAATGGACTTTTATATTTGCTTGTGATGTGTGTTACGTCGATGTAAGCAAATCATCTCATAGAGCTCATCTCTAACTGTAATGGAATAGAGCCTGAAAAATAGTTTATCAATATGTTTTGAATCCAAGGATGACAGTACTAGAGTCTTATTGATTTTATTGAGAATTTAATGGAGAAATTTCCACTTCCCATATCACATAATCATTCAAATATGTAATGAAGTAGCTTTGTCTCATTTTTTTACCATTAGAAGTCAATAAAAAAGATTTCTAGCATTTGCAAAATACACATGGAAAACAGATAATCCAATATCAATTAATCAATTGGGAATAATTTGTAGAAATTTATTTGCTTTAGTCAAGATTGGAAACGTTTTTTACTACACAAACGCTCGCGTGAGAAAGCTCGTCCCTTTGAGCATCCATTCCCAGATAAATCCGCCGTTGGGTGCGATGGAGGACATTCGACCACACCCTGTCATTTCGACAGGTCCTTATCCTCGTTTGCGTTGCAGTTTAGTGCGTAGACTCCTTCCTCGTCCCAGAATTCTATGAGTTAATCTCTTGGCTATACACTTTTGTCTTCCTGGATGCCTATACGTCTTAATGTCTGTGTGTCTTTTCGCTGCCACGGGTAAACTGATTAGAACCTTCTTTGACAAGAAAAGATCTAATCCGAGTGGTCCTTCGCCTTCTTTACAGCTGTCCCCTAAAAATAAAACGGCTCTTGCTTATGGGACTGGTTTATTTGTTTCTGTCTTCTGCGGGTTTTTCGGGCACTCCCTGTAATTAGCCAGGTGCTTTCTTCCGCAGCTCTTGTATTTTGGCTACTCTGTTCTACTGAGGGTGCAGTCCACCGCCCTGTGTACTACCGCGTATCTCATGCAGTGCATGTCCATGTTGCACGTGCTTTGTCCGTGGTGAAATCCTTGGCACCTGTAGCATTGCACAGATCCGTCGTGTTACTTTGGTTTTCTACCTCTACATTTCTGTGTGACATAGGTATCTCAATGTTTTATAGGAGCGCTCTTTTGCGGGCTCCATTACTACTATGCATATTGGTAGTAATTTTCTGGTGTTTTCAGCGTTCTGTGTACGTACATCAGTTGCAATACTCAAATCCATTTTCTCTTAGCTCGATTTCGAAGTCCGACACGGGGGTATTTACAGCCAGTCCTTTGACGACTAGCTTCCTTTCTTTTCCTTCGTTAAGTAGGTACGTTTACAACTCAATTTCTCTATACTCGCTCAGGAGCATCTTCATTTGGTTTATATATTCTTTTGTTGCTGTTGTTATGATCCCTGCGTGGATGCATTTTGCATTGGGCATTGATTTTCCTATGCATCAGCTACTTTCGTATTGCTGTCCACATGAAAAGGGACATGATATTATTGCAGATGGCCTTCTCTCTGGTTTTGCATTTTTCTTCTCTTCCTATTCCCTTCTTTATTTCGTGCTTCTTGTATTTGTTTCTTCGCGGTGCTTCCTTCTTTAGAGATTTCCTCTCCGCTTTCTTCCTCTTTTTCTTGTTGTTCACAATCATTCACCTACTTTACTTCGGAATATCTGGCTTTGATTGTTTGTGTTTTAGGGCTCTCGCTAGTATTCTCTGCTCTTTTGTTTTCTCTTATGGTAGGACGGTCATAACGTTCTCTTTCTCTTTCTGCACTTATCTCTATCATAGGTTTTTTACCAAGTTTTTAGAGTTTTTAGTGGATTTTTGACTTTCTATTTTCACCTGAAATACCTTTATACCTAAAAGTAAAATATCAACCCATTCTAATAAACGAATAATCTCCAAACTATCAAATTTTCGTTGATATAATTGACACAATTCTTTAATGCTAACGCATTTTAATTCTGACTGTGTCTGTGTCTGGTTAGCTGAAAAAAAGAAAAAGTTAAATCAGGGTCTGATTAGCTGAGTCCGTTTCCACTGCACTTAACACGTGTTCACTCGTCGAAGTCACTGAGTCAACTCGGTAGTTTTTTAACCATATCTATGGAGTGGTATTTATATTGTCTTTTTTCACAAAAAAAGTAGGTACGCGATAAGTAAGACATTGAAAGAAACATCAAGGTGCATAGAATTGTGAATACAGATGTCGGTTATGGAAGCAAGAAACACGAGAAGCTGAAAGTACAGAACGTGTCAGAAGAAAGAACCCACTTCAAAGTCACTTTTGGTGTTTTCTCGACTGGATCACTGGATCACAAGGTAAATAACAGACCAATAGTTTGATGAACATGGCAAGACAATTAAAAGGCGGGATGTGTAGGAGAAGTTATGAGAAGAATTTAACAAAAAACAAATTTAGTTCGAATGAATTTACTGATGATGTATATCGTACAACCTCTACAACTTTTAAACATAAAATAAAAGAATGACATTTTTGCAAGATTTCTATCTAACGCATAGAGGTGTACGAATTTCGACTAAAATTACTTACTGGCACATACAATAGGCTTGAGGCGCGCTTATAATTACCTAATCAATTTTTTTTCACATTCATTACATTTTTTTGTGGAATATTTTCTTTGGCAATTACATATTTGTTATTACTATCCTTCCGGAACTGACTTTCTTTGGCGATTTCTCTAAATCATTTTCATTGTCATTATTAGCAAGATGAAAATTTTTTATTTGCGTCTCAAAATGCAACTGAACTGTATTATACAATTTTCACTTTATAAGATCTGACAGAGAAATATACATATGATTTAACACATCATGATAACATTTACTCTTCCACACAACCTTGTCTACGGGAATATTGATCACTTTTAAGAGTTATTTCAATAGTTTCTCTTTAATTGACTCAATAATTTCCAACTGAAACCACAAATTTCATATCTCATTATATTTTTTGGTTCTTTCAATAATATCTTTGTGCTTTCGTTTTCTTTTCCTGTATAATTTGAACTTTTCCACTCATTTTTTTGATTGCGAACTTTCAAGTTCATATATTCGTTTATAAACGTGTTATCATTTTTGTTATCAATACCCATTGCGTACAACCTGTTTTCCTAGCAGCCATGTAGTGATATAGGTTTATACAAATTAGTATATTGGTTTAGTTGTAGGTTCCGTCAAAATAGAAGCTTTTATATACCTTTATTTCTCAAATGGAATATATTAGTTTATATCCTCTTTGAAATTCAAATTTCCACGTAATTATTTGCTAAGAGGAAACGTTACTTTTTATTACAAGCTTTTCGTCAATCGTGTGAGCTCTACCATAGTATACCGCCAAGAAGAGAAAATACTTTGTGAAATTGTGAAAATCTTCAATTACATTCTACAACAAAATGAAAGAAGTAGATACAGCTGATGAAATATACGCTTCCTTCAAATCAACTAGATACACAAGGCGTTGGCGTATGATAGTTTTCTTTCCATGGTAAAGGAAATGAATTCTTCATATTTGAAATTGGATGAATGATGTTTGAAGAAGATTTTTGCTGAAATAACTATCGCATAAGTTCAGACTAAGTATGGAGGATTGAAAAAATTGAATATTTAAAGAAAAAACAAAAATATATCAGCCAAAAATGATCTAGAAAATACAGCTTGAACATAATGTACCACCTCTAAGAAAGCGTAAATGTACACCATGAACTCAGATGGTTTTTTTGTGTACAGTATATTTATGTACTGCGATACATCATGAGGTTATAGTATGATTTTTTGTTATTCTAGCTATTTAATTATTTAGCTATAACTATATTTCAAATATATCACGTTCAATTAATCTTGATTAAATTTTTTTTAATATGAATAGCTAATGAATTTTAACATATATGAAATTTAATATCAATCCAAAACCACCTGTCATTAAATTAATAATGCATTGAATAATGCAGTCCGGTCCATACATATGGAATTTAGCGTTATTATGTACTATGTAAAAAAAAACCAGAAACAGGTCGATTTTTATTTTTAAATTGACAATTCATTTGCAATATGAAAAAATTATCCCCCTCCAGCATCCCTTTTGAATTGTAAGCACGCCCTAAAAAATTTTAAATAAGAAAGGGGTCGTTGTTGGAAAGGAATTTTAGTCCCCTATTCAGCAATGTAATTTTTCAGCATTTGGTGCAATCATAACTGAGAAAATTAATTTTTAAGATATAAAATTTTGATAATATCTATCACAAAACTTTACGTAGAATGGAAATAATTTAATTATGGCTCATTAGTCCAAAACTCAAAGAACAGAAATTCTAATTATGATTAGTTGTAGTAACAAAACAAGGTTTGAACAACACATTTCGCAGTCTACAGAAAAGAAGTTTCGTGAAACTGGACATAATTTACTGATTAAAAGAACTTGAGGAAAATCCGCATAAGACAACTAGAGAACTTGCCGCCGATAAAGATGTAAGTGATTCATCTATTTTGAGAGTTTTGCATGAAGATGATCCTTATAGAAGGCAAAAATTCTGTGAATTGGTAATGGACAGAATGAACGCAGATTTGCGGTTTATAAACAAAAATAGTTTTTCCTTATGAAGCGACGTTTCATTTGAACGGAACGGTTAACAAACAGAATTGTAGATATTGGAGTAGAAAAATCCTCACTTTGTCCCAGAGTTTGCCACAAAAAAACATGATAGAAAAACAGGTTTAAAGCCCACGTTATAAAAGGTTTCACGCGCTCACGTTTTGAGGTTTTTCCGTTCGGAAAAACCGGCTGGAATATTCATATCCGACCTATTCTGACCTTAAGAAGTGGCGTTTGGTGATGTACTAAGTTGGGGCTGCTAGTTTACAAGCTGAAATGGCGCGCACCTCAACGACCCTGTTTTTTGTAGCCAACTCTCTATCTAACTGGATGTGTAAGGCTCACACTCAATATCCTAAAAAATTGAATGATTGAATGTTTGGGATAGTATCATCAACATTTTTTGATTAATTTCTTAATGCCTACATTACAAAGACTTTTTCTTGATGTTAATGTACCAACTAGACGGAAGTGCACCACATTTTGCACGTACATTATTATCTTTATTCTACTCAAAGTTTAGTGAGAGACATTATCAATGTTTTACATCTCAGAAATTAATTTTCTCAGTTATGATTGCACCAGATTCATAAAACTTTATATTACTGAACAGAGGACTAAGATCCCTTTCCAAAAAGATGCCACTCGACCTCCTTTCTTATTTAAAATTTTCGGAGGCGTGCTTACAATTCAAAGAGGATGCTGGGAGGGGATAATATTTTTATACTGTAAAGTGTCAATTCGAGAATAAAATTCGACCTGTTCCTGATTTTTTTCACATAGTACATAATAACGCTAGAATTGAATTTATACCATATATACGGACCGCATTGTCTGAACATGTATTTATTGACATTGGCGAAAACAATCAAGTTCAATTTGTATAAATTATTATTAATAATAAATACTTGTTTATCACTTGTTCGCAACTTAACAACATAAAATTATTGTATGTGGAAAAAAAAATGAAAAACATCATTTTGTATTGTTTGATCACTCAATAATTAATAGAATATGTAACTAACAATTCACAATATTATTTTCAAAGATTTCTAATACTTATCTTTCGTGTGTAAGATATTATTATAAATTGCGCTATAAATTTAATAGAAAGTATATTCTGAAGTCTATATACTCCATAAAATTTATCTTCACCTTGACGTCATACTTAACAAACTCAAAAAATTAGTAGGGAAAGATTAGGAAGTCAAAATCACTACTACTGCGAGTTTGTAGTATTTTCACGATTTTAATACCTTATTATACGAGTAGTATAGTTTCGCAGACAGTATACGAGTATCAATCAATATTTCATAAATACGCAGGGCACTCATGCGAAATTAAGAAATGGAAAATAATGCTCACTCCCCGTATAAAAGTCAGTAAATATCTAACAAAACGTCAGTCCACGTGGACTCTCATCTCCACTGTTTACAAATCAAAACATCGAATCGTTCACATAAATGCATTTTTATTAGCCGAAGCTATCGGAAAGCATATGTACACAATTTCTTCTAAATATTCCTGTTAGACATTAGCGTCGCTAGACAAGATTAATTTAATTAATGAATTTCTTTGAATAAATAGAAATATTGACGTTCTTCAGACCACGGGCGAATGAAGACAATGAAATTGCACAATGTAGTGAGAATAAAGACAGGTATGAATTTAATAATGAAGATTTAGATATACAAACACAACAAGTTATTTCAAGTATATTCGAATGTTTAAAAAAGGAAAATATCTAGCAATCTGATAATGCAATCATAATAAGAAATGCTGAATTAAGTAGAGTAGAGTCAGGAATCAGTTGACAAAGCTACTCGAGATTTTGTACGTAGGACAATTTATAGTTTCTGTAAGGAGAACAGGGCTGCGACTTTTGAAGTAATACAGCAAAAGGTAGCAGATTATCCAGAATACAAGTATACCAGTTTAGAAATATTGCATCAAGTTTTTCAGCATGTGGTTTTAAACACAAAAAACTGAATAAACGAATGGCAATAACCGAATCGTGAAAGACCGTTCGATGGCGACATTATCTAGGTGAAACATGGTTTGACAGTCAGGATGTAGTAAATTTCGGTTGGGCTGCCATTTATATTGGAAGAACTACACGAGCACATATATTTCATAAATATAACAAAAATGCACTATAATTCATTTTTACGGTTCTAACGGTGCTATAACATCACTATAATGATGAATTCATGTGATGAGTGATATTATCTTGAAAAAAAAAATATAGTCACTGCAGTGTGGGTACGGCATTTTTTTTTGCTGAAAACTCTGGAAAAATTGATGAAGAAAAAATAGATCTCTGCATTGTAGCGGTTCAAAATTATATCTCCTCCTCCGTCTTGTCTAGTTACTGTTCGATCATCATGAATATATTCACGATGAACCATGCTGTGTGTATCCAATACAATAATTAACAATAAGTTAAATATTCAATGTCTCATATCCAGTAATTACCAGCCTCTGGTGTTGCTCTGAATACAAATCCTCACAGAAGACTTTTCACTTTTTTCATTTATGGTTGAGAAATTTGGACATCGTATTTAAATCCTTGTGTAACGGCTTGTGGACGATTGCTTTGTTGATATCCAAGTCGTCAAATGGAGCACGAATAGGAATGAGCATGTCTGAACTTGGTCTTGCAATCTACGTCTGAAAAACAACGATCAGGAATTACACGACTCACACAAGACCAAGACAGAGAACTCTTGAGGTCTTGCGGTTTCTTCTGCATATACGAGTATTCCTCTCAATTTCGGGGTTGAAATTTTACAGACAAAACTCTTTTCTAATTCACTCAGAAGACGTTAGAAAAGAATAGGAATGTAGATATTTGAGATCAAGTAAACTGGAAAAAAGTTGTTGTGGGTTTAATTCTATTTTAATAATGCAAAAAGCGTGCAAATTATAAATTTTGGTCAATATTTTACTGTTAAAATCGTTTTAAACATCCATAAAAAATTGGCCAGTAATATTTCTACGTACTTGAAAAAACCTTTTAGAATCAACCTCCATAAGACAGTTTTGTTGCATCTTCTTTGAACTTGATCACTTCATATTATCAGAAACCTTACTTAAAATATATACCAATAATACTCCATTTCTTCTTCTTATCCCTTAATTCATTTTTAATCACTTTGAAAACATTTCTTTCTTCTTCGAAAAATTGCCTTCTTTAATTATCTACCAAAAAAGGCAAGACTTGGCAAAGCACCAAAATCAAGACCAATACTAAATCCTGCCAGATCAACATCAAGACCTAGAGGTCTTATCAAACTGCAAGACCAAGGACAAGACTGACCCGATTTTGGTCTTACGTTAACTCGTCACTGTGCACGAATGGTTAGGAAACGATCGATATAATCAGGGTGTACAATTGTATCGCTACGTCTGGATGGTCTTCTAGTGATTTATGATTCATGACTCTCTTAAGGTTACTTGTTCTCATACACAAATTGCAATTTATGATAGCTTTCATAGTTATTTTCGACAGATTTCAGTTAAAACAGTCTAATTAGAAAAATAGGCAAATCTAACGTTCTCTTAAATTCAAGGCTGAAGCAAAGATATGAGTTATAACCTTAGATTCCCCGGCAGGAAACTCTTACTCAGGAAAGGGTATTCGACTTCAGTTGAAGACTATAAATAACTGGTACTCAGATGGGGTGAATAATTAATATTGAATTTGACACCACTAGCTTTTGCAAAAATGACGTTAAAAATTAATAACAAAGGCGGAGAAGCTGGAAACATCTTATGAATTAAATTAAAAATAAAAATTAAACAATTTTAGGCTATCCCCGGATACGATTATCCAAATTAATATTTATTGCTAAGAAGAATAAAAAAAAATATCTGGCAATAAATAAATTTATTGAAAAAATAGTAAATTAGTATCAACTGCGTTTCCAAAAGAGCACAACGAACAAAATCAGTTATAACAACTCAAACAACTCAAATTTATTTATATATTAAAGATAAGGTTGGGAATCATCTATGGAAATCCGGGATGGTTGAAGCCCTCAACTGGATTCCCAGATGTTGAAGTGGTTTGAATTTGTAGTCTGGTGGTTGGATCCTTGGTGGCTGAAACTCCCAACCTGGCAGCTGTAGAACAGCGAATATAAATAATAAAATCACCACAAACATACTAAAATTCACTTTGATTTGAATTGGAGTGTGGATAGTTAGGGGAAGAATTTCATTGAATTTCTCGAATGGAGTGAGAAGTCGATAAAAATTAATTTCTCCAAAAAGTTCAATAAATAAATCTGAAGTGTCTACAGTACCACAATACAAAAACAAAATAATATTCAAAATGTTTGAAGAAAAACTTTACAAGGCGAATGGCATGTTACAGAGTAGATTTCAAACTCGTACCAACCGTCTATCAAATATCCAGCTTTCTTCTTTTCAAGTTACGTGCTTCCATGATGCCACATGAATCATGCATCTCAAATCTCATAATTCAATTTCCAAGCCTTGTAATAAAAACAAGAAATAATCGAGGCATATTTTTTAAGTAAGTACCGTTTTGGAATTAAAAAATGAAGTGCAAAGATATCGCAATAATTTTATTTTTACATGAAAGCCTATACCTTAATCTACTTTTCTACATAATTTCCGTGAATATTGAGGCACCTGTCATAACGTGGCACCAGTTTTACATAACCTCCTCATAAAATTCTGCCGCCTGACTTGTTAACCACTGTATCACAACAGTTTTGACTTCGTTATCGTCTTGAAGACGCTGATCGCCCAGGTGTTTCTTCAAGTGCAGGAACAAATGGTAGTCGCTGGGCGCCAGATCAGTGATGTAGCGAGGATGATCTAGAGTTTCCCATTGAAAAGATTTGATGGGATCTTTGGTCCGATTAGCCACATGTGGACAGGCATTGTCATGCAGCAAAATGATACCCTCACTCAACTTGCCACGACTTTTGTTCTGGATTGCACGACGCAGATTGTTCAATGTCTCACAATAAGACGCTACATTGATTGTCTCATTACTAACAATACTCCTTTTCTGTCCCAAAAAACTGTGCACATGATTTTCGGGACAGAAATTGTTTGCTTAAACTTCACTTTTTTGGGTGATGATGAATGTCGCCATGGATTGTTGTTTTTTCTTCTTCACAGATGTCATGAATATCGATCGGTTTTACGCCTTTAGAAATCGTCTGTTTTGTACATCAGCAATGCTTAAGAAATTGTTTTCCTAGACCTAGTACCTAAATTTATCTTGTAATATCCGTATATCGTATCCTCATTCTTTTAAAATAATCGCAATTAGTCTACCGATTGTAAGGGCACAAGCTACAGCCGATTCCAGAAAAAAAAATCCGCTCTTCTTTATTTGTAAGATCATATTTCTCACGGTTTCTTGTTCTATGGTTCGACATGGTCTTTTGAAGAATATATTTGACATTATAAAATCACACTTGCCAACAGGGTTGGTGAGTTCACAATCAGCCGCCGATTCTGGATAAAGGCGCTATTTGCAGCCGCTGAATCTAAGTCAGGTGCTGCTTTGTTGAAGATTATTTTAGCTTCGTACTCATCACTTCGAGACTTTATGGGTAAATGTAAGAACAACTATCGCTTCAGGGTTTATCTGTATATCTTATGACAAAAATACCACCTATAGAATGAAATTGACGTATGAGCCTAATCATTGGAATAGTTAGACAACTCTTTGAGGACTACTCAAATTTTAAACAATTGAATGTCAAGAAAGTCCTTTTTCATTAACCGCAGAACTAGAATAACGTTAATCGTTATTCCTGATTCAGACTGTCAGGAGGTGCCTCCTAGAGGCTCTGAACAAGCGTCTTGGTAAGTCAAGGTGACAGGAGTGCTAGCCAGCCACACTTTCGAATCATTCAGTTGCTGCAAACGTCTACTCCAGATTGGACATGATTGAAGTCTTAAATGATCTTTTACTTGCGCCCAAAAAAAAACAACAAGGAACGTTGCGACATGGAAGCGCGGTGTGGGAAGTCAAGACGACAGGAGCATATCGTCGACAATCTCGCTCTCGAGATGTCTCGTATAGCCTCGTAGAAAGTCTGGATGGGGCATTAAAAGAAGACTGTTCGCGAATTATTTCTACTTGATAAAATGATATAATTTGCAGAAAAAATGATACTAGAGATGAGATTCAATTGGATAATTTATTGGTTCACATTTTTGTAAATGATATTTATATTAGCTGTTGTTGATTGACAAAACCACATCGTATCAAATAATCCTTATCGTTTGCATTTAATTCATAGCAGGTTAAACTCAGTTTGCGGTTGTAACTATATGCAATAAAAACCTTATAAGCTTTTATACGCATTTTGTTCCGTTTTGGATCAATTCAATCAATTAAAATCAACGTTTATGACTTAACTAGAGCGCAGCCGACTTTTAAAATAATACCCGAACAATTTTTTTAGTAAATTCTGTTTAGTGAAAACCAAAACAAAAAACCAATTTAAATCGCTATGTAAACCATATAAATGTAAGAATTGATATCAGTCGATTTTAACCAGCTTCATTATGTTAAATTAAGAATAAATTATCTTTTATAAATCAAACTGCATGATTTTTTTTTGAATTAATTTGTTTATTTTTGTTATAGATATTTATCGTCCAGCGATGACTGCCAAAGAATCAGATTTAATTAACAACAATAACTATCCCAAGTTATCCTCAGGCTATTACAACTACGGTAAGATTGTTGATATATTCTCAGAAAATGGAATACGAGAATTGCTACTTTTAAGATACATAAATAAAAACAAATATTTATAATTTATGATTTTATTGTTTTAAATATAATCTCAATTAAGATCGATACACTTTTGTAAGCCTTTAAACCAATAGTCGAAGAATTTTTCCATTCCAAATGAGTAGCTCCATATCATGTAATTGAACGCATCATCTGCTTCTTATAAGAACCAATCATTGGGTGCCAAACAAGGACTGTCGGCGTATGATCCATCAGTTGTTTTGACTGTACAAAAATGTTTTTGTTTGAACTGATGTGTGAGAGCTCGCATTGCCGTGGTGGAGAATAATTCATCTTGGTTTTCCTGATTTTTTCTTACACTTCTGCCAAACAAATGTTGGTGTACCTTAGAGACCGATGTGGTCTTGTGTTTTCTCTTGAAGGATAAGTGGAGTAATTATTTTGGAGGCTGTCCTACAAACTGCCTTCAGCATGACGATGGACGTCCACATCCTCAATGAAGCCATCCTTAATGTTTCACCGTGATCACCAAATTTAAATCCCAACAAAAATGTGTGAGATACGATACATGCGGTTTTGATCAGCAACTTTATTTTCTTTTTATCACAACACCGAGCTACGAGTCGCTTAGACAGAGTTTTTGGAGACGCTTCAACACTATTTTAAACATTTCGAGGGTCACGATAGAGCATATCGAAGCCATTCCAAAAAAGTCCTTTCCATGTTTTTAGTCATAGATTCAACTTTGTAATATTGGCCAAGTGCGGAAACTGATAATTTTGTTATCGAATCGCGCGTCAGACTGGGCAATGGTGAGTGTTGGTGTGGTAGGAGTACAAATATTGTCTTTAATATGAATATCCCCAACAGTTGCAAAAATTTCAACTAATCAATCGATCATGACGGTTCGTATTGTGGTATGAGTGAGACAAATTTCCATCTGTGTGGACAAATTTTAAATCACTAGCCTACTAAATCGAATCCAATACGTTCTAGATTTTAGTATCAATCATCTTCAGACAACAAAATAACATTAACCAATGTACTCGATACTTTTGATGCAGTGGCAGTGAATTATATGTTCAGTTTGTCTTTTTAAGTTCTTAGTTAGTGGTAATTTAAATGTGCAAAAGCTGAAATTCAGAGCTCAGATTTCAAATAACCTTGTCAACTGGGTTTTCTGCTACAATGATAAATTTTTATTTTTTTTATCTCGTGAATCATGTTCTCAAAATTTTTATGATGGAAAAGTTCTCCAAAAACAACAACAATCCTTTTGTATACAACTATCATCATTATTATTGGACTTTTTCAGTATTTCTCTCAATAATGTTGATAATATTGATTATATAATTTATATTTCAATATATGTCCATGCAGATTGTCATAATGGGGGAATAACTTTTGCCTTAGGTTTCGATAAAACAGATGTGGAGAAAGATTGTCGCAAGCAATCATTAAAAGAGGTCGAACAGCAAGAAACAATATTTAAATCTGAGAAATGGTACAGTATATTGGCACAAGTCAGTATACCTTTCTTCATAGCTGGAATTGGTACTATCGGTGCCGGTACCGTCTTAGCAACTGTTACAGTAAGTATAACAATGTCTATTTATTGAATATATTCACTTTCTATTTCTTACAATATTAATGAAATTCCTTATTATCTCAATAACTCACTATAGTATGGTTATCATGGGTGATAATTTAAAATCAAACTTTTACAATTATACAATTAGTTGCATTTGTTTTATAGCAAGGAGAACCTCTACTGAGACATAATTTACTCAACCAATTACTTCCTTGAGTTCATCCAATGTTTTGGATCTCAATGCACAAATGGATTGATCATTTTAATAAGAAAATATACAGTGCTTTTCAGATAAAAGTATCCACCTTTAATAACTTTTGTAATACTGGTATTTAGAAAAAATCCAAAAACACGTCAATTTATGTTGGAAGGGGCAAGCATTATGGCTTATTTAAACTTACTGGAAAAGCCACCCCCTCACCCCTAGCAGCATCCCCTTTATTTTTTTAAATTACTTTTCATTTTTTTTTATGTAAAATTTGGATACTCCTCTTTGAGCTGATTTCAAAAATGTATAATACTTGTAGGTTAAAGTGGTTAGTTTATGAGATAAACAATTTTTCTTTTAAGAGCACAAATTTTACTTATTATTTACTTTCACCTTATTTGCCAGATCTAAAATGGGTTGTACAACAGTTCAAACTCTTTAATCTTTTTAACTGTGCTATTTATTATGAAGTTACAATAAGTGTTCAAAATGAGTACCATTCACTTCCATACAATGGTATAATCTATTTTGAAATGCCTCTCTGACATTGCTTAATACGGCTGGATTTAATTGTCGACATTCATTTTCTATCCTCTCTCGTAAATCATCCAGAGATTCTGGTTGGGGAGCATAAACTTTTGTTTTTAAATACCCCCATAAAAAGAAGTCTAGGGGGGTTAAATCCGGTGACCTAGGTGGCCACTCCATCATCTGCCCCCTTCTATCTATCCAACGAGCGGGGATTGTTTCGTTTAAAAATTGTCGGACAGGCATAGCATAGTGTGGGGGAGCTCCGTCTTGTTGAAATACCAGTAAATCTTCGGAAAGGTTATCATCATTTTCTATTATTGTTGTAATACGTGGGTCAACCCCTTCCCTGAGTAACTCAGGATATGATTCACCATTTAAATTTCCGTTGATGAAGAAATGTCCGACAATGTGGTCACCTAGGATACCATACCAAACGTTTAACTTTTGGGGATGTTGTGTATGGAATTCACGCATAATATGTGGATCACTTTCAGCCCAATATCTACAATTATGCCTACTTACTAAGCCATTTAATGACCATGAGCATTCATCAGAAAAGCAAATATTGTTTAACAATTGTGGATTATTATTGATAATTTGCGTCATTGATTCGCAAAACTCTAGACGACGATCAAAATCATCTTCATTCAACTCGTGCACCAACTTAACTTTGTATGGGTGGTACTTGAATTTATGTAGAACTCGGAAAACTGTAGAAGATGAAACACCGATCGCTCTACTTATTGTTGACAACGATTGGGGTTGTTGAGCCTCTAAGCTGACTTGCCCTAAAATTGCCACTTGATTGCTTCGTTATTTACGAGTCCCTCTCGCTTATGCACTTTATTGCAAACAGACCCTGTTGTGGTAAATTTCTCCATCAGTTGAATTACATACTTATGAGTTGCATGTTTTCCGTCATGTAATTCGTTAAATATTCTAGTAGCAGCTCTTGCACAATTATTATTATGGTAGTATAAACCTACAATTTCAATTCTTTCTTGCAAAGAGTAAACCATTTCAGAGAAACAAAATAAATAATGTATCAAATTACACTATCAATAGTGACTATAAATTCTAGTTGACAATGTCAAACTTTAATAAAAAGTAGAGTTTTTTGTTGTTTGGATTTTTTAAGTAGAATAAATAGCACAGTTAAAAAGATTAAAGAGTTTGAACTGTTGTACAACCCATTTTAGTACAGGCAACTAAGGTGAAAGTAAATAATAAGTAAAATTTGTGCTCTTAAAAGAAAAATTGTTTACCTCATAAACTAACCACTTTAACTAAAAGTATTATACATTTTTGAAATCAGCTCAAAGAGGAGTATCTAAATTTTACACAAAAAATATGAATAGTAATTTAAAAAAATAAAGGGGATGCTGCTAGGGGCGAGGGGGTGGCTTTTCAAGTAAGTTTAAATAAGCCATAATGCTTGCCCCTTCCAACATAAATTGACGTGTTTTTGGATTTTTTCTAAATACCAGTATTACAAAAGTTATTAAAGGTGGATACTTTTATCTGAAAAGCAAAGTATATGAATCTATAATAAATAAGAAGAAATATCAAAACGAATTATGTAGTCACAATAAACTTGCATTTATAGGTGCATCAGATTGAAAGGTAATGAAATGACACATTGAAAACGAGAATGGAATATTTATTATCGTTGGTTATTTCCTAAAACTAATAATAATTATAATAAAAACTGTGATAACATAAAAATATTGAAATAATTAATTGGTAATGTTACACAAACCAATTGGGTACTTTCCAAGCATCACAATCCTTCAGCCTCTACATATGTGTTTGTATTTATTTGAACATTGTTACCAATTTTTTCAACTTCTAGAATAGTTATTAAGAGGAGTCTAAGAATCGTTCTTTTGGTAAACAATTTCAATTAGTTGACTTTAAAACCCCGACGTTTTATGCACATTTTGATTACCTCTTAGTAAATTTTCCAGCTATTTAAACAAGGCATTTCTGAAATTTTGTTCCAAAATGTTCTGGTCATCTTCTGGATGATGCTCTGATATTTGTTACAGATGCCGTGTGGCTTCTTGTCACTATCTAAAACTATTACTAGAAGTATTTTTCATCTATTTTTACGTTGATGTGGACGAAATGTATCGTTGGTGTTGGAAAATTTAAGTGAGGTATAAGTCATATAATTGACTTTTAACTTCAACAGAAAAATCTCTTCTTATTTTCCGTTAGCTCCAACGAATGAAAATGTTTCTACTCGGTTTTTCAGTAACATGAAAGAGAGAGAAGTGATTTTAACATATGAGTATGATTATTATACTGTTTTCATTTTATAACTATAGAAAAATGTATACTTTAAAGGCAAACCTCTACCTAGTCTTCGTTTACAAGGCAATTTCAGGAAGTTTCCAGAACTGCCAATATATAAAAAAATCATACCTATTACGGAGCCAACAATTTATTGGTCGAGATGATCATCTACATTTACAGTCTAGCCTTATTGAACCTGACATTTCTCAACATATCTATGAATACATACCTAGACACATACCCACAATACGAGGATGGTCCCAGAAGTACCTGACCTGACTTAGAAGTGGCGGTACTTACTTGGAAACTACCACTGTATTAGAAAGCACACAATTTACACAGCATATGTTTAAATTTTGAAGAAGCCACGTTATTTAGTATTTTATTTGAAAGGCCTTAGCCCAACTATAAACTAATTCGTTTCAATAGTAAAATATTAGGTAACAGAGTTTAATCGCGGCCGTACGACCAGCGAAGACTAGCATGGTATTAGTCGACCAAATGAGGTGACGACTCCAGAAATGTTGGATTAAATCCTCAAAGCGGCACTGGATGATCGTTGTCTGAAAGTTCGCGAGCTAGGAAAAATAGTAGGAATTTTAAAAAGTGCAGTACGTCGTATATTAATTGATAATGTGGATATAAGAGAACTGTGCACAAGATGGGTCCGGCGTTGGCTCGCAATGGAGCAAAATAGAGCCGATTTTTGTGCCGTTTCATAAACATGGATGGAACGTGAGTCCATCAGTTCACACTCGAAACAAAAGAACAATCAAAACAATGGACTGAAAAAGGAGCGAAGAAAGCAAGCAGAAACGGCCGCATTTGGCTAAGAAGACAGTGTTGTTTCATCAAGACAATCCACCAGATCACACATCCGTTATTGCAATGGTCAAAATTGATTAATTAAAGTTCGAATTATTACTTTATGAATTCTATTCGCCAGATTTAGCCCCCTCTGATTATTTTCCATTCGCAGACTTGGAAAAATCTTTGACCGAGGTGGTCAAAGATTTTTCTTTTCATCAATGAAGAGAGGTGATGTCGGCAGTTGATGGCTATTCCTAGCTTGACTATTCTTATCATAAAAAGGGTATAGAACTTGATATTGACTGCTATTGCCTGGAAACAAGAAGAGAATTCCAGAGGAGTGGAATACTATCGACCCATGATGGTTCTTAGCATTACTCATAAAATACTCGCCAATTTAATAATTGGAAAACTTGAATAATATGCAACAAAAAGGAATGGGTTCAGACCAAACAGTACAAAAAACATGGAAACTCAAATGAAGCTACACAGAATCTTCATAGATTTTAAAAGCGCGTTTGACTCAATAAATAGACAAAGATAGAAGTTTTAGAAACACCCGAAGGTACCCAGAAAATTATATTACAAAACACGAAAGCCAAAGTAGGATTTCTGGTAACACTAACAGAAGAAATAAAAATGAACAAAGGTGTCAAATATTGGTTAATACAAAAAAATGTAATCAATAAACTGGAAACAGAAGCAGAAAAAGTCGATTTAGAAATGAATCAAGAAAGATAGCAAGACGAAAGAGGAATGGACGCTGGAATAAGTATTTGAAATTGTTTCCCCGTTCAATTATCTAGGAGTAACAACAGGACACACGTCTAAAGAAAGAATAAGAGAGACAATACAAAAGGGATCAAATTATTGGAGAAAATAGAAAGTTACTCAAAGGCAAGAATATTAGTAAAAATAACAAAATAAAAATATATAAAACATCAATCAACGACAACAGTCATAAATAAAAAGGAAGAATATGGTCGAAAGAAAACTACTCGGATGAAATATAACATAAGAAGAAGTGGGAGGAGAGAATTTAATAGGTATATATAAGCACAGAGACTGAATTGAGCAGGATACATCATGAGAAGGAAACCTACAGAAATTGATGAGAAGGATAACACATACATAACGGATACATCTATGGTCAAGAGAAAGTGGCAGACCACGAAATACATGGAGAAACTAAAAAAAGAAAACAGCAGAATCCTAGAAATAGTAGACTGGAAAGCAAAATGCAGACGAATAAAAGAAAGGAGAAAGTTGACAAACAAATCCAAGACAACAACAAAAACCTGTAACAAAAAGAACAAGGGGAGTAATCCACCCCAATAAAGGGCACATAAAGCACATAATGATGAATAATGATGATTATGGACTATATTTTCCGGCACCTATTTCTACAATTGTTCAGTTGAATGTAAATTTATGTTTATTTCGTTTCCATTTATTCAAGTATCTGTGAATGTGGGAATTCTGGGTGTTAGCTGATAAGGTATTGCGAGTATCGGAGTGAGTTATTAGTAGTTAGAACGCAAAAATATATAATTTCTATTACTTATTACAATATAACAAAAACAATAACACAATATTTATATAAGATTTTATCGCGATTACATTCCTACCAAGTATAGACAAATATAGAAATAAAACCTGCGTACAACTATTATCATCAATTATTTTAATTGAGATGATTATTGAAATACACGAATCTGATTAATTTTCTTAAGACATTGTTTTTTTAGAGTATCTGTTGATATAATACAGCTATTATAACACGAATTATCGCATAAACATGTATGCGACATGTATTGTTGTGAAAAAATAATTATACGTAATTATTTTAAAATCACGTCAGGAATGAGATGATTAAATAGTTTCTTAAAATAACGCTTTATAATACAGAGGATAGAGAAATTGTACTTCGGAAAAATTAACGACAAGCTGAATTTTTGCATGAAATTCCTTTTGTTTTAAACAAAAACACAAAAGTCTTCGTCAATACGTGTCTTGTTAGAAGGTTACTGGATGTGAAAGGTCACAGAAACGGTTTTATGCAAATAACTTGTCACATTGACTGAAAAAATGAAGGTTATCGAATTTGTTGCCAGGAAATTTTTGCACGAAGAACATAAAATAATATTTCTCGTAAAGAAAGCAATTTTACATAAGCATTTATTTGGTCAGTCATGAAGATTTTTCGGAATCTATGATCGAGTTAACCTGATTATTATAGGAATGTTGAGTAACTAACCAGGATCACGTTCATTGTTGTTCAGAAACTTATCGAGTTAATCGGGTCTTTATGATGCTTTCCATCCTAGTAGACCAGTGCCGGTGAGTAAATACGATCTGCTGACAGGTTGTTTCTTTTGTCTATGGTTCTATAAATTTCAAAAGTTATTTATTCCTTTTAAAAAGCTGTCTACAATTTCATGAGCAGCGTTTATTTTGGATTAGCCGGAACAAGAAGAAATCATCGGGTGCCCATCGATTCGATGTTTTAACTGTTCAAATACGTTTTTGTTTGAACTGATTTTGTGTGAAAGCTCGAATTGTCATGGTGAATAATGATTCGTCTTCTGACATTGGTTTCACTGATTTTTTCAATCACTTCTGGCAAACAAATGCTTGTGCACCATTTAGAATTGAGATTGCCACATTGTTCTAATGAAATAGCGACAATATATCTTTTGAATTTTTTCAGCATTTTTTGCACCAATGTCAAAGCATGCGGTATCAAACTCGAAAATATCTTCTTGACAGCCAATTGTTCGTCAAATATCAAGACATTTCGACTGTTCTTAATTATTAACTAACTCATTTCTACTTTTAACTCGTTTATACCACTTGTGAAATGTCTCCAAAGTGACTACATTATTCGATACGGAAAAATTCAATGTATATAATATCACTTTCAGTCGTGTGACTGACACACAGATGGCGTTGCCATTGTCAAATCCATATGACGTATATAAAGTACCAGCGATCTATTAGTCAAAAAAAGTGACAGCCATTTAAGTGAAGCTACTTTTGTTATTTTCAAAACACTGGATTCAAAACAATTTCGTGTGTTAATTTATCATTGCTTTTGATGTGAAAGAAAATACTATACAATGGCTTCAAAAATTGCTCGGATTCTGCTCCATAGACAAAGAGCCCACAAATTGGTTCTTATCGTAAATTGAAATTTCGTGAGATAGCAGAGACAGTGAAAATATTAAAAGGCAGTGTGTTTACAATTATGCATGAACCTTTGATCACGAGAAAGCTTTTTTCGCGTTTATTCACAGTCGATCAAAAGCAACAACATGTTGATTAATTAGAGAAGTGTTTGGTCATGTTTACTCGCAATATATCAGATTTTTGCATCGATATGTGACAAAGGATCCATCACTTCACTCCAGAATCAAAACAATCATCATCTGAATAGACTGCAGCCGTTGAACCACGTCCGAAGCGTCCAAAGGCCCAACAGATTGCTTTGATGGTTATGGCTTCAGTATTTTAGGAATATTGTTCATCGACTATCTCCAACAAACTCCACCTGTAGGGTTCTTGGGTGGATAGAGTAGCTCAATGACTCTATGGCCGGTCCCAGGCCCGTAAAAAGGAGGAGGGAGTCTTCAGATCAGGTAAGCACCCTATCTGAGGACCTTAGATACATTGCCATAGAACCAAGGTTGTGCCTCGGACGGATTTAACAATCATGACCAATGCAAGGAACCGAACAACGCATGAGAATACTGAGGAGAATCACGGAGAAATGTGGAGAAGATTAACGAGTGGTTATTGAATAGAAAAAATTGATGGAACAACCATATAAGTAGAATGACAGATGATAGGGTAGTAAAGATCGCAAGAGACAAATCACCGGCCGGAAAGAGAAGTGTCGGTCGACCCCGGAAAAGATGTAGCGATATTATAACTTAAAAGCACAACTGAGGAAATAAACAGGCAAAATTGCACATAGAAAAGATAGAAGGAGAACAAGACTATCTCCAACAGGGAGAAACAATTAATATCGAATACTACATAGAGTTTTTTGATCGTTTGAATGTAAAAAAATGCAAAGAGAAGCGACCTCGTATATCGAAGAAAAAACTACTGTTTCACTATTACAATGCACCCATTCCCAAGTCGAAATTGAACGAATTACACTTGGAATTGCTTCCTCATCCACCGTGTAGTCCAAATCTGGCCCCCATTGACTACTGGCTATTCGCTGTTCTCAAAAAATGCTCGCTTTTAAGAAATTCAGCTTAAATGAAGAAGCAATTGCTGAAACTGAAGTCTATTTTGAGGTTAAAAACAAATCCTTTCTCAAGCGTTGGACTGATTGTATTACTCTTGAAGTAGATTTCATTTTTTATCAAAAAAAATGTGTTTTTCTTAGTTAATCAAACGACTTATTGAGTGATATGTTATTTGAGCTTTTTGCCATTATTTAACTTGAAATAAAACTTAAAATCTTGTTTGTGATTCAAATTCCTTTATAAAAATTGGAAATATAATCTCACTAAAACAGACTGATAAACCGTAATTGGTTTACAAAACGTGCATGTAGGCAGAATATGTGTACCTATCGAATTTGATAATATTGTTATTATATTCTGACCTTTTTATATTCCTATTATCACTTATACTATTATTGTAATATAAATCACAAAATTGATAGTATGCTTTGAAAATATGTCGTAATATCTTTATAGCCTTCAGTATTGCAAAAAAAATTTTGAGCATTACTTCATAACATTTAGCTTTTTGTGTTTTCAATTTTTATGTGGCGTGAAAATTACGTAAATTTCTACCTTAACGTGAAACAGTAAACCACAATAATAATTGTATTAATAAAAATGAAATTAATATTTATCAACCATACAAAACACCCGCATGCCAATATGCGGGTTATTTAATAAGAACCAATTATGATTATTCGTGCTTTCCAAACAGATTTTCTTGTTAGTTAATGTGTTTATGTATTATATAATCAAAAATAAAAAAAAATCTTGATAAAAGAACATCGCACTTACCATATATGTAAGAAATAAATATACATTAATTAGTGTGATAAAGTTCAATGCCTCCTTTGTCCTTTGAGATAATAATTTGAAAATTTGAGTGATTATAGCCATCATTAGTTTTCACAATTTCAAAATTATTCACAATCTTACAGCGTATTCTAGAATGCTGTGTCATATCAAGGTAACATTTTGTTGATTTTTATTGTTTGACTTCCCCATTACCATAATAATTATGAGGTTGTGATGTATTTAGAAAGTTGTAACCCCGTTAATATTCATTGAATTTGATACAGTTTGAATGAAAATAATGATACATTATGTACCCGTTTTTTTTATCAAATGAATTACCATCTAATCAGTTAATAATCAATTGTGACTTGACTATGATTCAATTGTCAAAAACTGATATTTGACAATGACATGACGTGACAATAGGTACATCATTGTTTTTTGACTTAGTGGTGAGGTACATTTTTTGGTGTTTGAATTAGGACAATAACTATACCATGAACGTGTTCATAAAACCTACAAAATCAAGCTTTAAGATATTAATGGAGCAGTTTAATTGTACGGGTTCAGTTAATTATGAAAAGCATGAATAATTACAAATTTCTGTGATATAAAAAAATTAAATCAATGTTTAGCTGATATTGAAAAGTGTAAGTAACAGTTCCAGTGAACAAGAACTGAGCTACTGAGCTACTACAGTGTACAAAGAATCCTTAAAAAAAGCAAAATGCACCGTTACCACATTTTCTTGCAACACGAATCAACTGAAGTTGATTTTGAAAAAAGACTAGCATTTTGTGAGTTTTAGAAAAAGTTAATCAACAGATATATTTGTAGGACTATGTTCTATTTGGAGATGAAGCCATGTGCAATAAAAATGGTTGTGTTCACAGGCAAAATTTTGACTATTATTCATTAACTAATCCATATTACATAGTGACACACAGGAAAACTAGGGCGTTGAATGTTTGGGAAGGTAATGTTGGTGACCATATTTTTGTGAGAAACATTTGAATGCTAGGATATATTTAGATTTTCGAGTAAATCAATTACCTCTTTGATTAGAAAAAGTTCCACATCGTACACGTCAAAAGATGTGGTTTTTGCACGATGGTGTGCCTGCTCTCGCTAATCAATTAATTAATAGTGAACTGAATGAATTATTTTCTGAAAGATTCATTAGAAGAAATTGTAAAGTACAATGGCAACTAAGGTCACCAGATTTCAATAAACTGAACTTATTTTTTCTGGGATAAAATTGAGAAGGGAGTGTACAAAATACCTCTAAAAACAAAGAATGACATTGTGATGTAGAATACGGAGTGAATTTCGGAATATTTCTATAGAGATGCTTCGTATGTAACTCTTTCAGTTATTGTATTCATGCATATATAAATGTCTTTGGAGGTCACTTCGATCACTTATTGTGATAATCAAAACGTGAACTGTGTACTATAGTAAATAGAATAGTTTTTTATTGTTTTGTTAATGTTATTTATTTGTATTATATCATTTTTTCATTGAATTTGAAATTTAATCAAACACCAATAATAAAACGTTAGATCCTAGTTAGTCATACAGTTATCCCAACAAGGAATCTACGAATGGAAGTATTTCGAGAAAGCTTGTTCCGAAATGTCTTTTATTTGTTTTGTCGTGGCCTTCTCAATATCACTTTTATACATTTCCAATTTTCGGGAAGAGCTTGAAGTGACGTTATATTGAAAGTGAAAGGAAAGGTAAATGTTAACATACATGAAAGCTATTAGCGTCCAAAAACTCGCCAGTCAAAGATAACTTCTAAGTGGTGATAATAAAAAGAGCTGAGACACCATTTAGCAGATCTTTTTTTTCCCACATCGCCAACGTCTAGTGCCCCAATTGCCTATGTTTTAAATGCAGTATTTGTACATTTTCATTTGTTTTTGAAGTCGTCCTAAACTAAATCATTTCCACTCGTACCACTTGTATCCAGCCTTATCACCATAATTATATTCAACATTTCGTGAGATTCTTTTGCAATGAAACTCTATGTTAATGTTCAAGATACATATTTAATGAATCACTTTTTTTTCATGAATTTAACATTTTTCGAGAAAATTTACATTCATATGCAAGTAACAAGCATAGATTCATTTCTATATTAAGCGGAAAATAGCAATGGCATAATCTGTAATGAGTATTAACATAGGTGAAGGCAAATATTTATTGCATTATCATATTTTCAGTACAACAGGCATAATTTATTATAAATATATAAAGCACCTATAAATGAAGTGTCTATAGTATATAGTTAACGTATGCCAAATTAACGCAGCTTGAAAAATCTGTAGAATTACTTACTTTTCTATCTACTACCAATTGCAACTATGATTTGGCATAGATCTCAACCTTCTAGACTGGGGATGAACAATATTGCATGATAACATATTGGAGGCAACTAAGACTCTTTTCATCTGATCATGCTATTCTATCAAACACATTTTTTTGTAGATAAACTGAACGTAAAAAACAGTTGCAGAAAAGTTGCACGTTTCATGAGAAAAATAAACGACATAGCTTTTGAAATCAAATTTCTTCGAAAACTGTTAGTTTTGCGAAAAAAATCAGGAGATATCTTTTGTTGGCAATTTTGTAAGCTACAAATTTGATAATCGCTATTTTTCTATAACTATGACCGTTAACAAGATATTCATAATCGCGAAAAGCCGTTCGTGACATATGACCCAGAGTACCTTTTTAGCGGTATCAAAGGGGACGTCTGGAGTTTGATTTATAACCATAAAATGGAAGTTCATATGAAAATCCAGCATTCCACGAATTTTTCCTTAAAGTTATTACTGCTCAGTGCAGTGGAGATAGTTAGTGGAATAGTTTTTTATTTGACACATTTAGAATTATTATCAACCACTAGTGAATGATTTGATTGAAAAAAAAGAAATTAGTTTGTTGTGCTTGTTGACATAGATTTGTCTTGTTCTAATTTACTATGCCGTTTTATTAAAATGAATGAACGAAAGTCTTAAAATAGACGAAAGTCACTATTGTAGGCTAATGACAAACATTTATTTTGAAAGTTACTTCTGTGTTTTTAAAATTTATCATCTATTGTAATTGTAAAAACAATACCAAATAAAATCTCATCGTAATGAAGGCTGTTGAGATGTAGTTCTAGAAGCAAATTGATTCATTTGTTTCCTTTAATTCGTTGATATTTGTAGTTTTCTCTATTCTACGTTGATTTTGATACAGAGGATATCTTTTAGGTAATATCGGTTTTCTTATGTGAAAATTCTTAAGCCTCAATTCTAATATGTTGTAATTTGTAAAGATTGGACTCTTTTTCTATGAAGAGCACAATTGTTTTACTCTTTTTCAATCATTCTTTTTTTGTTTATTGACAGCGCGATAAGTACTTTTTTATGATCAATAGCGCGGAGTGCGTTAAATATGGAATTCACGTACTGTCAAGACATTATTGAGAGCACAATTTTGAAGCAGCTGTGGCAACAAGAACAATATATGAAATTTAAGGAGAAGAGACAGTTACTAATCGAACGACGTGTCGTTGTTGGTTTAATCGTTTTTATACTAGAGATTTAAAGCTTGATTATAATGTACCAGCACTCGCTGATTATTATAGGACTCTATTGGATCTTCTAAAGATACCATGAATTGCTATTCAAAATCGTTAGGTAAGATCTACAATAGTTCCATACAAATTAATGGAGATTCAAGCGAAACGTTAAGTAGAGATATGTAAGTAGCTCGTTGTCCTGCCTTTTTTGTCCTTTTATTAGATGCACTGTTACTTACTTGATGTATCTTAACAACCCAAACAATGAAAATCAGTGGTTAGACAAAGGAGAATTTCCTGATCTCGTCACAAAGAGACGTCAATTCGAACGGAAAGTCTTGTTGAGCGTCTTGTGAAATTATGAAGGTTTAATGTTCTTCGAAATCGTTCCAGATGGTCGAACTGTCAATTTCGAGGTATATAGTGGGTAGCTGTTGCAAATGTATTAAGTTTTATTGTGGAAATATCGTATGAAATAAAATGGAATCCTACCACATCCATTATTTAATCCGGATTTAGACCTTGTACTGTCAGATTTCTAATTATTCGAGTCCATGGCAAAATTCTTGCGTGGGAAGAATTTGAAACAAAATGTTGAAAATGCAGTGCAACATCGCATCTAAACTCAAAGAATGATTCTATCAACGTCTCAAAGAGCATGATTAACTTCGAATATTAGGGTAAGATGAGGGAATGGCGGTCACTTAAAGCATTGATCCATTTTTCAATTTATTTTAAGGACCTACATTGCGTATATAGTAGACTAAAGATGTATCATATCTATCAGGGGTTTCATATTTTCCAATCATTTTGTAAAACCTTTCATTGGCTGTTATTACCCTATGTTGAGGGTAATGGTTGTCTACTGTTGGTATTACCGGTCCTTCAAAATTAACACAGGTTTGCTTTTAACATGTACTAAGACAAAATAAAACGACGTTTTATCAGTTTCTCCAAAATTAACTCTTGCGTTAAAATAAACCAAATTTATAAAAATTATTGATATTTCTACTTTGAAAATCACACACTGAGACGCATAGGAGCTTAGTTTCTAGGTATATGTATGTAATATAATAAAATACAAAATATTCGTGTCCGTAAAATAAGGCTCGGAAGTTTATTTTTCCTATTCGCTCAATATTTTGCAGTGGGCGGATTATGTTTCAAATGTCAAAAAAATATCGGATTTATTTTCCATCATAATGTCACAATCACTATTCGTAGTTTAAAGCAAAGGTAATCGATTCGTTTCAAATGATCCAGAGAATTTCTTAAAGTATACCTTCATATTCTTTTTTGAGCCTGATCGATTTCATTTCTGATACTAGCAAATATTTTGATAATGAAGATAAAATCACGCCAGATCAATTAAATAGAATTTATTGCGACGTTTAGTTGGAATTTTCCACTTACAGAATCGGAAATAAATGTGAGTTCAATTTTTTCATTTTTATAAATGTCTAATTCAGTAAAGCGTTAATGAATGGGAGCTCTATCGTGACAATTTTGTTGGTCAGGACAAATATTTCTTCCCGCTTTTCAACTATGTTTTTGGAAAGTACAAAACTTATTCACTCAATTAAAATGTGATTGTTATTTATACTGAAATGTTTCATGTTTATGATGGAGATTCATCTTCAATCAACGCACTATGTGATTCTTAATGTCGTCGTCGTCATGATGCATTCAGTCAATGTTTATATTCAGACTCAGAATCCCCGCAGATTTTCACAGTTTAATAGGGCTGTTAATAAGTATGAACATGTATGAATTCATGTCGAACAAATAATATGTGATGATTATGATTAATAGTTCGATTAAACTATCAGATGTCTAGCAACAAACAAATAACATTGTGATTTTTTCCAGACATACAAAGTATTTGCTGATATAAGGGCTCTATACGTGTTAGTACCAGCTTTATTAGGATTAAAGGGTAATTTAGATATGTGTCTTTCATCAAGACTCTCCACTCATGCTAACTTAGGAAATATGGAAGACAGAAAAGAAATCTTCAGAATGGTGATCGGAAATATCGTCTTAGTACAGGTAAATATAATTTCTTGTTACATTGTTTGTTTTTATGATGCTAGGTTTGGTCTAATTGGTTCTTTATAATTCATATGAGACATCTGTTGGAAGAAGAATTCTTTTGTTTATGAGATCGTACCAAGAACTCAGCGATTTTTGGGGTTTCTCACCTTTCACTTGGAAGGACAGCACTACATCTGTCAGTATGCAGCTGTCATTCAACTCGTACTAAAATGTGAACAAACTGCATCATTTAGTTCGTGATTGATAATCATAAAAAGCAGAATATGGAAAACAGTTATTATTATGTGCCTATTGAGCAATTTTTTTTGAGGAAGAGACTTCACTCAAACTGAATCTGAGCTTGATAGATATTACGAGGACTCTGTACCATCAACTACGACAACCAGTTGAGATATTATGGAAGCCATAGGCGCTTCATACGGTTTTGTGCTTTTCATTTTGAATTGTTATTTGGATGTGAGACATTTTTGCATAATTTCGTAATTGTAGACGAAACACACGATTCTCCATAATACACTAAAAACCAAACAGCAGGCAAAACAGTGGATTTCTCGGGGTAAATCGGAGTAAATCGGAAACTAAAGTGGGTTTTCAGCTAGTGAATTCATGGCAACCAATTCTTTTTTCGAAATAACACCAAGCAAATGAAATAATCTATTGAGAACATTATTCCAGCTTATTATTGAGTGAGAAAGACCGCATTTGGTCGAGAAAAAAATTATTTTTAACAAGAACTTCGCAAGTACGCAAATATGTGCGATTTAAATCACCCAATTCTCCGGACTTAACTCTAAATAACTATTTCTTGTTTCTAAATCAAATAAATGGCTCGAAGGAACGAGATTCCACAACTATGGTATCATTTTTCAAATACCTATTATGATGACCTCGATCTTATACGGTGTTCTATCACTCCCGTTAGATTTAATGATAAGAATCACAAATTATCACATATATCCTAGCAAATACAATTTTTTAGATTCAAGCTATAGTATGCTCCTGCATAGTTTCTTTATTTGCAACTGGAGTATCAGCTGCTGTTAATGGAAGCTTTAATTGGAATCATACGTTATTATTAGCGACAGCTAGTACGTTAACAGCAACAATGTCGTGTTTTGTTTTAGGTAAGATAGTAGTATTTTGCATATGTAATACATCTGAAACATTATAGATAGAAGGCATTTCATACTAGTTAAGTTTCATACTTTGTTATGGAGTGTATAGTCAATTAAATTGAGCTTGTTTTAAAGAGTATTATCTTCAGTCTTCCTGAGAATGATTTTTGATCTTATATTGTCTCATTTCGTCTCAAATCTCAATCATGATATACAATGTGCTTCACGGTTTTTGTTGTTATCTATTCAATCAATCCATATTCTACCGTTATTTGATTATTTACCTAGGAATTTCATGCATTATAATGATTGTAAATCACAACGATTCTCTCAATAGGTTCTTTATCTATTCATTGTTCCATCTTCATAATTGTGGTTCTATTCATGTGTCGGTTGTATTTCTTTTTCAGTTAACCGATTACAACAAAGGTTTTTTTGTATTATCTGTTTATCAATAGAAATATTTTTATAATGCTCGGAAACTGATAGTTGTAATAAATATCCATTGAAAATTTTGATTTGAGCAACAATAAAGGAGATGGAAATAAGGATATTAATAAATATTGAGGAAACTGTAATGGAAATAATGGCAAACATTTAGTAACATATGATAAATTTTGTCCTTGTTTGTTTCTGTATTCGTTCTCTATTCGCTTTACTCCTATTTGTCCATATTATAGTCCGGGAGAGGTTAATGCTGCCGTGAGCAATCATAGGGCAAAGGATAAAACTGATACGTTTTTATAAACAAATCCTTGCGGACAATTATTATATAAAGTATCTTGTAATTTTTCCGTATAATGCATATTTACAAATTTCTAAATTTTTTAAAGTCGAAAAATCAACTTTGTTGTTGTTGTTCTTTGAACTTCACTCTACAAATATACTTCGATATTAGTGCAGGTCCAGCGTTTGGCACTTATCACGATTGTCAATTAAGCGCTTTCTCAACGTTGCAGCGCGTGACGAAAAGCCTCGATCTCCACGCGTCGAGCGTAGGCGGCTCTGTTCTGGCGCGCATTTTATGTCGTTAATTCACTATCTGCTTTAGAAAAAGAAGAGATCCATTGAAATATTCTCAAATCGTGGAAGAGAATATATTTTTCGAAATCTTTTTTGAATAAATATCTAATGTACACTATTATTTTATAACACAGCCAGCATTACATGACTATGCCCATGCTGTTGTCCAATGCTTCAGTATTGTATAATTTATTTTTACACTTCATTTTTGTTTTATCGTATGACAAGAACAGAATGAACAACATTTAATGTTAGCTCTGACGCAACATCAAAATTTTTCGCAAATCTTACATCGTCAACTTGGTACAAATTAGGAGGCAATCTCTTTAGAATCAATAAATCATGCTGAACTTCATATCCATTTAAAAGTGGATCTAGCTTAAATATGCTGTTATTTAAGCAATTAACTTGTTGATATATTATGTTGAAAGCTCTAAGTATATGTATATTGATAGATATAGGAGGTAATTCCGTGAAATCTACATTTTTGTGGTGATAAACCCAATAACGAAACTGGTCAAAAGTGTCACATACGGTTTTTTTTTTCATAAACTTCAGTGATG
Source organism: Diorhabda sublineata (assembly GCF_026230105.1). Taxonomy (NCBI): domain Eukaryota; kingdom Metazoa; phylum Arthropoda; class Insecta; order Coleoptera; family Chrysomelidae; genus Diorhabda; species Diorhabda sublineata. The sequence continues at coordinate 19,179,720 of NC_079475.1, forward strand.
TACTGCTCAGCCATTTCTAAACTACGATTTATACTTTCCTCTGAGATATCAGAAATGGAATATTCTTAAATTCATATTAATGACTAATTATATAAATCGAATATCAAACATTTCCATTCCATTTGTTTTAATGAATTAATGAAGTAATAACAATTAAATTAACTTGTACTGTAGCAACTAGGAGTTATTGAAAAATATATATGACACTAGTACTTCATTCTATGAAAATATCTATAACATTTCGTTTAAATGCGTTCAGTTACAATAATTCGGGTTATAATTTATTTGGTCGTGCAATTACAGAGATTATGTAATGGAATGATATCAATAATGTTGATGTCGAAGTTTTTTTTCATCTTTTTTTAGGGTTTTTTTAAGGCAGATAGTAAATTGGCGACATGAAATGCTAAGTGCTGCATCGTTGAGGAAGCCCTCAATTGTTAGCCCTCAATGGTCAAACGTCAAAAAATGTTCTGTTGGTCAGAAGTTATTGACATTGAAAGTAAAAATCGTCGATTTTTCGACTTTCAAAAATTTCTAAATTATAGCAGAACTTATCTTCTTTTTAAAAATGGGCCATATTTGCATAAAAAAATTGTCCGAATCTAAAAAACCATTTGTTCATAATTTGTTTAAGCAATTGCGATTTAAACAAAACGTGCCAGTTTTTCGCAAACGGCAGCATTGACCGCTCCCGAACTATTATAGACATAGACTTTGTTTCTATATTTGATTTATACCTTTTCGATTCCATAATCCATTAATATAGAAATAGTCATATTTATTCTATGATACCTTATTTGTTATTCTCACAATCATTCAAATAACATTAGTTCTGTTTTATGAATACATTAGTTTTTTGAACGATCTGTTCGACGCTTACGTACATCGACGGTACATGATAAACTAAATTTGATTTTGTTACGTGATTAATGATTTTCTTCTTGGAATAGTCTTAGATCATATCTCATAACAAATGTCTTCGGTGCAGGTACTAATATTTCTCGATTAACGAACGCTGTAATTATAGTAACTGTTATGTTTCATACCCTCATATTTTCAAAACTTTCAACCCCCGTTCCGGCTTATTATCCTCTACTGCATCAGCTTTAGTGAGATAATTGTTGATTTAGTGGTAATTTGATCAGTGTGTTCAGTATGGTTCCAAAAATTCCAATTTAGAAGTGCTATGAATTATTTAAAAATCAAGAACAATGATTCGTCTTGATATCCTTAGACCTTAACATATAACGTTTGCGAAACGATGTACGAAGAAAGATACCTCAAAAATGGACCCAAGGCTTTTTTTACATCATGACAAATCGCTTTTGATCCGCAAGTTTTTGGTCATCACAAATCTTCCTATTTGTCTTTCTTATGGTTCTTTCTGAAAATAAGGAAGTTGCTAGAAGGAAAACGTGTTCATATCATTTTTGACATTGAAAAAAATTGGACACAGCAGATAGTAGCCAGAAAATGATTATGATGATTGCAATAGCTAGTATATGCTGATGAAAGGACACAGTAGACACTAATTCTGCTAATAATTTACTTGTCCGTTGTCGGTCATTTGAATAAAATGCTAAAAAATCGTATTGTGAAATCAAAGACAGTGTTGAGGAACCTATTCTCATTATTTTCCTCTTTTTAACCTGCTGACCAAAGTGAGAAGTACGTTCGATGATAAATTTCGATAATGACTTCGAACGAGCATTTTGTTGGTATCAGCCACTTAATTATTTGTAAATTAAGTGATGTTAGTTTATAAGTATTATGATAATTAAACAACGTTTCAGCGCTTATTGTCTCAAATTTTATTATATTTTTGTGTTGTGTCAAGTACTTCATTTCAATTTTTTCTATATTTTGATCTTCTTATGGTAGCTGTATGCTTCCCATTGGTTGTCACACGAGGTAGGTTTTTGAGTAAATATGTTTTAAAATAATATCTCCATTGCTTTAGTTTTTATATAAAAACCTGGAATTCAATCTCCTTACCAATGTCCAACACCATTAATTTATTTCCTTAAGTCGTTACTCATACACATACTACTTGACATCATAGTGTTCTTTGTAATTATCACTGTTCAAATATAGATTGAATGAAGAAATATGTCTAGATGATTAAGTTGGTGTCTACTGAAGACTCTAATCAGATCTTTGGTTCGACTAGTCGCAAAATGATAGCTTCACTTAGCATGTCAGTTCTTTTATTTGTGATAACGACACTGATTTTGTTCTCACGTGGTCAAAACTCCACCAGCATTTCCTCATTAGTCTTCTAAAATACTATTGAATTGATTTTTCACCTGGCTATTATTTGAATCTGGTGTTTCTGGCATTGAGGAGTTCCATCTAATCATCCTTTTTTTCGTCATATCGTGAAGTGAAACTGAAAGTTCTTTCAAAAAGTCTTGTTTTTGTGCACCTTTGTTACCATTTTTGGTACACTCCGTAAACACTATGTGAACTATAATTTGAAATTACCTTCAGAATACGTTACTGATAAATGATTCATTTTGATATAGGAAAACGAACCCTTACGGGGCTAGTTGCTGAGATATAGTGTGTCTTTTAAATCAAAATTAAAAATTTGCCATAAATCAAGAACGACTTTGAAGGTTTTTTTTTTAAAATTTGTGACTAATATGCTCCTTAATAAAGTAATATTTTGACATAAACAAACTTTGGGAAAAATATACAAGTGGCGCGCTGTGAGGGATAGTTGTCACTTTTATCCCCCTATTTTTTACGCCACTGGAGCAAATTTTTCTTCTTTGTTTTAAATTGCCTGATTATTTTAAGTTGAAAAACTAATAAACTTTTATGGAGCTAAAATGAATGGTGTTGCGTTTTTGATTTTGATTAAAAATTTTTAACACACTATATCACAGCAACTAGGCCCCGTATTCGTATATCAAGATGAATCATTTATTGAGATCCCTCTGTGGCAGGTAGAAACACCCTGTATGTTATACACGTAGGAATGATTCGAAGATGAACAAAGAACACCTGTTTACTTCTAATTATGTTAAAAATTTGTACTCATTTTGTATATTTTTTCTTCTTATCATTTTCTCCATATCATTCTCTCCATTTCTTTCAGAAAAGTATGTACAATAAAGTCATACTTTTCTAATTTCAATGGTTTATCCGCCTGCGAAGTCAATTTCTTAACCCCAGAGCAAGAGAAAACCCTTCACTTGGCAGCTCTTCGACCCGAATCTGTTGCCAAGAGAAGACTTCTTATTCCGGCAGTCGCTTGATCGTCAAAACTTCGTTAGATATCTACCAGGGTGTACCTGATAACAAACGTTTAGGTTAGCATTTTAATTATGCTTTCATCCCTTACACCTCACATTTTTAAATAACTAACTCTTAAAATGTATTTCTAAATTTTTGGAACTGTATTCAATTTTTGCCTTTAAGTTTAATTTGCTATTGAAAACCTGTCTCTTATAAGACGATATAAAAATAAATTTTGTAATCCTCATGAATCTAATCAAGATAATCAGATATTTTGATCGAATTATTCCACTGCCTCCAATCTTTAAGTAAAGTTTAAATTAAAACTGATCGTTCAAAATAAGGCAAAATCAAGGTCAAAAAAAACCTGAATATTAAAACTGATGTGGAATGTTGAGTTTTGATTTGGATATCATAATAGTATAATAATATCCGATAGTATTGTCATATTTTAAATCGAAATTATTGATTTTATTATTGCCTCTTTGAAACTTGATACAATTATTCTCTCATTATAGATATAGTATTGGTAACTGTGATCATATTATCCCATAAATTGAAACTCAATCCAGATAATTTAGCCACACCGTTAGCGGCAAGTATCGGTGATTTGGTTTCTTTAATGGTACTGTCATCGTGGGCACGAATACTATATAAAATTCACGGTAAGTACTTTTCTATATATGTTTCCAATCTTTAACATACTAATTTTATTAAAAAATCGAATTACGAATCATGAACACGTTTAGATTGATCTGAGTAATACGAAATTATTTAACGAATGAATGGATTAGAATTCCTATTGCATGATACAAGCATGTGAGGAATTTGTTAAAGATCCTCTATGTATAACGTGAAAACTATAAATATCAATAATTAATTTTTTCCAAATCGGCAGTAAAATGAAACACGAATGCCCATTGGTCGATAAAAATCGCCAGTGAAATCGCTTTTTAGTACCTACGCACTGAAGTAACTGAACTGTCAACCGATTCAACGGTATTCGATTATACATCAATCAGCTTTACAACCTTTTAGACAACTTTATTATTACGAATAATTTAAAGTGTTCTATCACTAATAATATAAATAAAGGAAGAGAGTTAAGATTTTCATGCCGATTTAAGAAAAAATAATCATATTATTCAGATGTGTAGCTAAACGCAGCACAGATAACCTATTCTGCTCGCCTCAATTCCAAATATTTTCGAAATTTTTTTTAAATCTGGGCGATGTCGAAAAAAAAAACATAATAAAAGTATGACTTAAGCGCCTTGATACATGAATAACTATCAATTTATCTTACTTTTATTACAAGATCTCAAGATAACGTTCACTTATTTTTCAACTTCATTCTTCACAAACATTGTCATTTATTCTTCTTATTTCAATGTCTACTCATAAGTGGATCGATAATATTGAGCGTTTGTATACACAGTAAAATGAAGACTTGCAGCCATATATTTCACTAAACTGATTCTTACATAATCAATTACATACTAATTACACCACCCTGCATCAAAATCTCCGACGAAATAAATCTTCTGCACGCAGTTTTACGCGCTGATCTCAAAAATGCAATCTTTTTTCCCTAGCGCGTCTGTTATACGGTACCGAGTTAATTCGTCACTCTATAGTCACCTCTTGTTCTTCTACTTTCCTTCTTAACTGTGAGAATAGTGTCGATACAAAATAAGCGATTCCAAAGGGAAGAGTTTTAATATTCTTGATGTGTTTTGTTATATTTGTGGGAATTTCACATAACAATGGAAAAGTGACATTAATGAATTAGTAAAGAACCTGGATTTTTCTCAATACTTGGAGATCAAGATAAATCATGAGCTTCCCATAAAGTATGCTGCACCAGGATAGAAGGATTGCATCTTTGAATAGCAGGAAAAAGAAGCAAATGCCCTTTGGAGTCCCTATGGTATGGCGAGAATCGCAGAACCATGTAAATTGTGTGGTTAGGACAAGTGGATACACTTCTAAACATAAAAGAGCGTGGTTTACTTCAGCTTTCCCTCAGCAATACGACTTGTGCCACATGGGCCAGATCTACCGATTCCATCTCCACCTGACATTTTGATCGATGATCCAGCTAAATCTGAGAGTGAGGCCAATTCATCGGAAGATGAATTTTATTACAGAAACACGCATTAAAGCTTACCAAAGCAAAATCAAATCAGGAATCTGAAGTTCTAGGCCCAAAACTGGAATAAAAAAATCTCTTAGCTTCAGGAACAATCATTTCATGATATCGTTATAGAGAACAAGATTCACTACCTTTCTTTGAAGAAAAAAATTAATGGTTCTGTTGTAATATTCTTGATCCAATAGAATATTGTGGAAACACTTACTAAACGTACAAGTATGAACTTTTTTTTTGATTTCTCTTAAAGAAATTTGAAAGGAGTTCTTGTACATAATGGTAATAAATACGTCTTCATTCCAGTTGCCCATTCCGTTCACTTAAAACGTATGAAAATGTAGTTACCATATTTCAATTTCAAAATATTATGCCTTATGCTAGATCCACAGCTGGAGTATAAGAAAATGCCGTTTTTCTTATGAAAACTAGACAGTAGAACTCGTAATACACACTGAAAACAAAAATTGTGACATAAAAGACATTTTGTACCTAGTTGATTGACCTTAAGAAGATTTTGTTACAACCGCTGTACATATTTCAAGTATCTTTTAAAAAAATTTGCCCACAAAATTATTACCACAGAAAAAACAAAGATGCAAATTTTCTAGAAGTATGAATCAGAGAGAAAAACTAGTTTGGATGAGCTTTAAAAAAGTTGTGCGTGGTTCTCTGGGCAACAATAAAGATCCCGAGTACAGAAACCTAGTGGGAACAATATCACGCCATTAAAAAGAATAAAAATAATGAGTGTGAGAGTGTACTTCCAACATTCCCACCTTGGATATTTCCCTGACAACCTAGGTGATTACAGTGAAGAGCAAGGCTGCATCAAAACATAAAAAATGGAAAATTGCCAAGATATCATTCATACATCTCTTTACACGTAAACTAAAATTGAAAACAAAATTTTTATTCAGATATAGAATCAGCATGAAAAACATTTCAGAAACAATTCTATATTTATCAAATCATCTTTGAAGAGATTTTTATGATAATAATCAGTGATATTGATTCTTTATTCTGGAAAGCTCTTATCTAAAATCATATCACGTACATAGTCTGTACAAAACTCTTCAAATATATTGTAGGTTCAATATGTAGGTTATTATTGCTTTCAAAATTCACGACTGAGGTAGTCAAGAACACAAGTCACTACTTGAAGAATTGTTGAGTTAATCAAATTATGTCGGAGAAATGGAAATCCGTGTTTAGTGAAATTTCCAGAGAGAGATAAAGAAAGCTATGTGCTATGTTGGGTTCCCAAAATATGAAGCGATACCCACAAAATGAAGCGAATAGTCAAAGTAATGGATATACATGTACTTTCCCAACAAACCCAAAAATCGTATTTCTTGTTGTTTACATTGATAAGGGGAAATCAATAACGCAGTAGTCTAGTGTGAAATCCGTGTACGCCACAAAAAGCGATATAAAATAATCTTTCGTAGCTTTGCTCCAAGAAAATATACAATTGCATATTGCTAATTAGACAAAAATAAGTTCAGTAGTTAATATTCATTCACTCATCTTACAGTCCTGACTTAGCACCCCGTGACTATCGCCTCTTCCGATAAGTTTAGTTGTGATTTGGTGGATAACTCTTCGTCAACAACGAAGAGAATCAAGGTGTTGTAAGAACTTACCAGTACTATAGGTTTTTAAAAGTATAAGAAAGTTTGTGTTTTGTTCGAGCTTCATTGTGCCATCGTAAAGAAGTACTAGTGTATTAAACGTTTATTCATAGATTTAATTATGAAGTGATCTTCATCTTCATGTGGGAGTCGAACCCGCCAAACTTTAGATTGTACTAACATAATAGATTGGAATAATTATTGGTCAAAATGACACTATGGAGTAAACTCTGGTGATAACGTAACCTTTCATCATTCGTAAGTCAATATACCATAGTAGTATCAAGTTTCTAAATTCCACTAGGTTATGTATAAAAGATCGAAACATTCGAGGGAGAGGGAACTATTGAATTGCATTATACGTGGTCTAGTTAAGTGATATTCCACTTGACAAAGGTTACATTATTATATCTATAATTTTTTTTGTAGACACTTATCCTTGGCTTATGCTAGTGATTCTGATAGGATATATTTCAATACTACTCCCTGTTTGGATTTCAGTGGTTAAGAAGAATAAGTATACCAAAGATATCTTGACCCAAGGATGGGTGCCTGTGATAACAGCTTTATTAATTAGTGGGTAAGTTATCAACTGAATCGCGAAGGCAGTTTTTCTGTGATATCGGTTTTTGTATGTAAACTTTCTCTACTCTTTTATCGTTGAGTATGATGGATGATTATGAGGAGACAATTAATTTAATGACATTTACAGACCTCATGTTGTTTAACGGTAACATCCCTTCATATGCGGCTGGTATAACCCCATACCTATCCGATCAAAACATTTATTTGGAACAGTTCGATCATTTATTCTAAAGAACTGATATAAGATTCAGTAGCCTGAAACTGCTACTTTTGGATTATAGATCAAGAGTAGTTATTCACGTAACTAATTATGACGTGTTTACGTTTTATCAAATTTCTCGCTTTTATAATATTCAATTACACGGAAAACGATTTTTCAAATTGAGTCAAAACGAGTCAGAAGTAATTACTTGAAATGTCTTCAGATAGCGATTCAGACATTCCATTTGAAGACAGTCTGTAAATACTGCAGTTGGTAATTTAATACTTGAAAAATCAAGAAATTGATACGCCCTGGCGTAGAAAAAATTTCAAAAAGGGTGCGATTTGAAGAATATAAAGAACATCAACGAAAAGGTACTACTACTGCATGAATACCAGCATAGTTTGCTCAGTACCTGGATCTAGCTGAAATCGAAGGATACTCAGGACATTGTTTCAGATGCATCTCTTCTAACAGACTGAGAAGTGGACATTCTGAAAATGAGTCAAGGGAGAGGATGGAAATCCAAGAGTGTAGCCGAGGCTATGTTGAGAGTTCATTAGAAAATAAGCGGAGAATTCCAGGAAACATTCTGGGCCAAGCTCCTGGAATATATGTAGATATCATAGTTTCAAATAAAATTAACATTAGATTTAGTGCGGGAGCCAGCTGCATATTTTGAATAGCCAGTCCGTTCCACCCAATTCTGCTTGTCCTGACAGAACTCATCTTAGGAGTGAACATAATGACCTTCAGCTGGTAAGGTAGCGCCGGGTCTGTTTGATCTAGGTGTAATAAACTCCGTGAATTCAACTCATTCCGGGATGGCTCAAACTGAATAATATGGTAGATTATATTGTATATTTAACAAAAAAAACTTTCAGCTGCATGTAGGGTGACGGAAAGTCCTTCAGCTGTTACGCTGAAGATCCCCATGAGTTTGCGCTCTTAGGTACATCGGTTTTAGCGTTTGATCGCATAACTGACATACTTTCTTCCGTGATTTACCGGCTGAATGTTTTATTTTTGTTAAATACTCTATAAATTATTGGATACTTCAATTTCAGCCTGATATTTATCATTTTAATGAATTTATTTATTAAAATAAACTACGAAATACTCTTATTTCAGCTTGGTTATTACTATTGTAATGATTTTAATATACATTTTTTTGTGTATCACCCTACATGCAGCTGAAGTTTTTTTTTGTTAAATATCTTCTACCACATTATTCAGTTTGAGTCGACCCGGAATAAGTTGAATTTGCGGAGTTTATTACACCTGGATAAAACGGACCCGGCGCTACCTTGCCGGCTGAAGGTCATTACGTTGGGTGGAACGGAATAACTAGTTGAAAATACAGATAGCTCCTGGACTAATAGGAAGTTCAAGAGAATATTAATCCAGAAAAAAATCTTACTTTGAATTACTGTGTCTTTAAAATGTTGTTTTATATGTTCATAAATCTAAAATAATAATGAATTAAAATAATGAAGTAATTTTCAGTATAAATAATGAAATAATTGTCAGTTTTAACAATAATCAATAAATTATTCTTTGAAACTCGATCAGTTACGTGAAGTTTTTACATAACTACTTTTCATAACTGATATATGAAGGTTATGGAAAATGTGACGTTTCTTTATGTTAATGAGAGCCTTATAGTATCACATTTGATATCAGAATTAGATAAAAATTATTACATCATCCTAATGTAGATTTTTGCGATTCATTTCCACTACTTTTCATATGAATTTGCGTTGATAAGATGTCGATCTTTGTTATCAGACATCTGTTTTGTTTCCTACTGCTGCAAGAATTTTTATTGCTTGCCTTCCTTTTTCCACAATAGAGTAGGTACAAGTAATACAGGGATGTCTACTCTATAAAATATATTTGTAGTGCTCACATAATATCTTAGACACAGATACAGTTCCTGTTTTAAGCAATAATTACACTAATGAGCGCTAATATTACTATCTAGCACTCTAGTATCCTCTTTTACTTATTTTTTAGATGCGGTGGTTTGATATTAGATATAGGAGTGGATAAGTTTAGAGGTTATACCATTTTTCAGCCAATAATAAATGGTATAGGAGGAAATTTGGTGTCAGTTCAGGTTAGTCGAACTTCCACGATGCTTCACCAGACAGCAGTTTTTGGAGAAATACCACCTATAACAAAGCAGTGGGTTTTACCATGGACAGCGTTGATTAAAGGAGGTGAGTCACAGTCAAAGATAACCTGGAACAAATTCTGAATCTTAATCAATCTAAATTATGAAGAAAACTGTACAATGCGCGGGTCACTAAACCTCACAAATGAGTCCTGGTACGATTAAGGAAGTTATCTTGTATCAATCCCCTACCTCCTGTCCCTGATTAAGGTTCTCGATGTCCCTTAGAAGGCCTTTTTGAAAGACATGAGAAAAGGATGTTTCGTCCTATAGCAATTTTAAGAATAACTCAGAAAGTTTGAGACTATTCCAAAACATTCTATTTCATTCTATCGATAAATAAAGTGCCAGTTTTTACCTAAACGGCATCCAGCATTCCAGAACATTCTGCATTGTTTCATCTTATTCCAGATAATTGTGGAATTTTTCAGAATAGTCTCAATTACTGGGATAGGTTATTGTGGAACATTGTGAACCTTTTTCATAAAAAATAAAAACCGTGGTGGGTTCAAACACTTGGAACCATTTCGAAACATCACCTTTTTTCTTTTGGGAGTAAATAACGCATTATCCCTCAGTTTTTGCAACTAGACACACAGTTCGCGTTCATGATGTTAAAGAAATATTAAAATCCCAAATGCATGCGTGAATTGAAATTTTCAAAAATGTTTGATATGGAATTACTAATAAAAATTTTCTAATAATGTGATTTTATTCTAATTAGACGTGATAGCAAAACTTATTTCTCAAACCTATTCTTTGATAACTTTATCCAGTTTCATAAATTGTAGACAGTATTTTAACAGTTAACATCATAATTGATCGTTTGGTTCCTTGGAAGCAGCTCAAGAAACGTGACTCCTTCATAATTTTCCCAAACTGACAGCATGTGCTATTTTTTGTTTTCCAGATTTCGATGTGGTTTATGATGGTTCTTGATGTTTGCTCCATGATTGTTTTCGAACTATGTTACTGTACAGGACACAACATCACCAGGATGGTGCTGATTCTTTGTGTTGAATGAATTTCTTTCAATTCGTCAGGTACACAAATATTAAGCTTCTTGACATAAATATGCAGAACGGAATTTTTTATACCAATTCTAACACGTGCGCTCTATTAAATAATCAGCACCATAAACATCACATATTTCTTTGTAAGACGCAGTAGCTTCCTTTCCTTTGCGGAAATCAAAAAGTAAAATATGCCGAAAAACCCACAACTAATAGTATATAAATGGTTTTAATATATTCTATATTGAAGTAGGATTATAATGCAGACTAACCTAATCAATCCTCTTAGCATTCTACCATAGGGAATATTATAGATATCTTGGAAAAAATCGTTATTTACTAGGATACAGAATCTGTTCCAGTTGAGTCATCCACTCCATAACGCTAATTATAAAATGTAAATCTTTTCTTTTTCAGTACAACCTGCCAAAGCAGCACGTTTACTACTCCTTTTATCCGTGCCTGGTCATACTATCTTCGTTTACGGCGCCGATTTCTTCTACAATGGAAAATCAACCATCACATCAATATTTGTTATCACTTACCTTCTTGTGGGATTAATACAGCTTGTTATACTTCTATATGGTTGTCATCTTTTAGTCCACACTATGTGGAGGTACAAAAAAGATCCTGATAATGCTGCGATTCCTTATCTGACTGCAGCGGGAGATCTTAGCGGATCTGGTTTACTTCTACTAGGATTCATGTTTCTAAAAAGTATTAACTGCGAATATCGTCCAGTGGTCTGAAGAAAAGAATCATTATTCACTCTAATACTCAATAATTTATGAAATTGGTTTCAACAATTCATAAAAATGATCATTTAATATTAAGTCATGGTAAATTTTAATAATGACATAAAGAATATTCAAGTCATTATACTATGATTCCCAGCTGGCGTTAAAATGAAAAGCCATGGATTGAATTAGACAAGAAAACAATATATATAACTATCATTGATCGTCAGTAAGATCTAACCAAGGTTTCAAAGGTATAGCGTATCTCTTAGCTTTTCTATTAAGAGATATATCACTTAGTGATTCAGAGTTGTCATAAAAAATAATTCAATTATTTATACCCAAAATGTTATATTGCGGTTAATCTATATAAATTATGCTTCAACGATGGAATAAATAGTGAACAAGTTCACTAGTTTCCAGTGAATTTAATAAATCTGGATCCATGTGACGAAGTTTATATACAGAGTATTTCAAGAAGAATTATCCGATTTGGAAGAGTCCTAACTATACATTTTTGAAGCCGATATGACTGAATATATTATTAGAAAAAGGTTTCCTCTATATATTAGTTGCGCACTTCTATCAACATCCAGCTTAATAGTTGTCAAAATGGGGAAGATAATTAGATCGTCCAAGTGTGTTAAATGGAAACATCCACTCCACGTGCTGATAGGTAACATTCCTAGGACATCCATTTGTCGTGTTTTGCGCCGAAGTTTTCTTATAAAACAATACAAGTGTTAACTGCTACTTACTTTGCATGAAGGCTGCGTGTTAATTTATATGAGTTTATCCAAAGCTAGCTGGTGGAAAATAAGGATTTGTGACGAGGCAGCTTTCCATTTAAGTGAGAAAGTAAAGCGATACACAATGTGAGAGTGTGGAGAGCCAAGCAGCCACACTTAATTCTACAGCAAAATTTTCCAAAAGTATTTGTTTTTTGTGCAATCTCACGAAATCAAGTTTATGTTACCAAAAATACTGATTTCATTACCACTACACCAATACTCTCAATTAAAATGTCTGACGCACGTTTCAATAGTGTGCATAAGTATGGATATTAACAACAATTTGTCATGGGGATTTAAAGAAGACACTGTTTATACTCCTCTCCTTCCAATAACATTGGTATTAGAAAATATGATCCAATAAAATCGGAAGAATTTTTCGAAACATCCCGTAGTTTGTTCGTTAATAGTACTTTACTGGCTTCGCTCGGAAAGTTGTTATGAAATTGTGTAGTAATTGGAATAAAAGGTTAAATTTTAAGCGTTTCTCACGGTGCTTATTCGATGGGAACGTACTCTGCGCTTTAACGCTGCTTTTTATTTTCACCCTTTTGCTTCAGAATTGACAAGATCTTATCGTTTAGGTATTGTATCAGTATGAATTATTGTTTTCAATCAAAAATTCTGCTAATTTCTCTTCATACACTTTATTTTATTTATGTCAAGTATTACTTTATTTACTCACACTTCATTTGATTAATTCATTTCTAACACTTAATGATAAAAAACTGACAATCACTGCATTACATACCCCAATGGGTACCTCCATCTAAAAGGACATAATATAAGATTCCAGATGCTCTACTATGATTTAATAATCACGTCATTCGGGTAAAAATGGTAATCATCTTTGGGAATTAAAAATGTACAACATTTTAAAATTCTTTAGAATATCGTGACATGCCCTTGAATATTTTTGAAAGTTCTTGAAAACTCCAGAAGACTAAACGTTCAGCTTTTTCAACTTGAAATACACGTAGTTCGGGTATAAACGCGAACCTTCTCCATGGATTCGAAATAGACAACAATCCAGAGGGGTTTTGAATGTTAGAAAGAATCTCGAACCCTTTCGAATGTTCTGAACTGTTCTATACAATTCTAAATGACAAAAATTCCAGCCCTCGTATCTTAAAGAGTACTTCCTTCGAGTGAAAAACAGGTCGGGAAAGAAAAAGTTACTACACCCCATAATTCCCTTGATGCTTCTTAATAGTTGAAGTGTTTACACGTGCACGCTTTCGGAATTTGATTCCAGCGCGTGTTGTACAGAGGGCGTCCGCGTACTTTACAAAGGTCATCAGAAGGTTCAATATATATGAGCTACTTTTTACGTACGCTTCTGTGAAATCATCCCCTGCCAGCGAAGTGTCAGAAATTCAGTTGCATAAATGAACGTATTTGCCATAACTTTGTAATGAATTTTTCTTCTAGGGTAATTTTCTCTCGATGTTCTAGAATCACTCATGATATTAATCTTCATGATTATTTAATAGTTCGTTATACGATTTTATTCGTACTTACTCAATCCTAAAGCCTTTCTATCTTTTCAGGGGTAAGGCACTTGAAGTTGAGTCTTTACGTGGACTCCTTTTTCTACAGCAATTTCCATTCTCTACTACCTTTTGTTCAATTTCCTACCATCTTATTCCACGATTTTCCCTTGGTACCTTAATTTCTTCTGTCCATCTCTTACTTGGTCTTCCTAGCTTTTTTTGTATGAACTTTATTCTTCATATATCCTCCCATTCTCATAACACGGCCAAACTATATCTATTGTTTCTTCTATTTTGTTTTGAATTGGTTTTAAATTAAAATTTTCTCTGATAGTGTTATTTCTCATTTTGTCGTATCTTGATTCATTATGTGTTTTCTTCGGAAATCTTATTTCTGTATTTTAATTTTTTGTTTCTGTGTGAGTCTCCATGTCTCAGATCCAAATGTTAGTATGGGTGTGGCTACTTTGTTATATATTTCTGTTTTTATTTGCTTTGGTATTTCCTTTTTGACTAGAAACTGTATCTTAATTGCATTGAAAAACTTTTCCATTCTTCCATTTTGTGTTAGTATCGTCCCAAGGTATTTGAAGCTTTCGATCTACTCCTTGTTTGATTTTCCTAGTTTTATCTTAAGTGTCGTCTCCTTTCGGCTTATCATCATTGATGTGCTCGTTTATTTTCATATTCATTATCTGTAGACTATCATTGTATATTTTTAAGTTTGCGTCCAATGTTTTATGCCGTTATCACCATCTCATCTATATGGTATCTTCGATATTTTAATGTCTTTCATTTTCCAATGTCCGACTTTATACTGTTTAATTTGTCTTTCTGTTCTTCTTATTACCACTTCTAACACTATGTTTAATAATAATAGGCTCAATAAACATCTATACTTTACTCCTTCTGTTGTTTCGAACAAAGTTGGTACTTCTTACCTAACTCTAGCATAGATTTTCGTATGTTTATATAAAGCCTTCACTCAGTTCATTAGTTTTCCTTCTATACCTCTGTTTTCTAGGATTTCCCATATGTCAGTCTTATTGACTCTGTCGAATGCTTTCTCAAAATTTATAAGACATAGGTATATCTCTCTGTCTTCTCTTATTGCTTTTTGAGTTATTTGTCTAACTATGAAATTTGCATCTGTTGTTCCTCAGTTTGTTGTAAATCCTTGTTGTGAGTCTTCTATGGTTTTTTCTAGATCATCTCATATTCTTTTTTATATTATTCTCGTATATATCTTGCTGACTGTACTTTCTAAAATGATTCCTCTATAATTGTAACACTTGCCAATCTTTTGGCGCTTCTCCGTTGTCATATATTTTGTTCAGTATGATTTTTAGTGTCTCTATTATTTCTATTTTTTCCGCTTGTATCATGGTTGTCGTTATTTGTTCTATTCTTGACACCTTTTTCAGTTTTAGTTTCTGTATTGTCTGTTGTATCTCTTTTAAACATATTTCATCTTTAGTTGTTTATCTCATTTATTTTTATCTCTAAAATATTGTGGGTATCCATCTTTTCATGATTTAATCTTCATTTGTTATATCTCCTCTTGTATACTTTATATTGATGAGTCAGTTCTTATTATCATAATTTCTACTTCTTCTGTTCTTTTCAATAACAACAAAGAATAGTATTTGATTTTCCTTGTAAGCGTTAGTCATCTCCTCTCCAAATTCTCACCATGATTTTAGTTTTTGTTCTTTAACTAATGTCTTAACTTTTGTGCTTCGTTTTTTGTACTTTGCATAGTTTGATTGTGCTTTAGAAGTTTTTTTGTCTCTTTTTAATTGCATCTTTTTTGGTCTCCATTGCATATAGGTACCAGTAAAATAATTCACATTGTTTTAAATTTTCAATACAATATCACGAGTCCATCTTTAAATATTAGATGCAACCGAAATTCTCTTCTCCTCTTGCCATCGTTTTCTGTAGCGAATGAGGTAAATTCAAAGTATGTACTTTACTTAATATTTGGGTTCCTCACCACTTACCAAATATTCTGTTTGACTAAATATTTTGTTTGACTAAGATGATTGAATCGTATAAAAAAAAAGTTTTTTCCGAAGTTGGATTTTCATTTTGTTATTAAACCTTTGTAATGTTAAACCCTATTCTGTACTGAATCAGTACTATGGGTACTAAATAATTTCACTTTCAAGACAAGGTATTATCTCAAGTGAGCATCAATATGTAATACTAAGATAATGGTCGCATTCAGCTACTGCTACCTATCGGTAACGATCAGGAACACGTTGAGCAATCGCTGCCAAGACTCAAAACAGAGGCTATTTTGGTTGCTTCTATTGAATTTAACAAGCGTAACATTAAATGGTGAATGTTGTGGTACTTTGTCTAGTTCTTTTTCAAAAAATTATGAGGTGTATTCATCAATCACCAATTTTTATATGTATATAAAATATTATAATTATAATTCAAAACGAAATTATAGAGAATAAACTTGACGTTTGAGCATATAACACTGTCGATTTAGAAATTTCACTCCCGTTACCTAGCACTAATTAAAAGCGCTCCAAAACATGGCGTCCGCTTCAGAACGTGTTGAGTT
This sequence comes from Diorhabda sublineata, assembly GCF_026230105.1. Taxonomy (NCBI): domain Eukaryota; kingdom Metazoa; phylum Arthropoda; class Insecta; order Coleoptera; family Chrysomelidae; genus Diorhabda; species Diorhabda sublineata. The sequence continues at coordinate 19,196,324 of NC_079475.1, forward strand.
TGTAGCGTATGTGTCACCGAGCGATTCCGCTAAGGTTAGGTACAGATAACAGGAACAGGTAAGGGAAACCGAGGTAAAATTCCAGTCGGGAAAAAGGATCCTCCAAAAATTTCTCATGACATCTTTCATTCTAGTAAATGGCAACGTTGCCAATTGATCGTTTTTAACAAGTGGTCACGTACAAAAATGAAATATATTAACAAATTAACAAGATGTGGAAAACAAGAGACAAAATGGAAATGTAGAAATGATAAAATGAGGAGGCTGAACTGGAATCAGAATCAGATTGTGAGAAGTATATTGATTGACGATGCTCTGTGGTGGGACATACTCATGGTCTGCGAGTGAAAAGGATTGGGTTCGTTGCATGACGCCTGATCGAATGGGATGAAATTGAATGTGAACACTGTACTTATGATCCATTAGTAAAAAAGGTATTTCGTAGATTGAGATCCACAATAGATGAGTATATTATTTATCGTTTGGAATCACTGCAATCATATCTTATTATAACTGTGATTTTCTAAAAGTAATTAGCAGTCACATTACTTTTCGATTTTATTTTTGGAGGTATTTCGATAAAGTATCGTGGTTTTAATCATAAATGATTATCTTTACTTACACATACTATAACCATACACCAAATAATATACGCTCTCAATTATTATTATTCAAACCTTAAGTGATCATTTTGCCCTGGCCTTCTTAATCGCATTATATTATTATTTATCTATATGCATTGAATACATTTATATTAAGACTAGGTTCACTACCGGTCAAAAGTTTTGCCCGCCCTATAGTTTGTTTGATTCAAAAACAATAAAACAAACCGATCGATTTTTATTTTATATTTCAAACATAAATAAATAAGAACATAGTTACGATGAACTACAGTCTGTAATTGTTTTATATTTGAATGTTTGATTCATCGTTGTAACTTCCTTTTTTTATTGTTTCGGTGAACAATTTTGGCATTCTCTGTAACAGTTTCGACAAACAATCGTTGTGTCGGAATGTGAACACTGCTTCCAGACTTTCCTCCCCAATTTGTCCCTCAATAACTCAATTGGGTGAAGTCGGCTGACTGTGCCGGCCAACTCATGACTTCAGTACATTCTCCCTTTCCAATTTCTTAAAATAGTCTTTGCACATGTTCATGAAATGCTTGTTTCGTTATCAAGATGTAAAATAAATTTTCTGCTGATCAGGCGTTGGCCAGAACGTGCTACATTCTCCTTTAATATTTTTTTAGCCTCCTTTCTTTGAAATCTCTACTCAAGGATCTAACATCCGTTCTTTCGTTGATCTGCGCACAAACACTCTTCTCTTAGACCCAAAAACCTCATACTTCAACTCATCACTCCATAAAATTCTCTCCCACTCTTCGTATGCCAAATTTTTAAGTTCATTAGCCCACTGCAACCTCTTATTCTATTTTGATATCTTCAAAGAGGTTTTTTCACTGTCATTTTTTCAATCTCCTATTCACTATGGACGTTCTTAAAGGCAGATCCCTAGATTCATTGATCTGAGCTGCTATCTCTGTGCCCGTGAGTCGTCGATCATGTTTACTTATCAATTCAATACGTTTATCTCTAGCAGTTATGGTCTTTTGAGGCCCTCCTGAAAGTTTTATATTGCCGACACTTCTAGTGGATGCATATTTTTTAACGTTGTAGTCGACGATACGTGGACGTATTTTTAATTGGGCAGCTATGGTACGGTTACTTTTGTCTCGCGATTAATGCACGAGTTTCAACTGATAGTTACATGGTTTTACCCACTTAAATACTTACAAGTCTGGATTTTTGGAAAATCAGTTCGTGAACGAACTCCACAATAAGATGTTTTGGTCCAAAAAGCATAAATCGCAACACGTACTTGCTTCTCACGGCTGTCTCTAACCAAACTACTACCAAAGAAATCATCCGAAACTTGCAAGTTTTAACTTGTCGCACTCACCGACAGAATATATAAACATACGTTCGTATAAACGAACACTATTATTTTTCGTTTGGTTTGGTTTAGACCCCCTTGTTTTATAATATCAAAGAGAAATTGTGTAGAAGTGTATTATTTTGGAATTCAATAAATGGATTATGGATAGGGCAAAGACTTTTGACCAGTAGTGTATATTGTATTGGCTCTATTAATAACAGTGTGTCTGTTTTGTATTTTCCTGAAAAACATAATCATTGTGATAGTTTTTGTAAGAAAATTTCATGTATACATATTTAATCAATAAAATATATCTCAAACATTGAAAGCGCTTTTATTTTGCATATTTATTGTTGGTTTCTAATCTTTCAGACTTACCGTAGTCGCTGAAAATATTTTATTTCTCACTAGCTAATTATCCTAACTTCCAATGTGTTCGATTAGATAGATTAGATAGATAGAGAGGTGGCTCTAGGCACCTATAGGACAATTCTGAAAAAGCTTGAGTTGTATGTCTATTTAAAATAGATATTTATGGTTAATTTGAAAATTGACGCGAACACAAATAAAGAAGGAACTTCGAGTAATACTACTGAAAAATTTTATGGTAAAAAAATGCACCTTTTCCGTAGAACCATTTAAGGTGGTACAAATTAGAATAATTTTCATTATTTGCTGAGATGATATGTTAACATAATTAGTAAAAATCGCGCAAATATCCCAATATACTTTGATTTTGAGTATTCATGTTATTCACAGGTATAAAAAGTATATATTCACTATAGTAATTGTTCAAAATAACTTACGAGGATATATTGAAAAATTCTTAGTCTACTAAAGAACCAAACAAAATTTCAATGTCAAAATATTTTATTACTCAACATATTCTCCTCTTAATTGGATTCATTTATTACAGCGAACCTGCAACGTCTCTGGACCTTTCAAAACCAATGTTTCTTCTTGCTCTGCAAACCAGACCTCCACAGCTTTTATTACCAGTCCAATGTTTCACGGTCGCATACGAAGGTCATTGATCACCAAGGGTATTAAGCATATCTTCGTAAACCTGCTTACCTATTAACCCTTTTAAATACAGGTACTTGATGATGGCTCGATGCGAAAATTTTTTGATTTTAACAATTTCCGTGGACATCTTTTTTCTTTTAATTTATTGCGTAACTCTGATTTTCTTGACGTCAAACTTTACACTGTCACTTCTAGTTATGGTTCGCTGCTATGGTAACGCAATATTTTGTTTACGCATGGGACTGGTCTAGACTAACTAGCTAACTAACCACAGCTTTCATTACCTCCTCATTGGAAGGAAATTTAGGACCTTTTAAATTTTTTTTCAGTTGAAGAAAGAAATGATAGTCGGACGGAGCCAAATTTGGCGAATACGGTGGGTGTTCTGGTAATTTAAATCCTAAATGACGAGTTGTTTGCATGGCAACATAAGATTTGTGTGCAGGGGCGTTGTCTTTAATTTTTTCCCGTAGAGTGGTCAGTAATGTCGAATAGTAATCTCCAGTTATTGTTCTATCCAAAAAATTGATAATTACTCCATGGCAATCCAAAGACACTGAAGCAAGAACTTTTCCAGCAGATTTTTGAACACGAAACTTTTTAGGTCTTGGAGAACCAGTGTGTCGCCATTCGGTTTGAGAAGTTTACATCGTTTTCAAATCGAGCACAGATCGAGCACGATGCTTCTACTCTTGCATGCTTTTGGTCAACAATCAAACATTTGGGGATCCATTTTGCAGCAATTTTTCTCATGTCCAAATTGACGTGAACTATATGATGAACGCTTTCGTAAGAAATATTCAGTACTTCAGATATACGTTTTAGCCCAATTCGACGGTCTGAAAATCATGTCATGAACTGCATCGATATTTTCGGGAACTGACACAGAAACTGGTCTCCATCGGTCATCATCTTCAATGGAAAATTTACCTATTTTGAAGCTTGTAGCTCAATTTTTCACGGTCGCATACGAAGGACGTTGATCACCAAGGGTATTTAGCATATCTTCGTAAATCTGCTCACCTCTTAACCCTTTTAAATACAGGTAAACTTTACACTGACACTTCTAATAAGTTATTGTTCGTTGCTATGGTAACGCAATATTTTGTTTATACATGGAACTGGTCTAGGCTAACTAGATATCAATACATCCGCGTATTTTTCTAATTATATACATTCACAACGATTGAAAAGACGAAACGAGTTCCTCTGAATATCACTTCTAACATGATCGATTTATAGTTTTAATAATTCGATGCCTCTGTTGTTGTCGATTATTCCAACAGAGTGCACGTCTTGTAGGTCATAAATAGAATCAGTTATTATGGAGTGAAAAATGGACATACAAAACCGTTTTAAAATAATTATTTCCAAGACCAAATCGATTGTATGTATAATATTTTGTAATCAATATTTATGCATGACTCAAGCGTGAACAGACAAGCTCTCCAAATAGAAAAAGCATGAGAAAAGAAGGGTGGATAGGAGCAGGGGGACAATCTACAGGGGGTAGAGAGGAGAAGACTATTCTGGAAAACTAGAACCAGAGAAGATCTGCTGAATGTATCAACCTAAGTAAAAACAATCTATGAATATTAACCGGAGTCCTATCGAGGCATTGTCGTCTCTATGGACACCTGAACAAGCTGGACTTAGCATTAATGCCGCGAGCAGATTTTATCGCACGGAAGACGAAACCTCTATCCACATTCTTTCGAAGTGTGAAGCACTGAGGAGCTCCAAAGCACTAGATCTGGCAGCTACATTCTGCACTTTCTGAAAGAAGTGGGATTAAGAGATCAGAGGGCTTGGAATCTCTTAAAAGCCCATTTTTCTTCATCCTTCAAAACTTTTTAGTATCAAAAAGGTATAACAGGCATAAGAAATGTATTCACTAAAATAAATGTTCAAAATAACTTTCATTTACAATATTTCAAAAGAACAAAATATTTTTCCCAAGATCATTGAAATCAATTCACACTTTCAATGATTCGTTGCTTCTTTCATTAAACTCAATGAACAACAGGGAAAAAAATTTGATTAAAGAAGTGGATTTTTATATTTTTGTCTATCAAGAACCAATCGCAATATCCTATTCATTCAAGCTTATATCCATCTAGTAAATCTTCAATGTTTGAAGATGAAGCTGCTATTCCTGCAATATTCCCCAAATAATCAGATTATCATGATTGCTTCGATACATACGAGAAAAAAAGGCAAATTTCTACACCTCTTCTACTAGATATCTTCCTGTCGGCTATTCTTACTTTCATTCTATTATAAAATTTTGAAAGCTCATTTAAATGTTGATAAAGATTAAACAAAATCAATGAGATCGATTATTTCAATAGTTAGCACGTAAAAAAATATTGAAACAAAAAAAACAGCGGCGGTCCTAGAGGGCCCCTTAAATTAATAAAATTAAACCTGAAAACGATATTAATGGCTTAAGTGAATGAAAAAACGTCATAAATTAATATTAATTTTTCACTTATCTGAAATTCGAGTTGCTTTAAGTAAGGTAGTATACCATTTTCTGGATTAGAAATTCCAGCCTGCAATATTTAGTTCCATTTTAAGCTCATTCTATTCATTATTTAGAATATTGTCAAGATGGGGTATTATACAATAATTTTATGTAATGCGCAAAATTCACATCAATGCAACTCATGCAACAAATGTAGTTGCATACTTTGACCGATAATATTCGATATATGTGATCAATTACAGAAACTAGCGTTTCAGTTGACTAATTTATTCTGACATTCTGTATATCATTACCGTAATTTCGAGAAAAAAAGAGTAAGTGAACACCGAAGAATTCGTATTTGCAATTATAGTAACTCACAACATCAACCAATACATCGATAATCGTCTTCCAATTACAAGCTGAAGAGCTGCTAATCCTTTCCGGTTGGCGATCCATACCAATTTGAAAAAATCGAATCTGACTTTATATTTAATTGATTTTGCATCGTACTTGCTAACACTCGACCGGTCAATTCCAGGTTTGGCTTTAAAATATTATATTCAACAAAATTAACTGATAAGGAAACAATTTTACCGCAGTGCAGTGATGTGGTATAAGCAACGATTCGTGTCAGCAATATCTCATTTTAACTTTCAGGTAACAACATGAACCCACTTTAAACGGTTTCCCTCAAGGTACAGAATCTACACTAACATGCTTTGAGAGCTATATCCACAAATTTAAACAATTTCCAAGAACATGATAAATCCGATATATAATTGTTAATTACTTCAATATACAATATATAGTTAGTCTAAATTTTTCCTTTTATGGTGAACGGTAATCGGGTGAACAACGTAATAATCAAGGCTATTTCGGTCAAAAAATATCGTAAAACTGATTGGCTATCAATAAAAAAAGCACCAAGTTCAATTAAAATCTGATGAATCATTAACAAATAGTGCAGCAAATAAGTGTCATTTCAGACGACCGGCTCTTATGCATGAGCACTTTATAATTACGAGTATTTTCTGACTACCGCTTTTTTTTTAATCTACTCTAGTCTTAACTTTGCTAGTACTGATTAACATTGTTTGAGGCTTATGTTTTACCAGTTTCTAAGCGATAGGTTTTTCACAAGTTGTGAATATTTGAGTCTCTCGTCTTCATTGAAGTATCGATTTTGGTGGAAACAGATTGCCATTGCACAATTTGTGATTTCACTTATTCTGTTTAAGCCTCCACTAAAAATTATAATCAAATTAGCACACCTAATCAATACTTCTTCTAGTTAAAGAAGAAGTTGGAAAATGACGGAAGTCATTATCATTACCAAACTAGGAAAACCTCCTCATGAAATAACATCCTACACACCCATGTAGCTATCACCTGCTATATCAAGAAATGCTTATTAAAATATCAAAACTCATTATAGACATTAAATCTCAACTACCAACTGCAATAGATGAAGTTAATAATATAACAGAAATAACAGAAAATTCTCTAGAGCAAAAAATGGTATACTTTACAACATTTTTCGATGTAATACAAGCATTTGACAAGGTATTCTATGAGGGGTTGAACTATAAATAAATAACTACGGAAATAGTACTTCAAAATTTCTGGATATATCTCTGAAAGATATTTTGGATTAAAACATATTTATAACTGAAACCAATTGAAGCTGGTGTTCCACCATTGAGATATTTGGTCCAGTCCTTTACCTCGTACACACATGTGATATACCAGAGTTGGAAAATATTGCTTATCTTGCTTACCATACAACTATAACAGCAGAACGAGAAAATAGTGAAGAAGCAATTGAAAAACTACAACTGTAAGCAGAATAAATAACTGGACTACAAAATAACTAGTCTCCGTCTCGCTGTGAAGCTTTTGTTGAAAATAAAAGAGAAGAACTTGAAATTAAATGTTTTGGCCAATAGAAAGAAATTCTGTTCTGTATATACATAATAAGTTTCTTCCATAGTAGCAAATATTAAGTATAAACTTATGATATACAATTAATTTGATTTAATAGAATACAAAGCTTTCAAAAAACTTTTTCCATGTCCCTTAGTTAATTCATATTAATGATCTTCATAGACACTTGAAGATGGAAACTATTGAACAAGTTATTATCAGATTACCCGTAAGATACGAAAAAACGCTTCATCAACAATCTAGCTGCTAGATAATACATAAATAGAAAGAAAACCTAAAAAGGCTTAAGGAAGAGTATAATGCATTTTTACATGTTAAGGTTAGTATAGCCCTATCAGGCAGAATCTAAAGAGCTCTGCTACCTGCTATATTAATTTAAAACATATTGATTTAGGTTAGATAAAAACTGCTCATTGATCTAGTTGGACCATATTGTTATATCTTAGAATACTCAATGGGTGTTGAATATTGAAATAACTTAAAACTTAAAAATTGACGTCACTCTTGAAATTTTTATTGTTTAGATTAATTATGAAATTTTTGTTCATAAAACGTGATAAAATTAAAATTATTGGCAGTAGCAAGTATGTGAATAAATATTACCACCGGACTGGTCAGACAATACTTCAAAATAGAATCCAAAATTTTCATATTGCTCGTGGGAATAATAAAATTATTTCGTTTCTTACTGTTAGTTGATGTTACTGATAGACATTAGATCTAATATAGGTAATAAATAATGTCGAATCAATTACAAAAAAGCTGTTATCAATATTTTCATTTATATATCAATTTTATGTGCTCTTGAGCGAGCCCGGTACCGTTTACCGAGAGAAAATTGCTAATGGGAATGTGACCGGGGGTCAAAATGATTAAAGTAATTCCAGCTTACACCATTTTATAGACAATTTATTGGGTTTTGTTTGAGTTCTTAATGAGACATGCGGCTGGTTTATATCAAATTCATACTTATAGTGAAAATTACATGCCGTTAGATACCTTTGACTTATATATGCGAAGATTAATAAAAGAATCTTTTTAATTAACTGCTGTCTAAGGATTGAATATCATTATTAATAAGGTAGTAATCTACCGACACTATGTAATAATATTTAATTTGTTCATGAAAATTATTGTTACTATCGAATGTTGTTCGAACATTTTAACATTTGGTAACGGTAGATGAAGACGATGTTATTTAGATTCTCAGTTAATTGCACCTAACTCGATTGATTCGCTTGACAGGAATATCCCAAGGTGTCAATTAATAGCATATTGTTGTATTGTAATAATAATTGATGCCTCAAATTCTCAACAAACCTCCAATGGTCGTTATGGTGTGTGAAGCTTTTTCCTGATAATTCAACGTCGAATTATAGCTAACGAAATGTCGCAAGAGAAATTGTGGCAAGCACTCAAGACTTCTATGAGTTTAATCCGCAATTTCTCAGTGATTTAATGAATGAAATATTCTGTCTTCACACACAACTATTCAACAGGTGTATGGGTGAATGAAATTGTTAATTTTTTCATTTGATTTGAATTTTTCTTTTTTCCTCATACTCACAAAAGATAAAATAAGGCTAAAGGCTCTCGAATCTGGAATTTGAGCTCAATTGTACCCTGCTACAAATGAACATTCCAACATTTGAAAAAATCACCCAACCTTATCACAAATACTACAAGTCCAATACAGTTTCCACAGTACCACCAACACTAGAGTGTCCTTTCTGTCTGAATGTCCGATGACTATGATTCACTTGAAATTCTATATAAAAACGATATAGAAAGAAGAAAGCCGATTTAATTGGTAAATTTAAAGGGAATCAGACAAACTTTACTGTTAATATAAAACATAAATTCATATGAAAAAACGACGAACAAATATAATATTTCTGCATAAATCCAAACTATGGCGAAAGGAGCAGAATTGGTGGACAAGCCTAGCACACTACACATCGTAAAAGAGTTTAGTCTAATATTAGAGCTTAGGAAACGACACGGCGAGATAAAGGAAAAACAACAATGGAAATCGCAAAAAATACGAATTGGAACTTGGAATTTAGCATCATGAAACAACAGATATCAAAAGGTTAGTATGGAAGTGAACAGACATACCATAGGAATATGTATATTGTTAGAATTGAAAAAGAAGGAGAAAGGCAACGCAAGATACCCGAACTATTTACTGTTATATAGTGAAAGAAAGAAGAACCAGAGAGTAAAAGCCGGAGTATGTATACTAATACACGATAAATTTGAAAACGATATCGGTGAAGTGCAAAACGTAAATAAGACTATCACGTACATTTCTCTCAGATTCGAAACACTGAAACGTTCTCCATCAGTATACAGAGTGAGTTTTATGTATGGAACGTGTCAATTATCTCTGAAAGAGCATGTACGATTTTTATAAACTTTTGTGTACAATAGCCTTATAACACGACTGTTTATATTTACATTGTTGTCAAATCTTTCCCTTTTCCGGAAAAATAATGAACTTTATTATTTCAAATGGATCACTCCATATATTTTGTATTTTTAGAAATCCTTAAGAAATACTGATTATTATCTAAGCAATATTCTCTATACCTAAATGCCATAATTTCGGAGTTATTCATTTACAGTATTTCCATCAAAGTTACAATAAATATTGTACATTTAGATTGCTGAATAAATTCGTTTAATTTGAATATTCTTTAATAATGAATAAGCTAATACAATTCTCATAATAAGGTCTAGTGTCAGTAAGTTAGTGAATAGCTTAACGAAACTAGTGCAGTGAAATATTTATCCAAATCATGGAGCAGAAAACAACAAATCTTTAAATGTTTGTCTCATATTAGAAGTAGATCTACATTTCTGAAGTGAAAAAATTATTAGAACTCGGATATTATTATGGTCTGAAAATTTCTAATCATAAAGTTTTTTTGTTAAATTTAATTGAAAATACTTACATGGATTTGGAAATATCTGATTTAGCTTAGGTATAATACCATTTTCCAATAAATCCAAATACGTCGGGCTATTTAAGATAGCCCCAATGAAAAAGGAGCCAATTATTTTGTCGCCTTTTATTGCAGCTCATACATTCATTTTCTAGGGATATTGCGTATGGGATTCACACATCCAACGAGGACTGTTACGTGACCAGTATCTACAGTTATGCCGATTTGCGTTTCAATCAATACAAAAAATGGCCTCATCGCAAAACATAAAATTACTTAGAAAATTCGCAACGTGTCGATTGTAACATTTTTCCATTACTAGGTCTGCAAACCCTTCACATATATCAAAATCGTTATCAGACAACTATTTAGCCAACGTTACTTTGTATGGATTGAATTTAATATCACGTGAAATGTTCATTAAGGATGTTTGTAATATATCAAGTTTTCTTGATATTTGTCTAGTACTCAAGTGTGGATCGTCTTCCAAAAGGAAACAAACATCTAAAGATTTGTTTACATTTGATGCAGTTTTTCTGCGCCCTGATTTGGATAAATCTTCCACTGAACCAATTACCTTTGAATTTATTCACTAATTTACTGACTGTAGATTTTTTCATAGGATTTAAGTTAGAATATGAATATAAAAATATCACAGGTTTACTGTTGACTTCTACGCCTATCACCATATCCTAATATCATTAAAATATCAATTTGTTCTTTTTCAGATAAACGATCTATTGTGACTTTAAATAAACAACAATAATAATTTATTGAAACATCAAATTTCTTATTGTAGCAATAATAGCTATCTAAATGTATTATCTCAGCTCCGCAAATGTAGCTATAACTCCTAAATTATGGCATTTAAGTATAGGGAACATTGAATGATCCATAAGAAATAACAAAGTTAATTTTTTTCCGGAAAAAGAAAGGATCTGTCAACAGTGTATTTATCACCATAAATACCGGCTGTAACACAAGGGTCTTGTACATAAAAATTTATACAAATCGTACAAGCCGTTACCGAGATAATTGAGGCGTTTCATATATAAAACTCATTCTGTATAAGTATTCGAAAGCTCGGAATATATTAGATTTAGTAAACTTTGGCCATATCCAACCATGAAAACACTCATACAATAATTGGCTAAAACTTATTATTAATATTAATATTAAGTAATATTTTCGGTGGTTAATTAATTATTTCACAGACGATAAATACGTGATATATTGAAAAATCCTTAGCCTACTATAGAACCAAATAAAATTTTAATGTTAAAATATTTTATCACTCAACATATTCTCCTCTTAATTGGATACATTTATTACAGCAAACCTGCAATGTCTCTAGATATTTCAAAAAAAATATTTCTTCTTGTTTACCTCTTAACCCTTTTAAATACAGGTACTTGATGATGGCTCGATTTTACAATTTTGTGATTTTCACAATTTCCATGGACATCTTTTTTCTTTTAATTTATTGCGTAACTCTGGTTTACTTTTTTGACGTCAAACTTTACACTGATACTTCTAATAAGTTATTGTTCGTTGCTATGGTAACGCAATATTTAGTTTATGCTTGAAATTGCTATATAGCTGGCAAAGACTTCGTTACAATATATATATATATACATATATATTTATATATATATATATATATATATATATATATATATATATATATATATATATATATATATATATATTTATACATATATACATTAGTAGTGGGATTGTGGCAAAATTGAATATTAAAGTGTAGTAACTCTAATATATTGGAGTTAGTAAGCTTTGGTGTTTAATTTTGCCACATTCCCTCAACGAAAACGCTCATAATAGTCTAGCTGGCATATACTTACTCAATTGGTTGATATAACGCAAAGAATACAATATTGAACTGATTGCATTCGTGATTTTAATTTCATTTCATTTTCATTCATGTTTGCTATTATTTTGTCACACGATTAACCAGAAAAAAGATGGAGCATATGTTGTGCATCCAAATACTAGTTAAGTTACAAGGGTTAACGTAAATAATACAGACTGTCGTATATTTTTATTCTATTTCAATGTCATATAAACCAAAATTACCTGCACCTTTTGTAAAAATGTACTCGTATCTTCAAATAATCTAGAGGTTACACGATGATGTCTTATTTTATATAAAATTATAATCTTTACGTGCCATATTGGTTGTCATTATACTGAGTTACCGAACACGGCGTGGCGGCGTGTGTTTAGGGAAACTCCAAACACTATCGGATGGTGCACGTGCATAGAACCCGGAAGGTGTGTCATTTTCCGTCATCAGTAAAAAGATTCTTTTGAAAAAATGCTCACAAGTTCACGAAACCAACCTTTAACCCTGCAGATGTTTAATATTTTTTCAAAATCTCAGAATTATGCTCTTTAATTAAGCTGGAATTTACAGTAGCGTCGAGAGGGGAAAAGCGAATGTAACCGTTTTTCGCAACTTCCTCAGAAAGTGATATTCGATCATCGTTAGTTTAAGAATGTACAATTGGTACTCAGAATTAATATCAAATTGCACGCCACCGGCTTTTCAACGAAACCAAATTTACAAGTAAAGAAAAAAGTGTTTAAATTAAATAAAACTATTCTTGTACACAATATTCCAAGTTAATATTAACTGCTGGACACAATGAGGAAAGTTTTATCACTAATATATAATAAAACCACAACGAATTTGTAACAAATAAAATAACTAATAGAGAACGCCTGGTGGTTTGCAGCTTCCAAATGATGGGAATACACTTATTAAATAATTTTGACCCATTGTCCTTATCGAATCATGAGTTTTATCGAGACGCAACCTGACAAATGGGCTGTAGGTTGATTAGTAAGCTAATACATTGTTATTCTGTTTTCTGTTGCTCTACTGGACAAAATTATGAACTAGCACTTAGCTGACTACGGTTCTAAAACGTTGAATCATTAGTAAACATGATTATAATAATCAATGATTATTAAAACTTGCAAATAAAAAATAAACAATTACGACTAATATTGAGAGTTTCGCGCTTTTAGTTAAATTGTATCGCGAGTTATTTATCACTCATATTTCGAATTATCTCACTTCTTAGCATAATTCCCAGTTGTTGATTTTCGAAACTATAATTTACTCAATATATGGATCGTATATCCATTTCTCCTTCTTTAGTCTCTAGTTTGTCTCCTATTTCTCAACATTCAAATATCAAGTTTTCATAGGTAAGACTGTTTTACGAAAATACTACAGCAAAAAGACAGGAGGCATAGACTCTAGTAGGCCGCTAATAGAGACAGCAGTTTTTATGAATTAGAGGAAGAAACTTCGTACACCTCGTCTGCACCTTATTAACATGTGGAGAAAAAATATTATAAGATTTAATCTAATGGAATAACGTTGCTTTCAGTCCAGTATGCAGAAATAATTTCCCCTCCATGGGCTAAGAGGAGGGCGATCCGCAAGGAGATTACCCAAGCAACTAGAGTCGACAAGGCCTCCCTGTTCTTAGTAAAAGTAGTTTTGTTATCTTTCCATCAGAAATATCTGTAGAAATCTCTACAACTTTCTGTAATTTTTCTGCTTATCTGTTTTCTATTACTTTGGTTAAGACTGTATACCATATATATAAACGTTTTCATAGTGGGATTGTGGCAAAACTGAACACCAAAGTGTACCAACTCCAATACTCATTTTCCCCGAGAAAATGAAAAGCTGAAACAAGAAAAATATGAAATGATTAATATAATAGAAATAAAAGGTGATATACATACCATCGAGAACACCGTGGACACTAACAGTACCACAGGTTTTTAGCTAACTGGCGCCCACTTCAGTAGCTTCATTTCGCACCTGACGTTTTCAACGTCGTTTGTGGCTTCAAACCTCTTAATTGTTTAAGGTTTATGGATGGTTGGGATACACCTACATTCTTGAAGTGCCGTTTGTACACTGACTATCTCTAAAGAATATATAATTTTCTTAAGTGTTGACAATAATCTATCTGATTATTCAGTTGTTAAAAATCCTCAATACAAATGTAACTCGACTATAACATCATTGATAATTCATGAAAAATATTAAAAATGTACCAAAACTTGATATACATAGATGATGCTATATATTTTTATATACAAAAAACTACAAGTCCTTTTATAAAAATAATTTTATATATGTTCAAAGTAATCACCACCTACACCTGCAATTTTATAACCAAAGCAGCTTCCACAACTTGAAGCCAGTCATCTTCTGGAATTCTTCATTTGTCTCATTCTCTATCCACCACGTGGATATTTCTTTAGGTTCAATAATAACCAATAATTGCTTTCACTAATCCTTCAATACAAAAGAAAATTACCTACATAATTTCCACAGATATTTACTTGAAAGGTGCATCTTGGATCTTCTGTAGCGTTTCCATCAGTCACTGCAGAGCCTAATCACCAAGCTATTTTTCTAAATTTGCTTTATCAACGAAACGTGACCTAATGCGTACTTCAATCGTTCAAGACTTTGTTATTTATTCAAAACAACCCACGTTCTCTTGACAAAAGTCATATTTCGATAGCAAATCATATGCTCCACTATTTACTTTGTGCTCAATTGCAATCACAGTAATGCAATGTTGCCAGCTATAGTTCTTTTCGTGGTATCTCCAAAACTAATGCATTTTTGATCCATTGGCGGATTATAAGAAGTAAATTGTATAAAAATTAGTAAAAATCATTTCAAACATTTTATTTGTTAACATGAACAATAAAGTCTTGAGTATTGTTACTGATATTGAACAGATTAGTTATTTCTTAAAGTTATTTAATGAATTTTAAAAAAAAATTGTGCCAAGTTTCCTTGTCGGATATCATTTAATATTTCCAGAATTTTTTTCTTTCATATTATTGCTCATGCTGCTCCAAATTCTTTTTAAATTATATCTTTATCTCTCATATTTTCTAGGAGAATTACTTATCACCCATAATGATCAATAATGTTTAATTACTGCGCTACTGTTCCTTTAAAATCTGATATAATCAAAGAACAATGGACCATTTCGGTTTCGGCATATCAATTCCAAGTAGTTTTCTACATCTCGTTGTTTTCTCTGTTTATGTTTGTGTTCCCTCGTAATTTGAGCAAATTTAAGGGGGAAAGTACCCACGGATAACATTTGTGGTTCACGGCGTACATATAATGAAATCATTGTTATTACGAATTTTATTATACAGAACGAGTTTTTGTATCACAAGAATGCAAATTTGTGTCGCCAAAAGTTAAAAGGTCAGATTTCGTACACATTTTCTTCGGCTATAACCGACGAATCGTATCGACTACAAATCACTTAATGGTATCTAGTCAATTAATTTTTTCGAATGTTGTTTTATTTATCAGTACCGTCTGCGACTAAGCTTTTATATTTGAATTGTTACATTTACGATAAATTTTGACAAACTGTGCAATAATTCATGGAGATTGAACTAACACTATGAAGAATACATAAAAATTCACTTTTAATGTAGATTAATTCTATGGTGGTGAAATGACCAGGGTTTCTTCTAAATTTGATTATTTTCTATAATTCTGTTACTAAGAGAAATATAAAATAATATTATAGAGTAAATTTATATAATATTCATACATTTTTCTCAAAATAATGTAATGAGTTTCATTGTTTGCATCATTTTAGAAACATTTCTATCTATTTTGTAATTACCGAGATGTCTGTCCTATATAAACAGCGTCAAAATCATTACAAAGAACTTGATATATAATATTACTTCTTTTGTTCCTAGGTGTTTTTGATTTTAGCTTAATGAAATATTTTAATAATGAATATCTTCCATTATTTTTACAAATTGAAATTTATTGAACTCGATAATAGTTAGGAAAGTCCTTGTACATATAGTAAAGAATAATATTTAATATTTTGATATTTAGCTTTTGTTTTGTTTCTTAATTTATCATATTAACTGTTTATCCTCTTCTTGAATAAGTCATTCATCAATTTTTCAGGATAATCATTTTCCTTGTGATTCAGTTTTTGCTTATTAAATAGCTAAGTGTCAATATTCAGGATCTGATACTTAGATATATCTATCAGCCAAACTTATAATTTTCATAATCATGTTATAAGTGATCTAGTAATAAATATAATCATTCAAATTGTCAATATCAAATCATATTTTGATAAAAACCCCAATAGATCGAAAAGTCGATTTTTCACTTGTTTTTTGAAACCTACTTTCTATCAAAATAGATCTGAAATCAAGACGATTCTTTAAGTAGGACATATCAAAAAATTACGAAATACTCAATAGAAGGACAATAAATATCATCTCAATCGATGACAATTTAATAATATTATAAGCTCGTACTATTATCCTTGCGACGATCATCAGGATAGTATATAACAGAAAGTTGGGACGTGATTTGAGAAATTATATGACAAATATTAATTATTTCACATCTCTACATGTGTATTTTGCTCGTATTTTTAAAAAACAGTCAACTTTGAGATTTATCAATCGAAAGGAGTGAAATTCTACTTTAACGGTTATTTATGGCAGAGGATGAAACTATCTTTATTGAAGTTTTACTTAGAGAACTGAATATTATCTCAATCCAATATCGAGTTGTACGTGCTAATGGATAAATTGAGTATGAATAGAAATATCATCATCGTCATCAATCTAGGGTCCCCGACAAACCTAGTTCTATAGCCTTAACCGTCTTGAAGACCTCTGGCAGGGTTGATTGTTAAATTGTTCAGTACTTTTGGAAACAAATCTAACAAAAGAAGCTACAACAGATAGAAGAATAAGATTGTTGGGAAAAATTATTTGAAAAAAAAAATTGAAACTCGACACAAAAAACGAATAGAGTAATTTAAGAGAAGAATTTATTCATCCATTTCTAAAACCACAGTTTCAAATTTTAAGAAGCAACTGCAAGCTAAGAAAACAGTTATCAAGTGGTAGACTTTGATGAATATCAAACCGCATTGGCAACTATGAAACACAATTTTGACAGCAAAAAAAATAATTTAACTTACACGCATCATAGAGAAGCTGGAAAATTCGAATTATTCCCATCTCTATGTGAGGAATAATGAAAACAAGAAAGCGGAAAAAAGATCGGTAGTTATTTATGTATGGATTTGGGATCTCATATACACTGCGACCCAAAGGATCTATTGTGTCCCCCTGTCTTGCTGCGATACTGGATAACCCTGTGTTCATAGCTGATCCATTAATCCCACTCCTTTTAAAAAGTTTAGAATGTGGGATGGCTTTAATTCCCAGAGATCTTCGTCTTCTATTTCATACGCACCCAGGTGTAGTGCTCTGGAGTTTCACACTTTGAGAGAATGTGGATAGATGTTTCGTCCTCTGGGCAACAAAATCTGCACGCATTATCTACTAGGCCTAGCGTCTTCAAGTGTTTGTTTAGATAACAGTGCCCCGATAGAAATCCTCTTAGTATTCGTAGATTGTTCTTACTTAGGTTGAAACATTCTGCAAATCTACTCCCAAAAGAGTCTTTGCCTGTCTGAGCCCTTTTATGTTGTCCCAATAATTGTTTTGCTCCTATCTACCTTCTTTTCCAGTATTATTTCCATTGCTGTGTAGCTCATACCATATATCAGCTATTTTATTTCCCTTCGCTTTGGTGTGTCCCGGAATCCAATATAGGGTAATTGTATTTTTCTTGCCTAGCTAACTTAATTTTTCTAGGCAATCCCAAACAAGGAATTTATGATATTGGAGCTTAGAGCTCTAATGGTTGCTTGTCTCTCGAACAGAATGATGATCTCCTGTTTGCGAAGATTGGTAGTTAAATTGTTATGGCCGCTAGAAACAATCACTCTGTAATTAACGTGATTGTCCAAATATATAAGGGATTTTGGAATAATTTCGCATATTTCCGTATTTTATATTCTTTTAAAGAACTGCGAAACTTTCAATCAAGATAGACGAGCTTATACGTACATATTCAAAATATGCAATACATATTGTTTTTTTAAACAATGGAGTACTATTCAGTATATTCCATTTTCTGGAATAATTCTTGAGACAAATTCATAGAATTGCATATTTTGTATAAAGTATTTCAGAACAAAGCTAAACAAAGGTCAATTTACAGTAAAAAATTCTATACACTCGTCATTAAGATACTACATTGATAGGGCACTGGTGAGGTCTCGGGGAAAGGGACGAAAACGCAGAGGGGGGATATAAGCACATCCCCACTAACCTGGTTTTGTTTGAAATTGAGTGAGATATTTTTGTAAATAAATATTATTTTATCAGACATTATCAATTTGTCGTGGGGAACGGCATTAACTCTATTCTATTATTGAGATACAGATAAAATATGACAAAATAAATAGGGAGATACTGATAAAGAGAGAGATATTGAAAGGAATGCTTTATTATTTTTACGTATTAATTTCAAATGTCTGTGAAAACAAATAAGCATCTTAAGGGTAAAATTTTGACATATGCTGTTCTTTTACTGGAACATCCCAAATATCTTCATATTTTCAAATTTTATAAAACTCAAAATTTTCCAATTTTTTGAAAAACAACAAAGAAGAAAGAACTATAATATTAATTGGAAAATAATACTGAAGTGATTCAGTTATTGATTTACTTTTGCCTTTAGTTTTTTGATCATTAACAATATAATCCAGACCCCTTATTTTCATACCTCGTGTATGCCTTGAATCTATTGTTTTAGATAAAAGGCAATTGAAATAAAATTGTTTCTATTTTGGAAATATTCTGCGTTCCAAAAATTCTGTGTCTCCATTAATTTTTATATAAAAAATATCTTGAAGAGTCCATACTGAAAAATAACGCTTTTCTTTTAAACAAATCAATTGTCTCTGTACCTGATGATAATAATAATCACGGTTTTTCTTCAATTGATATGTTTCGTCACCAATCTCTAAATAGCGAATAATTTTCCTCTTAATTGCTTCTCTAGCGTAATTTTGTGCTGTAAATGATCACTCAATTTCCACTAAATATTGATTATCTTTTACTAAACCATCTGGAGAAGCACCTAGAATAGGCAAGTTTTGGTTTGCAAACAAGCCACATTCTGATATGCGAATATCAATTTTAATTTCTAGCATGTTTTTTGTTCGTTCTACATTCAGTTTCCTCCACTGAACGGCTTTTGAAGAACATTTAGTATAAAGTATTATGTTCTTTATAATACTTGAGCAACTTGCATACTTTCTCGAATACGGAAGAAGTTAATATTTTCTTTCGATATTGTTGCCATTCAACCGAATCAGCTTGAAGTACATACAACGGGTCTTTCACAGTTTTCACCTTAATGGCTGTCAGGGACACTCGATCCTTTACTAAATTCGAATTTTCATCTATTAAAATTTTTTTCTCGATCTAATTGACTTAAGTTATGCTTAAGATTTTTACAGATCTTCCTGGGCTTCACCCAGTTAAATGTTGTTGTACACATGATAAAAAGGCTTTTTGGTATTTGTCGCTAAAACTGCAGAAAAACAGCGATCTTAGTAACATATTCTTTGGGTGAAATTGATCCTTTCGCCTCACACTTTTTGTGCAATTATGGCATTAAATTGTACAAGATACTAGTCGCTGAAACTGAGAGAAGCTAAAATGCGCTTGAATCAACCAACAGAAGATTTTTGTTGTAGTTTGGTTTTCATTATATGTAAGTTGGCATTCAAAATCCTAAAAAGTGTTAAACAAAGTGTAAAGTATTCTTTCATATCAAACTTCATTGAATGAATGTAATCATTAGAATGAAGCTTATTTACCAAATCAAGAAAATGAGATCTGTCCTATCGTAAATTTCATCATAAGATAAGAAATATTTCCTTCCAGAGACGCGGCTCGAGAAACGGAGTCTACTATAGCGGTGGCGTAAATGAATTGGTAATTTAACTCAGCCTGAGTTATGTTTTCACCGTCCATAAGAAGCAAAGCTGTACAGTTTCCTATTGTTTGCTGCTATTCCATCTGTGGAGTAGCACCCTGACATGTATAAGATTTTAACTGTTCAAACACAGACAAAGACACTAACTTAGATTAAATTGAGAAGAAGACCTCATACTCGAGTCAAATATTCTTCTAAATGTTCTTAATTTTAGATCTCTTCTATTTTAAAATTAGTTTTTTTCAATAATTTTTTAAAAGAAAGGCTTTTTCAAAATATTATATTGACAATGACATTTTGTATATTTTTATTAATCAATTGATCACCTACATCATGGATATCAAAATAAGCATGAAATCGAAAAAGAAAGGTTTTAATAAGAAAAATGAATTTTTCATTAGTTCTTACAATATGTAGCAGTAACCAATTAAGTTATTTGAAGGTCTATTAGAATTTACAAAATAGAGCTATAAATTTTACTTAAATTATTTAGATCTTTTTTATCATTTATAGCTTTTTCGATCTTATGAATGTGTATCATTTCTAAAAATGTATTTCGACTTCGTTCTAAGAATTTTTGAATCTTTATAATTAAATTTATGTTTTTTTGATATTTCATGTTTTGTTAATGCAGCTTTATTTTTTTTTATCGTATTGACGACCTTTTAGTCTATTTCCTATATACTGAGATGTCGGCCCTATGAAGACATCGTTACAAATATGATAAGGTACTTGATATATAATATTAGTTCTTTTGTTTTTTAGTATTTTATATTTTAATTTAGTAAAATATTTGTATATTGTATTATGTCGATTATGACATATGCTTCACTATATATCAGATTTATTGAAATAATTCTGTAGTTGTTTGGAAAGTTCTTGTACATATGGTAATGAAAAATGTTTTATGTTTCGTTTCTGTTTTTAATTGATTGTAGTATCTCTTTATCATTTTCTTCAATATCATTTTTTCCGGATAATTATTTTCTTTCGATGCAGTGTCTGCTTTTTGAATAGCTAAGTACCTAAATTCATGATCTGATAGTTCACATTCATAAGAACTAAAAAGCTATAAATATTTGAGACGTAAGAATTGAGGAAAAATTAATTTTTCTTATCGAAACATTTATTTTTTGATTTTATTCTTATTTTGATATTCATGATGTAGGTGATCGATTGATTAACAGGAATATACAAATTGTCAATATCAATATAATATTTTGACAAAGACTGAAATAAATCGAAACGTCAATTTTTTATCTTTCTTTTAAATACTTCTTAGATTAATTTTGGAACAGAAGAGACTAAAATCAAGAACATGTAGAAGAATAAACATATGTGAAAGATCTAAGAAATGAAAAATTAAAGAAAGTTATATATGATTTAAAAAATTATAACGATTTATATAAAACATCTCATGTCCTCGAAAAAGTGACAGTTTTGTTGTTAGTTATATGTTATAATGAGAAACAATATTCAGTTTCATAAACTTTTCTGAATATAAAACTGTTTATGTTTCAATTGTTATACTACATCTCTGTCAATGGCCCATAAATTGAAAAAAGCCTAATTTCTACCTCTATTGCTCTCGAAATCACGAATGTTTCATCAAAATCAATAGTAAGGTAGAAAAAGAAGTCCCACGTATGCTGTACAGGTGAAACTACAGTTAATTCCTTACCTACAGTAATAATGTAGCAATTTTAAAAGTTAGCCAACGGAATGGTCTGTCAAAACAAATAGTATTGTTGATGTTTATTAACTAAAGTACAATGCCTCACTCAAAATCTCATTTTTCACTTGTATAAGTTTCATGTACATGACAGTTAGATGAAGATTGCGAATATAGTAATTTGTAGTATGGTAACAGGCAGTTCAGGTAAAAATAAGAATTTCTACGGATCGGGTAAAAATTATATGTTGGTTTAGGGTTATTGATATTTTAATTTAAAATATAATATTAGTGAAACGTAAGCTCATTGCCGAAAGTTTGATTCAAGTAATAAATTTGTATGTATTCAAGATATTATCTATCCCAAAGAAAAGATTCTCATATTCTGAACAAATATTGAATTCATATAAGTTAACATAATCAATCAAATGCCAGCGCTTATGAAAATATCAAATATATTTACTGATAATGAAAATCTGCTTGTTAATTTTTTCAACAATTTTTTTAAGTAGATTTGACCTGTGATCCATGTTATTGTCTATTTATGTAATAAAATGATGGAGCATTCGTAATCCATAGGTATAACACTTCTTTCAGTAGACTTTTAAAATATTTGTTGAAATATGCCTTGAGAGAATTTCATATAATTTAAATGATGAACATAAAGAAAGCGGTCCTTTTCCATAAAATTGGGATAGAACTTAATACCAACCAATCTTTGGTTGTGGGCAAAATTGTTGATGTGTACTATTATCATTCTGCTCCCCTTTCCAGTTGAATATATAGAATTTTCTTTTTCCCAACGGAAATTTATTTCTTTTGAAAATTTCCACAGATTGCTTCGACTCCGTTCAGGATAATCCTTTGATCTCGAGAACTTTGTCACAAGTCGGAATTTCTTTTCTAAAAAAGCGCATAATGATTTTAAATGATTTTTTTATGAAATTTTGGTTTACCTCAGCTATACGTGCTGGTTAAAACTCGCTTTGTTTATCTTCTTTAATAACTCTGTAAATCGCACTACTAATTCCACTGTGCCATCAACACTTTTATACAGGGTCATTCACGGGAACCGGATGTTTTTGAGGGTTGTACAAGGGCGCTCATGCTGGGAGGGGAACGTGACTGGTATCTAACGTTTTCTTTGTTCATAGAATTTACATTTTAGTCATTGAGATGATACCGTGGACGCTAGACCAACGCTTGTACGCGTATGACAGTTTTGTGCAAAATGACGAATCCGTAACTGCTGTTGAGGGAGATTTTCACAGTTTAATATCCATCGTAATGCAAGTGTCCCTTCTTGTAACACAATATTGATATGGGTGAACAACCTTCGAACAAGTGGATCAATATTGAAGAAAAAACCACCGGGTCCCCAACAAACTGCTAGCACTCCGGAGAACATGGAACGCGTAAGGGAAGCCTTTGTCAGAATTCCACGCCGCTCTATTCTTCTCTAAGCTTACGTGAAGTAATTTATATTTCAAAGGAGGTTAATGGGAAGTGATAGCTCAGCCCCAACTCCATTGAGGGTTCTGGATGCATCAAATGTTTGTCTGTATATGATTTTAACAATTAAATATTGATGTTTTTGCATTAACTAGGATTAATGTATTAACTAGGATTAAAGAATTTCTTGGTTCTTGAGCGGCCCTTCCCAATTTTTTTATAATTACTCTAGAATTCACAATAGTTTGCATACTGTACCATGCAGGTTGCAACTAAACTGAAGTGTTGAGAATACACAACTTGGACCTTCTTACTATATGGAATAACCTAAAATCGTATTTTCGGTGAAAAGCTCAAAAACTTATTAATACGTATTAATTTAAGTACATTCGTGAATTTTTGTAAATATTTAGTTCATTCTGTGACAATATATTAAATGACGATAGAAATATACTATATATTTTGTCGTTGTCTACTCACTTTTTTGTTGTAGCTCAGTTTGTTTCGTTTTTATGGTAGCTTGATAACTTAAAATAAAATAGGAGTAATTATATAAAAAAATAAATGGAAAGTTTTCACGAGCCACACTCAATTCATACGAGGCATGTTTTTCAAATACATCTTTAAAGTTAATTAAACGAATGAAAATTTTGTGTTATATTATTTTGACATAAAAGACTGCACTAATATCTACTTTCCAGCATAATTTTGAGCAATATTGAGGCGTAGCGTACAATCAAATGTTAAATTCTGTTTCCAAAGATTTGTAAGCATATCTCCAACACAGCTGTCGATGTAAGGATGTTCACAATCGAGGTGTCTCTTAAACAAAAAACATATGGTAGTTGCTGGGAGGGAGTATATTACTCTAATTAGATTCTGAGTTCGTGAGAGCACATGGACGAGCATATTGAGGAACTAAAAAGTAATTTTATACGTGTAAGGAAGGTAAATACTAATTCACAGGCATCTTCGATTGACATGAACTAATTAACTTGTGAATTGAGTATTGAAAATTCTTTGATGATCAAACTGCCCGTCTATGAACTCTTTCTTGGTTTCAAAAATCTAACAGAAGAATACAAAGTTCAAATATTCAGAAGTGGTAGAGTTATAATTTGAGTTTTCTTATCAAATCCTTATTTTTGCTTCTGTTACATTTCTTTTGTATAAGTTTTAAGTGAATTACTTTTTTGATGGTATAAAGCTGACTAATATCTGGTTTGTGATAAAAATTTTATTACAGCTGTTTAAATTCACAATTCTGTTTCATACAAAAAAAGTATCTGTATTATGAATCAAGAATTACTATTTTATACAATATATGCCTAACTGTATAAATTTCATTAGTTTGGTAATTGTGAATTTTTCGATTTTTTATTTCTTAAGTTCGTAATCCATCCAATCAATGTTTATATTCATGATGTGCATGAATATTAATGAGTACTTGAGATCAATTATGAATTTTGTACTATTTTTGTCTAGGAAATATAAATATCTCTAATTTCTTATTTCTTAGACCTTTGCTCTTGATTTTAGGTCTCTTCTGTTTTAAAATTAGTTTTTTTTGATAATTTTTAAAAGAAAGATAAATTTTGACGTTTCGAACTAATTTTAAAACAGAAGAGACTTAAAATCAAGAACATTTAGATGCGGAAATATAAATATATATTGAAAATCTAGGTAGTGGACGGTTATGTATGTATCAGAGCCGGTACTGCACGTTTTTTGCAGAAAGATTTATTCAAGCAATAAAAAAATTCACGTTAAACACTGTTCAGTGTTTATGTGGGTGTCATAGGGGTTTTGAACTTGAGATAAATAGAACAGGTAACATTTTTCGAAAATCTCATCATTGTTTTCATTACATATTCAGTATTGGTATGCACATAAAAAAGCAGTTATTTGAATAAGATGTCTCGTTTTAATATGTTAATAACATCCAAAATTGAAATATGAAGATAGCAAGAAACTCTACAGTATGTTGTTTCAGAGGTTACCTCCAGAAGTGAAAACAATAATTGATATGTGTCAAATAAATTGAAACTTGGCAAATTTTGCCGTGTTTGAAAAATGTTGTAAAAAACTAGCTACTGCTTATCTACATGTTATTTAATATTAGTGGCACTTTCACTTTCATTATTCATTGAGCTACCTTCAGAATTAAATTAAAAATGGCAAAAACATTCAATTAATTTCGGAGATTGACCTTATTATTCTGTGGCTGAATTCCACAATATATCATAGACTCAATAGACTAGCATAATTCAATTTAGAATGAACTAACATATTATATGTATTATTAATTATTATTATTAGGCCAAATCGTTATTTTATATTATGTAATATAAAATTATGCCCGTTTGTCCTTATGACCATACAGCTTATATCTCTCTAAATATCTCTCTCTCTCTCTCTCTTTCTTCAATACAAATTTATAATCCAAATATTGCTTCCCTCTCGAATAATTTACAAGGGCTGATAACTTTGTTCCATCTTTGGCCCATTTATAAATCAAAAGTATCATTTATCATCATATCACTTTGTGTATGTATATCCTTATGCTAGAAACTGGCCAATCCTTTTAACTCCCGAGTCATATCTTAGTTATAGAATAGAGCGAGTCGAGCAATGCGCTGTGATTGAATACTTGCGTTTAAACGCCAATTTACAAGGATTTGCTAGATACATTAGAGAACTATGTAATATAATACGACATAATGAACAGGTGGTATCGTAAATTAAAATAGGTTTGACAGTGATGGATAGACAACCACTACACATACGAAAATGTACACGATATCGTATTGCAAGATGATTTATGTGTCACTATTAGACAAATAGTTTGAAATAATGGTCTTTCATACCCTGTGGTAAATAGTGCTAAACTGTACGTGACAAAAAAGTCTGCATGATGCGTACTACTCATAAAATGCATACTTCTCATAAAAAAGCCCGAAAAGATATTTGCAGTCTTCTTTTAACTCTTTAACTTGTCTTTGAAACAAGAAAGAGGAAAATTTCTTGTAAAATTAGTATCACAATATCTCAGAAATGCCTCGAATTAGTTAAGCATTCGCTAGAATTTCTGCTCAACCATTATTGCGTGGGAAACAGAGGTTGAATTATTTTCTTTCGTGAAGTATTAAAAATACTAAAAGGTGAGAAAAACGTTCTAATTTCAATGAGGAACTTAATAGAAAATAAAAATGATACCTTTGTTCTTTTTTATAAGTGAATCCACAAAGAAAAAGCTTGTAATAAATTGGAATTTGTATAATCAATGAGAACAATATGCCGCATTTGAACATCATGCTAGAAAAAGATTTTTTCTGTGAATCACCTAAGTAGCACTTTTTCATCATCACCTTTCAGGTAGTAACATGCATCACGTGATATTATCAGATTTTCAAATTTTCGCAGCAACTAATAGTCAAACCATTTCAAGGAATTTCTCTCTGAATATCAGAAAAATTTTAACAGAATATTGATGCGGTATCCTATATAAATCCGTTTTGATTAGAAGCGTGAGATACATTAAATTCAAATTTTAATGTGAGAATGTTTTTATATAAAACAATTGGTTTATAGGTTTCAGAACTCTTGATATTTTCATTTGGATAAGAATGATCAATTCTGCTCTTATTTAGGAATATGCCGCATTTGACAAAGAAGAAAGTGTTGTGTCGTCAAGACAATGCACCATCTCACCCCTCCGTTATTAAAAGGGACAATATTCCTCTTGGATTATTTTCTGTTGCTAGATTTGAAAAAATGGCTCGGTGGTCAAAGATTTTCCAAAAATGAAGAGATGATGTCGACAATTTTGGCTATTTGAGGAGCTTGGAAAAGTTTATGGAACTAAAAGTGATTACGTTGGAAAATGAATATATTATTTTACGAAACTATTGTTTTTTCTTCTTTGGGCTAGGTACTTCTGGGACCATCCTCGTATGCTCATGATTATGCTCAAAAATTTTATAAATAAAGAGGACGGTTATTATTGAAATGTAAATGGTTCGTAACCTGATCGAAGTCCCACAATATTTGCCCTCATTACTTAATTCTTTTCAAAATCTCCGATAATTTTTTGTCTGAATTTTTCATGTAACAGGTCCATTTCTCATGAGAGCGATACATAACACGAGATCACAAAAAGTGGACTTGGAATGGTCAATTCCGCTGGCACATTGAGAAATACTCGTTGGTCGATTTGTAGCTGTACATTTTACATTATTTATAAAACTAGTAAAAACGTTCAGTAATATACAAGGTGGCAGTTATAAAGTTTATTAAATAAAATAAAATTCAATTTGTGATACTGTAGAAATCAAAGCGTTCACACTTTTTATTTTCAATCCTAATTGAATTTTGCAGTATATTCCAATAATTTTAAACCATCCAATTTCGCGATTCACTTTTACATTTTAAATATACATCATTGCGAAGTAAAGAAGATGAAAATATGGTTTTGTTGGATGTGAGGCCTGTCATTAAATGGCGAAGTTGTTTATGAAAAAGGAATTAATCTCTAATCTCCAATCTCATACGATTAAGCATATATCTTTCAAGTTAACTATTGTTTCTTATGGCATGTTAAGACACTCTTCTTTTACTGCAACAATAAGGTCTGGGATAGAATTTGGTTCAGGAAGTCTAGCTGTAATTTTTTTAGCTCATCCCATAAATTTTCTATCGGGTTAATAAAAGTCAGGACTGTATGCTGAACACTCCAAAAATCGATTTCTGCAATGTTATTTTGTCCGATTCAGGTGGCGTACAGCCTTGCATTGTCATGCATGAAGGTAAATTTGTCTGCAATGTAGTCGACCTAAGGTAATCTCCTCGATATATCCATCAGTCTTCAATATATTAATAATTACTTATATATATAAGTAATGTTTAGGTTAATTTTTTCTGACCACGGCAATGAGTTCAGAATTTGTGTAGTTTTTTTCTCTTATATAATCTTTTGTTGTTCCATCTTCTGAAATTATTTAGTATTTAGAAGTAAGACAGTATTTAGTTTATAATTTTTTATTGTTGTATTCTTCTGACTCTCGTCGTCGAAAATTAACTTTTTTCTACCGTAATGACTTTCATCAGCATCGATGACAATTTTCCTGAAAATGGTCTAGTTATGAGCAAGTGAAAAAATAATCGTGAAAATAATGTGATAAACAACAAAAACTGTTACTTGTCACTCAGAATTACGTTTCAGTGAAAGATTGTGGCTAAGTAAGTTTTGTTTCCTACTCCTAAATAACCTTTAGTCAACGACAACGGCCTAATGCGAGTTCATCATTGTGTTTTTTAACGCCGCTCTACATAATACAATATAATATGCAAAAAATTGCATGCAAGTCTCTGTAAATAGTAAAACTAAACAAATTTCTAGCCTCAAATTTTTACTAATATTTTGTACATCGCTTAACAATGAAAATAAAGAAGCTAAGTTTTACGATTACGAAAGTCAGCTGATCTACATGCTCTTGATGAAGAAATATTGCATCTTGCATTGCATTACACGTAGTATTGCATCATATCAAGCGGCCTTAAGCATTTTCTTTGCCGTAATTTACAACACCTCACAAATTATTTTACCAGTGTTGTCGTCCACCGCAAAGATAATTCCAAAATAACAATTTTGTATTATTTATAAATCATATGTTGTTTCTGATTTGAGTTATTTTCTTAGAAAACAATTGGGTGAGGAAACTCAAATGACAACATGAGTGCCAATATTACAATAACATGGAATTTCTGCTAATTATATTGCTGATTGGACTCATTTTTAATTCAAATTGGTAACGTGCCCTTTAATTATGTGGT
The DNA here is from genome assembly GCF_026230105.1 of Diorhabda sublineata. Taxonomy (NCBI): domain Eukaryota; kingdom Metazoa; phylum Arthropoda; class Insecta; order Coleoptera; family Chrysomelidae; genus Diorhabda; species Diorhabda sublineata. The sequence goes on from NC_079475.1 coordinate 19,225,540, forward strand.
TATAAAATTAAAATTTATTGTCACTTTAACCTCGAAATTTTAGCAAGACGAATAACACAACGAATACAAAGGTTAAAATCTAAGAATCTTAATATGAGAATTGTTAAAACGTCTCATTTATGTGTTAAACCATTTTCCATTAACTTCTGTGGCTCTTCTATAAGAGAATTTGAAAATGAATGCTAAGTTAGGCTAAAACTCTTGTTTTGAACTTTTGGACAGAGCTAATCCATCAATATTGACAAAACTTAAACTGGACATTATCAATATATTTTAGAAGATCGAGAAAATTTCATAACCATGATGCCAATACGAACCAGTCGTTACAACGTTTTGTATAATCAACTCTTGAGAAAAGAAACCTTCTTATCCCTTTTACAAAAAGCAACGTCTGTGTATGAAACATGCGAAAAACCGTACTTGTCGATCTATTAAATGAATTCAACGTTTTCCTGAAGCTTTTTAAAAACAACAATAAAACTGTTTTATGGGGGCTTAGAAATTAGATAGAATAAATGTTTATAAAACATAGATCGAACCCATAATATTTCTCACGCAGCAGTTATAAGATATTTATAAATCAATCCGGTAATAAAAAAGTAAGAAGCATGATATCTGAGTGGAAATCATCATACAAAAAAAGCCTCCAATAACCGTTCAGAAATCACAGACCTGCTTTTAGAGAAGAATTGTTGCAGCAGCAGAATTTTCTTGAAGTAAGACATCACAACATCCGTCTATTCATTCATTCTTCTGTTCTGAAGTTGTTTAGTAAGAATAGGAAAACTTCTAACTAGCCACATTACACGCACGGTTATCTGATGTCTTCAGAGAGTCATTTTGTTTGTCTCATTTGTCATGTTACTGTAATCGCAAGCACATATTAACCAACTGCAAACAATAATCTATCACATATTAACAATTTTATCCTGAGCCTAACCTCAAGAAAACACTTAACTGCACCTCAGAAATCAAGAAAGTTTTAGAGTTCCTCAAACCTACCAAGCACAACATATAATAATGTAATATGATATTTCTAGATAATTCGAAGATTAAAGATAAAAAAAGAAATATACAAGTAATTTTCGTAAGTGGAATTTGATAATAATTTTTTTTTTCGTTGAGCTATTGACGCAGTCTGTAGTATTCGTATGAAATTGAAGCCATCCTGTAGATTATGTACAACATCAATCATTAAATGAGTCAAGACACAACGTGGAATATGTTAGTGTGTTCCACTTAAAACATCATGAAAAGATTTTTATCGCGCAATTTTAAATTCGATGAATATCTTCTGATATGTATCTTTGATTTATGTTATCAATAATATACTTTTTCTGATTTTTGATTCGATCGTAAATAGCTCATATAAATTGGAGTAATTGTAAGTTCCGTAAGGAATCGTCAAATTGAGATAAACTTGGAAGATATAAAATCGTAAGGCCTTGGTTTTTAGAAACGTTCCGTCGTAAAATTCGCCGGCAGTATTCATCAGAGGAATGTATTTGCGTTGTTTGTCCTATTAAAATCAATTATTTTTGTATCTAGTATACCAAATGCTACTTTAATAATGGACAACTGAGAAAAAAATAGTTGAAAGATCGCAAAGGTATTTCGAGTGCGAGTGGAAAATAATTTTTTTCTAGAAACGTTAAGAAATATATATTGTATCTCTAAATATTGTTCTAAAATGCTCAATTGAATATAAAAAGTAGTATGGAACTGGCTTTAAATGGTGACCTAATTAAGTAATTACTGTAACTATGAAAATACGAGTGCTGATCCCGTTGCTCTGCCTTTGATCTATTGACAATAAAAAATTGGCGTCATTTTGATTTTCCAATTAAGTTTCACATATTTTCAAACATTTCCAATGCGTCTGGAAGAGAAATTGTTTAAATGCAAAGCACTGATTTACCGCACGTTTATTTTCATTACCTATCCGAAGATAAACGTTCACCTTGCAAGTGTTTTCAAAGTTTTAGAAATTTTTAGAAATTGTTAAGCGATGAGGGTCAATTCTAAAGGACATGTCTGGAGAGAGAGAGAAAGAGAGAGAAATAAAGATAGAGAGAGAGTAGATGGATAATTTTTGGGTAGGAAAATAGAAATTTAATAGGGGAAGGTTAATTGGAGTTGGCCCTAAGGGCTGTGGTTGTGGTGAATGCCTTCTGTTTTGCTGTCCTGGCTTAAAAGGAGAAAAAAACGGATGATCAAAGACGAAAAGAGAGCTCTAGTAAGTAAGTAAAAACGGTTTCTCTCAGTTTGGGAATAACTTTTGTGAATTTTTTCTTTCTTTTTTTTTTTTGTTTATTTTTAATTTTAATTGGAGTGAACGAGTACAGCTGCGGCGTCATTATTCCCTATCGTGGGCCATTTGGCTGGTGAATCGATTCACCAGGCTACAGATCTGGAACAAATAGTACCTTTTATAATAGATTTAATTTTTGAAATAGAGGTGAAATTAGTTATTCGTTACAGGAGTTTCAATAAACTATATTAAAATAATAATTTTAGGACACTCGATTGTGAATTGAACTTTCCATCATCTAAAAAACAAAAAGGCACCCTTTATATATGTACAATATCAAATAGAGAGTTAGTTTCAAATGATGATTTTAATTTTAATGTGTCAGAAATCTCACTATTATTATACGAATTATACGAAAAATAGATAATACATGATACATTATTAATTATTGCAGATATGAATGCAAAAATAAGAAACGCAGACTACTTAAGCAGTGTGGCTGGAAAACACACCCTACACGAAACAAATAACAATAAAGGCGGGCGAATATGTTGTCAAGACGAGGAATTCAACATGTATATCTGTAGCACTAGCTTTAAACGTAAGAAAGAACATAAAATTATGTGGATGATATCAGGAAGTACCAAGGGAAACCAAATAGATCACGTCTTAGTATAAAAAAGAAAAAATGATCACATAAAAATCAAAATTAAATTAAGAATGGTAAATATCGTGAACAATATGATAAAAAACAGAAAATGTAATGTGCAGAAACTGAAAACGAGGAAGAATACAGAAAAGAAATAAAGAAGCAACTACAAAAGAGTAAAGAAAAAGAAACTATTGATGAGCAATGGAAAGTGATTAAGAAAAGTGTTATAAATGCAACGCAGAAAGATATTAGAAAAAATAACTATTGGTTTGACATGGAATGTACCTACAATAAAAACTAAAGAGAAAACAAAAGGTAGGTTCAAATGACTACGAACTATGGAACAAGATGATTATAATATATATCGAAAAATAAATAAAAAGACCAAGACAATAAAATGGCTAAATGATAGTATGGACAACTTTGAAAATGACAATAAAAATAATGTAAAATCATATCAACATATGAAGAAACAAAATACATGAAATTTTACTGAAAAAGAATGGTGTCAGTATTTCAGAAAATTATTAGCGGAAAAAGACAGTGAATACGAAGAAGTTGCTATAAGTGACAATGGTAGCATACTAGAAAATGAAGAAAAACCGACGCAAGTGGTTGGAATACCAAATTTTAGGCAAGGACAATTATTCTACTATATACTATTCATCGACTTCAAACAAGAATATGACAGTTTGAAAAGAAGGATGAATATAAAGGACATGGAAAAACCTCAAGTACCCCAAAAGTTGATACGATGGGTGAAAATGACTATGCTAAATTCTATGGCAAGGGTAATAACAAAAAACGGACCATCTGAGAAATTTTAAATAAATGCTGGGGTAAGGCAGGGTGACGGACTCTTAGCGGTATTGTGTAACATTGCAGTTGAAGGCATAATAAGAGAATGTAATATCGTAAACAATTAATAGCATATGCTGATGATTTAACTCATTAGCAAGAGACCGAAAAAGTCTAGAGAACGCATTTGAAAAAATTTTAGGAGAGGCAGGAAAACGAGGAATGAAAATAAATCAGAAAAAGACAAAATATATGAAAGGAAGAAGGAAGTTTACAAACAAGAGACAGTTGAAATAAATGACCTCATTTTCGAGGTAGACGACACCTTTAAGTACTTAGGACCAATAATAAACAACAAAAATGACACAGAAAACGAGACAAAGTACAAAACTATAATGCACAGCAAAATAATTAGCAGAGCAACCAAATTGAGAGTCTACAAGACTGCGATAAAACCATTTGTTAAATACGCCGCTGAAATAATGAGACTAACAAATATAGACAAAGAACAACTAAGGATATATGAGTATAGAGGACTTATGAACTATGTAATTAAGGATATATTAGAAAATGAGAATATAGTAAGTACAATTACAGCAAAAAGAATACAATGGGACATATTAAAAGAATGGAAAAAAGGCAGGGTACAAGGAAAATCATAGAATGGAGACCGAGCAAGAAAATATTGCCTGGTAGACCAAAAAATAGATAAGAAGATTAGATTGTGCAAGATATGGAAAATCTGGGAGTTCGTGACGAACAGATGCAAGACAGAGAAAAATGGAGAACAATTATATATATACGAAAAATAGATTTCCAATGTAGGTGAATACAAAGCAATCTAAAAGTTATACATCGTCCAAAAGTGGATATGACAAAAAATTTGTTCCATTTTAAAAGAACAATTGATAATTACTCTTCTGGAGGTCAAATGAGATACTTATGAGGAAAAATGGTATGAAATCTACGCGTTAACTCGTTTGTAACAATACATCTTATCATTTAGTGTAGGTTCATCCAGGACCCAATAGGAAAGATATCGTAATTCTAACAGCTTAAGACCTAAATTATACGAAGTAATTAAATTACATAATAAAAGGTATATGAAGTATCAATTTGATAAACTTTTACGAGAATTTAGTCACATTATATTGATTTCACCCCCTAAAATCCTGATTCAACCTAATTGGGATCTATAGAGTAGAAACTGAAACATTCTACTATATTCTAAATATTATCAATACATCAAATTCGGTATGAAACTAGCGTCAGAAATTCTCTTCAATTATTGGTAGTAAACTTTTTCAACAGCGATGAAAGGATAATACTATTGTCGCAGTATAGAAATTTATATTTCGTATATAACTCAAAATCATATTGTACAAGAAACTCCCTGTACAAATGACTCATGAAAACAAATTGTTAAGATCAAAAGTGGGTTGAGAAATGGCGTATCTTATGTAGTAAGTCATCTGCTAAGATATACAACCGCATGGACACGAACATGTAGAATGAAATCATCAGGAACGTGATACATTTTACTCTGCTCCAAATCACGAAAAGGAGATCTGAAATGTCATTGGCGAGCACTTCCTACTTACTCTCGATGTTATTTGTTTCTGCTCATGTTGTTTGTGTACTTCGATCTTAGCTTGCTTCTGTGTTTGAATAATATTTACAATTATTGAGAAATGGTATGATTTGCATCGTGGGTTGTTGACAATAGTTATGTTTCAGGATACAAGTGCACCGTTAGCCTCAGATAACAAGATACGAGACTTTGTTGCGCTTGACATGTCAAAAGTACTATTGTTATATATATTTTTAAAACAAGAATACTCAATATATCTATATGGCAACAATCGAATAGAGAAACATGTTTCACAATATATGATACTTCATAAATTACGAGCAAATTTGGAAAATAACTTACAAGTCTTAGTAAAAAATATGGATACATTTATTTCTTAAAATACGAAGGCAATTTACACTACTACTAAAACAATACTCACAATTACATTATGTCGCGCGCGTTTCGATACCCAAGTTATCGTTTTCAGACGCGCGTCAAATAGTGTAATTATAAGAATTGTTATGATGGTAGTGTAAACAGTGTGTTCATTTGGAGAGGTTTACAACTCTTTCGCTACAGTGTTATATTGTTAGCTTCCACCATATTATTACATTATTTCTTACGTGGGAAAACAAATAAAGAAATCGAGAAAAGTTACGTAAATATTATGCTGAATTGTTATAGAAAGATTTGTAACTGGTTATTCGTTTTTAAAAGTGTTGTAGGAAGGAGCGCCAAAAACAAGCATAACTCTATACCAAATATTTTACTTTTTCAACTTTTGGTTTATTTCGAATTGTTTGATAAGAAGTTCCATTTCTTTTAGAATTTGATATATTTAATTGTTCAATAATTTGAGTAAATTGAAAAAGTAGCGGAATAATGAGCATTCAGTTTTTTATCATGAGAATATGATTATCTTCGAAGCAATATTGATTCCTTTGAATTCGTTATATTGATACGAAAAAATTCTATGAAGTTACCAGGTTTCAACAGCTCTGGAACAGAAACTCCGTGAATGTCAAATCTATTATCGGGTTTCTTTCTTTGACAGATACATTTTAAAGTGATAAACTCTTGATTGAATATACTTCAATGTTATTCAAAAGTCTTCAATATTGGAACTATTATATTATATATCGGTAGTTGAATGAGAAAGAATGGGATACTTAAGGTTTGGACCTAGCTCATAAAAAGTTTAAGTACAAAATGTAGCACAGGAAGTTTCCATCAAATTCTTTACGTTAGGCAGGCGCTACTATCGCATGAGTATAAATTTTAAATAAGAATAAGGACAGAGAAAGAAAGAAGTGATAATTGACACTTTGTTTCTTACAAATTAACAATAATTAATTAACATTCAGAGTTATGTCACAGTAGTTTTTCTATATATCATATATCATAGGTTATATTTACAAAATTTTTTGTATTACGTGGATAGTTTAGATTTTGTATACCAATATTTAATTAACGACTCTAGTCATTTGAAATATAAAATTTTCTAATACTGCATACTTCACTCTATCTAAAATAACTAATTTCATATGATATCTCGTCCGACCGGAGCGCCATTCTGGTTAAATTTTTAATTATAATTTACCGACTACAAGCGGACAGTTTTTAAGCTAAGACCCCATATGAGATGGTCCTCCTTACCCTTACCCTCCATAACAAATACATTTAAAAATCAATAAAATATATGAAACCATAGAACAAAAATAAAATAATTCTCGTAGAACACAAAGTTCCAATTTTATATACAATATCAGTGGTATTTCTAAACTGGGATTATATTCTCAAGTACATTTCACATATGCAAAAACTATATCCGTTATTTGCATGCTTTGTGAATCCATCTCTGGCAGGAATTACACCAAATCTACTGATCACAAAACAATTTACTAGTTAGCACTTTACGTCGTTTCGTTTCTAAACTGGCGTTCAGTTCATCCTTATAAGGTAAACTCGTCAAAATGGCAGCTTTACCTCGACTCACTGTTTTCACAGGTCTTCTTTAAAGAAGTGTGGTTAGATCATTGGTGAAAAATTACCATTAAGAATTTTGGTGAGAGGTTGATCATAATCACAAGACGCTGTCATGTGGCTCATGAGGACGAGTCAAGTTTTAATTTGGCAGTGTATGGAGCGAATATGAATTTTATGGAGATGCTGCTAGACGCCTGATGGGAAGGGTGGATAATAATTGTGACAGTTTGGGGATCAAATATGAAGTTGATGGATGTGGTGTTTGGTGCTTGATTACAAGTGGTTATTATCTTTGTGGTGAATTATCGTCTGTTGTAAATAATCTGCCTATATAGTGAATTGTAACGGCTCTACTAGAATTACTCCTTAGAAATATTGCAACCTCTTGGCTTCAGAATTTCGATAGAGAAGCCATAAAAAACATGTTCTAGTTTTTCAGTAGTTAAATAATTGGGTTGGTATTCTAGAAAATACCATCGATGGACTTGTTTTGTTTAATACTGACTTATGAGGTTCATCTGGGGATGTTCGGAAATAGAATAGATCCGTTAATTATAAAATTTTGTGAATTGGTGAGGAATATTACAACAGTATGAAGCGTCTTTTCTCTATTTCGGTGTAGTAGAGCGGTATTTGGGAGTAGCAGATTGTAGTAGATTGATTCACCAACGAGATTCAATTTAAGGGACACCTTGAACACCATACCTTACACTTTCGAAAGAGGGTACTTCCGAATAACATTGTATAGAATCTTTTTCTTTCTGTTGAAGAATGAAAGAATCAAAAATACATTTTCATCCTATCTTTGTCAGAAAAGCATATTAAAACGGTATGACCTCATTCACATGACAACATCAAATTGTTTGTACCTCTTGTATTCTGTAAATTTATTATTCATTAAAAAATCTATTCTGTCGTTTCTAATAAATCATCTTAATTTCATTATCTTGAATATAATATTTTATGTAATAGTAATTTTTAATTAAGACACGTGTGTCATAATCTTCAGAACAAACCGTTGAAAAACAAAAACCCATTAAACTACGATATTAAACAACCAGAAAGTATTTTCACATGTTTATATATCAATAAATTCGTGTTGGTACGCTCCGGCTTCAATTTTCTATTAGAATTAGTAAAGTACGAATCCAGTTAGGTCATTTACCATTTCTTCACATTAAAACATTTATAGTTACAGAATAATTAATAAAGAAATCGCGCGGAACATGAGATCATGTGCACACTCTCTGCGGGTGATCTTCGGCGTGCTGGGGCTCCAGGTTGACGCGTGTGCTTCGGTTTCCGTTTGTAGCTATGACCCAGAGTTGACCCGAGCACATGGGAGCGTTATCTGGCCGTTGATGGTGATGGCACAATGTCTAAGAAGAACTTCATGCTCACAAACGTACCAGAATCGGTCTTGCTCTATTTAAATTGATAATGACTAATTCGAATGTTGCATATTTTCAATAGGATTTTGGTTAAGTAGTATCATGAAGTAAATTTATATATTTACTGAAAATCACCGTTTTTGTTTTAGTGAAAATAGATCATGGACACACACACACATCATATTTTCCGTGAAATCGTTTTGTAGAAGCTTTAATTTGATTTATTTTTTCAACGTTCGTATTGATGGAATCCTAATTATTATTATCACTTTATCTACTTAATATTTTTCGTTCACTACATATCATGAAACAAAGTGCTCCGTGTATATGTTTGTCAGTCTGTAGTAGAAAACTTATTTTCACTACTGAACAGAGTGATTCATGAGGAAAAGAGAGAAGGTACCTCTTAAAAGATGTTTGGTTGTTTATTGAATAATTATGAAAAGAATAAAGCCTTCTATTCCATATTATAAGATCTATCATATTCTATGGTTTCGAACCAACGTTTAACAAGCTCCTTGAAACTTTGAAAATTCATGTAATTCTGGTTTAATTTTGCTATGGATTTATATACTAATTATTACCCATAACTTTTACCTATAATTTTGTTACTCATAATGGTTTTCTTCTGTTTATCGAAATTTTATTTTATTTTTATGTTTATTTATTTATTTTTATCTCTGCTATTCAGTTTTCACAAGCTTTTGCCTACAGATTGTAACAATTTTTTTGACAATAAAGCATTTATCTCTTTCTCTTTCATTCTTTGGTTATGTTAGATTCAAAAAATTCATTTTTTGTCACACAAAAATTCGACCCTCGAGGTTAACAAATAGTAATTCAACGATTAAGGGTCTAGACTATATGTTGCATGTGGCAGGAGTTCAATACCAGCAAGTCCTTCAATCTTATTATAGCAAGAGTCCCGTTTTGGGTTAACTAACCCATCAGTTGCCCGCTACATACCTCAGCAATGATAGCTTGAGCATCTAGAATGATTTCGATGTACACTAAACCTTTACTATTCCAACAGTCATCCAATCATTCGCTCGACTCAATCTCTTTTTGTGACGAGTTATCGTAATTCCCCTTTGTCTAGTTACTGATTCTCGATCTTCGGATTGTTTAGATGAATTAATTTCTCATCGCATGTAATAATGCGTCTATTAAAACGATCCAGGCTGGTTTTCCACTGCTTCCCCTCTAATTCCTAATTCCTAGTTTGAAAACGACAGGAAATTTATGAGGACGAAAATTAATTTAAGCGTGTTACTAATGACAAACAAAACATATTGATGTAATATGCTCTGCAATCCTTTACGTAGCCAGGGCGGGTCTTTAGTATATTAATAGATAACTTAAAATTCATTGTGAATTTATCTTAGGGTTTCCATTCGTGTAAACCCCACGAACCACACGCTCATTTTCATATTTCTCAACGACTGATTTCCTATTGAATCACACTTTTTTCGTAAATTTCATCTGAATAACTTGTTGTCATTTGAGGAAAATTTTTTAAAGTTAGTTTACATGGATTTTTGTTTCCACCCAGTATTTTCACCTTAAACAAAGTTGATAAAGATTGATAACCTCTCGTCAATACTGCTATGCCAAACTTGCTAAAGTGCATTGAATGGTTTATTTTGTTCAAATGCGCTCTGTAACTTAGTTAAATCCCTAGCGTTTCTGAAAATTATAATCTTACATCTAAGAGAGTAGTGCAGCGGCACTGATTGGAAAAGTCTTTTCACAGTAACAAATGGCACAATTATTCCTTTGCGCCGATTTGTAGAACCTTAAGATTGTTCCAAGAGTCAGAGTCGTGGGTGTGTACTATTACAACTCCGGAGCGATTTTTGGGACTTGAAGAACTAAGACAAAGATTTTTTATATGTATGTTGCTTCGTCAAGATTTTGTGTGCCGATATCAATAAGAAATAAGGAATAATACGATAAGGATCCGAGTAGAAAAGTTTGATTTGATATCTGCAAATGGGCATTCGTTAACCCCATGCCCATCTCCAAACGACAGAACGGAGCGTTGACGCACTTTTCCCGACACACTCAATAAAAACAAACGCGATTAGCTGTACTGAGAATCCAACTGCCCCCACCTTCACTCTGGAGGAGTTCATAAATGCATCAAACGCCATGAAGACTGGTAACTCACCGTGCACAGAGTGGATAGCGACGGAAATTTTCGATTGATGGTCAAACTGTAGCCAAACATCTTCCTTGACCTGTACAACACTTTCTCGACAACAGACACCTTCAACGGTCAGTAGAAGGTGGTAAGGCTCATTTCCAAAGGTAAAGGCGACCCGAATACTGAATACTAGGTAAATGATTTGAACATTTATTGAGACCGAATTTAACAAACGGGATATAAACAGAAGACCGCCTTTAGACCTACAATTCGGCTCCCGAAAGGGCCGATCAACAATCGTAGCAATCCAAAAGGTGGTCGACACCTTTTTGGAACTTGACAGATACTGCCACGCCGCGCGACCGATCGTGATACTAGCAACACTAGACATAAAGACATCCTAGAGGCGTTTGAAGATCGCTTTGGTATTCCAGACTATTTGACCCAGGTTGTGAAGGATTATCTTACAAACAGCCGAATAATCTACGAGACGACAGAAGAAAAAGTATCTAGACAAATTACCACGGGGGTCGCTCCAGGATCTATGGATCTATGGAATAGTCTATATGATAGTCTTCTTAGACTGGAATTGTCTCTTGGCTTGCTTCTCGTTGTTTACGCCGATGATATGATCACCGAACAATCTACAGAATTAGCGCATCTTAAATTGAAACAGATAATGATGGATAACACAACTCGCTACGGAAAAAACGAAGCTGATTTCTCACAAAGAAACAAATACAGACAAGACTGCCCATTGATATCGGGACAGACGAAAGAAATCGAGTCTAGATGCGAAGATGTATGGCCCCACAATCGGAAGACAGCTCAAAAATGGCCTAATGGCAAGTATTAACGAACCACGGCCGGAAAACGGAGACTGCTGATGACGACACCTCACTCAATTTTTCTGAAAGTCTGGTCAGATGGCGATGGTACCGAAACAAGGTGCACTGAGAATCGCCAGCACCTATTGGACCGTCTCTGCACAGGCTGTCCAAGCGTGTCTGGTATAATCTCCATGGACCTCCTGGCATTCGAGCGTAACAGGATGTACAGAAGCAGCTCAGATATAATACGACAAGATAGGGCAAACATCGAACGCACTAGAAAAACGTGATAGCAATGGTGAACAGAAGAAGAATGAGGTGAATGGATGTGAGGACTAATAAAAGATCTTAGATTGTGGCCCGAACGGAAATTCGGAGATGTAAACTTCTACGTTTCCAGCTTATGACGGGACACGCTACTTCGAACGGTATCTTCACAAAATGAAGAAAGTATAAATACATGAGTGTACGTATTGTGAACAAGAGTCAGATGATGCCGGACACCCGTTCATCGTGTGTAACCACTGGAGCTGTTCGGGAGAGGAAGCAGAGAAGACTGTCGGTAGCATAAACCCTGGTAATATCATCCAGGTGATACTGCACATTATAGAATGGTGGCAACTGATTGTTACCTACACATAAAGAACTCTTAGGCAAAAGAATGTAGACGGCTGCCTGGTATGACGATATCATAAAAATGTAACAAGTGAAACAACATACACGGGCAGACCCGCCAACCAGAACTAATATCACAATAGTTCCTGGTTGGATGGAGATGACAGAAGATGGCGGCTAGGCTATGAGAGTCTTACATATACATCAGTTCTCCTGTTGGTAGAATCCTTTACTTAGATTCCGCATCTTCTTAAATAAATTTCATGCCCATTTAAAACCATGACAATAACTGGTTTGTACCTAAATATGTTCTGTGTTCATTGTATGAAAAGTACATCAAAATTCATAAAATGAAATGATGGATTTCACTTGAATTGCTTAGTTTTTATTATAGACCCCATTCTCGCATTTTCTCAAAGAGCCCCATGCCCATCAAAGAGCACGACTATGACTGGTTTGTACCAAAATATGTTCTGTCTTCATTGTATGAAAAGTACATCAAAATTCATAAAATATAATGATGGATTTCACTTGAACTGCTTAGTTTTTATCATAGACAGCATTCCCGCATATTCTCAAAAAAGCCCTATGTCCATCAAAGAGCACGACTATGACTGGTTTGTACCAAAATATGTTCTGTCTTCATTATATGAAAAGTACATCGAAATTTATAAAATGAAATGATGAATTTTATTTGAATTGCTCATTTTTCTATCGAAGACAGTTTTCCCTTTTCTATTTATGTGAATTACTTCTAGAAATTCTTGTATGTAATTTTCAAATTTTTATGATTAAGTGTTTTTTTTTAATTCTAGTACTAGCGCTTCCCGTCATGGCTTCTCCTGCGATATGTGTCAGTTTAATTTAATACTATAAGATCATTCATAATGTTTGAATTGCGACTCGAGAGGAGTCAAGATGTAGCCAGGACATTGAGAGGACTGAACAACACCACGTGCCATAAAACCGACAATCACGTTACAGCAAATATTATACTGTAGGTGAATAAATGTATTTATGAACATTGTAGTGTTTATGTTTCTCATACAACCCCACAATTGATGACCCCGACATGATTGCCGGTTTTATGACACTCTCAATGTCCTGATTACATTTCGCCTCCTCCCGAGTCGCACTCCTCACTCTGACTGTCTGAGTGCACAACAAGGATGGAAAATATCACTTCCCCACATATCTCATCCAACCCCAAACGGCTATTGACAGTGACGCCATCTATCGAAAATTGGCGTACCCATCATTCCATAAATCCACCACCATAGTTATGATTCTGTACAGGACATACAGACAAAGATTCATTTTTGTATATATAGGTTCAGGACTATTTAATATATTTTACAGATTTTGATATGTAAACAGCGTTATGAGTATTGAAAGAAACCTCATCTATAATATTACTTCTAAAACTTTTTGGTGTTTTAGATTTTACTTTTCAATAATTATATCTTTTCAACAAACCCACACAAATTTGAAACACATGATATGGTGGAAGCTAATAATACCAAATTTGGTAAAAAGCGAATATTAACACGCAATTAAATAGTTATTTAATCCAGGGTTAACATCATTCAATTGAATTATTACAGTTGTAATAAGTAACATTTATGTTACATTATCCACCCACACCTTAACCCAGCTGATGCCATTAGCCATTAACAACAAAATTATTACAGTGGAAAACATTAATATAACGATAAAAATTCAAGTTTGCATCTCAGCTCGCTTGTAACGACATAACTGTAGCTCATAATCTTTATATCAACCATAATTCTACCTGAGGGTAAAAGACATACGTATTCAGAGGAATTGTAAAAACTTTATCGTGTTGGATTCTTATTACAGTATAGAACATATCATTTCGCTTCATGAAATCAACTTTTTAAGTTAATAATAAATTCATCGAGCTCTGTTAACTATATATGCATTATCAACATTTTTTTTTCTATTTTATCACTTATACTGTAAGTATATACGAGTTTCTCCATTCTTTCGTTTGAGAATAAACAATCCATACATTTCGTGGAATGCACTCAAAATGTTATATTTCCTCTCAAAAACGGAAAAGCGAATTTATTTTGGATGCAAATCGTCAAAAGATAAATCATTAAGTTTGTTCCAACCTGCTAGTCGGGACCGTTCTTGGAACGTTTATAGATATTTTCTGCGCAATCTCCGGCTATGCACGGTTCTTGTAACAGTACTTGCTATCAACCAAGTGTCGAAAAGACAATCCCTGAAACGGTTCTCAAACGATAACTATGTCGGTTGGAACGCAAAATAGAATCGTTCGTATAACGGTAACCCGCTCCATCAAAATAGCAGCCAAATATTCGTAAAAATTAAGATTTTAGACAAAAGGAAAATATTTTTGAAACGAGAGAATTATGAGCAATTGATAGGTATTTTTAGTTTTTCTAGAGGACACTTTGGGCCGGAAATAAAAAATATTTTCTAATCTGAATTCGCAACCACGGTTTTAATTAATATCTTTTTATCGAATCAACGAGAAAATGCGGAATTTGGAATTTCAGAACGAACATTGAAAATCCTTTCGATTCATATATTTTTTCGAATTTTTACGAATATTTGGCTGCTAGCTTGATGGAGCTAGGGTAACCGTCTGGTTGGAACCCGTAATCTCTATTGCGCAGACTCGTCGCCGTACCAAGGATGATTTTTTGATGGGTTGGAACAAAACTATTGATAATATATATAGTTATTTGTATGCCAAGGACTGAAAGTGCTACTTTGCTGGACGAGTCTGAAAATTGCGAGACGAGCGAAGCGAGGCGAGCAACAGACGAGTAATATTTCAGCCGCGGCGTACACAACATTTTTTAGACGACGCATGAGATCCAAAACTTTTTCAATTACACTGAGGAAAGAAAATAAATAATGGAGAATTATGAACATTTTATTTATTGAAAAATATAATGTGGTTAATGATATTTGCAATGTCAATATTAATTTATTAATAATTTACAAAAAGGAATTTTCATTGTACCTCCCGGACAATTATAACGTCTACGAGTATTTTACGAAATAATGACACAAGTAAGAATAGTTAAAGAGAAGTAATTTAGGGATATAAATCAATTGCTTCACAAAGGTTATATTATTTCTATATTATTAATTGAATATTTTTTTTATCCACACTTTTGTGTGCCCTTTAATAGTATGGATGTTTTCATTAACATCAATTATAGACAAGAAATGTGTCTGCATTTTCCAATACAGTCTTAAAAGTCTAAGTAAAAGTTTTCTAAATTGTTGGAGCGTCTGTAGGAGGTGGTTAATGGGACTTCAAGGTTCAGCTGTTTTGTCTGTGTGTCTGTATTTTCCAATAAAATCTTCAAAGTCTAAGTAAAAGCTTTCTAAATTGTTGGTTCAAGGTTTAGCTGCTATCATGGTAGATGGAATTGAGGCAGGATAGATCGAAAGGTGGTATCCAAAACGGTTTCGGCCATGCAGCAATATTTTTTGAAGCAAACCACTCAGAAATTGGATGATCCAACAAGTACTCAATGCAGTAAGAGAGCGATCTTATCCGAAAATCGTAATTTTTGTTGGTCCACTTCTAAGTCTTTTTTTCACAGGCATTTTTTAGACATACGCTTTCATTGACAGTTGAAAATAACAATGGTACCTAATCTCAAAAATTCCAAACAGCTAAAACTATAATCAATTGAATTGGATGTTCATTTTAAATAGATTTGAGTAATATCGTACGTCGATAATATAGGTTTGAACTTCATTACTGTATGTTAGATGGCGCTGAAGTAGCAAAATGTTGATATTTGTTAACAATTTTCTTCATATTCTTGTAAAAAATATTTTTTTTAATAAAAAGTATACTATGTTACTTCTAGTACCTCCAAGAATATGTGTACAAAGTTTCATGATGATTCGTCAAGTAGTTTTTGCGTTAAAGCATAACAAACATCCACGCTTTCACATTTATAATATTTAAAATTAGTAAATAAGTCCATAGCAAAAACTGAAGCAGTATACAGCATGTCCAGAATTGAATATTATTATTGGAATAGAAGTCGTTTACTGTAAATATGCTTTCAAATTATTGCGGAATGCGGGAAAAGATGATGTCACTTTAATTTCAATTGGCAAGTGATTGTGCGATTTGTTGCATTGTAAAATATTGAGCCCTTAATTAATTCTGAACGTGGAGTAGGCAGGTAAAGGTGGTGCCCCGCGTTCCTAAATGGATAGCCGTGCAACGATCTTTCTGAAATGGAAGAAGCGTGCTTACGAATTAGGCAAACGGATTTAAAGATGAATAAAGAAGGAGAGTCAGAATTTTTAATCTTTCAAAGAAGTCCCTGCAGTGAGCCCTATTATTTAGTCCGAGTAAATATCGAACAGCTCTCTTTTGTAGTTTGAAGATTCGCTCAAATTGAGACGCACCACACGTACCCCAGAATGGAAGGGTATATCGGAGATGCGACTCAATAAGGGCATAATAAACAGTTAAGGAGGTGGATAAGTTCAGTTCTTTGGAAACTGATCTCAGCGCAAAACAGGAGGAGCTTAATTTTTTAGATGAGGCGGCAAAATGTAACTCCTATTTGAAGGAATTGTTCACAACAAGCCCTAAAAATTTTATAAATTCAACGACGTCAATGGTGATGTTATTTAATAAAAAAGGCTGCAATGTATTTTCATAGGATAAAACTTTGGTTTTAGAAACATTGAGAAAGAGAAGGTTAGAATCGCACCATGATTTAAGGGTGATTAGGTGACTAGATATAGTCCTATGAAGTGCCGTGAGATCAGAATACTGAATTGTGGGATATTATTACGCACATTTCTACTTTTTGGAGTATCATTATATGATTTTAGGAAATGTTAAACAAGGTGTACTAAGTTCGAAGTTGTGAAGGAAAAATTTGTTGAAGAGACACCAATCAACGCAAATGCTTTCTGTTATTTGGAAATTTCGTTTTTCTGGGAGAGTATTGTGCTAGAAAGAAGATTATGTAGGTCAGTAACTGGAAAGAAATGAAGACCATGCACATGTCAACAATCAAATTTCGCAATCATTGAATTGAAGTCTTAGAGGTACGTCATTGAAGTTGATTATCAGCAATTCGGCGTTTATTCAAAGACGTAAGAGGATTTCCGTACCTAAGTTGGGTACCAATCGACAAACCAAGGTATGGATGTGTATGTGTCATTGAAAATGTTTTGCTATGCTGTACGAGGATCCAGATTTCTTGGTTTATGTGCTTTTCTTAGACGAATGTAGCATTATTTTGAAGGATTACATTATAAACAAACTACTTGGCTCTTGATTTTGATAAACCAGATATCATTATCGAAAAATCCCTTCATTATTGACCTGTGACAGTAAGGATTGCAGTGGCAGTGGCTCCTATTTAATTACGTCAAACTTGTCACACTGCTCGACAGTCGATATTATTGCTGCAGGAAACGTTTGGAAGATGGGCTATTTCCTGCTGTTCTAATTCAATATATTCATCATATTCCTCCAATCTCATAGTACCGGATACCCACCTATGGGGTATGGTATTTTGTCAAGATCGTCAAGGCTTCTAAAAAGATCAGCAACCTATACTCCCGAATGTTCAAAAATCTGTCGATCGCATTTAGAAGTATTCTATAGAAATAAGAGCGCCTACTTATTCCATTATTGGGGTGAATTACTCCACTAGGTCTTTTGTTACAGTTTTTTTGTTTGTCCTAGCTTTGTTTGTAGCACTTAATCTACTATTTCTAGGATTATGGTATCTTCATCAATTTCGTTTCTCCAGGTATTTCTGATCTAGTCTGCCTCTGCCTCTTGGCTATAGAGGTATCCATTGTATTATCCTCCTCACCATTTTTGTAGGTTTCCTTCTTATGATTTGTCGTGAACATACTATACTTTACCAAAAATGATTCAATTTTAAAATGTACATGGACGAAAAAAGTCTTCTTAAACCTGAAGTGGATAATTTTTTAATGCTCCCACGGGAAACTAATTATATTTCAATATACTCAAATGCACCATTATCAATACAGAATTTTATGTAAAACTATAACTAAACATAAAATTAATTCACATCTCTTATCAACCTTCTAAGATTATTTATCGCGTTTATAAAGACTAACTATCAATTTAAAAAAAAGGAAACTTCATTTAATTTTATTATAATGGATTAAATTTTCAGAAGTATGGGAACATAATAAATTGAATTCCAAACAAACGCCCAGATTTCTATTTCGCAATTCTTCTAACTAATACTATTATTAGTATAGATTATAAACACCATGTTAGATTTGCTGATACGATAATAATCGGCACTATTAGAGCCATTATATGTTTTATAAAGCGAAATCGTTTATTTCTCCACAATGTTTTATAACCGTGTCTAAAGCACCATCCAAACAGAACTACGACATACGCTAAATATAAATATGCCTTCCCAGTTACTAGGTCCTATTGATGTGAAGTTAAATTTGTTGATTGTCATATGAATATAGTTCCAATCGCTAGAAAGGAAGTGTTTTTGGCGGATCATGAGCTATGACCATACGAAATGGTTACAACATTGTTTCAAATATGGAGTTGTCATACTCTGTAGTATTAAACGGAAAATTTAAGAATACCACATCCCTACTTAGACAAAACGTGGATACGAGGGCTGCTAATTAAGTTTTGAGAATTATCAACACTAAGTGTGTCAAGTATGACATTGCCATCATAAAGTTTGATATTTTTAATGGTGAACGTACTCAACGTGTTGCCATTCAAGTGCTATTTGAGCACCATCTCAAGCTACCAAATTTGGCTGGTTTTCCGAATTCAATCGTGGTCGCAATTTGGTACAGTACGAATTTCGTCCGCTGATGTTCCAGAAAACCTCGATGCTGTGCGTTGGATACACCATAATTTGACAATCGCTTGAAAAAATTCAACCGCTATGCTTTAAAAGACATTAGATCGTGATACATTACGAGTCATATAAGTGCAACTAAACAACAATCGTTTGCTAAAACAAACAAAAGTTGTTCGCGCACGATTTACTTCGCAATTGGTCGCCTGTTCTTTTAGAATAACTGGACATGTCAACACCATTCTATTAGAGCAAGTTAGAGTGGTTAATTCTGAATGTTACACTAGCTTTTATTTACTGAAAGTGTTCAAAAAAAATAAGGGAAACCAGTCGCAGAAAACGAATCATTCTCCACCACGACAATGCGAGCTCTCACATATCAGTTCAAACAAAATAAACGCTTTTGAACAGTCAAAACATCGAATTTATAGACTGCAATACAGTCCTTGTTGATCTTGTTTGACGTCTTATTTCCCCAGATTAAAAATAAATTGTGAGGTCAATGCTTTTCTATACTTGAAGAAGTGGCTGATGCGTTCACATCACATGTTGTGAAGATACCGCAATCGGAATAGAGAAAATGGTTTGAGAATTGGTTCAGACCCAAACAAAAGTGTATTGATCTTAATGTATAAAATTTGGCCAACGCTTTAGAGGTAATGTTTTCAATTTGAAGATTGACCGCAATCTTTTCATTCAAAATTGAAATAATGTGACAACAAAATAATGAACAATGCCATAGAAATTAGGGTTTGGTTTCAACAAAAACTCTTGTAAAACATACTGTAACAAATCCTATAATATTGTAATTAAGAGGGCAGATATGATTTGTGTATTAGGTTTTGCATATTTAACTCTTCCATTATCATTGTAAAAATTAAAATGAAGATGTTTCTCTTGTCAAACATTACAAACTAACATTATAATAAGATTTTACACGGCACCTGAAAGTTTAGCCATAATCTATGGTAAAACCACTATCATGTAAGGTTAACTTAATAACGAAATCAATTGTCGAAGGACCAACATTTATCCCACCTCATGGAGGCATAAATCACAGAAGAACAGCAGCACTAGAGTTAATTGGCCATAGAACAATCTTTTACAAGATTTGACCGCAGACACTAAATCGTGACTAGGATCTTTTACAGATATTACCGACAGATTAATATTGTGAGTACAATATTTTTCCAGATCACAACATATTTCCTTATTCCTTTCTATATCAGATAAGAATCGAATTGAACTATGAACTTATTCCGATTAATAACATTGATGAAGTTTTATTTCATAATATAAAATTGGTAACTAATTCCTAACATACAATATGAAATAAAATAAGTATTCATAACAACATAACAATCTACTTTTCAGATCAACAAAAACAATGCAAATTTTAGGGGGTATAAAATTAGCTGCTATTCTAACTTGTGAATTTTTTAATAAACTCTTTCTTAGCACGTCAACATTCACTTTTATCCAAATATCGGAATATTAATCACTATAGCTCAATATCACTTCTCAAACAGTCATTCTCTAAATTTTAAGAAAAAGTTTCAATTTGTCTTGAACTCCAAGAAATCCTAAAAAGTAGTAGTTTGACAATAGCAGTCAGCAATTGAATCATCACCCAATAAAAATCTTTATTCACAACAAACTCCACGCTTACCGAACCTTACCTGGGAAAACAGATCATTATCTGGAAATCCTAGCACCAAATAAGAGAAAAATACACAACCAATTGAAGTTAATCTGGAATAGACTATCGAAATAGAGCACTTTGGTATAGTAAGAAAGAGTTTCATTGGTTTAATATTAGAATTCCATGCTCCATGTAAACATAATCAAAACTGTATCTTGGGAGGAAAAACGTACAAATGTTATCGACAAAAGTAGAAGCAAGAGGCATGACGAAGATCCCTCGAATCCAATCCGGAAGAAATAAATTAATGTTGATATTGTAGACTAAAAGAAGAATAGGCAAAGCGCTGCGACAACGTTATCTTTACAGGGAACAAACTGTGGCAGATGCGAGGAAAATTACCGATCCGGAGACTACGAGATACCAAAAAAACAACTAAATTAATAGTGTTCCTGCCAAGACCATCACATCAACTGCAGAAGATCTGAATATACTAGCTTTAGAAGTAACGAAGCTACCAGAAATAGTTAAACTACAATACCTTGAACGACAATAAAGTCTGATGAGAAAAACTCTATAGAATGGATAAGCTCAACCTCCTGGAAATTGAAGCAACTGTTCACTTAGTTTAGGAGAACTAGTAACAAGTATAGTATGTCTACTTCATTTAGTTCATTAATATAAAGTTGATAAAAACTATAAGGAAGGATAAATTCTGTTCCCATATTCACTGATTACCGAGTAAATTGTTAAACCACAACTATAAGTGCAAACACTGCGAAGGAGGAGAAAACAAAAAAATTAGAAAGTCTCCTTTTTTTAGGGAGCAGGACTTTGAGCATACACATCTTGACTCGTTTGTAGATAGCAAAATATATACATCAAAGATAACAACGAAACCAAAAGTAGAATAAAAAATATGGCAATATCCTTAAGAAATGAAGAATAATGAAGATTGCGGAACACACCAGAAGGTATGGGGGACTGCAAATATTTAAAGATAACATACAAATTGTTTCAAGAAAAAATTGGTTTTAGTAGACAACTTTACAGTGAATAACCAATATCAAGCCTTTTTTTATAAAAATCAAGAAATAAAGACGAGAACCGGACAACGAAAATAGCTAAGGACAATGGAGATTGCGAAATACACCAGTATTGATAAAGGAAAGATTTCGAACGAATAGACATTATCATTATCATCAAGCCTTTCAATCCTTTGGATTATAGCTCTCGATTATAGCGCTTCAAACTCCTTTTTTGAGGTGGATTACTTCTCGCTTTCTATTTTTGTTGTCTTTATGTATTATCGTTTATCTTGGTTGCTTTTGTTCAATTCTCTAGATTAAGTGCTCTTATGTCCTCCTCTATTTCTTTTTTCCAAGTCTTTCTCGGCCTGGCTATTCTCCTTGGCCACAATGAGGTCCATTGTGTTATTATTTCGATCATTTCAATTGGTTTTCTTCTCATTATATGCCCAGCCCAGTTGAGTCTTTGTGCTTTTATGTATCTCACTATATTTTCCTTCCCTAGCTCTTCCTATATTTCTTCGTTTTTCTTTGCTCTCCTTTCTCCCGCCTGTGTTGTATTCGCACCTGCTCTAGTTCTTATTATCTGTCACTCGGTTCTTCTTGTGGATTTCTGTTGTTTCCATCGCGTACGTGATTACTGGTCTTATTATGGTTTTGTAAATTTTTAATTTGTTTGTTTGAATATGTTTTTGTTTTTTAATAGGTCTTTGTTTCTTCCATAGGCTTGAAAGCCTTTTTGTATAGTTTCTTATATCTTGTCGCTGGTTGTTTGCCACAACGTAGATTGTTAAAGGTCGATACTGTTTCACAATTTTATTTGTAGTTTTCAGTTGGTTTGCTGACTCTTTTATTTTCCGAATAGATATATTAGCGCAAAAAATTCGGTTTAATAGGAAACATTACACTGAATAACCAATATCAAGACTTTTTTATAGCAATCAAATAGTGAAGAAGATAACCGGATAATGGGGTGGGGGACTGAAAATATTTACAACAGAAGAAAAATTCACACAGACCAATATCATAACCAAATTCATAACAAATAAATCAGAGGAAAAATTCATTTTTCTGGTTATAATGAAATAATTTGACTAATACAAGATATTCCTCAAGAGTCTACTGAACAGTTTTCTCAAAAATTGCATTTTCAGGAAGTAAATGCCAAACCAATCTATCTATTCCTTTCGCATCCCACTGTAAATAAAGATGTAAATTTCTCGTTAATGTGCAATCACTAAAGCATTCTAGAATCAATAAAGATGAAATTATATTCATTTACATTTAATTAAAGCCTTCGCTATCATCCCAACAGAACTAATCACAGATATCTTGTCAGCACATGAGACAAATAGTTCCCGAGCGATGCATTTACCATGAAATTGGATTAATTATGAGGAGTGGCTAATTGAGATATTTCTTTATCTAGTTACATCATTCCATCAGAGAAATTATGTGGTCGTTTCGGTTTATTTATGGTAATAACGTAATTGAGGTGAGATGTGAGTTAGACTGTACTTAGTATAGTTGAAGATTTCGATATCATAACAGTTGAGTGTCGATTAATGAAAGTTATAATTTAGAATCTAAGGTTGATTGCCTTATTATTTGAACCCTTATAGAGGATCCATCCAATTTATATTATTATTATAATTAGATCATTGGAAAGGCTCGATGTCACGTACATGAAATCACCGCATATTCTCAAAACTTAATGAAAGTACAGAATATACTATATAAAATAGTCCACCCCGATATTTGGCAGCATTCATTAGATTTTAACGAACAACAGAAAGCTGTAGATCTTCATTCATAAAAACACACTTTTAATCATCACAAAATGTGAAAACTATCCCATAATATTAACAAATGTACCGCAGTCACAAATAACATTAACACTTATTGACATCATCTTCTACTCAAAACCTGACCACCCACTGTTACATCGTTTTGATGGGTACAACATAATAATATTTGAATGATGCAAGGCAAAATGTAGCGGCCTTTCATACATCCAATGAGAGTTAATACGCGGTTAAGGAAATGTTGCTAAAGACGACATTGAACTTGCGGATTTTCAATAGCCTAACCGCGCCCAGCCGTATCTTCAGTTGATTTCTTTTTATGGGATTCTTTTCAAAGTCGGGTCACCATTAATACGCTAAGAACAATTAAAGAAAAACATTAGATAAAAATAGGAAACATACCAAGTGCTATGTGTCGAAGAGTTTTTTAAATCTAAGGGCCAGGTCACACGAATGACTACAGCAAAATGTCGACCACTAAAAAAAGATTATTGTCTAGAAATAAATTTCTATCCTATGTTTTTTACTCAATCTAAATAAATATTTGTTTAAATACAATGTATTCTCGTTTTTACATAATAATTTCAAAATTGCAAACATTCATCGCTCACTCTGTATATGTTAATTGAATGATTAAGGAATATTAAATATCAATGTTTAAAATGCTAACTTATACGTCTGACGCTTTGGTGGAAAGATAAGCTTTTTGAGAGTTTATTTCTAGGAAAATTGATGGCTTAAATATGAAGGAATATAAGTTGGTAATGTTTGTTACTAATCTAGTGGAATAGTTTATAGAAAGCATTTGTTGTTATACAAGCACTAGTACTTCATTTTCTGATCCTTGGAGACCGCTTACATGGATACTTATAAAAAGAAAGATGTATATATATATATATATATATATATATATATATATATATATATATATATATATATATATATATATATATATATTATAAATGTTAACTATATGCCTTCGTTTATAACCAAGTTGGTCATAAAATTTGTTTTGTTTGGGTCAATACTAAACCTCACTGCTTCCGATACGTACTGTAGTTTTTGTAACTTCTCTTCAACTTAATTGACCTGAATTGCAGGTGATTTAATTTTTGATATTTATGTTTGTGCCCATTTCTCCTAGGTCCACTCTTTTAAACCTAAATTCCAAGAGCGCCATGAGAACTTTGTCTTAAGAACATTTCCCTTTTATTCCTCACATCCGATGCGAAAATCTTACCAGTTTTAATGTATTTCTACCCGTGCTGTTGCCTAACCATCTATATTTTTAATTATACTATAGATTATACGGCACTCCGGCAAGGCTAACGTCATTTTCATTTGTTGTATAGCGTCAAATGCCTTTTTCTAGTCAAAAAATATCACGAAAAATGGTTGGTATATTTCGCGCACTTTTCGATCTATTTAGAGATGTTAATTTTACCGTAAGTACTCTTACGAGGGTTGCTGCTTAAATTTTGAGATACAGTGACAATAATGTGAATATGTCAAATCTGACGTTACCATTATAAAGTTTGAAATTTTTAATGGTGTACGTACCCAGATTCATTCGTGCCCTCACGTCGATACAGGACGAATTTCGTGAAGGTCGTCCGAAATCGGCTGTTGTGTCAGATAATATCGATGCTGTGCGTAAACTGATATTGAAAGATCGTCATATGACATACCGTGAGATGGATGCAAACTTGAACATAATTCCACTCGCATATATTCAATATTATTCGCACAAGAAGCACGAGACAAATGGTCAAGTTTTTTTAGGACTGGACATGTCGACACCGTTTCATTAGAGCAACGTCAATTCTGAATGGTACACCAGCAATGATTTGCCAGAAGTATCCGAAAAAATCGGAGATACGAATCGCAGAAGACGATTCATTCTCCACCACGGCAATGCGAGCTCTCATACACATCAGTTCAACCAGAAACGTTTTAGAACGGTCAAACAACGAATTGGTGGGTCATCCGACGTACAGTCCTTGTTTGGTACCCAAAAAACAATAAAACCATAAACAATTATAAATATTTGTTTATCTATCTATCACAAAACTTAAGTAGCAGCAGTATAGTAGTATATAAAAATTGAAAGATTTTTGAAAATAATGAATTTTTTATTTAGAAAATAATGAAAAACAATTTTGAATAATTATATTTCATCATCACTAATATATCTTCCTTTTCACTTTTTCCAATGATCCAAAATTCGTGCTTTTGAAAAAAAAAGCAGTTGGTTTTTCAGCAATAACTCGTTCAATTTCCAAGCTAGAATCTTTTTAAAAACTCATTTTGTTGGGAAATTTCGAGCACTTCCACGTTATGTGAAACAAAACTTTTTCAACTTCCAATTTCTAGAAGGGTGCAGCTCATAGGGGTTGCATAAGCCACATCTGGTCCCCGAATGCAAACTTTGAACTAATGTATCTCCTTCAATTTGTATTAATTTGCTTAAAATTTTTGGCAAGAAAAACCCTACAATTAATATTTGAAACATTTTCTCGTGACTTGAATAGTTTATTCAAACAAAAATTCATAATTTTTCAAGATTACGCAAATGGAGTGTTCAATTTAATCAATTATTTGTTTCTAAAATAAGTATATACATAAAATAAAGTTAATTGCGAGTGGATTATGATCAATTTCGATTAGGGTGGTAATAACGAGGAGTATAATTATAACATTTTTTCAAAAACGAAAAAAAGAAGGATCCTCATTTTCATTCTAAATCACACAACTCTTATACAACAGACTTTCGACAGGATTTTCTATGTGCTTTAAAAGATCTCTCGAGTTTTTTCCAAAAATGTCATCAATTTCAAGTTATTTGAGGTTAAAGGTTTTGAATTTCGGGGCTTCCCAAAAATAGCCATCCTTCAACGAATAATAATTCAATTATTTTTGAATTTACAGAGGTCCGTAAAAACGAATCTCTTTGTTTTTTTATTAGCTAAAGTTTTGCTCTTAACTATTTTGCTGATAAAAGATATTCATGAAAAACAGTAAAAAATATGCGTTTTTCCAATTTCCAATAAGCAGTTTCAACCGTTGATAACTCTAGAAATATCAACTTTATAGAATAAAAGTTGTTTAGAATCAATAAATCTATCGACCTACTTACATAAATTTTCATTTTCAAGAAGAGGTGGTTTTTACTCCCAGGGGAAAAGCACTCTTCGGTACAGGATAGATTTTGAAGAATGTTATAAATACTAGCTTTTTACCAATTTTCAAGAAAATCGACTTGATTATCAAAAATCCACGGGAAATCGGCTACCCTTCCTACTGTGGATTGGTATCTACGTACGTTTGAGGATTTACAATTTTACGAAGACAATTGGTACAATAACGCAATGAGTATTTTACTATGAAGGACAGTAGATTTTTAAGATAACAAATGTTTTTGTGAAAACAAAAATGGCAATTGACGTAATTTTATTGATGATACATCATCAAAGAAGTTGATTATTTGTAATACTTGCAATCGCGAAAACGTGAACTCACTACCAAATAAGAATGCGACATAATTCCATTTAAAAACATGATGTTATAACCCATGTAGTTTTATTTATTACTATTTCGCAAACACTTATACAATGAAGGTATAACAAATGGAATGATACCAGCTTTAAATATTAATTTCTTTATTTATATTTTTATTTTAAACACCGAACTGCCCTAATACGAACTAATGTACATACATTCACAATTAATTCTTATTCCAAATGTCTTCTGAATCAGCTTTTGATTTTTCTCACGGAGATAATCACTAAAATTCAAATTCGTCCGATCGAAGAAGTACCGTGCTCCTCCATTCCATTGATGCTTCCATTTTATACTTGATATGTACCAAATTCTTTCTGAGGAGATCTGAAAATCTTGCAATAATTATCTATATAAATTACTCTGTGTCCCGCAAGACTGCAATATTTTACTTAGGCTTGAGTAAAATACATTGTAAAATAAAGATAATTAAAAAGGAATATATCAATATCAGGAAAGTGTAATAATTTACCACCATGCTCAATATAAGATTTTTTACATCAAATTTTCTGTACAAATAATTTGACAATACTTATTCAAACGTTAGCAATAGTTACAGAAGTCGAAGAAATAGTTGTAGAAAAAAATAAAAAGGAAGTGTGGCCATCCTGTTTCGAAGATGTATCAAAAAAGCTCCTATTATCCTAAGATCAACATCAGAATAGTCTTTTTTCGACTCTGCATAACAATTTCAACATTACTTCCATGCTTGTTGAAATTGTCTTGTCTATACGCAATGAAGAATGGACGGGTGGGTTGCCGTGGTCTAAGATCCATCCAATTTGGTTATTGCGAGTCGTACATGACAAACACGAGTCTTTAACTGCTCCAAGACCCTTGCATAAATTAGTCTAGTTACTATTTAGAAGACTAGAAAATATTAACGATGAACGATGCCATGGATATAGAAAGAACCATGAACATTAGCTGTCAATCATTTGTGAATATTTCATTTTCTGTAAATATTTTCTTTCTCTTATCTAGAATTCGTTATGCCCTTTTGAGCATCATCAGATTATTGGAGTTTCAATTTTCACTCTTCTTTTATCTATTTTCCATTCTTTCCGGTTATTTGCTACTTCATTCATTTGTTGTATTTTTTTCTTTTCTCTCTTTCTCCTTCCCATGCTACTTATTCTTTTCTTCCTCTCCTTGTTTTATTGTGTCTCTTTGCTTGAGAAACTTAGGCTTTATGGTATTCTACTCTGTGACCCTACCAGCTATTTCGGTTATTATTGGTTCTTAGTTGAGCTTTTCTAGATTTATTGTATTTCTTATCCCCTCCATCCTTGTTTTTGCTACTATTTTTCTCAATTGCTTTATCTGTTCCTTACTAAGGTTCTACTTCTTCTCAAAGGCAGTTACTATTATTGAATTTTATTCCTTCGTCTTATTTCTTCCCATATTTGGACACATTTAAAGCAAAGTATATTCAATTATCTTTTCTTACTTTTTTCGCTATCTCTATATCTATTATCCATCTCCTCCTATTATTTTCCCTAATATTTTGATATTATTTTCCATTATCAGATCTTCTATTGTCTTCACTTTATTGTCTGCATATTCTAATCCATATAAAATGTTCATCATCGGTTTTAGTTATCTCCCAATTTTGTTTCCTAGTAGACTAGTATAAACAGAAGAGAGAGAGAGCGAAATTTTTTATTGTCAAAAAATTGTTACAATTTGTGGACAAAAGCTTGTAAAAACTAAAAAATAACTAAATAAAGATAAAATTGAGATAATATTACAATATACAGAATAAAACCACAATGAGTAACAAAATTATAGGTAATAGTAATAGATAATAATTAGTGTATAAGTCGTATAGACCATAGCAAAAATTAAATCAGTATAGCATGTCTGGAATTAAATATTATCATTAGAATAGAAGTCGTTTACAGAGTAGAAGGCACTTTCCTGTAAATATGCCCCCAAATTTGCAGAATACGGGAAAAGATAATATCGGTTTTATTTCAATTGGCAAGTGATTGTGCATTTTTTGCATTGTAAAATATTGAGCCCTTAAGTAGTTCTAAACGTGGAGTAGGTAGGTAAAGGTCGTGCTCCGTGTTTCTAAGTGGATAGCCGTGCAACGATCTGAAACTGGAGAAGCGTGCTTACGAATTAGGCAAATTCAAAGATGAATAAGGAAGTAGAAGTCAGAATTTTTAATCTTTTAGTAGAAGTCTCTGCAGTGAGCTCTGCTGTTTAGTCCAAGTAAATATCTATCAGCTCTCTTTTTTAGTTTGAAGAATCGCTCAAATTGAGTCGTACCACACGTACACGAGAAGGGGAAGGGCATATCTGAGATTCGGCTCAATAAGGAGATGGATAAATTCAGCTCTCATCTCAACGCAAAACAGGAGGAACTTAATTTTTTAGATAAGGCGGCAATATGTAACCCCCATTTTAAGGAATTGTCCCCAACAAGCCCTAAACATTTAACAGATTCGATGACGTCAATAGTCGTGTTGTTGAGGACTAACGCTGTCTGCTTATTCTACCCCATCTCCAGACTAAACTCTGTTGTTTCGTATATTTGAAGCCTTTAACGTTTTCATAACATTTAGTTATAACATTTTTACAGGGATTTCTATGTTGCTCAAACTCTTCCTTACCATTGTTCTCTTTATTGATTCCAACGCAGCTTTCAAATAGATCATCCCCTGTTCTGTTCTGTTATCGTTCGTTTTCCTACTTTATATTCACTTTGCTTCTCCTCCATCTCCTTATCTGTGTCTCTATGATTCTCATATCCTTTCAAACCAACTTATGATAAGCATATTGAGTCCGTCGTTTTTACACATCAGGTCATGTCTTCTATTATGTATTATTTGTTTTTTTCCCAGTCTAAGGGTATTTTACTTATATTACATGCTAAATAAAATATCTATGAAGGTTTGCTCTAAATATTTTATCATTTCTGCTTCTTTATTGCCACCTCTATAAGCGTTTCAGATTTCAATTTTCCTTATCGCTTTTTCTCTTCCATGATTTCCGCTGTTGTCTTCCTAATATCGTATACTTTCTGTTCATACTCCAAGTCTTCTCTTCTTGTTACGTTTTCGTCTCTGAGTCTGAATTTTTTTCGAAAAACTCCGTCTTCCGTGTTCATTTTTATATTTTGTACTTCATCTTTTATTCTTATCTATTTGTTACGTTATGTTATATACGGTGTGGTCAAATTATAGTAATAATCCCAGTACTTATATAAATAGTTTAAAATGATTATTGTACCAGTTTACATTCAAATTATTTTATTCTGTCAGATTGTTACATAATCAATAGAATGTATTACATATTTTTCATCAATAAACAAAGAATAAAATATGAAATATGGGTCGTTATTTTTGGAACTCGGGAATATCTACATCACCACATCACAATTTGCTTCTTAATTATGATCCAGTCATTATTAAAAAGTATCAAATAATAATGAATCAAATTGCGTTAATTGATGGGAAGTATCACATGAAAGTGAATTTAAATCAATCTGATCGATCGATTCATTATCAAACTCGACAGTGTAGCCTGTTGACAAAATTGAATGATCCGATGTGTCACTTTTAAAAATTGAAGATTCTTCATCTGATTCCAATAAAAATCTCTCAAAATGGTTTTCATCTGATAGACTTCTTTGATTAGATAAAACTTCTGACAGTGTTGAAATGTATTTCATGGCCAATCTCAACGTAGTTATTTTAGTTAACTTTTCATTTTGTTGGTGTTGGTATGCCATTTGTGGTACCACTTTTCGCAATGTTTCAAATGCTCTATTTATTTCCTTCATCCTTGTTCTTTCCCTAGCATTAGCGTTTCTTCGACGGTATTTGCTTAAAGGTGCGGCTTTTCGTTTAAGTTTCTTGTTTCTTTCATAATCTCTTTCCTCGTCTTCAGAATTAGAGTTATGCTTTCTTAGGAATATTCGGGGCCTCAGTAAATATTTTTCGGATGTATGATGTTTTTGTATGTATTGGTTATTATTATTTTGATCTGAATATTTTATTTCTGTCTTTGTGAGCAGTCCCAATCGATGGCATATTTCATCATCAAATTGAATCATTTTTTCATTTCTTGTGTACATCTGAAATAAAAATAAATTTAATTAATTTATATTATTGGAAATAACATGGAACATTTTATTTGCCTCGTAAAATATGACTATTATATTTTATAAAGAGCAAATCTAATGGAGAAAATTATTTGATAATTTGATTTTCGGTTCATCTTCAATATAGTATCTTCCAAAATGTGGAAGTGAAAAGATATATCAACAGAACGAAGTAAACACAGCATTTGAAATACTGACAAATCCTGTTGATAATAAGCAAAACCTCCGAAAAAAGGATTGTTGTAATTATATTAATCCAGCAAATGTACATGAAACTCATATTCTACACATAATTTTCTTTTGAAGATCTGGATATAACAAAGAACTAAAGCAATTTCCATTGATATTACAAACGATTTTAACACTATAAATTAGTGAGAAATTTTCGTAACGCCATCCGTATTCAAGATAAAGGGCGTTGAAAAAATTTTTTACGATTTTGCCGCAACTACTGGCAACGTTGTAATGAAATTTTATCCATTTTTTATGTCTGACTCTCATAGAGGGCGTTAATGCTGGTATAAAAAAGTTATTATTATTATTATTATTAATTAGTACGAATTATGTGAATTGAAAATTTTTTGTCACGTAGTGTCAATAGTACCGTATAACTTGCGTCCTCTATGAGAGTCAAACATAAAAACAAATTCATTGGATGTATCAGCTTCTAAAACACATTCGTATAAAATTTCATTTCAATGTTGCCAGTAGTTGCTGTAAAATCTTAAACAATATTTTTTTTCTTAAACGCCCTTTATCTTGAATACGGATGGCGTTACGAAAATTTCTTACTAACCAAACCCCAAATATTTTTCAATTTTCTATATATCCTAGAGACGGGATCACCTTTTATTGAAACACCCTGTAAAAGTTCCAGGAAACAATAAACTACTAATAGCCCAATAGCGTCAAACATAAAAATTGGACGAGGCAGAAATAATTCCTACAAAAGGTTTTATTATTTTAATAGCTTCATTTCAACCCTAATATGACTATGCTAGATTTTCTTCCTCGCCGGAGTTAGGCTAACCATCAAGCTATTTATCAATAAAGTGGTTAATAATAGAGTTAAAGAGGATATTTGGCGTAGAATTAAACTCAAATTAGCTTTTTCGACCAACCGTCTCCGTACAGTTTCCCCTTTGGCCCTTTAAGGCGCACTGGTAAGTAAAGCTACCAAAAAAGTTCTTTGACACCTTCCTTCTCGAGATTTTATTAAATAAAGCTCTTGGAAACAAATACAGTGTATGTCTTTTTGAAGTATAATGTTGAAGAGAATATATCGGCGAAATAATTATTAGCAGAAAAACGCTAGAACGTTTCTGACTGAGATTTCTTCTACAAACATGAGAATTTTGTTCTTCAATTTTTTATATAATATTGTTATTCCCAGTCAAAGATAATAATATGACACAACGCTTGCACTATTCAAGCAGAGTAAGATAAAAGTGGTGAAGCTGTTGGAAAAAAAAGATTCTCTCCGCAAAGAAATCAAACCTTTCTTCGCGCATAACACTTAACATTGCCGAATCTGGCCTTCACTTTTTAACACTTTATGGGGGTTAGAAATGAGATACTCTGGATAAATTGCGATTTATACAATTTTCCAAAGCCCTTGTGAAGTAAAAATTCAACCAGGCACCCCTACCACCAACTTCCCATCAACATTGCTTGAGAACGTACCTACAAGTACAACTGTAGTTAGGTCATCAGATTGATCCGCTCCACTGGAGCTGGTAGGCTTCAAAGTTTGGTCGTGATTCTGTTACTATATCGAGAGAAACAGCTCTCCAATCACTTCACTCTATAATTTCCTGCAAATGTAACAAGGGGTGTACAGGTAGATGTGAGGCTGGGATTAAGTAATTGTTGATTTGTGTCAACTCCTTCCCACCTAAAAAGATTGATGAGCTAGATGTTCTGAACTGAGCTTCGGACTCACAAGAGAATTTTAAAGACTTTAAGAAGTCGAGTAGTCCAGCAACAGTCAAACGTCGACGTTCTCTATAATTTTCTGCATAATCGTTGATTTGTGCCAACTGCAACTCGACGTCTTTACTTCCCAACAATTTCTCATAACTTTCTCATATTTTTCCATTCACTTTCACCAATTTTCCTTATTGTAAAATATAATCATCATTAATTGAAAACAAGCATTGTATTTTTTAATTTGTCACTATCATCTTTAAATCAGTTATTTAATATTATTTTTATTAGGTATTATGTTCAAAGCACTTATTGATCAAAATCAGTCAAATGAACTGTCATCATTGATGATAACTATGATAAAAAATGATCTAAATTTGACATGACACTTTACGGAGACGGTTGATCGAAAAAGTTCACTTTTCATTTCAATCTACGCAAAATTGATTTCTCTGTACTTTTATAATAACCACTTTATTGATAATCGGTTTGGTTTAGATGATATTACGGAAAACCTGGAGTTAAAACAAGAATATGTCCAACTTTGATGTGCAATGATATGGGAACGAGTGGTCAGAAAAATTTACGACCAATCTCATTCAATGCAGAATTTTTATAACAATGTTTTCGATAATACCATAGAGATACCTCCTTTGGAGGTAAATCCCCGCCACTTTAAAACAACTCTGATAAGAGGGAAAATTCTATGATATTGGGGTAGAAATGAAGCCATTAAAACAAAAAAACCATTTGTAGCACTTATTTAAGATTTGAAGTTTAATCCTACTATAAAGCTATTAATAAGAAACGCCACAGCGGTCACGGATTTAGTTATTCCAAAATCATTCAATATGATGGAAAAAGGAAAGACAGCATGTAGTGATTAACTACTAGGCTACGCAAATATATAACGTGAAAGAACTGTACGAAGAAGAATCAAATAAGTGATATAAATATGAATGAACAGTGAAAGTCAATTTGGAATAAAAATAATTGAATATCGAATTTTATTGATAATGAACAACATCTGTGTAAAGACATAAACTAGGAGAACTCTATATTACTTCGACATTAGCGTAGGACGCGAAAAAAATTAATGAAAAAAGAAAACTACTATAGTTAACATTTAAAACCAAAAATATTTTTATAATTTCTTAAAATTGTCATCGATTGTTAAATATCTACCCAACATATTTTATACAAGCTGATCTTGAGTGGACCGATTCATGACAGCTCTGCTTTTTTGAGAAGCCTAACGTTTATGTAAGTATCTTTAATTTATCCTTACAAACGAGATCCGTGAGTGGAGATTGACTAAAAATATTAATACTGAAGTTAAACTATGTCAAAACAATTTATTTCATTAAAAAAGTATTTCCGCCTTTATCTAAATGGAAATGTGAATGAAAAATAATGTTCATCATATCTTTTCATTTTTAAAATTCTAATTTAACTAGTGGATTTATCATGATATGTTGCAAAATGCTAGAGAACCGTCAATTCTTGAAATTTTTAATGAGAACCTGGATAAACAAATTGGTGAGTAATACCTGATAATTTAGAAGACAATAGTATGTTGCTCCTTCATATTATTATAGTGAAATAAAACAGTATTTGGATGAGGACTTTGGTGGTAGAGGAATTAATTGACGAGGTTCGATGGAATTGTCAGCTTTATCACCGGACTTCACACCTTTAACTTTTTTCTATGGCACTGAAACTAACTATATTGATTTTCTAAAAAACAATTTATTGTTGCAAAATAAGAGGCTATTTCTTTAGGCCTTTTTTAAAAACTACAAAAATATAGTCCATGAGAAATCGGCGCATGAGTTTCAAAAGCTATTCAACTCCATTTTTTTCATATGATCTTCTTCAAATTGCCCTACTGATAATATAAATGTATGGTGTCTTGGAGACATCCCATGCTATATTGTTTAAGCCGAGATTTTTCAAACATTTGCAAGGAATTGTTATTTTTCAACCATATGATTTTTTTTGTATACTTAATAAAAATAAAAAAGATTCCTGTGACTTCTCGCCATAGGGTTAATATTTTCAGAGATATGAATTTTTGAACGAATTTTTTTGAGATTATCTATACAGTAGTTAATTATATTCTTAAGAGAGATTTCATTGGTTATACCTCTTTTTTAATTGTAATTTCTCGCGCTCACAAGTATCGCGGTTTCTCTCTGACTCATGCGCTGCATCGACCTCTCTGTGTCCAGAATCATTATTTATCATTTATCTTAAAAACTATTAACTTCATCAAGATATCAAGTTTGTTAAAGACAGCAATATTAATAATAATTAAATTTTATCCACAATTTGTTTTCTATAAATTTTTTTCTAGAATCAATTTTACAAAAATTTTGAGAAATATATAAATAACAGTTTGTGATATTTAACTTGCTGAGCAAGAAGAATGTCAACTGAATGAAATGTACATATTTTTTTAAAAAAATCATCAATTTTTAGACGTTCTGCAGATTTTTTTTAACTGGCCGCATATTATGCACAGATTACTCGTGTTCAGGATTTCTGGTGGACCTACTAGGAGTATAAATTGTTCTTGAAGTTGACAATTCTGTCGACTGGACATCCTGAAGATTTTGATCTCGTTTGTGTAGTAGAATTTCACTTTTTTAAATTTTTTCTTTACTTGTGTAACTTGCATAACACGTTCTGTGCTACGAAAATGTTGATTTATCAAGAGAAGAAATATACAAATTTTCAAACCGGATAGCGGCATCATCTTTTCGTCGACAAGCACGTTGTACAGTTATATTATATGTATCAGGCTTCGGATTCTTCACTACATTGTTTGCAATTTGGAAAAAATATATGCTAGAGAGGTTTCAAAATATTTTCTTTTCTTGAAAACTACCAAAAATGACATGACACATATAACGAAAAATCGAAAAAACTGAAAATATAGCCATATAAAAATGTTAAAGTAATATACGAAATTACTGAAATCGGTGCAACAATGCTTAACCATGTTACAATGAAATAAAAAATACTGTTTAACTATGACTTGAATGTATAAATGCTCTAAATAATCAACAATTTTATCACAAGGACAAACAAAGATCTTGAGATTTTATACAAAGACTAACTTTGAAAACATAATAAACGAAATAAAAGAATATTTTCCTCACTCAGACACAATTTATTAATTATTTTTCAATTCGAATATTTCAGTGCGTACTAATATCTTTTATTGACTATTTATATATAATTATGATTCCAAAAAATTTTCATATGCCATTTTATCTTATTATTGTTAATAAAAAAGCAACAATTAATATAATAATAACAAAAAATAATATAAAATGATAAAAAAGTTATTTCAATTACATATACCGATTCTGCTTGAATATCTTTTCTTAAATTGAATCAATAATACAATTTATTGAAATCAAATTATAGACAATTCAATTATCAATAACATTGCTCTCTTTAATCCTAATATTGATGAAGCTGGAGGTTTTTTAACACGTTGACTGCCAACTACGAGATAACTAGTAGATTGCTTTCTTTTCTAGGACGCCAACTACGAGTTATCCGTCTGGTGTTTACTTGCCAAATTTGTGCGGCTACGATTAAACTCGGAATATATAAATACTAATATCGATAGATGGCTTCTGGGAAAAGAACAAAAAATCAACGCTGACTTGCATGAACAGAAAATTTATTATAAAACGAACAAAAAATATAATTATAAAAATTAGTTCAAATGTTCCACACAAAGGGCTGGCTTCTATTTACATGCTGGATAGAAACAACGCGTTTCTCTACGTCTTTTTTGCTTCAGTACATATACGACATGGCTTTGTCGGACGCTGTTTTTTTCTTGGTAGGTGCTAGACTCTCTAAATAATGAAACTCTTGCAATTTAATTTTTTTCCAATCTGGTTGAATCTCTTCAATCAACGCGACGACGAATTCTTCTCTAAACTTGATCAGTTTTATTTCAGAAGAAGTTACTTTTTGAAAAATTTTATCGGCCATCTAATAGTCTTTCTTAGTTTTGCGTAGTACTCAATTTCATTTTGAGTCAGTGGTCTTTTCTTATCTATATTGGATTCTTGATAATTTAATTATAATAATAATTATAAAACAAAACACTCAAGAAAGACGTACTCTACAATATCTAAGATACTACTGACGAATATGGACGCGTATATATGATTTGGCTTTAGCGACAGATCGAATCGTGTATGTGCGTGTCTGCGTACGAATTAACTTGTAGTTGGCTTCCGCGAAGAGATTTATGTTACAGAAGCCAACTATGAGATAATTCTTAACATTCGTAACACCTTTTTCTTAAAAAAATACATTTTTTATACTTTTTATGATAACTATGCAGTAGAATTTGAGTTTTTAATAATATAATGTAATTAAATCAAATTGTCATTTTAAATGGAATTCTGAACCTTGCAGTGGCAGTCAATGTGTTAAGGTGAATGATAAAAAATGTTTCAAGACTCAAAGAGGCCGATGCAGCCCAAGAGTCAGAGAGAAATGGCCATACTTAAAGGTAAACGATGCATACTTGTGGGGGCACGAAATTAAAAATATGAAAACAAGTATAATCAATGAAGTTTATATATTTTTTGATATATTTATATTATTTAATATATAAAAGTATCCGAATATTTAAAAATTCGTATCTCTAAAAATATTAACCCTGCCCTGAAATCTTATACAACAATTTCGGCTTAAACAATATGGCACAGTGTTGCCCCTTGGCAACATGCAATCATGTCATCAGTGGAACAATTTGAAGACGATCGTATAAAAAAATAGACTGGAATAGTTGTCGGTATTCATGCGCCGATTCTTCCTAAGACTAAAACTTAATATATAGGATAATTCGCTAACAGGATGTGAGTCAATTTGAGCAATTATTGCAGCAAATTCTTCAATCTGTAATGAGAATTGTACATTGAAATTTGACTTTAATTCAGTATGAATAAACACAAATAAGATTAGAATAATTGAATAGGTTTTCTCAATATTTTGGAAAAAGTGTTGGTCAGACCTTGTAACGTATTTTTGACAGATAGTTTTCTCATAAAGACTAGTAAGGTAGTATATATTTAGTTTCTTATAATAAGAGAAAGAAGATATATAAATAGTACAGTAGGACTATTTTTATCAATTACCAAAACGCGAAATGTAAGAAGAAAGTAATCGGAATCAATGAAGCTAATAATTCACTGGCCAACAAGATTTTCGTAACACAGGCGAGACCTTTATTATTAAAATGGAAATACCCGTCCAATAATAGAAAAAATATTTATTAAGCACTAACACATATCACTTTTCAATAGCTTAATTATCCCTGTTTACATTAGTGGGTAGGTAATTTTGTAAAGGGTTAATACCGGTAAATTTAATGACCGAAAAAATACCTGAACTGTATTATTCAGAATAATAAACATAAATTAGTATTCTGTTGGTTTCATATTAAGTTTATAATGCAAAAAGTGATAATAAAGACGAAAATGTCGAGTCTAACGCGCCGAATTTTCAGTAATTCTCCCGACAAATTTTGCTGATAAGTGGAGAATTTATGGTGAAATCGTAAGCCAGGCCATTATCCGAAAATGTGGAAAAAGCCTATTTCAAATATTTTGATACTTCAATTGGAGACCAAGACAAGCAGTGAGCCCCGCACGCGTGCTCTGTTAGTTGTAGCGTGTCTATGATGCAGTGGATAAATGGGAAGAAAAAAGCAAGCCTTTTGCAATTCCAGTGGTACGGCGGAAACCTACTAACCAAGCACAACATCGATTATCCAAATTTGCGGTCTGTTATACGACCTGTTCCCCATAATAAATTTACCAGTGTCGATTGCGCCTCTATATCCGCAAAATATTGTTTTAAAAGATACTGGAGACAACGTATCATCAGGAAGCTCCGAAGAACAATGCTCCAACCCTGTTTTTACTCCAAGTACCAGTTCAGGCGAGTCACATTTGATTTTTCAAAGTGAGTTGAATGATTTAGGGCGTGATTTGGGGTTATCAAAGCGACAGTCTGAACTTTTTGCTTCCCGTCTTAAGTAATGGAACTTGTGAGCCGAAGAGACAAAAAATACAACTTTAAAAAAAGAAATTGCTACAGTTTCTGCATTCTACAGTATGGAAAATTCGTTGTGTGCGTGTACGGATATTGATAGTCTAATGAAGGAACTTGATATTGAGCATTATCCCAGTGAGTAGTGTCTATTTATTGACTCATCTAAATACAATGTAAAAGCAGTGTTATTACACAATGGAAATTTAAAACCGTCTATACCAGTTGCTTATTCTGTGAAGATGAAAGAAAATATTCACTTGCTTTTACACAAAATTAACTACAACAAGTATAAGTGGCAGATATATGGGGACCCGAGGGTGATTGGAATTTCAATGGTACTCCAGGGAGGGTTTACGAAACATTGCTGTTTTCTTTGTCTATGAAACAGTCGGGAATTAGATCAACACTATGTAAAAAAAATTGGTAAGCAAGAAGTGAGTGTCAGCTGGGATCTCAAAATGTTGATTTTATACCCATGGTATGGATAAAGACGTTGATGAATTCAAATACCTTAGACATGTCTTTCCCCAGTTGAGTTATGCCAAATTAAAAGAAGGTATTTTTATTGGACCACAAATAAGAAAATTGCTGGACAATTTTGCCAGAAAACTCACTAGACAGGAACTTGGAACATGGAAGATATTTGAGAGGATTTTTTAGCAACAAAGTCCAAACTACCAACAGTTAGTTTATGAATTTCTAGACGCCTACAAATCCGCCCTTGGTGCTCGAATGTCATTGAAAATTCATTTACTCCATTCCCATCTGACATTTTTTCTCGAAAATTTGGAAGCTGTCAGTGATGAGCAGGGTGAAAGTTTCCACCAAGATATTAGAACAAATTTGATGAAATCAACATCTACTTATAACAACATCGTGAATAATATCTTACCAGATACAAGAAAAAAAAACTTCATCAAATATGAGGTATATACACAAAGTAAATTCCGTTTGATTATATAAAAGACGTGTGCAGATACCGAAAAATATTTATTGTACAAAAATCTACAATTGTTAAACTCATTGTCTACACAACGAAATTTTGTAGGCATTTGTCATAGCGTGTCCCAAGTTTTTGTATGTCTTCTTCATAGAAGACTGCCGCCTTTGATTTCAACAGTATGGTAACTTGTTATTTAAGCTCATCATAATCATTAAAATATTGACTACCAAGGAAAGATTTTAGATGTAAAAAGAGATGAAAGCCACTAGAAGCGAGGTCCGGGCTGTGCGAAGAATGATCAAATACAACTCAGCTAAATTCCTGTGAAAGTTTTTTTGTCATGTTTACAGTGAAAGGTCGGCCATTATGGAAAAAAACCACAAGTTTTGACAGTTAACCTCAGCGTTTGTTCCGTATTTCTTAATGGTCTCCCAATAGTCTCGTGATAAAAATGGAATTTTCACGAATCATGTTTATTTAGACAACTTACGTTGGGAACAAAGTTCCATCAATTGCTATTTAGTTTCGGGGGTGTCGTAAGATAACCAATTCAGTAAGAATTTTAGATACCCAACATGAGCAAAGCTTTAGAAATTTTTGTTTTTCATGAATGTTATGAAATAATGATTGTGAGATTTGCGAAGATTCCATAACAACAGCACGAATTGTACACTTACGTACTTGCTTAAGCTCATTTTCAATTGCATGAACCAGTTCATCAGTAATCAAAGACGGGTGTACTTGAACTGTCTCACCTATTTTCTAATCATTAAATCACCCATTTCAAAAACTTCGCAGATTTGCCGATAAATTCCACTGGGATTAACTTTCATGCATGTAGAAAAGGAATTAAAAATGTTGTCACTTTCAATTAAGGCTCATATCATAAAGAAGCACTACAAAGAACACATCGACGGCCGCGATCTGAATATGGCGTTCATTTCTTCGGCTTGAATCAGAGTAATTGCAGCGCGTGCTTGGAACTGCGATCGTAGCGCTGTAGCTGATAGAAATAGAAACAGAACTTACTTTATGATATACCTCGTATATCACAAAGGTACTTTCAAGAAGTGTATGCTTGTCACAAGGAACATCAAAAATATGAATTTTAAATAGAAAGAAATACATTTAAACTATTCATTGAAACTTAAATTATAGTTTAATGAAACGTATATTTTAAATTTTTTCTTAGCAAGTTGTAGAAAAAATTTACTGCTCAACTCATGTGGATTGTTCAAAAATTCTTTTGTATTATTTGATAAATGTATATCGATTATGAATTACAGCATAATTAGTTAATTG
The DNA here is from genome assembly GCF_026230105.1 of Diorhabda sublineata. Classification (NCBI taxonomy): domain Eukaryota; kingdom Metazoa; phylum Arthropoda; class Insecta; order Coleoptera; family Chrysomelidae; genus Diorhabda; species Diorhabda sublineata. Next base: position 19,267,065 of record NC_079475.1, read on the forward strand.
TACCTGATTAATTGTTAATGTGAAATAAAAACAATATAGTTTTTTTACAACTTGTCTGAATAATGTGTTAATATTAGCATAAAATTAAAATGAAAGAGTGACCCTTTTTTTTGCAAAGCAACTTCAAGTATTTTCGTAATTTAAAACAATATAAAATTGTTGTATTTCTATTCTAGCTCGTTGGAAAAACAATAATTTCATTGAAAAATCTAGAACGGACTAAAAATATTATTTAAAACTTACCAAAAATCTTTAATAGCTAAACAACTATCGCGAGTAACAACACTTTTTACATATTTCTGAAAATATCCATAGCAGTATTCACGTGAATATTATAAAAATAATTGGTTAGTTGTTACTCTTAGGTCTCTGCGTGTCCACTAAACCATGCTCAACTCTTTAGGTACTAGTTTACCGCCCATTAAAGTTAAAGAAGACTCCCACTAACTAACGGGCGCTCCTACGGTATAATCATTTTTCAATTAGTATTAATTACGTCCAATTTTGATTAATACTGATAAATAATACAAAAAAATGGTAATATCACAGCAGTTAGCCAGTAATTTGACCTAATAAAAGTATTTTATGTTGTTCATGGTGTGTAAATTGTATTGTGAGATTCATTTAAAAAATATTTGGGTTGTAGTGGGTAGTGAAAATACTTCGATGTGTTTCAAGAAAAATAGAGTAGGGACTAACTAACTTCAAATAACAAAAAAGTGTTTCTAAAAATGAGTAAATAGGAAAATTTTCGAACAAACTTTAATTGTTACAACCAATTTTTTGGCCAATAAAGTTGTAGTCACAGTACTTCGGAATTCCAAAGGTTATTGATTGATAAATTATTTAGAAAAAAAGTATATTGTCCTGATTTGTTGACATTTTGATGTCGAATTGTCATTATTGTTGCAGGAAACTTAGACGAACTGCAATTAAGGATCTCAGATAAATAAATAATGATGCCAAGGGAAAGACGTATTTTACGAAATTTCCAGAGATTTTTTTGTGAGATTATTTGTAGAAATTATGTCAGAAAAATGAAATATCTTCTTTACAATAAATAAGCTTTTTAAATGAGAACGCACTCTTCGTTGAATTGTCTTCGTTGCCATCCATCCGAGTTTCCCCGTATTTGTCCTAGCCTAGAGAACATCCGAGGAGCGTCTGGGCGGCGCTTTATTTGTGGTCCGGGTTTAAAAATTTTGAAAAAATTAAACCAACAATTTTTTTTGTGAAAGCTGCAAGAAAGTCTATATCCAAACATGGGTAGCGTGGGATTCTCTGTTCATGTTATTAACAACGCAGTACATCCCGGATGTGATTAAAGCTCTAAAAGAATTCTGTGTTATGGCTGCTGATAATAATTGTAGAAGAGAATAATTATTGAATTCGAAAAGTTACCTCAAAAATTTCAACACTAAATACTAAATTGATCTTGGTACTTTTAATATTTGTGTTTAATAGTTTAATAGTACATAATCTGGTATGTAATGGTCATATACAAAGAATGTCAGACATGACGCATAAAGGACTTAGATAAGAATGGCGTAAATGGAGGCTAGAATTCGGATGACGTCAGAAAACGTTGAACGAAGTCTTTGCCAGCTAGATTATGAGAGTTACCGTAGTAGAATTGTGGCAAATTTAAACACCAAAGTGTACTAACTCTAATATATTTCCGAACTTTCGAATATTTGAGTATTAATCTTCTGGTACTTGATTAGTAAAGAATTGCGGCGTTTTAAATATCGTTGATTCTTTTAAAAAGCATTAAATTCATCAATTTCAAAAAGCAATATTCAAATTGATAGATATATTAAGGTTGTCGATTATATCATTATTATAATCGAAATTATTATGAATCAAATCGATGAATTTAAGGTTTTTGAAAAGAATCATCGAAAATTAAAACGCAATTCTCTAAGCTCAGAAGTATATTAAAATTAGTATCTAATTTTGCCACAATCCCACTATGAAAACTCTCTCTCTTTCCATGTTTCGGCTCCCACTTTCGAGTCATTATAGAGAGAAAGATGAGGATAGGGTAGTTATGTATTTATTGATAAGAAATGATCCGATTCTGTGGACTCAATCTACCTACTCCACGCAACGAATCAACCCTTTATCTTGGTTGATTCCAAGGTCTCAATCTGCCTACTCCTTGGAATCATTGCTGGTCTTGAGCTAACTCAATTATATTAATGTCTACGGTGTTCTCGGTGGTGAAAATATTATTTTTATTTCCTATTTTGAATATTTTTATTTCAGCTTTTCATTTCCTCGGTAAAATTCCAAAAAGTAAGTAGATTGAGGCCTTATAATCAACCAGGAAAAAGGGGTGATTCTTTGCGTGAAGTAGGCAGATTGGGACCACGGAATCTAATCACTCCTTATCAATGAAAGAATAATTATCGTATCCTCACCCTTCTCTTGATAGTGGTTCCAAAGCGGGAGCCTAAACGTTGAAAATTTTCACAATTCTAACGTGGTTGAACCCGTGAACCTAGTTCTTTTGTTCATAATTTTGACCGCAGAAACCTTTCCAAGAATATCTTTTTACACTAAATTTGAACATTAATGAAAAATAGCTAAAATAAAAAATGCACATCCATTATTTTTGACATGAGCGCTTATTCTTTAAAGAGCAAATTGAACATCAGTATCAATTTCTGCTCTTAAATACTTTAAATGTTATCTTCGAGTAACACTAACAAACATTCTCACTTTAATAATCTGACCATCTAAGATACCGCTCCATACATCGATCGATCATTAACACTGATATTGAAGAACTTTCATCACCTACGGATTTTTTCGTTTCAAATAGCACAAATAGCATAATGTACTAAATAACGTAGATAAAGCCCGAAAGATTTGAGCTAACCAGCAAAATAATAAAAAAATAACAATAAGGAATATTAGTGGCACTTTTGAAACTTTCAACAAATTATCATTTGATTTTATTGCCAAACAAAAATATTTTCTCTTGCAACATAACACATTGAGATTATTTAAGAAACAAAACAACAAAATTACACTCAATAATATCAATAATAATAATAAATTATAGCTATTGGGACATATGCTATGGGGCAGGTTATTTGAAATGAAATATGGCAATAGAACCATAAAATATATTTGTGTATCAATTAATAGAGCATTAATGTTATTCACGTTACAAGTCCCGATTTTTATGGACTTTAATGACATTCAATTTAAATCTTAATTTGATAATTGTGGAACAAATATATTTCCGATAAATTATTTTGGATAATAATTTTGAAATAGGTTCATTTTTTATATTAAATATCTATTTTTGTAATGATTTACGAAAATGATGACGTCTACAGTTTTTATCTTCGAATACCTCAATTTAAAGGTCATTCATAATTCAATTTAATAATTTTGAAATCAAAGAACTGCAGTATTGAATAAATTGGTACATATTACTCAAAATGCCATACACCCGTCTCTTGACGAAGTAAATAGATGAACACAATCTTCTACACATAACAATAACTTCAGAAGTAATTCTCAAATTCGAGTAACTCCTGTTGACTTTGTACTTTATCTACATAAAGCTTTGATTGCTATGACACCATAGAATAAAGTTCAATGTGTGAGATTTGGGAATCTATTGCTCCTCGTCCTCCAATCCACTTCTCACAAAATCACGTGCATAATGAGGAAATGCTCTGTCTTGTCATAACTAGATACTATCATGTGTTAAGTTAGGATTGTTGGCGTTTAGAAACGTATTGGCAAGGACTGGTATAACCCGCTTATACATTTTCTGATGGTTTTTATGATGATCTTATCATCCAAGGAAAAATATCTTTATTACAGTCTCCTTCATTTTCACGATTGAATGAATCATTTAGGGAAAATGTAGCCTCATCAGAAAACATAATTTGCATGCGCAAATATATTTCTCAACTCATACTGATAAGTGCTGACATCTTCATGTTGAGTTAGAAAACTTTCCAGACAGATCTCGTACATATATCAGTAAACGTTTATTTTAGGAATGCAAGTATCAATTATTCTAACAACCGTTACAGAATATATTTATTAACGTAATAACCATGATACTAACCTTTTTATTAACAATATCACCAGAAGTCTCAAGTTCAAATAGTTTTTTTCAAAACAATGACGAAGCTACAACTATGAATTTATAATATAAATTAATTTTGTTATGATATAAATTATGATGTAATTTTTTTTCCGAGATAACATTCAACAGTTACGAACTTAATAAAAAACTAATAAGTATTTCATCATTGTTTTTAAATCTACTGAGTAAACTGATATATTTTCACAGTTTCGTCATCACGCGAAAGCATATAAGTTAGGAGACTGACAGCGTCACTTTCATCAGTCAGAGTTTACAGTAAGTAGTTGCAAGAATTCAAATTCGGGTGAGCTAATATGTTATTTAGATTAATTTTCATAGGCGTTACAACGACTGATCTATTTGCAAAAACATAATTTTTGTTAGTTTTGTTCATTACTTGGAAGGTGATATGTTAATTTCTAAAGCTGATAGTACATCCAAAAATAAAGGTACTGCTTTGTGTACATTTTTATGAAACTAAATAATTCGGAGATACTACGAGTAAGTTCATATTCATAAGGAAATATTTTAAAAATGCTTGTTTTTCTAGGTATCTTGTAATAAATCGCTAAAATCACCGTTTTTTTTACTCATTACTAGTATTTGACTGCAATCTTAACATATTTGCAATAGTTCAAACAGGTTATACAAATCAATGAAAAATTTTTTTTGATCTCCCTATATTGTAAACAACACATGTTAACATGTCACCAAAAAGGTATCGATTGCCCTTGACGACGGACTGTAAGTCAACTTTCCATATAAAACATGTATCTTATTTACTTATAAATCACCCAATATTCTTTAAGTTTCGACTACAAACAAAGAAAATACCTTTAATTTTTTATTCCATCAACAACATTAAACAGATAATGATTTATGAAAGTTAACTAATATTAAGTGCCATGAATATTGATAGTACAATTATTAGAATTATGAACATTATTAACAAAATTTAAGTAGATTCAAACTCTTTCTCGATTTTTCTGGCATTAGAGACTGACAAGCAATATTTGCTGAATCTTCTATATCCCTTTGACTATTGAACAAATCGATAATTTCTCTCAATTTTTCATAATAAACTGTCAGCTTCACGTTGCTGGTAAAATAACAAGGCTCAAGCTCAAGTGGGAATTTACGTTTTCACAGTATGAATGATCATTGGATAGATTCAATAGCCCAAGATATTTTTTCTTTCGTTCTTTCGTTAAATACATTATTTATTTATTTTATTTAGTGAAATATCCTGTATTCGTGTGAGTGGTGACATTGCATGAAATTAATTATCCTAATACCTCCAAATCACTTTGAGATACAAATCACCCTTTGAGGCGTACTATCAGCTCTCTTATCTTTAGGACTTATATCAAAATTTTCACAATTACTTCACAGTTACTTTCGAATTTTGATTGCAACTTATAATATGATATTGGAAAGTTTTTTAATAAATAAAAAAACTTTGCACTCTTTTATATATAGCTGTTTTATATTTTTTCCTGCTTCAGATAAAAATATAACGTTGATCAATATTTGTCTATAGCAAACTATTAAACTTATAAACAATTAAAAAATTGATAATAAAAATTAACAGCCGCGCGGAGCCCCATTTTCAACGTCAAATTTAAATTATAAATAATGGGGATGGAGCTCCGGGAGTTGGGACTTCTCAATCGGAAATTTCCTCCTCTTTATCGAGCTATTTTCAAAATTTCTAAAATATAAATATTATTCCAGTCATTAACGTAAAACTTAATACCTTTTTTTTCATTTTGTTTTATTAATAACAATTGAAATTTTTTACCTACACCAAAATCCTTCAAAAACATTTCTTAGAGGCCATTTTCGAGACTCAAATTGTAAAGTCGACTTTACAGTACAGTATGGTACAAATATGTAATCAATCATTGTCATGGATACTATCGTATAATGTGTAATTGCAATATGTAAAAATTATAACTGTATGTGAGAAAATAGTTAAAAAGTAATAGAACATAGTAATATTATAAAGTGTGGGTGTTTGATACAATTAGTGAATTCAGGAATAGCGAAAATATTTAAAGCATATGATTCAAATAAATTGACTATTTTTTAGTTCTTTAAATATATCAAAAATATTGCTGGAAATGATTAGAAAAAAATCCTGTGAAAGCCTTAGCCCTTAATATTAATATTAAGATATCACAGATGATAAATTTCAATTTTCCATGTAATAAACATGGGAAAGCTTGTTTTTTTTTAGTTTAGAATTTTATAACTTTTCAATGGTCATCAAAAATCATTCTCTTATATAAAATTGAACGTATTGAAAAAAGCTGTCCTCTAATTTTTCGATATGCTGATGCGTTTCGAAGTTATTCAACTTTAAAAAATATTTAATAATATTTTCGCATTTTTTTCAAATTTTTTAGGAAACTATGAAGTTTGTCAAACAATTTTGTAAAATTTTTATAATTTTCTGTATCCTGATGTTTTTTGGTTTCACAGATACTTTTATTTCACTATGAAGTTTCTAATCGTATCAAAATTTTTAAAATAAATTAAAATTATCTTTTTGAAAATGATGAAAAAAAAATCCTGTAATATCCACAGTTTTAATATTAATATTAAGATATCCCGCATAATGAATTTCAATTTCCCGTATGATTAGAATTGGTTAGGTTTGTTTAGTATAGAATTTCATAAAATTTCAATGGTTCATCAAAAATCATTCTATTATATAAAATTGAACGTTCTACAAAAAAAAGCTCTCCCTTAATTTTTCGATAAACTGACGCATTTCGAATTCATTCAACTGAAAATATATTTTATATTTTCTCATTTTTTTCCAGTTTTTTAGGAAAGGTTTGTAAAATAATATTGTGGAATTCTTAAAATTATTCAAATTCTAAATATTTTTTGGTTTCACAGATGTTTCAAATTCTATCGTATCTGAAATTGCAAAATAAATTAAAACTATTTTTTCTACTTGAAATTATTTTTATTAATTTTTTCTCTCAACTTTATGACATTAGCTTAATAAAAGCATCTGTTAAACCAAGAAAAATTAGAGTACAAAAAATGTGAAAAATTTTAGTAAATTTTCCGATAAACTTGATAGTTTTGTCAAAAAATTTGAGAAAAAATTAGAAAATATGAATTATATTTTAAAGTGGAATAACTTCAAAAGACGCCAGTTTATCAAAAGAAATCTTTTTTGTGGAGCATTTTATATAAAATTCTAAACTCAAAAAAACAAGCTTTCCTATATTAATCACACAGGAAATTTATCATACGGGATATCTTAGTATCAATATCAGGCATTCATAGGATTTTTTTCAGCATTGCCCACAATATTTTCGAAATATCAGAGGAAAAAATAGTCGATTTTTTAATCAGTTTAATCAGTTGGTATCCTCGACAATGAATTTTAAATTTACTCAATTTGCCAACTAATGATTAGAAAGTAATAGTTCTTATGTAATCAACTTTGTTACTTAGTAGCTTCTATCATTCAAATTATTCCTAAAGACAATTTTAAATAAGATTTGTGCAACAATTTTAATTTTCATTTTTTTTTTTTTGTATGGTTTGAATAAAATTTTATTCAATTTTTTCCGGTTTCGTGAGATTAAAAACAGTTTGATTAAAAATTAACGAGTTTTCAAGAAAAACTGATATCTTCACTCACATCTCTAATAAGATTCGATCTAACAATCATAGAATTATAAAAAGCGTTCATGAACCATTGAGCTATTCAAGCTATTTTTTTGGTTATGAGTTATAAATTTCCTCTATTTCTTTTATCGCTCTCTATTTATAAAAATTTTTATTACTTTCAAATATGTCACCAATTTTTTTCTTCAAACATGTTGAGTCATCAAGAGCTAAAAAAAGTCAAATTATTAGATTGATATGAAGTGAAAATTTGAATAGAAAAAAACCACCTAACCTAACTAGTAATTTAAGGTGAAGTAAAAACTCTTTAGTTCTCGAGTACCTTAAAAAATAAACGGTCGACGATGAAAGTCCTGAATTTCACTTGAAGTGACTGTCTTAAGCCGCTACTAGCGAATTAATTATGGTCGAGTCACGCATCTCATCGACACGATCTCACATATCTTAAGATTCCGACAATAACGAGGGCCTCTGGTTCACAAATCCCAATTATAAGAACAATAATAAATCATATTTCATTCGGATCCAATAGACGTCTCTACGTTTATCAGAAGAATGATGAAGTAAAATTATAATTTCCTCAATTTTTATGTTTTAATTTTCTTTTCATTTAATAAAAGTTTAAGCTTTAATCAATCTTACATGAATCTTCAAATTCAATTTTCAATTTCCAGCTAATATAATTTCTTTTTGCATATTATTTATTGCCAATTCCTATCATTATTTCCTTTACTATATAAAGTCTATAATTTTTTATTTTATCTTTTCAAACATCTCTGTTTTAATCATACCAAATCACCTCATAAATCGTAAAAGAAAAAAAGTAACTTTCTAAATATTATGGGAATTCTGCAGCGTCAATTTCATTGGTAATGCCGAAAGTTCTGTATATGATATGGTGTTGATCAATCAAAGATTGAGGATACGAGAGATTTTACCACCTCGCAGGTGTGAAATTTGGACGCATTTCCTCACCATCCGTCATAATCCTAATCATCTGACAACCTTGTAATAGTGTTTACATTTGTTTAATCGCAATCTGGACAAGTCTATACCCATTGTGTGGCCATAGACCAAACAGTAGCCCAAACATACTCGTATCTTTCACGGAGTAAAGCGGAGCCAAAAAAGACCCAGGAGGGTTTGTCAACCAATAAAGTAATAACGACCGTAAAAAAATCAAACAATCGCATTTGGCTGAAAAACATGACAAAAATCTATGAAGTTGGCTAAAAATTTCGGTAATTTGATATTTTCACGGTCCTCTATTTATGTCTCTAGAAAATCAAAAATCATCCGATCCCGATGATTTTTTTAAAATTTTCGTTTTTACGACGGATTTATGAAAAAAAAATATGGAAAATTTCTCACCTGGAATGTTCATATAGTTTTATGACTTTAAATGTGATCATAAACGCACTTCTTCACATATAATCGTTCATAACTTTTTTACGAAGCATTAAACGCAAAAGCAGAAAGCAGTTCATATATATTTTTCTGATCTACACAAAAAAACGAACATTTTGGAAAAAAAAATTGAAAAATGTTTGTTCATTTTGTATCTCATTAAAGATTTCATATGGTTTTCTGACTATAAATGTTATCATAAACGCTCTAGAAAATCAAAAAATCGATTTCCATGAATTTTTTCTTAAAATCTTCATTTTTACGACGAGTTTATGTGAGGAAATGTAGGAAATAACTCACTTGAAGATTTTATATGGTTTTATGACTTTAAATGTGGTTATAAACGTAACCTAACCTAACAACTTCATTTGATTATTTGGAAAAAAGTTATCAATAACTATACGTGAATGAGTACATTTTCATGAACACTTAAAGCCCTGAAACCAATATAAGTTTTTCTTTTCCCATAATTTTCCGTAAATCCACCGTAAAAATGAAGATTTAAAAAAAATTCATTGAAATCGGATGACTTTTCGATTTTCTACAGCCAAAAAACAGGGGGACCGCGAAAGTAAAAAATGACCCAAATGTCTTCCCTATCCTCCGAATTCAGTGAATATTTCTTCTGTTTCGAAACCTGAAAATATGACTCTACGGAAATGTTGCTTTTCAGGATATAAAAAAATATGGAAAAGTTGAAAAAAATCTCAAGTAACCGTTCAATAATAAAATGAGATTTTCATCTACAAAATCACGAACATCTCGATCTGCTATCGTAAGCGTATCACATCGTTCTGATGTAAATATGTAAGACCTTGTGTATAATTTATTAATTGTTCATATGTTCACGTTATTTCGGTATCAATACAATTTTTTTCGAAATATGATATCAGTTTGTTTTTGTCAGCGTAATTTTCGCGAGTATTTCGGAATTTCCATCATTTATCACATTTTTCAAGGTCAAATTGAGTAAGTCTCACTGAACCCAAAAAAAATTACAATTCATTTAATTGCTGTGGTATTATATATAATTAAAAAAAAATCTTTTTTTATATAGACTTACAAGATTCATATTGAATTTGAAGTGATAAAATATTCATTTTAAACGACGTATTGAACGCCATCTGGTCAATAAAGGGAATTTTGAAGTAACGTTTGATAATAACTTTAAGTATCGATATCTCGAAAACGAAGCGAGATATCAAAAAAATTAATTCCATATTTTCAATTTATTTTGGCGTAATTAAGCCAAATCCGCTCTTAAATACCGGCGTCATGGAAATCGTACTCTCCCCGATTTTTCATATTTTGATCACATAATTTGAATATTTTGATGTCGTATATCAATTGCTTGCATACGTAATTCCTGTTAATTATGGTCTTCAATATGATTTTCTTATTTTAATTATTAATTAAGACTCGCAACTTGTAAAATATTTAAAACATAGAAAAGAAGTTCCCATCGATTAGTCGTACTGTGGGTTATACAACAACCCAACATCTGATCAATTGAATCATCCCGAATTTTTCTTTTGTAAATACATTCGACGAATTTGGTTACTTTTTTTCTTCTTTGTTAATTACGGCATTTGGTAGCAATATAGCAGTCCTCTTTTTTTGTGAAACACAAGAACGCTTAATAACTTTTCCATGGAATCGTCATAGAAAAAATAGCGTGTCCACTGGAATTTATTATGATTTTTAAAAATTTTCTAGATATGGCAGAATCAAATGTTTTTACTACAAGATCTCTTGGTACCGCTTCAGAAGGTATTAAAGATCAATATGCTGATGGAAAGGCTGCAAAAGTTTGGGAAATATTTATTGGCGATAAGAAATCAAGGACTCAAAATTACAAAAACTTTTTAGTGGGTCTTTTGAAAAGAAGAGGATGCAAGAGAATATTGGATGTTGCCTGCGGAACAGGGTGAGTGAATATAAACAAATATTTTGTCGACGATCGAAATAAAGACTTTGATTCAAGTAATTTGTCAACAGAGAAGCATAGGAGGATATAATTTTCATATGATTATGTTTTAAAAGTTTTTGATTAATGTTGTCAGGTGAGATGAATTTTCTGTTTTCATTATAATTATAAATTATGGATTTTCCAAGCTCTAATCATAGTTTTTCTTCATGGAATTCTGTATGCCTTGAAAGTTTTTTATAAAAGATTATCGACTTTTGAAGTTGTGGATAAATTTTAATATATATTGATTTGAATTTATCATTTCATCATTTTGTGGAATCTTTTTTACTTATATTAGATAAAAACACTACTTTAATACAGATGTCGTTTGTGTTGCAAATTTTTGTGGTCCTATATCATACCATCCAATTCAACACAATCCAAGCTTTCCAGCTTTAATCGTAGTTTTCTACTTTTTTATCTCAAAATTTCAGCAATTGTATTTTCCTATATTTTCTTTGGACTTTTTTCTTCTATTACTCAGGTTGGCTAAATTTTTTTCCCGATCTGCTGCTCTATGTTCTACAGGGACAGAGAATTCTCTCTTTTGTTTTTACTTCAACCCTAAAGTCGCTTGCCCTTTTAGCTTTGTGTTCTGTGCGTATTTTCCTGAGAAACTATTTTATAGTAGTGAAAATGAGTGACGCAATACGACGGTTCACTTAAAAGAGCTCCTGCTTCTATTAGTAGCGACACGAATGTCAACCAAAGTCTAACTTTTCATGCGGTCTCTGATGGATTAAATAGTACAACATCGTAAATCCGGAATCGATGGGAAAGGATTGATTCCGAATTTTAGATTTTTCCGTCTTTTACATCATACGAACATTGCAATGCATTTATGGTAGAGAAATCATATCGCATTTCATAATTATGTTAACATATGCATAAATTATAATAAAATAAAATCGCGTCGTTTAATACTGCACAAGAACACATTTATAAAATACTAGCTTTTACCCGCGGCTTCGCTCGCATAGAAAAATTACCAAAAACCTACAAAACTCCATCACTCCACATTGAATGTCGGCGCCTAGCTCCTCTCCAACTCAACCGATTTAAGTGTTCAAAAACTCAAAAGAAAGAAGGTGTTTCAGCGAGTGTTCTCAAACCAAAACGAAGTCTCTATCTTGTATAGAACCTGAGATATTGAGGATAGAACGTGTGTATGTGAAAAACTCCCATAAGTAATGTACAGGGGGAAATCGCATTTGAGTATAACTTGAGAATGGTGAAAATTAGATGAAATCCGATGGTTGATGGCTGATCTGTGCATCAATACCTTTCATTGAAAAAAAAATTAATCAAATCGGTTGGGTAGAACGCCTGAATGGACTCGAAATGGAAATCATCATTTTTTTATAAAATATTAATAATCAAAACATTAAATACTCTATAAACATATTCTTCTTGTTATCGTTATGTACGATGTCGACATCTTGTGTCAAATACAGAAGCTAAAAATTATGATACGAACGAATCAGTCCGGATTTTAGATATTCCGCATTTTAGAACCTGTATCAGTCATGTAATCACTGGAAATAAGACCTGGAAATACGAGTATGATTCGTAAAAAAATCAGAAGTGGGTATAAATGGATGATGGGTGGAGAACGTGTAACAGAAGCTAAGCTGTACAAGTTATGACTATATGCAATGTTGAACGTATATATCGATATCCATGACATTGTTCATCGTTAATATAAATCTATCAGTCAAAAATTGAACATATGATACTTAATGGAGCTGCTAAGGTCACGCGTTTCATATATCAGATTTCAACTGGCCAAGACAGGTGGGATCTCTCACCACGGCAACATACATTTAGTAAGAGTTTTTAGTAATAAAAGCATTTCAAGATATGGCCCCCAATTACTTTTATTTTAAAGTGTAGTTACGCCTCAAGAGAACTCATCATCGTGGTGTCGATGAGGAAACCTAAGAACCTGTAATCGTAAGACTCAAGGAGTGTTTATCAAGGATGCCTTGAATCGCGGGAGCAAAAATGGAATTATTGTATTGAATGTGAAACTTTTTATGAAGTCAATTATCATATTTACTAGTGAACTGCTGCACTGATTCTTACGTATGCCTTTCACTCTCCATTGTCTTCTACTTCAGTTCTCTACTAAATACTTATAACTTGTTCTGATTGTTTTACAATTATTTCAATTTTTAAGTTTTCTCCTTTGTGACCCATTATGAATATTTCTATCTTTCTATGTTAATAGTTATGTTTTTAGTTTTGATATCTACTTCAATGTTATATTCTGTTTCAACTTTTCGTCTTTAATGAACTAAATTTTTGACTCAAGTTTTTACTTCTTTTAGTACATGTCATACATTATAATTGTTAAAAACTTTCCTATATCATTTATTTTTGGAATTATTCATCATTCTCCAACACAATTGGATCCACGAATATATACGTCAATGTTAATAAAAATTCCATGTTATTGCTAAATATCCGTTAATTATTATTAGTAAATAATTTCGGAGGCATCATTAATATTTAATATTTCGTAATTCGTATGACGCCAGTAAACAAAAATATAGAATTTTTTTAATAACATCACTGATAATGTTCCATGATTAGTCTTATCGAATATAATGTAATGAGCCACTATCAGTTATTTTTATTTTGAATTTTGAATATACGTTGCTAGTAAATGATGGTCCAACAATAAAGCATAATCTTAATTGTGAATAAACCAAAAATATTTAATTTATTTCTTTATGATTTATTAGTGCGAAATAAAATACCGGCAAATCCTATCCGATTCCTTTCAAATAAACCCAACAGACCAATTAGGATCGTCACTGCGATAACACGGTCATTAAATTTGTCACAGAAAAAAGCCATTGTTTCGTTGACCCTGTGACAATTTTCCCACAAAAATCCCATCTCACTATTCCAGAGTAAATGATGGCCGCACATGATAGCAAATGCAGTAATTCTGGTATAAACGAATCCAGATATTAATTTGCATCATCGCTGAGGATGATTCTATTGGTGAAGGCACAATTCACTTCATTCCGCTCCAGCAACCATTCAGCGTATTTATGTCGCTCTAAACGTTCAATAGGCTTTAGCTCTTAAGTCAATTGAACTTTTAAAGCCCATAAATTTGAGTCTTTATTTGAAACTCGCATCCGCTATGTCCGTAAGATCTTCAACTATTTAGGACGACAAGGAGTTGGGGCTATTCCACCATATTATCGAGAACTGCCGCGATATTTTCTGTAGATTTTGGATACACTTAGTAGTAGACTATGCAGACTCAAAAACAAAGGAATGAAATTGAACAAAAAACTCCATGTTTAGATATAACTCACAATTGACATCGTTCATTATGGTTGAATCACCTTTTATCAGAAAGGTCTGATAATTCGTATTAAAGTCACATCGACATTTCAAAACTACAGTTTGAATTTATTCTATATCAAACTATTGGCAACACTCCAATTCATTGTCTTGCATCTTAAAAATCAAAAAGACAACAATGTATCCCCTTGCTAATCGATTGAATTTAGATAGATAGTGGAGTAATTTTCCTTTTCCTCGTAATTGATCTACATGTTGTTAATGATTAGGAAATCATCAGAATTTTTAATGGAAAGTAATAAACTTTAATTTCTGTAATCCTTTACTTTGTGTCAGTGAATATTATAACACCTTGTGAGTTACAAAAACAATTTTTTTGTTATAGTATTGATTCAATAATGTTACTTGAAGAGGGCTTTGAGGTCGTTTCCGTAGATGCGTCGGATAAGATGTTGAAACAAGCTTTAAAGTCCAGGTGGAACAGAAGAAAAGAATCGGCTTTCGACAAATGGAGTAAGTACTTTGCTCATGGTATAATATTATAATTGGTTTTTAAAAAAAAATGGAAACCCACTTACCGTTTTAATAAATTTCAACTAAGTAGGCATTAACTGAATGTTAATGCTTCTAGTAGTTTGGCACTTGTCAAATGTCTCTAGTATAAACATAACGTAGTTGTTGGAAGTTTAGTTATTGACAAGTTTCATGGGCAATCTCTGAAGAACAAGATCTGAAGAAATCGTTAACAGTTAATCACTTTGTGATTAACAGACAAACAATTTAAGATATCTGTTGACGCGTTGAGATCCGTATTCAGATTGAAATAAGAATTAGGCATAAAAGCAACAAAAATGCCAAAAAAGTGAAGAGAAGCTTTAGTTAAAGCATCTCACAGAAAACTAGGGATTTGAGAAAATTGGACAGAAAATACAAAATCGAAAAGAAAAATTTAAGCAACGTTCTAAAGCAGTGGTCTACAAACTTATTAGCCAGAGACCCAGATATGAACTATACAAGAATTTTTGGGAGTCAAATCTGTATGCTTAGAGAGCTTATTGTATCAAAAAGTAGTACACTAAATTTCATATTAAATATATAATTTTTAATGAGAACAATGTGTTTGCATCTCTTTGAAAATTTTGAGTAAGTCAGATTTGTATGTTGTTCTTTTCAATTTTATGTACGATTCCAAATTCTCACCAATAAGACCACTTATCAGTTTACTCTTGATCATGCTTATGTTTGAAAAAGATTGATATGAAGTATATATAGAGAACCCAAAAGGAAATGCAAATGCGAGCTTTTTCAGCTGATCGTAAAAGTCAGAAATACTACTCCAAGCGTTGAAAATGATAATGTCTTCTGCAGGTCATTCAAAGCATTTGAATCCGTGAACATACTTACACAAAAATTTGATGGTGCTCTGCTACTATTATTACGGCTTCGTGTGTAGTGGTGGCAGTAAACAGTGTGTTCAATATGAATATTGCAAGTGGTTCTAGAAATTGCAGCTTGGAAAACAGTGAAATTGTGAATCTCAAGTAAACAAAGGTTTTTTTTATTACTATTCAACAATGGACTATTCCAGGATGATTTCACCGTTCGATCACCTTTGCTGGGTGGACACAATCTCATCGAATACTATTACATTAATATACACTAAATCTTTAATTTTGGACAAATTGCATTATGAATTGTTCATCGCATACTGAGCGAGAGCGATGACCAACAGAGAGAGCATTTGAATGCACAGTCGTAAACTCGTAACTTCAATTTTTTCAATTTATCTGCACTTTGAATCATCCGTTAAGGTTAGGTTAGGATATACACGCTCTAGAATGGTTTACATTCAAGAATATTAACATGACGAGGTTCACGAAGTATAAATTTGAAAAAATTCACAATGTTAACCAACATAACATCATAAACCTAGTGCTAATAGGACACTTAAGTATAACGTCACAATCAGCCGCCATAGTGACGTGGGGGACAAAAAATTTTCCACAATTATATCCATGGCGTCGATATCGTAGTTACTTCAAAAGTTATATGAGAGATTCAAAAGTGTAAATAAGTTAACCTCAAAAAAGTTCTCAATGAAAAACCAATAACTCACTAAGCTGTAAAAAGTCTCATGCGAAATCAATGTCGAACACCAGTGTTTGCCCAGTGTGCCTAGGGGTCAGAATTCATTTCAAAGAGAACAACTGCAGACTATGATGTTCACAGGAACATGGAATGGACTGTCAGACTGTTGATAAACATGTTTCTGGACGTTAAAAGTCTTCTTATCCGACCACCAGATTGCTACTTCTCTTCCCAAAAATATTAACAGAACATGTCATGGATTCAACCTTGGATTGCTATCTTTGGATTTCTTTCTTGGATTGCTATCCTTGGATTGCTATGCTTGGATTGCTATCCTTGGATTGCTATCCTTGGACTGCTATCCAATAGCAGTAATTTGATTGAGATAAATTCAAATTATACTTCAATTTATATGTTACCTTTCAACTTTGTCTCTAATAAAATAATTCGACGGATTATTTTTTCAGTCATCGAAGAAGCAAATTGGGTGACCCTCTATGATGATATCGAAGATTTGGTAGGAAATGGCTTTGACGCGGTAATTTGTTTGGGAAATTCATTTGCTCATCTATTAGATAATTACGGTGATCAAAGAGAACAACTGAAAGCTCTCAGAAATTTCGAGAAGTGCGTAAAACCAGGAGGTCTTCTTTTAATTGATCACAGAAATTACGACGATATTATCGATACCGGAAGAACCGCATCGAAATGTATATATTATAATGTAAGTATTCTATTGGAATATTTAATGTTGAGAAACAGATATATCATTTTTATTATAACAAATAAAGCATGTCTAAATTGAATTTATCATCAAATAGTATATGATGAGTGCGAGCCAAGAGCATAAGGGAGTTACGTTCAATCGAATTTTATACGTTTCCTACGAACACTGATGAATTTCGCTTCATTTCGGTTTAACACGAAATGAGTTGAAACCAGGTGTCTTTATATACAAGGTGATTTTTACATCTTCACAACTTGGAGTGGGCAACACTGCTTTATTTAGCCACCCAATTAACAACTGATAATTGCTTTTCGTTTAGTTTGGTTTCACATTTCATTATAGACATATTTATACCAAAGCAACAGACCAAAAAATTCAACTACAAAGATATGTGGAGATATTCTTTGATAGTGGACTATGTAGTTTTTGACAAGAGCATGGAATCAGATTAGTTGCGAGCTAAATAAGGCCAACATCGGATTAGTATTTGTCTTGCATGCGCTGTTTTAGTCTTCATCTTGTAGTGTTATGCTAGTTCTTGATCGATATAAAGTCCTATATATCACCTCGTAGCAACTATAGTTAAATATTATAAGATTACTAACCTTTCAAATCACATTTGAAACATATCAATCACAATATAGCTCTATACAACTTATGTCTGGAGAATAACTTGCATGGAGCTTCGTTCATAACTAGGAAACTGGCAGCACTTTGTTAGTTCGTCTATATATACATAGTAAAAAAGCTTCCCCTTTCTTTGCTTGGTGCGTATTTTTCTAAAGAAACTATTTTAGTTGTATCGTGAATAATTGACTAAAATTAAAATGAGTCGATACCATGGATTTTTAAATTCAATTTTCCTGTATTTTATTGCTAAATTCCTAGAATTTTGTCATCTGATATACAATTAAACATGATTCGGAATTTGCTACAAACGTTGATAAATGGTTGGCTAAACTTAAGCGATCTGAAATGAGCACCGAGGTCCACACACGTAATGGTAGCCACAAAGAGGCTATCACCCTCGAAAAATCAGAAAAGTCCACAAAATAATTTCAGATATCCGTAAAGTGAAGCTGATTGAGAAAGCTGAGACTAAAGATATCAAACGAACGTCTTGGACATATCGTGAATGAGTATTTGAATATGCGTATGCTCTGTTCAAAGTAGGTGACTCACAATCTACCAAAAACAACAATGAATTGATGATACTGAGCAGTGTTTCGAGCTGTTCAATGGTAATAAACGTGAATTTTTGCATCAATATATGACAATGGATGAAACATGGGTCTATCATTTCACACCTCAGTCGACATTCATCAGTTTTTTGGTTTTGGGTTGCGTACGGTAAATAATCATCTACTATTGACAGTAACTATTAAGTAAAATTATCGGAGCCTTTAAAGGGATAAATTGTGAAGAAAAACCCATTGGAAGACGAAAAAAGTGCCCTTCCATCAAGGCAATGCAATGTGTCACAAATCAATGAAAACAATGGCAAAAATTGAGTTTGAACCTGCTACCGCATCCACATTATTCTCCAACTGTGACTAACACGACTATTTCCTGTTCTCGACCTGAAAGGATAGAAATTTAACGCCAATAAAAAGGTTATTGCTGAATCTGGAGCCTACTTTGAGACTCGAAAAATGGTATCGAAAAATTTGATGACCAGTATAATCATTGTATCACCCTCAACGGCAACTATATTAAATAATAAAATCAAATTCTATCAAAGAAGATGATTTTTTCCTTTGCGAACCAACTTCAAGTCATACGCAAATTTGATTTTGTGTTGGTCCTACAAGCTTCAGCTTGCGGTCTTATTTTCGACTCGATATGAGTATGTGAAGCTTTATGTATTAAAACATTATTCAAAAGCAAATTTAATCATCTCTAATTAGAAATTTATGTCGTAAATTGTAATAAGAGAGTGTTTGATGAAATTATTCTTTATTATTTCAGTCTCCTCACACAACTGATATTAAGACCTCCGTGTTATACGTTGCGGGAAAACCGGCCCTCGTAACATTGGACTATTTAATTGACACATCATTGCTAGAGGATGAAAAAAAAGACTACGTAATAGGAGACTCTATCAGGTAAAACTTTTAAATATTTCTACTTGAAAAATCGCATGAACTCTGTATTGAATTTGAAATTTACGAGTATTATGAAAGCATAAATATCAATTCAATATATCTCTCTGTCTTGTGATTTAATAATGTATTAATCTGTTTTCAGTGAATTCCGTCTTTCCTACTATCCACACCGATTGAAAGTTTTCAAAGAAATGTTACAAAAAAGTTTTGGAGAAAACTCGGAATATCAGATTTTTGGGGATTTCAAACAACTGGATGAAATTGATGTACCCAACTTTTATATCCATGTCGTTCAAAAAAGCTCCAGTATTTTTTAAGAATCTAGACTATACCAAATTTATACAATAATATTTATAATGATTATATATTTATTTTTATTAAATAGTTTTATTCCTTTCAAGACTACTAATGCTCCTTGCTACGTTCCTAATAGAAACCGCTCAAAATATATTAGAATGCAGATGTACTAGTAGCACGACGGAGCTCCTGCACATGTCGTTCGTCAGGTCAAGCAACATTTGGACGAACGTTTTCCAGTGCGTTGGATTGGTCGTGGTGTAGGTCCCATTATTTGACCTGCAAGATCTCACACCACTAAATTTTTGTTTATGGGGCTGGATGAGAAAAGAAGTCTACAAAATGAGAGTGGACACACGGGATGCACTAATTAGACTAATTGTAAATACTGCAGCCCATATTAAAGAAGAAAGAAATGAATCAATTGGGAGAGCAGCAAACGCTCATCGTAGACGAAGCAGTCAATGGCAGTATTTTTGAATATTTATTGAAAGAAAGCTATGATTAAGAAAATTTTTATGTGAAAATTCGTTTATTTGTTAATATGCTATAACGGATAAGAACATATGAGTTTTTTCACATTTTACACGTTCTTCACAATTGCCCATAAAATAGATCTGAAGAAATTTTGGATCTTCATTTGGCATTGGCATCAATGGTCCAATTTTATGATATACCTGGCCTTGAATTTTGTTGTCACAAAATTACGACCATCAGATGACAAATCTGGATTTGAACATTTGAAATCCCAGAAAGAAGGGATTTCAAAGGTTCAGGTGGAGTAGGGAATGGTGACAATAGAACTTTTCCTGATGCGCAAGACATGCCGGGTGTTTCATTGCGAAATTTTAACGATTGACAATAATTGCATATTTTGTCCAACCCACGAATAATAATACACAATAATACGCACAATACACAATACTAAATATAAATACACAATAATAAAAAAAATATTCGAAGTGAGGCAAAATAGGCAAAATAAGACATCTATAGTGTGTAGTCTAAGAAAATATATCACATTAAAATGTGGCGCAATCTATGAGGTGCGAAGGATGAAATTTTACAGTTCTTTGTAAAGAAATTCGCTTAAGACGCCATCTGTTCCAGACTTATGGAAACTACGATTAATAACAACAATCAACGTTGATGATCAGTTTATTATTAATTATCAATTATTGAGACCATTAATTTAAATAATAACTATCCTATCATTTAAGTTGTACCAAATTACATATTAATGCCAACTTTCATGAATATCAGTTGACTCGTTTTTGAGTTCATACGTAACATACACACGGACACTGAATTTTTATATATTAAGATATATATAAATTTTGACAAAACTTTTATTAAAATATTTGTACATATGATGTGTTTTCAAAAAAGCAAAAACGGCAAATGAAGTCATGGCCACAATGCTTTTGGGTTCCAAAAGTTTAACATTGATTATTTATTTAGAAAAATGGAAATGGTTAAGTGTTACAATGATTTACTGACATGTTTAATCCAGATCTAAAAACATGCGCATTTGTCAAAAAACAGGGTCATTACAAATAGTCAAAATAGGTTTTCGTATATACAATGGAAGTAACATCAAAACTATGTGTTACTGAACAACTTTCCATATAAGATCTTTCAATGGATAATTTTGGACGTTAAAGGTATAAGGAATTGAGTTTAAAAATAAGCCAGGAGGTAGACAAAGAATATCAGCCAAATATAGAGTTACATTTTGAAGATAACCGTGTCTCACACCGGATAAGCGAACGGATCAAAAACAGGTTGCTATTTAACGAAGCCTTACCTACCGAAAAATACAACTTCGACTAAGCTATCAAGAAAATTTAAGATGAAGAAAATGAAAATATATGTTAATGATTGTATTTTCAAAAAGTAGATAATAAAATAGTTTATAGAAAAGGTAATAGAGTATTAAAAAGCGCACAAATATACAGGGTATCCCATGACGAGTTAAAACTATCTCTATATGGCAAAATACTTATAGTAAAATCATGAAGATTTCTACGTATGGGTTTTCGAATACGATCTTTTTAACTAAAATATTTTCAAAGATGTGCGACTTTCGGTTCTAACTGAAGTCGACTGTAACTTTGTTTTTTTGAATAGAGCACCCTGCATATTAATACATTTTTAAAATCTACATAAAATTTTAGTATGCTTTTTTTCGAAAAATGTATACTATTTGAGTTATTGATTTTTTTGTAAAAAGTTTGACCGTTGCAGACCCTTATACATTATTTTTTAACGAAAATACCCTTAAAGATATGGAAATGGTTTCTGTTCGGTTGCTCTTAGCAAGGTCAAACATATTTGAATCTATGTATATAGGCAAATTCATGTATACTTTCCTATACCTAAACCTTACCGTTATCCAAATATTAAATGGTTTCTGTAAATTTTTAGAGATGCAGGAAGAAAATGAAAGAACGGACGAACATGGGTAAAGTTGTGAATGTGAGGAAATATGTAGTTGTTATCATTGCGCAAGCACACGTGTACTATTAACATGTTGACTGTTATCAGTACACGTGCTAGAATCTTTTAGTTGTTATTAAACGTGTAAGTTATAAATATACCAGTGATTTTGAAGATATGGTTTTATTACGTTCCCACAGATTGGAATAAAAAAAATCACCAAATGGTTCTGGACCAGCGTCGGGTTAAAATTAAAGAGATAGCTGAAGGTATCGGCATATCAAAAGAACCCATTTGCCACATACTGACTGAATAATTATGCTTACATGTGCTATCCGCGCGTTAGGTGCCGCGTTAGCTCACTATGAACCAAAAGGCATTAGTGATACAATTAAAGCAAAATGAGTTCGATTTTCACATCGATTCATAACAATTCTGAAACGAAAAACAGGAAGGACAAGGGTTTGCAAACGGCGAAACTGCTATCAGCCAAATGGCGACCATTTTCTTAGACAGTCATGGGATAGTATTCATCGACTACCTTACAAGTAAATGTAAAGTTTGCTGACCCCTGGTTTATACATGCTATTAAATTTTGAGCCGTCATAACATACGAATTATAGGAAAAGAGAAGAATCTGAGAGATTATAACTCTAGACGCTTTTATTCAACTATGTGTAGATTTATTTGTAACTCTCCATCGTGGCTTTTTAGTGTTAGTATATCCCACCACTTTTATTGCGTTAGCCAACCAGGCTAAGGCCTCAATGTTCATTGTAATTTTTATCTTTATACCCAAACAAATTTTATAATTGTCAACCCTCTGTTGGAGATCTACTCTTCTACCTGAATCAATATTACTTTAGAATTTAACACCTCAAATTTTATTCTGTTGTTCGAGAAGATCTTAGTATAATTTTATTTTCGACAATAAATTCATCTGAAAAGTAGAAAATAAATATAGTTTTAAAAATAACTGAAAAAGGCTGTTAAATCAAATGATATTAAAAAGTTGAGAATAATTTTTAAAATAAACTTGAAACAATAATGAATGAGAAATACTAATATTATTGTGAAAAAAGGCGAAAGGCGCTCGACGTTCGAGATATATGGAACAAAGCGCCCCACGCTTTTTTCACAATAATACTATTATTTTTCATTCATTATTATTTTAAGCTTATTTTATCAAACTTTTTAGTTTGATGTGCTTTAGAAGCGGGTTTTTTTATTTTTTTAAACTATATTTATTAATAGAAAGCTCCGATGAAACTGGTTCTAGCAGAACCAGTTTCTATTAATGCTCTATCATTACAAGACAATGCAGAAAATGCTTTAAGCCAGAAATTTATAGAAGCACGGATAGAAGTCGTTCCAGGCACTTCAGCTTGTAAGGACAGGAAAGCGAGTTGTAAATTGCTTAAAGCAAAAGTAGATGTAATAAGGGGTTACGATATAACCAGAGATTCCTACATAACACTGGGTGAAGTGTGAGAGAAAAAAAAATTTTTCTTAAAAATAAATTGTAAGAATCAGAATAGTAAGAATTCGAAAGGAACTCAAGAAAAAGACTAGAGATTTAAGATATAAATAAATAAAATGAAAACAATCTCAATTTCAAACAGATCAAGTACAGATACAAATTTTATAATACCAAAGTAAAACAAAAATCACAAATAAATCAACAAAATTAGAACGAAAATACATAACATAATAAAAGTATCAATGAGAATAACATCAACAGTGGAATTGGTGATAAATGAGAAAAGGGGGGCAAAACATGAAAGCAATAAGACGATATCAAAACAAAACAAACATCTGGTGTTGCAAAGATGAATGAATTTCGAATTATTTATCTTGAGATAATTGATGGAAATAAGTGAAATTATAAATAGATATAGAAAAAGATCTATATTATCAAATAATAGTATTGTTGAAGATCAAGGCAGGTGACACATAGAATCCAAAATATTTATCATTATGAACTTAATCTGCATCATACTTTTTTAAAATAGCATTAATTGTGCATATATGTATGTTAAAACAACCGTATATTAAACGAAAAGCGCCCACGGGACTTTCATAAAACAGAACTTTCAAAATCAAGTCAAGTGTAAATTATCGGCTTTCTCATAAATATTGACATAATGAGTAATTGTTTCGAAGTTTCGAAGACTAGTTGACTTTTCTGGAGGTGTAAACAGAAATAAGAGAATATAAAAGGAAAATCCTAACGATTCTTATCCATTAAATAATAGAACACATAGAACACCATAAAGGTAATAAATACTACAATTTTGTATGATTTTTTAAATTGATATAAAAGTTCAAGAATTCAACTCTTAACTCAATCCAAATATGCTAAGTTTCAATATTACGGCTTAAATGTCCAGAAGCAAGTGACCAGGGTCAAATATATTTATAAAATTACCGTATTTGTTCTATCTAATTCGTGAAATATTTGTTTCAGATGAATTTCTACTGCATTCTGCTGCTAGTAATTTTAAACATCTACTGCTTAAAATGTTCCCCGTATAACTCAAATTACATAATCCCAAAACGAAGGTACTGCGGAAAGGCTTTGACTAACATGGTTTTAAAACTATGTCATGGAAAAGTTTACGATCCCAATGTTGAATATAATAACAAAAGATCGGCAAGTAAGTAGAAAAGTTCATTGAATCAGTAATTTGGGAGGCTTATCCATATCAATCATTGTTACTAATTCGTATATTATCTGTGAATATCAGCAAAAACTATTTTATTATTGAGGGAATTAATTAATATCTGAATGGGTTTTATTTGACTCAATATGATTGGTATATGTAGAAATGGCTATTAGCTCCTCATATGGGATGCACTACAGTTAACGAACTGGATATAAGTTTTCAAATTCTACACCGACAATTTGAAATTTCAAAATATTATAGAAACAGACGTGGAATATTCAAGAGCGGCCTACTTGTCATAGGCACTTTGATAAAATTATTTTTATCGTCATTTGTAATTCTTGTACGAAGAATTAGTGACTTATTAGCTAATTTCTTCCAATACTATTGATGCTATATCCAGGCTAGAGACATCTGACATTTCGTAAGACTTGTCCGTAAGTATCTCGATGATGTATTTCCAAGTATATACATTGATCTCGTCATATCACTCTCTACAAATACTGCTCATTAGAGTATTTTCAATCATTTCAAGCAGTGAAGTCTCTAAAAAGTAATTTGTTTATTTGATATTTGTGCGTCCTTTATTAGTGTCTGGACAAGTTCAAACAATCATCAATATGAAATCGATATGAAATATTTTACATTTAAATTTACATATAAAAAATTATCTTCAAGGTGGGTACCGTAATTTTGTGATTCTGATGAAAAGCCTGCTTTCAATAAAAATCTGGATATCGCCAAATGTGATACAAATAAACTCTTCCGACGATATGTCAAGTAGATGAAACTTTGATACACCTTTATAACATAGAAACAAAAATACTGTCGAAATAATGTACTTACTTAAATCGAGGAATATGTTTCCAACAATAGCAAAAGCCGTTTTATCGGTGAATGGTTTGGAGTTCGATTGGTATGATCTACCGTCTTATTCACCATATTCACCTTATAGTCCAGTCATTTTAGGTCTTCTAAACCTCAATCTGCGGAGGTAAAACTCCTGGTTGGGTATTTGTATACACCTTTATTACGGTGTGGTAATGAAGATGTACTGGCTAAAAAAAACTGACTAAAATCAATTTTTCGAGAATATCTCGAAATCTATTGCTCAGAGGTCTAATGAAAATTGTTTCTAGTAGAATTATCTACAAAAAATGTCTTGTGCATTTTTCTGTAAAATCAACCGTCTTCAGAGTAGAGATAAACCCTCTTACACTCAAGTAGTTCCAGTAGTGCCTGTCATGTGGAGATGCTAGATTGTAGGGCTCGAGAAAGAGATACCTTGGTAATGGATACCACAGGCTTGCACTTCTCCAAAGAAATGAGTCCCGATAAATTGATGTGTCTACAGGTGAAATTGATGTTCATAGTCCACGTCTGCCTATCGTGTAGGTCTTGCAAAAATTGTTCTTCGCAGGATCATGCCTATAAGTCGAACTGCTCTCTTCTGTATTGAGTCGACATTCTTCAAGGTATTCTTGGGATCCGACGAATCTGGACCTTGTTGAGGACTATAACATGGTCCCTTTATACTTAGTAATTATTTCGGACCGTCAATCTAAAATAATTCTCAACTGAACGAGAGTGTTAAACTTACCTCAATTGCTTTCTGCTCTCAAACAAATTTTATAATAAGTGATACATGCACTTAAATACTTGATCAACCTACAAAATTTATTTTTTAACCAGAAAAAATAATGTAAAAAAATATACTTGACTGATTGCCTCAACAAGTATCCACATTTCTAGAAAAATATTCTGTTTCTACATGCCATGACCGGATGTAATACAATTTTTTGGAGGAGGAAAATTGAAAGTCATGTTTGAGAAAAGACCTGATATAAACAATTTGGCAGAAATATTCCAACGAGAAAATTGTTCTCGGGATGTTATTGTCAATGCTAGAATACATTGTATACTAGCAATTTACGGTGCTCCAAATTCAGAACAATCGATAGATAATTACAGATTTTGTAACAAAACAAAGTAAGTGCAGCTATGAAATGTATTACTACTTACTTCTTCAGGAGCTAAACAGTATACTATCAAATACAAACCTGGCTAGGAAGAGAAATTGATCCAAAACAATGGGGTTGGGTGTACTACAACCAATAAAGTCTTTATTACCATCCTATGATCTATTGAACATCATCTTTTCTAATTGTACGAAAGGTTGTTGTTTGTCAAAAAAATTGGATTGAAATGTTCAAAACTTTATGGACTTTGACGTGGCCAGTCATGCTTAAACGCGGGGTCAACAATGATGGAAATGATGAAGATGTATATGTAAATCTAGAAATGAGTCCACTCGACGTTTTATCATATCGACAATGAATAAGAAAAAAATATATACTAAACTTCATTTGTTTTTTTGTATTCTACTGAATTCCAATAACAAATTATTTATTCTTGAATAAGAAAACCTTTTATTGAAAATCATGGATTATGTGTACCATCTAAAAAAAATGCGCCTTGAATTCTACATCGTAGGTGGTGAGAAAACGTCATGATTTAGATTATTTCTCAGCCAAAAACGATATTTACAGAAAAATGCAAGATACATTTTTTGTAGATAATTTTACTAGGAACAATTTTATGATAATCGCCATTGACCTCCGAACAATAGATCGCGGCATATTTGCGAAAAGCTGATTTTCGGGACCTTTTGACCTTTATTACTTTTTTAGGTGATACGATATAGATGTCGATTTCTCACATCTTCATTACAATATCTTAATAAATGTGTATAAAAGAAATAAGCTCACTAGGATTTTTTCCGCAGATAAAACCTAAAATGACTGGATTCTAAGTTTATTCGCTCCGCTCACTTTCTGTTTCCATACTTGAGAAAAAATTTCTTCTTAGAAAGCGTAAATGCCTTCTACAAACGCTTATTACGATCGACTTTCCGAAATACGTTTTTAGATGATTTGAAAACATTGGAAACACACTGGTCTAAATGTAAAGACTTGATTGGATAGCAAACTGTAATTTTAGTGGACTAGTAGCTCTTTTATTCAAATCTTAATCAATTTCAGAGCATTAGTTCAGCTCTATTCAGTTTGCTTCCAATTGTAGATTGTGAGAGCACAACGCGAACAGAGCTCGTTCCAGGTGGAACAACTAGAAACTCCGAAATGTTTCATCGCTATACTCGACATTGAAAAGGGTCTGTGCATAGAGAACTAAAAGATGAACAAATTCTAGCAAAAAGCCTTTTCTTCAAAGCTAAGAAAAATATTTCAAAGTGAACTAATTCTGAGATGTAAGCGATGTATTGCACCTCTCCTTCACTCACGTTCAAAGAACTAGAAATCATGTTTCCAATATTATCAAATCATATTTGTTCAATACATATTCTTACCTTCTCACCTTCTTATGGAATTTTGCTCCCTTTGAATAGATGAAATTCGATTATAACAATAATTCAAAAGACTTTATTAACTAAATGTTTTCACAGGTTCTTCCAATCTGGACACCGATTTTCCAATTGATATTAGTTCAGACTACGACTCAAATTTCATATATTCACTTCTACAAAAAGATTTTCATTTTCCTACGCCCAACAATCTTCACAAGAGGCAACTTTCGAAGAAATGCTGTGATGAACCATGTTCAGAAGATACGATGTTAGAATTTTGTGGATTCACAATATAAGAATTTTGTTTCCATATTTAATGCTTTTTTGATTATTATAATAAAAATTTCATTATCAAAATATTGTTTTAATGAAAATTGAGAAAATTTGCAAAGAGTCGGTTGTACGTTAATATTATAGGATTTGATCATCTGTCCCTAAATTTTGTGAAAAATTTTACAAGGATCAGAATTTTAAGATTAGTTCTCATCAAAATTAAATCAACCCTCTGGTAAAAAAATAGAAATGAAGTTTGATTGATTCCTTTATATATATGTTTTTTAACTATCAACTATAAACTTAGTACTTTTGAAGATTTATGTGAATAAGAAAAATAGTTATTTATTATGGAAGTAAAAAAGGACTAGATTTTTGCTTCAGGTTATATCAGACAAAAAACCGGAAGAGAGATGCTTTATTGTTAAAAATTTGTAGACAAAAACTTGTAAAAACTAAAAAACAAACATAAAAATAACTAAACAAAGATACAAATGAAGTAAAATTTCAATATACAGAAGAAAACCACAATGAGTAACAAAATTAGATATAATAGTAATTAGCTACATTCTGTATCATTTTTCTGTATCGTTTCACGTAATTCCAAGAATTTCCTTAGGTGAAACAAAGATCGCATATTATTTGCAGATATAAGTAAACCTTTGGTAGACCTGGGTTGATTTGGCTTATTTTCATACGCCTGAGGGGAAAAGAATTGGATACCAGACTAGTTAGTGTTTTTATGAATCTAATAAATTCGCAGTCCACATCACCAGAAAGCATCTTCCATTTTGTAAATACTGCTGCATGCTGCCGGTGGATTCTGAATCATACGGTGATACGACATAGTCTATAGTACTAGAACCGGTTTTAGTTAATCTGGTTGGTGCCATATGGATGATCATACCAAAAGAATCAAAAATTGACTGAAGTCATTCTTGACCAGCACACACACTGGAATAATCAATATCGAGATCGGCACATGGAATTGTTTTGCTTTTTAGAGGTGAGGACTTCAGTAACGTCTATAATTTGTGACAGAAAGTATGCACGTCAGTGTCAGGTATTCTATAAATACAAACAATATAGAGGTCATAAATCTTGTGGTAGACGATAGAAAATTCGAATACTTTCTCAGATATTAAATCATTGAATTGTGTTATTTCGGAAAAGTTGTTGTTTGTGGACATGATCATAATACTTCTAGTATTTTTCTCGTGTATAATACACAATTTATTTCAATGACAGGAAAAACGATTATTTAATATCGAAAAATTTGGGGACACGGTAGTGCAAAAAATAGCGGCACGGTCGCACCATCCTTTTCTCAAAGAAGTTCAGCCTGCTATAACTTATTTGTTGTGGATTGAACTAGAAGCCTGTATTTCTAGTAATCAAGCAAGCATTGTATAAACACAGTATGTTTCAAATTTCATTCAATTTGAACCAGTTATTTGATAATTAGAACTAATCAACTAGAACTAAGTGATAGTTGGGGAGTTGGCGGCAAATGTTGAGTACTATTTGAGGCAAGCTCTTCTATTATATCCTAATATGAAACTGCAGACTTGACTAGTGAAAAAATGTCTGTTATAGTAATTGTAAAAACCAATATTTTTCAATAATGACAATTATTAAAAAAATTCAAAACCGTTAGATTGGTATAAAAATCAACTAAATATTTAATTTTTTTATGAAAATAAAACACAAAAAACATGTCCATTGCACACCATTTAAAGAGAAATTCACAAAATTTGCTATTTTTCAATCCGAAATTCCAACATTAAAACTCATGGATACTGAAGTCACGTGACCTCGCCAGAGCCAATAGTAACGCGACAAGCAAGAACGCAGACAGCTGCCGATTAACGCTCTCTCTTATACTACAGCTTGTTTATAGGGCTACGTACTCCTATATATTATTTATTAAGTCACCTGGCAGGTATAAAGCCCCGCCAAAATGTCTTTTCAGGAATCTGATTTTTGAATGATAAATAATACCGTATTAAAATTTCAAGTTGCCTTAAATACTTTTTTTTATTTTATTGTACGTTAATGTTGAAATCCCGATTAAATCGCCTGGCTTATTTTTTTAACATTAAACTACAACATATTAAACTTCCATGTTGCCTCGAATATATTTTTAGAAAAAAAATATATTTTCAAAAATTTGGGGGTTGATTTAGCCCCCACTTACTCACCAGCCAGGTCTGCAGTTTCATATGGAATATAATTGGAAAGCTGTATAACAAGTTTTCACTTGCCTCAAATACCTACTCAAAATTTACTGCCAGCTCTCTGACTATGACTGATCACCAAACTCCGAAGCACTTCTAGTAGACATAGAAGCTTCAAATTTTCAATACAATTAGTGTTTAGTGCATAAATCACGGAAAAACTAAAATATTTCACAATTTTAGTCCAGTTTTCTAGATACCCCATCTACATAAATAACTTTGTAATCCCATATATTACGATAGAATAGAATTAAATAAATGTTAATGGTTCTATCGGTATAGTGCAAAATTAAAGGTTGATTCGGGAAATATAAAAATAATTAAAGAAATATACATTTCATTTAATAAAGAACATGTTTACGAGCTTGATGCGGACAAAACTAAATTTGAAATTATAAATAGAAGAATTTCTCACATACACTATAACTATACACATAAGTCAGGGCCTCACTCCCAATAATACGCTGATAGATATCGGTTCTGCAGTATTCACATCCGGTCAAGCTTACATGGCACTTTGGAGAGTTACAAGTGTGGGCGGGTTACATCAATAATTGATGTCGACTTTAGAAATATTAAACTGCAGTAAACCTCAAGGTGTGAATACAATAGACCATAACATCAAAGCCTCCGAGATAAACCCATAGAGACAGGAAGTGAGCTTTGAGAAAAACTGTAGCTGGAGCTCAAGAAGTAGTACCGGAAAAGAAGAAGAGGAAGACTACCTACAAAAATAAGAAAAGCTCATAAGACAAAGAATAGTGCTTTAAGAAAATTCGTTGTTGGTATTTAAGAAGTAGAGCGTTCTGGAAAGGGAAAAAGGAGGTCTATCTACAAAAAGAAATTAGATGCCATCAAAAACAATAATTGTAAAAAAATTAAGTCTCGCAACTCAGTTTTTCTATCGTAAAAAGTTGTGAGATCCATGTAATCCAAGACGGTTGCGGTCCCTACTTAAGGGGCCTTCTGTCTGAAGTTATTACGTAATTCGCTAATCTAACATCTTATATTGATCACATTAATATTGAAAATTTTTTATGTTTAAATAAATAAAAAGATTGACTTAGCCATCGCATGAAAACACAATGCCATCCAAAACAAAACAAAACAAGAAAAACCAAGTCTCGCAAGGCAGTTAGCACGATTTTTCAATCGCACTAAACGTATTTGGGATTACAGGAACTTGTTGATTATCTGAAATCAGCCAGGTAGCTTTAAATGATATTGAAGATTCGGGAACATTATTAATTGTGAAATAAAGAATGGTTGTAGTTACTGAAAATTTTACCGAATATTACCTTCATCAAGCAGCACCAAAGGATCGCCGACTGTTTTATGCAAACCACAATGGAAAATGTATCAATCAGGTTATGGGTAAAAACCAATTTTATACGGTTCCCGAAACAGTGGGGGAAACTTAATGACACTAAAGAAACATTGCGGTTGGAAGTCATCTGCGGTTGGTAAAAAGTATGTTGCTGAATCGCCAGCACACAGTACAGAAGTAGATAATAAAGTGTTTAAAACGTGTGGTACTGCTGAAATAATACCAGATCTCCTACCAAGTACATCAACGCGAGTTGTGATGGCGGGACGAAATATAATTTCAAAACAAGAAAATTCTAGTGTTGTATCCAATAGTTTAAGAACGTATTATCCATGCTTTACATATTTAATAATTGTATTTTTAATATGAAGAAAATGTAACTTCATTGTATGATAAATTATTCTGAAATTAAATATCAATCTTTGCTTATGTGTTTATACAATATCCGGGTAAAATGAGTATTCTTTTCTGCGTGTCGGGAGACAGTACATAGTCAAGCTATAATCTAATACTTTTTCTCTTGTATAATAAATAACTATTTTACTATTATACAGCAAGTGTTCGGAATAATACCTGAAGAGAATAGCTTATTTTATGAATTTTCTAAATATTTTCCACCACTTCCCAAACAGTTTTAAGTTCTCAAACTTCCTTTAGTAACTCCTAGTTGAGGTGCCATAATGTTAAGTAATGTGAAGGGTTTTGCAGTGAATGTTATATTATTCGTGGTGGCATTAGCCAAGAAAGAATGGCGGACAATTTTTTTAAATTATTTGATTTCGGAGTGGCATCAGAGGTAAAAAAAATTATCACATATTTAGATATATTTGATCTAGAGTGAGTTATCGATGACTTGTGGAAAGTTTTGATCATAGATGAAACTTCGGATGATTATGATAAAGTATAACACCTTTATTTTCGTGCTCGTGTAAAGTATCACATTACAAAAACTCTTTTGATTTGTTTGAAATAAATGAAAATACAAGTTCTAGAGTAGTAACTGTAATCTATTCTAGCACCTTTAATATATTAAATGAAAAAATAAACTTAAGAACAAGTGCATACCGACGAATTGAAAGGGTTGAAAGATATAGAGGAGCTATCACGTGTATTATTAAAGTTTGTTGAAGATTGACTTTTTAAATAAAATTTGGTGGATTTCTATTTTTCGAGTTTTTGTATCTTATCCTCATATTTAGTACAATTATTCGAACTATAATTCGAAAAATTAACGTTTTGTGATGCAAAATTGTTTATTTACTTCAATTTATATCAAATCAATTAAAAATGAAAAGTACAGACACACAGACATAATTACAAAATTTATATTAGTACTTTCATGATGAGTTTCCTCGTAATAATTGAGATGTTGTTTACATATGACAGATATCTCAATATTTAAAAAATAGATTAAGTAGTCATCAATATGATGGGAAAAAATTCAAAATAACCATGAAATAGCAATAAAAGTTTTGATAATGAAATTTCAACAATATTTGGTTCACGGGGGTAGAAACGAGAAATTGTCACCTAAATAATTGCGATAAAGTTTATAATTCTATTTATTGAATTCGAATGTTTCCATGAATAATTTTTATTGTGGTTTGCATCTTATTCGTGAAGGGACAACTAGGAATAACAAATTTTTCTATATTTAAAACAGATCCATTTTGATATTCATATGGTATGGGATTTATTGATTTATTTAATTTTACATGTTTGTCAATGAAATATTATATTCTGATAAAAATATTGATAGGGCAAAAACTTTAAAAATATTGTGCATAAGAAAAACCATTATTAATAATAAAAAAACATGAATCAGTAAAATCAGAGAAAGCATATAAAAATATCTAAGAATTAAAAAATCCATCGTAGTAATCTATTTCCGTGGAAATCAATCTGCGTAAGGTAAGCTGCCAAAAATTAATGATCAAAATAAAATAAAATAAAATAAAATGCTCTGCAGTAAATATAATTTTGATGTTTATGAATTATTGAATTTCGGAGTGGTATCAGAGGTGTAATAAGTTATTATATGTTTAAGTATATGTATTACAAAGATTGGTAAGCTGCAATAAAATAATTATTAAAATTAAAGTAATGAAATATGTGCTTACCATCGAATACACCGTGGATACTAACACGTTCACTAGTGGTAAATTGTACTGTAAAAAAGATTACCAAAAGTGGAAATTTCTTGACTTGAGGTATGACTTCTGATTATTTCCGAATTCTTTTTACACTTATCGATAGAGGACAAAAGAAAACCTCATTTAGATTTAACAAGTAAACTAACCGATTGGCAGAACTTCAAACTCCAGCCTGAAAAATCCATCAAACTTTCAATTCCACTAAAAATGAAGAATAGCTAGATAGACCAACGGAAACATTGTTAATGAAGTACAATAAACTGTAGGGGATAATTCTCGTATATTTACAATAATGTCGGCGGCGAAAAAGCGAGAGTTTTGACATAGTTGCCGCGTACTCACAAATAATTCGTAGGTTGAAACATTATTGGGTTTTTAATAGATTATATGATAATGAATATGAGAATTGCTACTTTCGTTTTGAGATGTGGCAACATTGATGTGAATATGTCTGATATTGTCATCATAAATTTTGACATTTTTAATGATGAACGTAATCAGAATGTGTTGTCATACGAGCTCTCTTTGAGTTATTCACAGATACTTGAAACATTCATCTGGCTCAAAAAAAGAATTAATTTGAATATTTTCGTGCAATGATTTTCTATGATTGCCGACGTGAATTTATCAAACAGCAGTGTGAGGATCAACTAGCTTCGACTTTTGATCATGAAGCACGACCTCGAGCCACAGTGTTTCGCTGGTTTCCCGAATTAAATTGTGGTTGCACTTCGCTATAAGATGAATTTCGTAAAGATCGTCCCAACTCGGCTGTTGTACCAGAAAGCATCAATGCTGTGCGTAAACTAATAATGCAAGATCGTCATGTGATAAACACTGAGATTGAGGCATTCTTGGGCATTTTTTCCACCCGCATATATTCAATAATGCATGATTATTTAGTTGTCAAAAAGATTTGTTCGCATTGGATACGTCTTAAGATCGTGAAAGGCGAAAAATCATGAATCTATGCATGTGAACCCGAAGCTAAGCAACAATCGACTGTATGGGTTTTTCAAAACGAGTCAGATCTAACAAAAGTTGTGCGCGCACGAAGTACTTCGAAGCAAATGGTCGCCTCTTTTTTCGGAATAACAGGACATGTGACCACCGTTGCACTAGAGCAACGTAGAACGGTCAATTCTGAGAATGGTACACCAGTGCTCGAAAAAATCAAGGAAAACAATCGCATATGACGAATTATTCTCCATCACGACAATGCAGACAAGTTTTTGAACAGATAAAACATGGAATTGATGGGTCATTCGCCGTAAAGTTATTGTTTGGCACTCAATGATATCTATCGCAGATCAAAAATAAATTGTGGGATAAACGCTTTTCAAATCACTTGTTTTGGAGGTTTATAGAATGCAAAAATATATTGGAGATTATTTTGAAAAACAATAAAACCATATCCAATTATAAATATTTGTTTTTATTCGTCTATCTCAAAACTTAAGTAGACACTCTCGTATTTTTAAATAAGATTAAATACGCTACACAGAAACTTAAAATCGAGATACAAAATAAACAATGATATTAATGACTATTCAACAAATATAACAAACCACATGGAATAATATTTTATAAAAAGGAGACGAAGAAATTAAATAAAATATTATATGATTTTATAACAGAGAAACTAATCAAAGAACTTCCTGGTAAAGCAATTCTGAAACATTATTTTCTTATTATTGCATGTTATAGACTTGAATATAATTCAGAGATATGAAAAAGCAGGGATGATAATAATTCTATAACCAGCAAAGCCAATGAATGTAGTTTCCACATATAGTCCTACATCACTACTCCTTGTAATTTATGAATTATTACTTAGAAGAGTTAAACCAAATATTGAAGACATAAACTTAATTCCAGATCCTCAGAGAGTCACTCCACTGTTAACCAGACCCATATAATTACAGATGTAATAGAAAAAACAAAGGCAATTTATACGGTATGGCATGAGAATCTATACTAAAAATTGAACAAAATGTTGCTCGAGGAATTTGGAGAACTATTGAAGTCCCCTAGTTTGAATAGAACTTTAATAATCGAAAAGAAGACTTATCCTGATATATAAGACATAGAAGAAAATTTGCAGCTTCAGTTAATATGGCGAATCAAATTAAATGGAACTAAATCAGTCCATTTTAATTTTGCCAACAAAAAAATAAAAATAGGCCTAAAAATATTTGGGTATGTCAATGGATGCTAAGCTACGCTAGAGACCTCAAATCATATAAAAAAGTTATGCATCAAATATACTGGCTGCTAGGATGACACTCCACCATGTCAATTTACAACAAAATACTTCTTTCCAAACAAGTTTTTGGGCCCGTAAGGACGTATGGAATCCAGCTGTGGGTTTGTGCCAAAAATAATAACCAATGATGCAGCGATAGCAAAACAAAATACTAAGAAGACAATTCTCCTCTGCATCACATAAATAGTGATTTAACTCCACAGGGAGATGCCCAGACTATGTAAGCATGACTCAAAAGAACTAAACCTTTAGAGTTGATTTAACATTACGTTAGTGTGAAAGCAGAGTATAGTGCTGGTTTACGTTAATATTTAAGTTATACATATATACATAAACAAAGAATTCTTGCGGGATATGCCATGTAATAAGTACAAATCTGTAATGCAGAGCAAAAGAATTAACAGAGCAACCAAATTAAGAGTATACAAGACTGCAATAAGACCAGTAGTTACATACGCCGCCGAAACAATGACGCTAACAAATATAGACAAAGAACAACTAAGGATATATGAGAGGAGAATTTGAAATAGGAAAATTGATGGACTAGTAAAAGTTGGAAATAATGATTATAAAAGACTAATGAACTATGAAATTAAGAATATATTAGAAAATGAATATCATTACAACAAAAAGAATACAATGGTACGGGCACATTAAAAGAATAGAAAAACGGCAAGGTACAAGGAGAATTACAGAATGGAGACCGAGCGAGAAAAGATTGCAGAACAAAAAATAGATGGAAAGATCAGATTGTGCAAGATATGGAAAATTTGGGAGTACGTGACTGGAACAAACAGATGCAGGTCAGAGAAAAATGGAGAACAATAGTCGAAGCTGCAAAAATATGTGATAAACTGTAATTAAATAGGGTAAAATGTAAAATGTAGTTCTATAAGCTAGAATTCAATGTATACTAATAGACAAGTAAAGCCTTAGTTCAAATTATACAGTACATACATATTATCACTCAATGATCAGATTGTATTTAATATGGTAGGTGACCCATTACAAACAAAAAAATTGTAAAATTGATTTTTCGTGATTTTTTACTTTTTTGTATATTGGCCTCATTTAGGCCAGATATTCTAAATAAGGCCAATACAAAAAAACACGTTTGGTATTTGTTTAGGTTAAAAGTAAAATAAAAGTGACTGCAAATGGAAATTCAATTTATTTTATATATATTTTTAAATTCAAAAAATATAATTTTGTCGTGTAAAAAGAAAAACACTTGAAAAATTTGAATTAATTGAAGTGTAACCATTGTAAAAGTTTTATCTTGTGTAAAAAGTACTTTTTGGGCAGATAAATTCATCTTTGTCCGGAGCCATTTTTGTTTTCAAGTGACAGCTATTTGAAGAGGCCTATGGTATACGAAATTGAACCTACGAGTTCCAAGAGAAAAAACTCCAGATCACTAGGATGTGATTCTAATCTGGATACTACAGCTTGTGAGATCTGGAAGGTGAAAAGTAAATTCTCTTTGACAAAATAATAACTGTTATCAAAAATCAGATGGAATAACGAAAGTAGAATCACGGGAAAGTATATATAAGAACGACTAGTGATATGTGAAAAATTGATATAAATAAGACAATAGTTAAATAAAGTACAACAATCAAAATAGCAAACATGCATATAAAAATTTCATTCACTAATACGAGGATATATTAGCCTACTATAGAATCAAATAAAATTTTAATGTCAAAATATTTTATTACTCAACATATTCTCCTCTTAATTGGATACATTTATTACAGCGAACCTGCAACGTCCCAAGACCTTTTAAAAAAATATTTCTTCTTGCTCTGCAAACCAGACCTCCACAGCTTTCATTACCTCCTCGTTGGAAAAAAATTTACGACCCTTTAAACTTTTTCTCAAGTTGAGGAAAGAGATGATAGACGGACAGAGTAAAATCTGGTGAATAAGGAGTATCCAGTAATTCAAACCCCAAATCACGAAAATTTTGCTTGGCAACATGAAATTGGTTTACAGGTGCGTTGTCCTGCAAAAACAAAACACCTTTGGATAGCTTTCCGCATCTTTTTTCTTTAATTTTTTCCCGTAAGTAGTCAGTAATGTCGAATAGTAACCTCCAGTTATTGTTCTACCCTTATCCAAATCCATGGCAATCCCATAAAACTGAAGCAAGCAACTTTTCCAGAAGATTTTTTGACACGAAACTTCTTAGGTCTTGGAGAACCAGAGTGTCGCCATTCCATCGATTTTTGCTTTGTTTCTGGATCTTAGAAATGTACCCAAGTCTCATCCATAGTAACAATTCGGCTTAAGAAGTCTACGAAAACGAAGAAGTTTTCAAATCGAGCACATATCGAACGCGATGCTTCTGCCCTTGCACACTTTTGCTCAACATTCAAACATCCATTTTGCAGCAATTTTTCTCATGTTCAAATTGACGTGAACTATATGATAAACACGTTCGTATGAAATATTCAGTGCTTCAGATACCCGTTTTAGTTAAATTCGACGGTCTGATAAAATCATGTCATGAACTGAATCAATATTTTTGGGAACTGACATAGAAACTGGCCCCGATCGGTCATTATCCTCAATGCAAAATTTACCTCTTTTGAAGCTTGCAGTCCAATTTCTCACGGTCGCTTACGAAGGACATTGATTACCAAGGATATTAAGCATATCTTCGTAAATATGCTTACCTCTTAACCCTTTTAAATACAGGTGCTTATTGATGGCGTGATATTCCGATTTTTCGATTTTCACAATTTCAGTGAACATCTTTTTTCTTTTAATTTATTGCGTAACTCTGGTTTACTTTTTTGGCGTCAAACTTTACACTGACACTTCTAATAAGTTATTGTTCGTTGCTATGGTAACGCAATATTTTGTTTATGCATAGAACTGGTTTAGGCTAACTAGATATCAATACATCCTCTTATATGGAAAACAAAAACGAAAATTACAGATAACGCAACAAAAATTAGGAGAAAGATGAAAAGCGATAGAAGTATCAATAATAATAATAATAATAATCGAACCAGAGAAATAACATTCAGAAGCTAAAACATCAGAGCAATTGTAATTAATTATATAAGCAAAATGAAGAGAAAATTAGTTATTTTGCGAAAACTGATCAAAAGAGTGAAATGACAAAATAATCATTTAAATTAGATTATAGAAATAATAATAGTATTCAGAAAAATCAAGAATAGATATAGAACAAGATCTATATGACAAAACTATAAATAATCTTGCT
This sequence comes from Diorhabda sublineata, assembly GCF_026230105.1. Lineage (NCBI taxonomy): Eukaryota > Metazoa > Arthropoda > Insecta > Coleoptera > Chrysomelidae > Diorhabda > Diorhabda sublineata. Next base: position 19,306,716 of record NC_079475.1, read on the forward strand.
GAAGAAGATCCGTAGTGGTGATATATAGAATCCAAAAAACTTAACATTATGAGGTAAATATGCATCGAACCTATTAAAAGTAACCTAAATTTTGCATATGTCCAAACAACTGCATATCAAAGGATATATAACCTTCGGACTTCCATAAACAAAACTTCCAAAATTAAGTCAAGTGTAAATTATCGACATTTTCATAAATATAGAATGTAATAAGTGATTGTTTTGAAGTTAATAAGACAAGTTACATTTTCTGGAGGTGTAAACAGAAATAAGAGAGTATAAAAGGAAAGCACTTGTGATTCTTACCCAGTAAATAACCGACACAAAAACAGTATAAGCACACACAGAAACACTATAAAGGTAAGGATTACAATATATAATTTTTGTAATTGATCTTGAGTTTATGTTAACTTACGTAGTTTCAATAATACGACTTAACTGCTAAATTGTCGAGAAACCAACGTCTCACTGTGCAAACCATGCTCAGCATGGTCACCGGGTATCCTAGTATGTAGTCTTAGTATAAACGACTATATCCTCCTTATTATTTTCTTTCTAAATTGACAAGTGATTCAGCTGCAATAATTTCGTTCCCATCTCTTTTGTCTACGATTATGAATGTACAAAATGGATACCTGAAAAAACATGCGAGCAATCTGATTGAATTTAATGCAGCAAAGACCCAGGTTGCTATTTTTGCATGGAAGGCTTACACTGCAGCTCAGGAATTAGTCCTGTGTGGCCATAAAATATCACCAACACCGCAAATTCACTTGTTGCGTGTTGAGGTTGGAAGCAATATGTCTTGGCAAAGTCACGTGACCTATTTAGCTAAGGAAGCTTCACAAAAACTTAGAGCCCTCTTTAAAACCAAAAAGCTTTATCCTCGCAACAGTTTCTAATCCTCTACAACCCTGAGTTCGCCTGCAGACGCCCAGAACTTCAATTTATCGGGGCTGAATTCTTCGGAGAAGTGCGAGCCTGTGGAATCAGCTCCCAAGGCACGTCTCTTCCGAGCACTGTAGCCTACAGAAGTTCAAGATCAATATCTAAAGGCATCTACACATAACAGACACGACTCGAATTACTAGAGTGTAAAGGGGTTTACCCTCTAGTACTTACTCTAGTACTTACTTTTTACAAAAAACAATATCCCAGTATCCCAGCCTTGGCCATTTATTGTCAACCCATGCTCGGGCCAAGGTAGATTGACCCAGCATTGGCCATACTTTGACAACCCAAGCTTGGGCCAATCCTGGTTAGCCCAGCCTTAGCCATTCATTGGGGACCCAAGCTTCGGCTGTTCGGTCACATACGGCGTGTTTCGAGTATTTTCCCCAACACCCCGTCGGCAGCCATAATTTTTTTATTATGGGTCTGATCAATCCGATCTCCAGTTTATTCAGTGTGTGTTTCTTATCACATTTTTTATTATTTATTACTACTAAAAGTAACCATGTCTGATGTGTATCTTCGAGTTCAAAGTCTTTGAACGTGCATTGAATAGAGAAATAAAACTAATTCAATTGTGAACGGGCAAAGCTTAAATAATTTAATTGTGAGCATCAGCTCTGTGAGTGAGGTTAACGATAGTGGTACAGACTTGTGCAATCTACATGCGTTTAATAATCATTATTTAAGTGGTTGAGTTAGTGATTATTTTTATGTAACTAATTAACTGATATTATTAAGATGTTAATTACAGTAAGAGAAAGATTAAATATAAAAATTTATGTTTGCTTATTTTTAAAATCAAAAAAATTATATTGAATGAAAAATAAATAAAGAAATGAAATAAAGCCAAAGAAGAAAAAGTTATGTAATGAATAAATCTTGGTATTTAACCTTGGCCCGGTCTTGGCAGTTAAGCTTGACCCAGTCCAGCCAGCTAAGGTTGGCCCAACCCTGGCATTTAAACTTGGCTCAGCCCTGGCATTAAAGCATGGCCTAGTCTTAGTGACCAAGCTTGGCCTAATCTTGGTAACCAAGCTTGGCCTAATCTTGGTGACCAAGCTTGGCCCAGTCTTGGCGACCAAGCTGGGCCCATCGTTATCACTCCAGAGTTTTACCAAGACTGGGTCAAGCCTGGCTTACAAGCTTGGCCCAGAGTTCTACATAGTTGGGCCAAGCTTGTGTCCTTGGAACTTTCCTCTATGGGCATCTCCCTCCTTAATAATGTGTACTCTAGCCTAAACAGCCATAACTCCACTGCAACAACTTTTTTTGATTTTTCTATAGCTTTCGATTGTGTTAATCATAATATTTTGGTCAACAAATAAATAAGTCATACCTTATCAACAGAAATTGCAAGTCAATAGAATGTGGAGTGCCCCAAGGCTCAGTACTAGGCCCTATTTTGTTTCTTCTGTTTATAAACGTCATCGCCCATATAGTCATCAGTGATAAAATATGTCTATTTGCAGACGACTTTAGTTTCTCATCGAACAGGCCTTATCTCACGGCACTTAATAGAACAATATCTAGTGAGCTAAACACGTCGTTGAATCCGTAAAATTCTTAGGGCTTATTGTGAACAATTCCTTGAAATGGGAGTTACATATTGCCGCCTTATCTAAAAAATTAAGCTCCTCCTGTTTTGCGCTGAGATCAGTATCCATAGAACTGAACTTATCCATCTCTTTAACAGTCTATTATGCTCTTATTGAGTCGCATCCCCCCGATATGCTCTTCCCTTCTGGGGTACGTGTGGTGCGACTCAATTTGATCGAATCTTCAAAATACAAAAGAGAGCTGCTAGATATTTACTAGGACTAAACAAAAGGGCTCACTGCAGGGACTTTTTTAAAAGATTAAAAATTCTGACTGTTCCTTCCTCATTCATCTTCTAATCCGTTTGCCTAATTCGGAAGCACGCTTCTCCAATTTCAGAAAGGTCGTTACACGGCTATCCACTTAGGAGCAGGACCTTTACCTACCTACAACACGTGCAAAACCAGTTAAGGGCTCAATATTTTACAATACAAAAAAATGCAGATCCATTTGCCAACTAAGATCAAATCGATATCATTATTAACATTAACAATATATTATTAACACCAGTGTACGCGCCACTTCCAACAAAGGTGCTGCCTCTACAGTTAGTGCTCGGTCCCTATAGGCAATATTCGAATATTCTATGCGAACAAAAACATTAAAAATATATAATCACAAAACTGATGTATTTTTTGTATCTCATTAATGGAATATTTATTTCAGATGAATTTCTATTGTATTCTGCTGCTCGTAATTTTAAACATCTGCTGCTTCGACTGTTCCCCCTATCGCTTGAATTACGTAACAAAAAGAGACAAGTACTGCGGAAAGCGATTGACTAACATGCTTTTTATTGTATGCAAAGGAAAATTTTACAATCCCAGAAATAGAAGATCTGCAAGTAAGTATTAAAGCTGTCCCATTCTCGCGACAAACTTTTAATTTGATATTTGAGGTACTTAAACAAATCAAATCCATTTCAAATTTAAAAACTTAATTTGAAATGGGTGCATTTTTGTTCGTAATGTTCTATACTGATTAAAAAACTCATTTTAGCCACGGTACACAATTAAAATCATCTCTGTAATTTTCACGTGGAATTGAATACATACTTTTGTTGCTTAATATCAAGTCAACAACTAATCATCAGTTAAAACATTCTAGATTTCTTTCTTCAAAAGTTCAATTAATTACGTTTAACCACAAAAGTATAGTCAACTAAATCAGCTATCGTATAGCTATTCAATTTATAGTTAAATTAAGAAGGAGAGGTAAATATCAGTATACCGGTAGTAAAAATTAGTTTCTAACAATATAGGCAACTTTGATTTAATTAATCGACTCACTTTTGTTCAGAGAACTAGGGAAAACAAAAAGTTATTTTTCTTCAATTTCAAATTGATCTTTGTAATACTAAAGTAACTGCTTACAGAAATATTCATGTGCCATAGCGTAGTTTATGTATATGTATAAAATAATCATATTTCTAAATGTAACCTCATTATAATAGGATAAGTAAAACCTATTGTGTCCATGATATATCATCCTGTAAAAAAAACGATGCCATGCCATCTACGTGACACTAAAAAAATCCTTCTTAGTATAAACACAAAGACCTAAAAATTATATATGCACTTTGTTTGTATCTAAGCTCTATTTGCAGATCCTAAGAATTTTTTTGATAAAAATGTAATACTTAGACACCTGAAATGGTTGTAGTGACAAATTTTGTTACTTTTATGTCTTTTATGTACAGTCAAGTTTAGTCTATTTGAAAATGATCCCGTTAGCAGCCTAATAATAATTAAATATAATCTTACCAAAGATTGCCAAAAATCAAACGATTAAATTTGATTAATACAATAATTGAAACAACTTTTCATTGATAAAATGTTTTTACAGGTTATTCCAGTCTCGACAACGATTATCCTATTGATATTAGTACAGACTACGACTCAGATTCCGTATATTCACTACTACAAAAAGATTTCCTTACTGTAATACCCAACAAGAGGCAAATTGTGAAAGAATGCTGTGAGAAACCTTGTACAGTAGAAACTATGGCACAATATTGTGATTATTAATACCAAAAATAATAATGTTTATATTCAATAAATTTTTGATGATTATAATAAAACTGTCAATTATCACCAATTTGTTTTTCTTTTGGAAAGTGGAGAACTAAAAAGATTTTCAACTTGCAATGAGCAGTTTCCTACCATGTAGTGAATTTAATTATACGAGGGCTGTTACTCAAGTTTTTAAATAGAGATGAATAAAAACAAATATTTATAATTGGATATTGTTTTTCAAAATATTTCCATTAACAACTTCTTCGGGTGTAGAAAAACGTTGAACTCGCAATTTATTTTTGATCTGTGAGAATAGTAACAAATCATTGAAAGCCAAACAAGGACTTTATGGCGAATGACCGATCAAATCAATGTTTTGTGGAAAGTGTTTCGTCGTCTGCAATTGGTTCTCCTGCTTTTTTCAAACGAATACTGGTGTACCATTCAAAATTGACCGTTCTACGTTGCTCTAATGGAACGGTGAAGACACGTCTAACTATTCCGAAAAAACAGGCGATTACTTGCTACAAAGTGTTTCGTATACGAACAACTTTTGTAGCTTTTGGCTCGTCTTAAAAAACACATTTTTATTTAAATTCGGGTTCATATGCGTAGATCCATGATTCGTCACGATCTTATGATCTTATAGACGTCTTTTGCTCTTTGCTCCAATCTATATGAGCCTTTTGAACGATTGTCAAATTATGGGGTATCCAACGCGAACAAAAATATTTGACATTTCACGCAATATTGAATGCATCCCAGTGGAATTAATGCCCAAATATGCCTCAAGCTCACAGTTATGTCACAGCAAGCGATTTTGTTTCAATGTGTCAAGTATCTGTAGTCAACTCAAATAGCACTCGTATGACAACACGTTCTGAGTACGTTCGCCCATATATGTAATACTTCTATATGGACAGTTTCTATAAATGTTTCGACTAAGGAAGACAGAATGATAACAATTTTTCTATTCTCCGAGGTTCCAGCTCGGTACTGCGCATTCTCAAGCATGCGTAGCATAGATAAAGTGTCTCGAACGAAAGAGAAAATAGATATTGTCGTTTTTTCCCTTACCAACTATCTTTATAGGAGTATTACATATTATATGCATTCACCAGTAAAAATTTCAAACTTTATGATGGCAATGTCAAATGTGACATATTAACATCAGTGTTGTCATATCTCAAAACTTGAGTTACAACTCTCTCATATGTCGAAATAGAATTAAATTAATATAATTTTTTTTCATACTTTGCTGGAAAATAAGTACCTTCCCTTCATTTCTACAGGGTAAAACTTTGCATGTTCCCTTTTATAATGATTTTACGTTTTCTTTAACAGCGGGAATGTAAGATTCCTCATACGTATTAATCCTTGTGACTACTGTTTCTGCGGTAATAGCAAAATGCTAGACTGAAGATTGTTTGGGTAATCGTTTTAGCTTTTCAGCCGCTCTACACCTGTATCTAAAAGGATATTATGTGCGTGATACTGCATCTCATTGATCTACTTCAAAAATACGTAGATTCCCCCCCAAGGAGACTATTTTTTATGAAGGTTTATTGTACCGCTCCCCCAGGAAATCTTTTTACTGAAATCGCCAGAGTATTTGTCTCTATAGCTTATTCACAGAATCCCTATTTGTCGTCCTCTATCCTATCGTCTAAGATGATATTCCATCGGGCAGTGACCTGTTAAAAGACCGACTACAACTTCAATAACAGTTCTGGGCATCACGAGAAGTTGTTGAGTCTTCTTAGCTTATATGGTTATAAATATTTTTGATTGTCTTGGAGTATTTCTCCAGTAAGATTCCCTCTGATCTATCAGCTATTCTTTCAGCTCGTTATTAATATGTCACACTAAGGCTCTGGCTCAACATATAAAGTCGTCAACCCGTTTTTCCAAATATGTCCGCTTCCGCATTGTCTGGAGTGCCTGATAGCCACATTAGAGTTACATTGTTTCTGTTAGCTAATACTTTCAGAGTTTGTTTTCACTCCCACGCTATCTGAGACGATCACTCGATAGCCTTCAGGAACTTCAAGCCTCTTAGCTATCGGACATAATGCCAAAGTGCTTTGCAATTTGGTTTGTTAGGTCCTTAGGTGATCTCCCAGTAAAATACTAACTGTACTGATTAATAATCATTCAAAAATTTGCCTTAGTTTAACTTTCTGGTTATGTAAGTATGTATGTATTCAATTCAAAAAACACATGTCAGTTCGAAACCTAAATTATTTCACAGAAATATGAATGAAAGAAAGATTCTATAAACAATTTGATGATATATTTTGTACATTATACATATTTTTAATAAAATTCATCTTTTTAAATGTTTATTTTGATACACACGAACATTTTTCGTGTTTGGCTATGATATCTTGAACTTCTTTCACATCTTCTTCAGATCCTAAGAAAATGGGAGTACGTTGATGATGATTTGTTGGTACAATATCCAGTATTGGAATTTTCCCGTTTGAAGCCAAACCACCAGCTTGGGTAACAATAAACGCCATTGGAACACATTCGTATAGTAGTCGCAACTAAAAAAAAAATCCAAAACTCTAGAAACTATTCAATTTGGAATGTATGGAAAAATTTTAAAAATACTTCCATTATATGATTGAAAAAAAAACGAGCTTATATTAATAATGTAAACAATTTGTGAATAAAGATAGACCTCAAATTAGTACAAGCAGTTATATATTTAAATAATGTCGCAAACAACCGATATATAATTGTGAAAATATCTAAAAAAAACATTGCCACAAGTGCTAGCACATTCTGGAAATATGAGTCATTGTCAATTTTTTATGGAAATGTACGTCAAATATATGGTAGTTACAGTCTTACATACCGGTCTGAAAACGAGGGTAGCAGGGTGGGTTCATTTCATGGGCGCTAAATTACATCACTTTGTGGCCGCCAGGTCGGCGTTGTAATCAAGAGATGTTGTCAAATTGTATCAACCATATAATAATAGTTTTATTGTGAAGAATTGTTATGAATAAAAGCAGTTAATATGTAACGTAATTATACAGGCTGTTTCAAAAAAAGGTGGACCTGTCCCTAGAATAGATATAAAACTGAAAAATATTTGGGGTTTGCCCAGTAACAAATTTTCTTCAACGCCAGATAAAAAGCGTTGAAGAAAAAAAATTACACATATTGAAATTTGAAATTGTTACTGGTGATTAAAAATGGATCCATTACGACAACCCCAAGTGCTGTCTATTTGGTGGGATCAAAAGGGACTGCTGTACTATGAGCTGCTAAATCCGAGTAAAACCATCAATGGAGAACGCTGCCGAACATAATTAATCCGTTTGAAGAGAGCAGTAGTCAAAAACGACCGGAGTATGCGACCAGTCACGTGGCAATAATATTCCATCGTGACAACGCTCGGCCCCACGTTGCTATTCCGTTAAGAACTATTTGGAAAACAGTGGATGGAAAATTTTACCTCACCTGCCTTATAGCCAAGAGTTAACATCAGAGCAAAATATCAAAAATTGGTTTGATTCATTCTTGGCTGCCAAGCCGGCACAGTTCTTTTAGGATGGGATCCGCAAATTGCCAGAAAGATGGTAAAAGGTCATAGTTTCAGATGGGCAATACTTTGAATAATACTATTGTACATGTTTTTCTTAAATAAACGTTCAAATTTTGAAAAAACCCGCACGAATTAAGTTATAAGACCACAATTTATTTTTCATGATGATTTATTGAGATTTTAAGTTTCTTTTCTAGAAAAATCAGCTTAAAATAACGAGTGAAAATTTTAATAAAGACCTAAGTAGGTCGAAACATTTTTGAAATGTAACTGCTAATTCGACTCTTTCTTCTCTAGCATGTCATGAAAAATCTCATAATTTAGTACATTCTTGCTATGCTCAAAATTGACTTATTAATATTTTTCCAGATAATGTTCTCCAAAATACCCCATATCATAGTTGTTTTGTCTTCTGTAAAGTTCTTGTTACTGATATTGTTGACGCCGAGGTCTTGAAGTACATACCACGTTCTGATCATACAGCTAATTTGCAACGCTTCGGTTATCATATATTGTTTTGGGAAGATATATTAAATGTACTTGCTACTTGCGCAAATTTTGTAGCATTCTCTGTAGTTCATCGTCATTTTCAGCTTTAACAATAACGTTGTCGACAACCAGATAATTTTACAGCCTGCAGTTTTGACTTTATTTTGTCTAAGATCAAGTTGAGGAGAATTAGATTCAGTGCCTTCTTGCTTCACACATCTGCTAATTCGAATAGAAATTTGATTACCTCTTTTTATAGGCAATCAAACTCTAGAGAAATAAAGATTCATAAACTATCTGTTTAAACTTTGACATTCCTTTAGTCGGCACTGTCTATAATACATTTGATAAGTTCATAATCACATAGGTGAAGGACAATTCACAGGAGAAACATCTAACCAATTAAGCAGCCACATAAGATGTAATCTTCTTAAAACAAACTTATCTTATAAATTGGTGTAAGAAAATTATCGAAAGGTGTATCGAAGGTCAACAGCAGTTTTAGGATGACTATTTTGTTATCGATAAAAATTGTCTAAACAAAATATCATTGGGAATTCAGCTAATTTGTTATAAGGACTACCTATTATTACATTTAATTGATCTGCGGAATCCAAGCATGAATTATTCTTATAAACAGCCACTCTCGTGTTATCTCGTGCCGTTGGTATGAAGTAATTGCATAAAAATATAATATAATACATACCTTTCCCTTAGGAGCAGCTTTAGTAGCAGGATATAAGAAAATTCCTCCATACTTAATAGTCCTGTGAACATCTGACACCATAGATCCCACATATCTAGCACCATAAGGTTTCCCTTTCGCAGGATCTTTCTTAGTATCTACATATTCTCGTATGGAATCTTCCCAATCATGGTAATAGCCTGGAAATATATCAAATACTTTATTTATACGAGGTTTCATCAAAAAAAGTGATTGATAAACGATTATAAACCGATATATTGTGATGTAGATTGTAAGAGGTACAATCTATCTAGGTCTATCGCGAGAGCACATATTTACTAATAGAGGAAAACTATATTTCTACAATTTTTGTAGTTTTATAATATGTATGAACTGTTTGTCAAAATTGAACAAAAAATATCATAAGATATTAATACGTTAAATCATTTTAGACTATGTTCATTTCAATGAGGAATAATATTTTCCTAATCCCTAATTTAACTTCCATATATTAACATTTAATATAATCGCTACTGGTTTTATATATTTCAACTTCCTGAAGGCCGTAAAACTCTTTTTTTGATCTTTGAATTTTCAAAAAAATCTTATTTCTTCTCGAAACTCAAAGCTCTGTTTAACACTTTTCCCTTTCACATGCCAGCGAACCTCTGTATGATACAGGAGGAATTTAGCACAACCTCATCCCAAAATAAAGAATCTGATATACAATGATATACAATTTTCACAATATCATTTAACGTGCTCAATAAATCATTCTAATTATTTTATAAAATGTAAAAGGTTGGAAGATAAGAAAACATTTGTAGCTAAGAAAGTTTCCAGATATAAAAAGGAATTAAAGCTTAACTAGAAGTTTTTGGGAAAGTTTTGTCCTTCCCTAAATGAATAAGGGTTTTTTCAGACTGTTTACCATGACTTAAACAGCGCAACGGCTGGATGCTGAGCTACAGTTCAGGTATACTGAACTGCAAAGTGTCATGAATATTCAATTTCTTTAAATCACTATTAGCGAGTCTTGCACAAAAAAATTCAATGTGATTCATATCGGGATCATATAGTGACAATATCAAATTATTGTAACCATTTTCTTATCCTACGATGGCTAAGCGCTGCATCTACTATGATGTTTACCCCAGATGGTGTTATGTAATTCAGCTGAATGGTATATTATCGACCGCACAGGCAGAATTTTTAGATTAAGATAGAAAGAGCATGGAAGATTCAGGAATTCAAGATCAGATATGATAGTTGGAGAGATGGGGAGTGGGGTCTTTTTCAGTTGAGTAGCTATTGCTATTTTCTGATTGTCAGTAACAATGTTACCATTAAGTATAAGTCCTGGAATTTTATTTTGGGTCCTAATGTTTTTATTTGTCGTATTTTTATCCAGACTTGTCCTGCAGGTGTGTTAGAGTTAAGTATGGAAACATATTTTTTTCAAGATGCTTTTTTACTCTGTTTTTTCACTCATCTTGCTTTTGCTTTCAGTTTTTCTTAAATCTACATAATTATCGGTTTCAGTCTTCCCAAATTTATTGAGCAGTTTCACATTCGCGAACTACAATTGCACATTTTTCATTCCTCCAGGGAAAGAGTTTTTGGGATGTTGGGACTATCGATTTTCCATCTTATGTTTCTGCACCTAGTATTACACATTTACTGAATGCTACAATCAATTCTTCGATATTTTAAAAAGATTATAGCTGAGTTATCTAATATTCAGTGAATTTTTTAAATGCATTCGATCAGCATTTGCAATTTTCCACCTTAGATCACAGATTGTTGTGTATCTTGCTTTGTTGGAGTTGAGAGCTGGAAAATAATAGGGAGGGAGTAGTTTTAAAGTCACAAAAACTTCTTCTTCTTCAAGTACCATACCCTTTGCAGCGTGTAGGTGTTCTCTTGTCCAAAATTTCTAATCTATTATCTAATCTATTATCTTCTGCACGACGAAAAATTATTTCCGCACCCTGAATGCCACACCAATATGAGCTTGGGAGTTGAATATCTCGGTCCTCGCAGGTTGTGTCCCAGATACTTGTTGTTCAATTACTGCGATCTGTGCTCTCTCCACACTCGCTCTCTTCAGTACTTCTTCATTCGTCATGTGCTTGGTCCATGGGATCCGCAGAAGTCTGCGCAACAGCCACATTTCCATTGCCTCTATTCTGTTTAGCCCGGCATTAGACCGGTGGGATATGAAAAACCTCAGCGCTTAAAGAATGCAGAAAAAATATTCAAATTGACCGCCAAATTACGCTAGCGCTTCACTACCTTCAAACTAAGTATTTCTCCACACGTGGTTGTTGAAAGCATAGTTCCAGCATAGACCATTTCAAAGTTGCTTGGGGTTTCTCACACCCCACCTGTCTAAACTCGGAACTTTTTTTGAACAGATTTATTTTGTTTTTATAACATCGTTGGTACAGGTAGGTTCTTTATTTTCATCAACTATGGTTATTATTTGTGAATTATTGCTTGTATTAGCTCCTGTATTGATAGGATATTTCGAAGAAGAGCAGAGACATCTCCACTATAGCAAGATGCAGAAAATGACGGATGATGATGATTCCGAAGAAGACGAGGACCCTGACTTGGAACAGGATGCCAAAGAAGAAAATCCAGAAATGCAGGAGGTCGACGGCCAACAAAATGGCGCAGACCCGGTTGAAATCTATAATTTCTGTGGAAAAAATGGAATGACATGGTGTAAGGAATATAACGTTAGAAAATATTATTACCCACCTACCACATGGAAATGAAAGCTGTATTTGTGCTTCTTAATTTAGCAGTAACTTTCAGAAATAATCATAGGAATTTGTCTGATGAATGGGCCACTGACGGGATAGGCATGGACGTGTTCAGATGTACGATGAGCCAGCGACGATTCTCATTTTTGATAATAAAGCCAATCGACAAGCACGAGTCAAAATTGATAAGCTGGCTCAAATCAGAGCTGTTTTTGAAAAATTTGTCGAAAACTATCAGGCTGCTTATTCACCTTCTGAGTATCTAACTATTGACCAAAAATTAAAATCATTTCGCGATAGGTGCTCCTTCCGGCAGTATATTCCAAACAAGTCGGCAAAATATGGCATCAAGGTACATGCCCTGGTGGATGCGCGCACATACCATGTTTTGAAGATGGAGGTTTATGTAGGGAAGCAGCCTGATGACCCCTTCAATATAAGCAATCGTCCGAGAAACATAGTAGATAGACTGGTTGCTCCAGTGTCAGGAACAAAACGCAACATCACGTTCGATAATTGATACACCAGTTATGATCTCTTGGTCAATCTACGTGAATTTCACAAGTTAACTGCTGTAGGAACCATAAGAAGAAATAAGCAAGATCTGCCCGCCCAGTTCGTGCAAGCAAAAGGCAGAGAAATACACTTCAGTATAATTGGTTTCCAGAAGGGATATACTGTTGTGTCGTATATCCCTAAAAAGGGCAAGATCGTGTTACTAATATCAAACCTCATCATGACAATTTAGTAGACAATAATTTTGAAAAGAAACTTCCAAAAATAATGTCTTTTTATAATTTCAATAAATGTGGAGTGGATGTCGTGGACGAATTGTCGGCATCTTATAATGAATCTCGCAATAGCCGTAGATGGCCATTAACAATTTTTTTTTCATTACTGAACACTGCGGCGATTAACAGCATAATTATACACAGGGAGAATAACAATGGACAGAAAATACCAAGAATTTTTTTAAAAACATTACGTATTGATTCGAAGACTACCAGAGACAAAGGCTATCTAACCCCAGGCTTGCTCTCAATTTACGCGGAAATATCAGAAAAATTTTGGGTGAACATCCGGAGTTACTTACCAAAAAGACAAAGCCCAATCAACAGGGAAGATGCTTTGAATGCCCACGTTCACGTGACAGAAAAACTAGATATGTTTGTGAAGCGTGTTCCGTGTTTTTATGCCTCGAGCATACAGTTATCTATTGCAAAAATTGTACTAATTGAATAAACAATAACTTGTTTTGTTATTTTATTTTATTCGGAAAAATTTTCAGCAAATAAATAAAAAGAGCATCTTATTTTTTACTCTAAAAGAATCCACTTTCGTGCAATATCCAATAAAAACAAAAATAATATTTTTATACAAAGATTTCAATATTACCTTCTAAGAAGGCCCAGATAAGCAAAATTGATATCAGGAAGGCATCGCTGATCGAATCAATTTAGGCTACACCCCACGTGTCCCAACTCGCAACTATTTTTGACCTATCTGTTGCCGGGTTAAGGATCTCACTTTCAGAGACCACGTCTCCACACCACACAAGGATTTGCCAAATATAACATTTTATTACCCTGAATCTAAGGCTTAGGCTCACAAAAACTAAGATCAATAAAAAATATTTCTAAGCAGTTCTCGTAGTTCTTGGTCACTTTTATTAGACCAAGCTCTCTAAATATTTTAAGAAAAATAGATTAAGTTTCATCCGTCTACATTATAAGTCGATTCTATTTAAGGTATTAGTATATTAATCGTGGTAAAATTTTTCTTAGTTTTCTAAAGCTATGGCGCTCGATCAGTAGCTTGCGATTAATTTCTAATTTGCCCTATGAAAAACTATTTTACGTTTGATTTTACGCAAACTGATTTTACCACCTCTGAACCCCAAATCTCTTCTAACTTTTTGGTGGTCATTACTAAGAGAAGCATAATAATTCTTCGGAAAACACCAACATCAAAGTCGACTTTTTAAGACGTTTCACCTTTATTATATGTTGGGTAGGCGACCTTTTCAATATATGTGCCTTGCTGGATAATATGCCCTTTATTCACTATGCCCTAATTAATACCAACTGGATATGCAGCTGTTTCATTGCATCTCCACAGCCCACATGACTCGGATTAGTGTAAAAGGGTTTACCCTATTGTGTTTGTTTTTTACATAGAAAAATTCTATTTCTAATCACGTTTTACCTCCAATTCTATAAACTCAAATAAATTGTGACGTTTCACTATTGTGCCTTATGTTTAATAAGTGATTTAATTTCCATATTAGAAATTATTTCACTTATTATACCACTGTTGTTAAAAACAATGTTCACTCTACGGCGTTCTATTTCCGAATGGTAGATACTACAAGGTACACGTGAACAACGTGCAGTCAAAACAAAAGACATAAAATGAAATTTGACAAGATTGATTGGTACTTATCGAGTTATATTCTAATAAATAAGGTACGCAAAGAATGGAAAGAGAATCTAAAACATTTGAGTTGCCCTATTTTCTTCAAATTTTTCTAATGCCGTATTAGTTTGTTCGAGAAAACTCACCTTCATTTATGGAATAAATTTTTCCTCTTTTGGGAATAGTCATGTTTTGGTCTGTCAAAACGAACTCCCCAATTGTTGCATCAAGCATAAATCCATGTACACCGCTTCCTGAAGATATAACTAACATAGTAGCACTTCCGTACAGAGCATAACCAGCGGCTACAACATGTTTACCGCTCATCAGAGCTTCGTCGATTGTTGGGAATGTGTTATCAGGCTTCTTATAGATAGCAAAAATGGAACCGATTGAAACAAGACAATCTATATTTGAAGAACCATCTAATGGATCGAATGCTACTATATATTTCCCTTTTTTATCAGTCTCTACCTAAAACTTATTTTGTTTAACTTCGGTTTTAAAATCGTTAGATATTAGAAAATAATTTTATGTATGTAACGAAATTGAATCAAATATATATACACTTTCTAGTTACTTTCTCACCTCCATAATAGTTTCATTTTCTTCAGATATTAGTAAAGCTACCGTATATGATGATTTTAGTAAATTAATAAATAATTCATTTGCCAACACATCCAGTTTTTTAACTTCTTCCCCTTGCACATTTTGTTCTCCGACTGTTCCAAATCTATACAAAATTAAAGTAATAATAACTTGTTAAAAAAATACTAAGTAAAAAAATTAAGATAATTCATAAAGTCTGACATTACAGGGTTAAGTAGAACTTATAAACTTTTTCAATCCATATAGTACATACGACTTAGAACAAAAAAGGAGTCAACCTCGGATTCTAATGGGATTAGCTAAATTCTTGTATATTTTAGCATTACAAATATTGTCAATGTGTGAATAACTTCAAAAGACATTCAAAAATCAGTTTATTAAAAATATCCAATTTTCTCTGCATTCTGTCGTGTTGTGTTCATCATTAGAATTACCTGACTCTGTTTTATCGATACTACTTCGGCAGAAGCTCTTCCGAGCTGTCTAGTGTAATACCTCCTATTAAGGTATTTGCACGCAGACGTGTCTTACTTTGCTACAGGATGAATTTCGTAAAGGTCGTCCAAAATCGGCTGTTGTGCCAGAAAACATGATGCTGAGCGTAAACTTACCGCAGTTTTACAAAAAAAGAACAAGTCGATAATTGCAAAGAAATTCTGACAAAACTTGATTTATTTCGGTATTTCAAAAAACGTCTATAATATCGTGACAGACGACAAATCATGGTTGTATGCATATGAACCCGAAACTAAAGAATAATCGACTGTATACGTCTTTGAAGACAAGCCAAATCCAACAATTGTTGTTCGCTCACGAAGCACTACTAAGCAAATGGTCGTCTGTTTTTTGAGAATAACTGGACGTGTCACTACCGTTCCATTAGAACAACGTAGAACGGTCAATTCCAAATGGTACACCAACATTTGTTTGCCAGTAGTGTTCGGAAAAATCAGAGAAACCATTTGCAGAACACGAATCATTTTCCTACAAGATAATGCGAGCCCTCACACATCTGTTTTAACAAAAACGTTATTGAACAGTCAAAACATCGAATTGTTGATAAATGATTTCTTCTTAATCTCGCAAATCAAAAATAAATTGCGAGATCAAAGTTTTTCTACACCTGAAGATGTTGATGCGTTCAAATCAAATGATTGGTTACATCCACCTCTATGACTCTAGAGGTGGATGTAACCAACAGCGGTGTGCCGATCAACTCGCTTCGACTTTTGTTTGTCGAAACATTATCTCGAGCCACGGTGTTTCGTTGATTTCCCGAATTCAATCGTGATCGAGCTATGCTATAGGATGAATTTCGTGAAGGTCGTCCAAAATCGACTGTTCTGCCAGAAAACATCAATGCTGTACGTAAACTGATATTGCAAGATCGTCATATGACATACCGTGAGATTGTGGCATACTTGGACATTAGTTCTACTTGTAAACGTTCAATATTGCAGGAACACTTGGCTGTTAAAAATAATTGTTCGAATTGGATACAGCATAAATTGACAATCGCTCAAAAAAACTCGTGTCGATAGGTGCAAAGAAATGTTGAAAACATTCAATTGCGGAGCTTCAAAAGATTATAGCAGGCAAATAATCAGGATCTATGCATATGAATCTGAAACCAAACAACAATTGATTGTATGGGTCTTTCTAGATGAGCCAAATCCAACAAAAGTTGTACAGTTCGTGCTAGAAGCACTTCCAAGTAAATGGTCGCCTGTTTTTTCGGAATAACAGGACATGTCGCCATCGTTCCATTAGAGCAACGTAGAATGGCTAATTCTGAATGGTACATCAGCATTTGCTTGCCAAACATGTCTGAAAAAATCAGGGAAACCAATCGCAGAAGACAAATAATTCTCCACCAGGGCAATGCGAGCTCTCACACATCAGTTTGAAGAAAAAAGTTTTTGAACAGTCAGAACATGAAACTGATGGGTTACCTGTCGTACAGTCCTTATTTGGCACCCAATGACTTCTTGATTGATGAACGTTTTTCTACACCCGAGGAAGCAGTTGATTCGTTCAAATCACTTGTTTGAAGGTACCTTAATCAGAATAGGAAAAATGCTTCTGCAAAGGTGTTGTATTGATCTTAATGGAGAATATTTTGAAAAACAATAAAGCCATATCCAATTATAAATGTTTGTTTTTAATCGTCTATCTTAAAACTTCAATAGCAACCCTCGTATCATGGAATCAACGTTGGAATAAATGCATTGCATGCATTGCAAGTCAAGTAAGGGCATTTCATTTTACCTCATTACTTTGATTTCAATAAAATAATTCACTCTGATATTTGTTAACCACAACTTATACAGTGACATTATCGGAGATAAAAACGAAAAAGAATTCATTTTCAAAAACTTGTATCTATATCCTTAACTAACCCCTAAACTAACCTTATAAAGCGAATCAAATATATAACTTCTATTATATAATGGAGGTTTCTAATGATATTGACATTAAGTACTAAAAAATACTGTTATCATTGTTTACTTTCGATAAGGATACAGCTATTTTCGACAACAAAACAATTTTTGAATTGGAAAATCGTGTTATTCGCTTTGGCCTGGTTATGGTCACCGTGTTGAATAAAATTTTTCTTGGTCACCTATCATTAACTTAACTCTTGTTGATTATAATGTTTCTATAAAAAAATACGAACACGTAACGACAATAGTTTAAGAACATATCAATATTTCGAATTTACACGCAAACATGATCTATCTCAATAATTTTTAAATAATTTCAATTAGTTACTTACAGTTTAGTTATACCTGCTCGACGTACAGCACTGCTAATAACTTTTACAGCTGTTTGAATTGACGCCAGAAGTTGAGTTAGTTCACCCGTCGCTTCAGGAAATTTCTGTTGTTCGTGTAGAAAAAATCTAGTTAAAGTTATGGTATTCGAATCCATTTTGTCTGGAACTGCGATGAAAATTAACGAAATACCCGCTCACAGGACGTACTTAAATAATTTCACTCAAAAAATGGGTTAATACCGAACAAAACACTACCAGATTATGAAACACATTTAGTAACTGAGGTTTAAAAATATAACTACAGTTGACCTTTGATATAGTACTGGCGTCAGCTTGGAATTATTCCACAATAATAGATAAGAGTGAGGAGAAAGTTTTTATTTGTATTGCGATCTCTTATACAGAATGGAAAGTGTAAGTGAAACAAATTGTAATTTAATAAACACAGATTTGCTACAAATGTCTGGAATCTATTTTATGTTGTATGTGGCATTATACAGAGATATTCATGTAGAAAATATATGGAATGTGTTACCTAAAACATATCGATAAACAAAATTTCAATGTCAGAATATTTTATTTACTCAACATATTCTCCTCTTAATCGGATACATTTATTACAGCGAACCTGCAACGTCTCTAGATCTTTCAAAAAAAAATATTTCTTCTTGCTATGCAAACCAAACCTCCACGGCTATTATTACCTCCTCGTTGGAAGAGAATTTACGATCTCTTAAACTTTTTTTCAGTTGAGGAAAGAGATGATAGTCGAACGGAGCCAAATCTGGTGAATAAAGAGGGTGTTCTAGTAATTCAAACCCTCTATCACGAATTTTTTGAATGGCAACAAGAGATTTGTGTGCGGGGGCGTTGTCCGGCAAAAACAAAACACCAGAGTGTTGCCATTCCATCGATTGTTGCTTTGTTTCTGGATCGTAGAAATAACACTTAAAAGAAATTATCGGAAAATGCTTCTCTCGTCCCTCATAAAGAAATTGAAGATGGCCAATACTTAAGCAAGAAGTTGAAAACCATAAATTTGAAACATGTGGCCTATTCGAATGCAAGTGCCTTCGACAATGTCGGGGCACAAACTATTGCGAGGTCTTGGATTAAGCTGTTGGGTGAGGACGAAAAAACAGATGAAAGCATACCAGGTGAAATCCAAGAAAATATTTTACCCTTAATGCAACGTATCCGTGGACATGAGTAAGCATCTTTGGTTGAAGTGGAAGAGTGGCTTTCTAAAGATGACCAGTATAAAATTACCGACGAAGAAATTATAACACTTGTTAACAGTGATGCAGCTGAAGATGTTGAAGAACCTTAAACTGTTGAGCCCCATAAAGTAACACATAAAGAAGGGTTAAAAATTTTTGAAGCAGCCATTAGAGTAGCTGAACAGCAAGAAGAAGACACACACACAGGGAGAGAGAGAGAGCGTTCAAATTATTTCGTGGTACATGAGAGTACAAGTAAAAATTCATAGCAAACAACTTTGCCGTATAATTCTTCAATTTAAAAAGAATCAGAACAATAAGATTTGCTGGTTGGTTATGTATGATCAATTTAAATAATTTTAGAAAAGTTGAACAATGCGAATACTTTTCCAGTCCTGGTAGTGACTTTGAAAAATTGTTTCCATTGGGCACAGAGCATAGACAGCCTTCTTATCTCATGAATAATGATAAAAAGGTAAGAGTAGTAAACAAACATACATATTGCTCAATTCCAATTCCAAATGTGCTATATATTCACCTTTGTCAATAGTTTCAGTTATTTGATTCAATTTAACAAGTACTTCTTTCTGTTTTAGCAAATGAGCCAATGTTGAACAGCGATAAATCCTCAAGAATTACGTGACAATTTGAATATGCACTGACCTCTCATACCGCCACCCCCAACCTTTTTCTAGATGGAGTCGATTTTTGAAGATTTATCCAAATTTCAAGGAGAAAAAGTGGAATCGCTAAATCTACATCAATGCACTTTTTTAACAGAGCTTCCTCAATTTGAAATCTTAAATCTTGAGTCTTTTGGAATGCTATCAAAAAATTGGTTGAACGTCTACCACCTGAATATTTCTTTTGGTTATAGGATAAACAGAAATTTCAAACGGACTATTCAGGTGAATAGAGTAGATGTTCAGCAGACTGTTAAATTAAACAGTCTGCTATATAGTGACTGACGATGCATTATCGTGATGCAGCATGTCCCGTGATTATTGACTGACTCAACAACTGCAGGTAAACATTTTATGATATAAATAAACTCACTGGAAAAGAACGTAGATAGGAGAAAAACCAATTATTGGGACAACCTACAGGGGCTGAGACGGGCAAAGACTCTTTCTGAATGTATCAACCTAAGTAGGAACAATTTACGAATTCCAACAGAAGTTCTTCGGGGCACTGTAGTCTCAACAAACATCTGAAGACGCTAGACTTAGCAGATAATCCGGCGTGCAGATTTTGTGACAAGGAGGACGAAACCTCTATCTACATTCTCTCGAAGTGGGAAACACTAAGGAACTCAAGAGCACTACATTTGAGATGGCTTGAAATAGAAGACTTTGAATAGAAGATTTTGAACTTATAGTACATCATAGCGCGCACATGCTCCTTTAAGAAATTCATCTTTCTATTCCCAATCGTATGTACCACTATTTATTATGTAATAGCAACCACTTAACTGCAATCAGAGCTTACTACTTGAGGATGGTGGTATATAAAAATGCAGTGTTGTCAACTCTAGCTCCTCTAGTTTTGTGGCATCTCGAAATATACAGACAGTCCTCGTACACGGTGGAGCATTTTTTTTTTTGGAAGTTCAAGAAAAACCTTTTAATCCAAGTAGGCAAACAGCTCGCGTTCAAACTGCAACGTCTTTATATATCACCCCATATAAATTTTTCGTAATTTTACGACTAGCTTGATAAAGTTACAGAATTTCTTCCAGTAAAACTTATTTTTTAACCCGTTGTAAGAAGATGATTCTATAATTTTGTAAAATGGCAATTTAATTCCTACATATTTATAGTACATAAGCCCACTTTTAGATTTGAAATTATTATTGTTAAAGCTAATCTTAAAAATGATGTAATGAATATCATAAACGAATAATCCTACTAAATTCGTTTATGGAACAGTAATTATATCCCGAACCTTTTCATCACAATATACTTAACATATTATGGTACTTGATAAGATGAACACTATTTACCATGTTTCCTCATTAATGAAATTACGAGGGTTGCTACATAAGTTTTGAGATAGACAAATAAATAATAAATAATTCGTGTTGGTAGCGGAATTTATGTATTATCAAGGAAGTTACTAATGAAATTTAAACTTAATTATCTGACATCTATTTTCTCTGCAGAAGCGATCGAATTATCATAGCTCTTGAATTAATAGAAATGTAATGGTTGTCTTATTCATTTATACCATTTCTATCAGAGATGTGAATTTATATACACTGTCTTCTACTTATTCAATTTATTTAAACACTTAAACTAGACTCAACTTATTTATACACTAATTAATTATTCACTAATACTAAACTAACTCATATAATTTCACTATGAATATTTATTAGAAGCTAACTAACTCCATTAAACAAACTCCTTTATATATCCAAAACGAATTTTTCAAAAATTCTAGAAAATAAACAAATAAATAAAAAGACCTTCCTAGAAATTAGTTCTAAAAAAATAACATAAACAATTCACCACTATTTATGAACCAGCGTCAAAAGCGCCGCCGCTTTCACCAAATTTTAGAGTTTTATTATAACGGGGCAGACCCAATTTCACGGCCCATGTCGTGGACGAGTTCAAAATAAAACGACATGGTTATAAAAAATCCATTTTAATATTGCACTCCTTATCAGCTCTTACAAGCAATAATCAACCTCTTGATATAAACGGCACTTTTGAAAATCAAACTATTCTAAAAATTAAACTAAAAGCCAATGAACTACACATAAAAGAATATGATATAAAATATTTGTGGATGAAAGCACATATAAGACTCAGTTATTAGAAGTATGTAGACACTGTAGCAAAAGAAAGCTATCAGAAACGGAATCCCATTTGCAACCTAATTTTCCTGGCTGAAGACTCTTTCTCAGGGAGTGGTAATCGGCATCAGAAGTATATAAGCAGCAGGGATTCCACCGGCTTTTTAACAAACAACGTTAAAAATGAATAAAAAGTCAGAAAAGCTGGGAACACCTCAAGAATTAAATTAATAATAAAAATTAAACACCAACTATCCCCGGACACGATTCTTCAAATTAATATTTATTATTAAATTGTGAACTTTGTATCCAAAAGAGCACAACAAATAAAACCAGTTTTAAATTAAAAAAACAACTCCGATTTCTATATATCAAAGATAATACTGGGACTTATCTATGGCAAGCCGGGATGGTTGCAGCTGAATTCTCAGTTGATGGTGTTGAATTTAATGAGATGGTGGTGTACCGGTTGAGTCCTTTGTGTGATTAAACTCCAACCTGGCGGCTGTAGAACTGCGGAAACAAAAATGTGAAAGGAAACGGGAACACAGATGGAAATTACTAAAGAAAGAACGAGTAGGTAGAACATATTTAAATAAAAAGGAGCTTAAACTCTAACAAATGAAAAAAATGAATTTATCTTTTTTTAAAATAGAACCAAATTGGGAAATGTTCTATTCTATTCGTCCTCTTCATGAAATAAATAGAAAATACGAATTTACACGAAAACTAGAAAATTTGCTTAAAACAAAAGGAAATTAATAAAGATAACTGGAATGTTGTGAGCACTATATAAAACGCAACGTTGAAAAGATTTGAGAAAAACTTACCAGCTAATTTAAGAATAATATGACCACAAATTTTACTAAATTTACTTATACTCGTATTTGCTGTAGAATGTATATATATATATATATATATATATATATATATATATATATATATATATATATAAAGAGAGAGAGAGAGAGAACGATTTAGAATATATAGCGAGATTTTATTGAATTCTTCGTATAGAGTGGTCGATAACAAATTAATTTCTTCAAGTCTCGGATGTGCTACTGAATACTTGAACAAAGAAATATTCAAAATATTTGAAGAAGACGTAACAAACAGAATGGTATGTTATACAATAAATAACAAAATAACTGTGGAAGAAATCAAACTAAAATTAGGTTGAAAGAAGAATGAAAGTAGTTTTGGAACGAATCTTGCAGCAACAAACCAACTAGATATACACAATTACATCCAGAAATTCCCAGTCAGTATTGGTACAGGAGCCTGCAATTACCTCGAAATAACATAGTCACTAAAAGAAGACTCAAGTTTGGACATGCATGCTGTCCAGTACATCTTTATAAAAAAATGTATTAGATTCATACTTGTGCGATAGTTGTAACATAAGTGCGATTTGGAACACTTTTTTTTTCAAGTAATAAATATATACAGCATAAAGAAGAAATGTATGAGAGTCTAGTAAAAATCAATATCTTACCTCCATTCAACTTGATGAGCTTACTGGCATTAAACAAGTCGTCTGACTTTTAACATTTTATTAAAATTGATTAAGTGCAAGTTAAAACTTTAATTAGTAGTTTCATCTCCTCTGTTACTCAACCTAAGAAACATTTTCCTATCTGTACCGTGTTCTAGTTTACCTGTGACTTAGTCACCCTAAACGACCACTGAGGGTGAAGCATATACCCTAATCCAATATGATACTGATAACATGCATGGTGATTTTGGGTTAGTTGCTAAATATGGATAAAAATAAGTAATTAGACATGGCTTTCTTGTTTTCCATTCATATTCTCCATTAAGATCAATATACTTTTGCATGCCTTTGAACCAATTGTAGAAGCATTTTTTCCATTCCAATTGAGTTACCTCCAAAACATGTGAACGCATCAACCGCTTCCTCGGGTATAGAGACACGTTCACCTTGCAAATTATTTTTGATCTGCGCGAATAAGAAGAAATCATTGGGTGCCAAACAAGGACTGTACGGCAAGTAACCCATCAGTTCCATGTTATGACTGATCAAAAACGTTTTTGTTGAAACTGATGTGTGAGAGGTCGCATTATCCTGGTGGAGAATTATTCGTCTGCGATTGGTTTCCCTGAATTTTTCAGACACTTTTGGCAAGAAAATACCATTCAGAATTGGCCATTCTACGTTGCTCTGATGGAACGATGGCGACATGTCCTGTTATTCCGAAAAAACAGGCGACCATTTACTTGGAAGTGCTTCTTACACGAACTGTACAACTTTTGTTGGATTTGGCTCATCTAGAAAGACCCATACAATCAATTGTTGTTTGGTTTCAGATTCATATGCATAGATCCTGATTATTTACTTGTTATAATCTTTTGAAGCTCCGCAATTGAATTTTTTCAACATTTCTTTGCACCTATCGACACGAGTTTTTTTGAGCTATTGTCAATTTATGCTGTATCCAATTCGAACAATTATTTTTAACAGCCAAGTGTTCCTGCAATATTGAACGTTTACAAGTAGAACTAATGTCCAAGTATGCCACAATCTCACGGTATGTCATATGACGATCTGGCAATATCAGTTTACGTACAGCATTGATGTTTTCTGGCACAACAGCCGATTTTGGACGAACTTCACGAAAGACGGTGGCGCGAGATGACGCTTCGACAACCAAAAGTCGAAGCGAGCTGATCGGCACACCTCTATTGGTTACATCCATCTCTAAAGTCATAGAAAATTATCATATGAAAATAATCGCGATTTAATTTCTTTTTTTGATCAAGATGAATATTTCAAGTATCTGTAAACAATTCAAATAGCACTCGTATAGCAACACGTTCTGAGTACGTTCACCATTAAAAATGTCAAACTTTATAATGGGAATGTCATTTACATTTCAAAACTTAAGTAGCAGCCCTCTTATCAGTGAAAGATCCAGAAAAAAAGTTATGCTCTTGAATATAAGCACTAATTTGAAAATATTTGTGTTTTTAACATTCTGCGTAAAATCTCTAAGCTCTTATGTTTACATAACAAGAGGATGGATTTGCGGAAGAGTAACTTCCAATGAAAAATTTACTCATTTCAGTATTGGTAGTCCAGCGAATTTTCAAATTTTTCAAAATATCCAAAAAATAATCTGTCAGAAGGTCCATAACGTCATTTGTATGAAACAGTCCCAAATGCGAAAATGGAGAGCCTAATTCAATGGCTTTCCTTGGCTTGTAACGAACTAAAATACGACTTTCTATCGGGAAATTACTTGAAATTCTACTCCATTTCGTCTTGAAATAGGTAAATTTTCTAAGTTATTTTAAGCTTGACAACTGCGTGAACACTATTTCAAATAACTCTAAATGGTATACTAGTGATGAAGTATTTGTAGCTCATAAAAAATATGGAAAACGAACTTCAATAAGTCATCCAAGCATTCACACTTTTTTGTTTGCTACTACATATTTCATTTCGTAACAATAGTAATAGATTTATTTTGAACAAAAATAAAAGTTAATAATAAAAAAATGTCACGTATTCATGAACTAACCTGTTACTCTTGAACGTATCGTGTTTTCCATATTGATTTGCTTTTATGAAGGAATCTATTTTTTTTTAAATATAGGAAATATTTAGAAATTGTGATAGAAGTTAGCTTCCGGCTTGTCCTTAATATAGTTAATATAATTACTTCTACGAGCGACTCTAAGAATCCAAAAATTCACTCAATTTCACTTAGCCTTTATTTCATTACGCGATCACATAGTGACATTTCACCATGTATATTTTTGACGTTTTCAAAATTTTGAAGACTATTAAGTGCTATTAAGATGACCCACTAAATTTCCTATTTCTATTCTATCAAACATTCCGATACAATAGAATGAGAAAGAACTGAAATGATCAACTAATTTTTTCATTTTAGATTACTACCAAATCTCCTTTTCACGATATTTACGTGTTTTGTGCTCTGTATAGCTGTTTATCTTTGAACATCAGTTTGTCAATTGAAAAGTTTGATTTTTATGACGACTTCTCGTTGCTATGGACAGCGTCAGTAAAAGTACATTTACCATAGATTTAAAATTAACGATAGAAAAAGCTACATGTATCACATCACTCAATAAGTCGTATGAGTAACTAAGAAAAACACTTTTTTTGCCAAAAATCGGTTATATTCATCATTATAATCTCCTTCATAAGCAATACAATCATTCCAACGCTTCTAGATGCAGTGCTTGTAGAAGGATTTGACTTTTCTTCAAAATAGTCTTCAATTTCGATAGTTGCTTTTTCATTTGGGAAGAAACAATTCGAAGTATAATTCATGCAATTTAACCATCATTGCCATCAAACTGTGAATTGATGTCAGCATTATAGAAAAACGTATAAAATGAAAAAAATACGTGAGAAAGTTGTAAAATGGCTACAAACGATACAGTATCTGTAATAAAGCCTCCAGCTAACCTACAAATTTACTCGGACAAATCAACATGCCAGAAAAAGTGGTTACAACAGTTTGACTGGTATACTATTGCTGTTCAATTAAATAAAAAGCTAGCTGAAGTCCAGGCAGCAACATTTATAGCAGTGATAGGCTCTGAAGAAATCGATATATACAACAGTTTTGTTTTATCCTTAGCGACGCAGACAAAAACAACTTGCGAACCATTAAGACAAGCTTAAAGAGTTCTTCGCAGAAAAAACTAGAAACTAGAATAAAAACTCAAGCTAGCAAATGGGAATTTGACAATTTACTCGAAGAAATGCTAAAAGACAAGATAGTATTTGAAATCCGATCGAATCAAGTAAGAGAGTAATTTCTCACCTAACTAACCTAACCTGATTAAAGCTATAACAATCTGTAAAATTAGTCAACAAGCTTCCAAACAACTATACGAGTTCGAAGGTACAAATAAAAAAGATAAAGTATTAGCAATGAGAATTAAAGGTTTCAAAAATAAACAAAATTAATATTTTGACTGTAAAAGATGTAGAACAAAACCGATATGTGCCGCACTAAGAAGAAACATCCCAAAAAGAAATATAGAGTGAATATGTTAGAAGAAATCTCGGATAGTTCTGAAGATGAAGTATACAAATCAGGTACAAGTGCCGGAGAAAAGAAAGACTGGAGAGAAAAAGTTGGTAAAGTGAAATTCATTGCCAAACTAGATACCGGAACACAATGCAACGTATTACCGAAACGCTTGAACAAAACACGGGCAATTCTGAAACCAAGCCGAACAAAATATTAATTAGCTATACAGAAGATAAAATGGTAGTTCTAGGTGAAGCAGAGTTACTTTGTAAAATAAAAAATGAAAAAAACAACATTATATTCAAGGTAGTTGAAGGAAAAGTTACACCGATGCTAGGTACTTGATACCTGCGAAAAGTTAGAACTTATTGAACAAGTAAAAACATTGAAGGAAAGTGAATGTAAAGATAACATCTTCGAATGCTTAGGCTGTTATAAAGATTAGAGTATGATATTGACCTAATCGAAAACCCAAAACTTGAAATTAAACCGTCAAGAAGAATCCCACTTCTGACAACATGTAACGTTGTAATTATTGTTTAAATTACGATTTTTAAAGGAAATAATGAAGCTCCTGACATGACATACAAAAACTATATTATTTATTAATGTTTTAATTGATATACAAGTTTTACACCAGGTGTTCATACTTTACAGTCTTGGTGAAATAATGACCATTTTCCTTGATTTTTGCATTCAATGATCCAACAACTCTATGTAGTATTCGCTATTGCTTGTCACTCCCTTTTGGAAATAGTCGGTGAACAATATTCCATGCGAATCTTAAAATACTAAAGCCATAACCTTTCCAGCTGACTGTTCTTAGACGCTTCGGATGTGGTTCACCGACTGCAGTCCACTCAGATGATGATCGTTTTGATTCCGGATTAAAGTGATGGATACATGTTTCATCCATTGTCATATATCGACGCAAAAAATCTGATTTATTACGTGTAAATTTGGCCAAATACTGCTCCGAGTCATCAACACGTTGTTGTTTTTGATCGACTTTCTCATGGTCAAATGTTCGTGCCTAATTGTAAATACACTGCATTCTGATTTCTTCACGGCCTCAGGTATCCCATGCAATTTCAATTTACGATTAGATATAACCAATTTGTGGACTCTATTGATGTTTGCTTGAGTAACCACCTCAATTGGATGTCCAAAACGTTCACAATCATCGGTGTCTGTACAATCACGTTTAAATTCAGAAAACGAATAACAAATAGTTCTTATCGATGGAGCAGAGTTCGGATAACACTTTGAAGCAATTACTGGGCTTAAATTAACACACGAAATTGTTTTGAAAATAATATAAGTAGCTTCACTCAAATGGCTGTCACTTTTGTGACTAATCAAAATATTATGAAATTTTACACATAGCCTTTTTCATGTATTATCACACTTCGTAGGTAATTTTCTTTCCCTGGTTGTGCGTTTGCGTCTCCAAGTAATATTATCTCGTCTCTCTTTGGTATTTCCTCTCCTACTTGACTTAACTCTTAATAGAAGTAATTTTTAATTTTTCTTGTGTCACCTCTGTTGGTGCATATATATTGATAACTGTAACATATTTGTTCTTTATTTTTAGTCTCAAAGTTGCTATTCTTCCATTTACTAATGTAAAATCTACTATGCTATTTTCCATTTCCTTCCTTATGTAGAATCCTACTCCCTCATTTTCACTTTATGGTTCCTTCTGTGAAATACAGCTTAAAAAATTGTAGTGGTTCTTCGATGTCGAGAACTTGTAGGCCTGATACTTTATTTCCTGTTGAAGAATTTATTTTTTGTAGGGGAATGTCATTTCCAGTGATATCACTCCGTGCATTGCTGTCTACATTTGGTGTATTTTCATCCTCTGAATTAGATTCATACTTTCAATTCTTTTTTTTTTCTCTTCTAACTACTATCACGTCACTATCTGTTCCCAAATGATCTTCTAATAGTATTTCATTTAAATCGTCACCAAGTAACGCAAAATTGAAATCATCTTAATTCACAATTAACATAAAAATTTTCGCCTTTGCATCATCAATACACTCAGGGTTGTAACGTTATAAAGAAAATAAAGTAAGTTACTTAAAATAATGTAAACTTATCATAAACATTTTGAGATAAATCGGTTAATGTTAGCATTTTAACGTCGCAAATACGGCGACAATGGATTGCAAAGGGTTGATTTATAGTCTAACCGCTATAGTAGTACTGTTATAACTATATTGTCTGAAAACAGAAAAATTGAGCATGTTGCACTTAAAAATTGCTTATTTCAAGTTTACTTGTTTATGTGCTTATATCTGTAAATTCATTGTCTAGTCATGAATAAAAATGGATATAAGGCAATGAAAAACAGTACCAGTCAACATTTGTGGTTCCTCTGTATGAGTTTGATGTTGGTAGAAGAGTTAAGAAAATAAAATTACCTATTTTAAGAATATTTTATTTGTAAGAATATAAACCTAAATATATCACTTATCATCAAGTTTATTCAACAATGTGCTGTTGATCTGAGTTCTTTGTATTCCTTAAATTTAGGAATTCTTTGTCAACTGAATGATCTAAATCAGATTTTGCAATAATTATCTTTTTCTCTTGTTCAATAGAATTTTCATTTTTAGTGTTGTCCGCTTTTTTTCTAATTTTAATTTCAGATTTAATGATATTTTCTCTATTTACATGACTCCCTTTAGATAATTTTTTAATTTTTGGTTTAATCTTTGAATTATTCAAAAGTTTTTCTTCTGATTTTCGTTTTTTGTAATATTTCACCAATTTATCATATTCTAATTTAATTGTGTTTATATCTGGCTTTGAAATGTTCCATTCTATCACAGAATTTGGCAGTTGATTTTTGGTGGGATCTATATCAAACGAATAATCTGGTATTTCTAAATTAAGCTTTTTCATCACTTTTGTTAACACGTCATCGACATAGGTGTTAATTATTAGATCCGCTTTCTTATCCTAAAACAATAAAATGAATTACTTGGCATCAAAATTCATCACATATAATGTGTGCACATAGTCTCTCAGCTATGACAAAACTAATGCTATAATTCAAAGCATATAGAATCATATCTAACATTTTAAGAAAATATACTACATATTATACTAATATCATAAAGCTGGCGAGTTTATTCAGTTGAGGACACTAACAGTGCAAATTATAAAATGATTGAGTTAATTTGAAACAATTTCAATTTATCCGCATAAACCAAAATTAATTTTCACCCCTCAATGCAAATTATAAAATTATTGAGTTAATTTGAGACAATTTCAATTTGTCCACATTAACCAAAATTAATTTACACCCCTCAATGTAAATTACAAAATGATTAAGTTAATTTAAGACAATTTCAATTTATCCCCGTAAACAAAAATTAATTTACAATTTACAATTTACCCCTCAATGTAAATTATAAAATGATTGAATTAATTCATGACAATTTCAATTCAATTCAATTAGGTTGAATGGAAAAAAAATAGTTTTGGACAACCTGTTCGTCGAAGAATGCTACAAAACATCAAGCTATGATTAACAATAGTGGAGTATCAATGGGAGCTTCTGTTGCATATGCTGTGTAAATAATTAGGCCTCGGTCTCCTATTAAATGCTGTATGCGGCGTCCGACTTATACGTAAACGTTCCGATCGACGTCTGAACGCCATGCAGAGCTTCAGCGGTCAATACATCTCATATTTTTGATTTGATAATTATTATATAAATGAATTCCTCTTTTCTACATTAATAATGAAATATCAATAATTATATATGACATACTGAACACTCTATTTACACCACCACCAGTAGTGGTGTAAACAGTGCATTCAAACAGTCCTGGGACAAATTATTAGACGCACTGTATTTTCACTATAATTAGGGGGTTAGCCACAAAGCTGCAAAAATTAATGTTATTGCGAAACTGATAACAAAGCACTTTGGACAAGGATGGAGAAATCACGAGACCCAAAAATATTATCGAGATTTGGAAAACCAAGAAGGCAAAGATCTCAACTACGAAGAAGATGAAAACATTATTGTTGATGAGGAAATTGACAGATATTGTGTATTATAGTATAACAATAAAGACTTTGTTTACTTTTTACAAAACATTGAATTTTATTTTATGATACTTTAGAATACTTTTTGTAATAATCAAAGTCAATATTTTTTACTCAATATTTGTTTTTACTACGCCTATACGTAATTAAAGTAAAAATTTAATTAGTCAATAACTCAATCCCTTTGACGCCTAAGCTTATTTTTGTTTCAAATCCCGCCAAACTCTAATCTTCGTATCAAAATCCGACATGTCCAAATATTGATTTTAAATTTTTCTAAATATTTATGAAACTATTTTGGGAATCTCAATCATGCATTGTCTCTGTTATAAAGAAAAAATTATCGATTTTTTGGTAAAAAAAAATAATAATTTCTTATGATTGGTCTATTTTCTCCACTTTTCCGAAAATTTCTTGAGATGATCTTGGCGGATTTTGATTCTAGGCGCCTCAAATATTATATTTTGTTTCATGTCTATTTTTTCCACAAGCAAAGTTCCAAAGTTTGGGTATTTCGGTCAGGAAGATGCATTTGCATTTGCGTTTTTCTGACATCTTTCACAACACTATATTACACAAAACAAAGAACATTTTTGTTGCTGTCGGCGTCGGCTCGGGTGACGAAAAACAGGGGATGGAGGCGATGGAAAACTTCAGTACCACATTGTTAATTATGTATGCTAGTTTTAGAGGAAATCTGGACGTTTGACAATTTTTTTAGAAGCTGGGAGGACAAACTACAAAAAAGAGGGCATGTCCTCCTAAAACTGGACTTCTGGTCACCGTGCATGCAACTATGTGTTTTACAATGAGTAAAAGTTGTTCTAGTGTAAGTTATTTCTACAAAATTTAAATATTGTTTATTGAATCATTAATTTTGATTTATTTGAAAAAAAAATCACAAAAATTAATACACATAATATAATATAATAATTACGTACATGTTTCGTAGGTTGGAGGTTGACAATAACCACTTTCCCACCATATTTTTGGCATCTTAAAGGCAGGTTACCACTAGGAACTATCTGTAGCGTAGTTCCCAAGCATATATTGAGATCAGCAAGACTGAAAATCACAATATACAATTACCTTCCATTTGCTTAACACTTTCGTTGTAGAAGAGGTATTATACCTCCTAGCTGTCTTTTCCCAATTATGGACGAGGTAATATGCCTCATCTACTACGCCATTGACGCACGCAGTTCAGAGAAACAAACAGATACAAAGTTTTCTTGTCTTAAGAATCCCTTCAGTGAGGTCAAAACTCTCATAAAGTGGTCTCCATTTGGAAGTAAAATTATTCAATTAAAAAATATCAATAATTGCGAGTAAATGTCAAAAAATATCAAAATATAATATATTATAAATATGGTTATTAGCAGTAGGTAAATAAGGAATATTTAGTTTTAAATACGCTTATTTTTTCAAATTTTAAGTATTAGTTTTATAAAAAATGACTGTAGATTAGCAGAGCACGGTGTTCCTTAACCAGATTTGAATGAAAATTACTTGAAAATCTTCGATCTACGTATGAACTAGAGCACTAATGCAACATTTTAAGCATAATCAGAAAATCGGTTTCCTGAATTTGTGGAAAATAATAGAGGTTTGAATTGTTTTTCCCAAAATTTCTTTATATTTTTGATTTGTGATATTGGAGTCATGAGGCAACAACAGTTTAAGAGGGATTTCCAAGTTTAAATATTTTTTTTTGCATTCTTCAATATATTCTTTGTACTTCTCATAATTTCACTTTGAAACAAGCGTCAACGACTTTATTGAACCTTTGAAATACTTAGAACAAATAAATGAGTCTCTTCTTAAGATTTCTATTTTATTAAACAACACTTTGCATGAATTTCCCTTGAAAGCTGGAGAACTATGTGTGATCTCACTAATTCCACTTTTAAACAAGCATCAACGACTTCTACGTATTTCAAACAATTCAATGTGTTTTTTGTCAAATACGTTTGCTAAAATCTCGTATGAAATTGCAACATTTCTGAATTTGGAGAATTCTGACCTATACACAGGTCATTACTTCAGGAGATCATCTGCGACATTTCTTACAGATAATATTAATAATATTATATTAATACCATGCTTCCTTATCTATATTTTCATATTTTGTACATGATTATATTCAACACGGGCAATCGAAAATATTTTCCAAAAGCTCGGGAAACCGATTTTCTGAATAGGTTAAAAACATCGCATTTGTGCTTTAGAGTAAGTGTATACGTAGATCAAAGTCATTGAAGTAATTTTCATTTAAGTCTGGTTAAGGGACACCATGAGAGGTATATATTTACAATAATAATAATATTAATAATAATTTGATCTAAACTCATTCTACTTTTTTAATAGAATTCCTGAGGTTGAAGTCGATGGGTGTCAAGGGCATGGACGAGACACCATCAGAAGTATCAGTTCTTGCAGACTTAGCATTGGTGGGCCTGAACCAACAAATTAAATGTAAAATTTCACTAAGAAATAATTTATCCTGTGTAGGAGATTGGGAGGAAAGATCATGGTCAGATTAAAAATAAAAAATGATTCATGTATTTAAGATAACACCAGGTTTTGCTGTTCATATTTTGAAGATTTTATATTTTATATGACTACTAAAGTGTAACAATTATTTACCTGGAGTGATAATCTGACATTTCAAGATCATTTTCAGGTAAATTATCTTCCCAGTCCAAAATAGTGTCATACAATTTACCTCTACATGTACGTCCCCTTAACATTGATGATCTTTTGCAGTCTTCATTTAAACATTTTTTGCCAACAGTTGTTGTAGCTTCAGATCTAACAAATTGCCTGAAAAAATATTATATTGAACAGTAAATAATTGAAAAAAAACCTATATACAATCCCACATTGTATACATACATACAATGTCTTTAACTGGATTATAAACACAATAAATCAAACAATGGAAAACTATCATGCCATTTATAAACTGCTGTATTTGGAATTGGCTGACTTCGACCATAGAAGATTTAATCAAATGAAGAAAAAATTGCCGGAAAATGACTTGGAGAAACTAAGTGTATTGATTGCATGTGTTGACAAAGATAAGCTCAGAGAAAAATCATATCATTTACGAATATTTGGCTCAGTATAATCAGGCAATCAATTGAGGGTCAGTCCACATCAATTCAACCAAAAAATAATAATTTTTTCACCAAACACTTTACATTTTTATGAAATTTGTTACATTTGTTCTATATTTAAAGATGAATAACAACACCAAATTTTGAATTTTTATCTCACATACTTTTTGAGTTATGGCACTTTTAAGTTTTGTTGTTTCTCATATTCCAAACCTTTGATAGTACCAAGTAAATCTTTTATTAGAATACGAAAAAAATTCTCATTTACTTATTTGACACCCTACCTTGGTGAAATTTTCAAGGTAGGTTCTTATAAGTATAAGAAATTGAAAAAAAACATATAACAGAATCGTAAGTTAAACATGAAATAATTTAAAATTAAATATATCAAAAAGAGGATGGAATAATCAAGAATTTGGAATGGACAGCCTTCAAATACAGCAAATAGTGAAATATGATCTCCAAACATTAAAATATAATTTATTCTTCTTTAACAAACTGTACCCATTTATTGAAACCAAGAGAACTTTCGCATTGCTCGTAATTAATATATTGTAACTTGCAATGGCCTTAAAAAATAGAAGAAAATACACAAGAATTTTATTTTATTGAATTAAAACCAATTTCATGCAGATAATTTTGGGGAAAAAAATTCTTGATTATCTCATCCTCTTTTTGAGATATTTAATTTTATGCTGAGCCATGTTTACATTTTCAATATTTTAAAAAGTCCAAAATATAATTTTTTTGCATAATTTTATGTTTAATTTAGGGTTCTGTTGTATATTTTTTCAATTCCTTATACTTATAAGAACCTACCTTGAAAATTCCACCAAGATTGAGTGTTAAATAAGTGATTGAAATGTTTTTTCGAAATATGAGAAATGATAAAACTTTAAATTACCATAACTCAAATAGTAT
Organism: Diorhabda sublineata; assembly: GCF_026230105.1. Taxonomy (NCBI): domain Eukaryota; kingdom Metazoa; phylum Arthropoda; class Insecta; order Coleoptera; family Chrysomelidae; genus Diorhabda; species Diorhabda sublineata. Next base: position 19,341,746 of record NC_079475.1, read on the forward strand.
GTAACAAGTAGTAATCTACTAATGCCAGGGATTATCCAGTTCTCTCCTCTGTATAGCTGGCGCCCCCCGCTCCCATCACTCCAGTCCCCCGCCCTTTCCACGTACCCAGCACGAGCCTGTAATAAACTATAGTTCAGAAAATTCAATGTTTTACCTTTCACAAGTATTACATTGTCCAACAAACATATTTCCATGTAATTCTGCAATATTCTGCCTAGATAAACCACTCCTTAAATGAAGTCCATCAATATTCTGACTTATAACATACTGCACAATGTTCTTCTCTATTAAAGATTTAATAGCCATATGAGTTTTGGTAGGTTTTGCATCATTAAAAGAGATATTAATATTTGGTTTTTTTCCTTGCTTTTCCAATGTCCATACCCCACTTGGACCTCTTTAAAAATGTGTTATTATGGTGACACGAAATTAAAAATACCATATAAAAAAAGTTGCACTCACCGAAAATCTGGAATGCCAGCAGAAGTACTAATACCTGCACCAGTATGTACAACTATATGTTTTGAGTCTTTCATCCACTGTACCAAAAGCTCACATTTTTCATTGACTTTTTCTTCAGAATCGAATTTCTAATAGAAGAATGCGGTAATAAAATATAAATATTGTTAATTATAAAAATCTTACCTCCGGTGTACCCAATATACCTTTATTTTCATATTCTGACAGACCGTCTGCATAATTACACGACATTTTAAAAAAAACTCATAAACTAATTGTAAACGGGTGAATTATGTACATTATTGTTTACGATAATGTGTAATAAACAATACAAAGATGTGTAACCTCTAAGTTTATATCCTGGCATTTGCCACTATTGCCAACAGTTCCATAATACTTTCACTATGAAACGATTCTCATCACAAAAAATCAAAATAGTTACCATAATTATCTTTTAATGATATAATTATGCGTTTAAAAATATACTACCTAAATTTTTCAAATCATTGGTATCTAAAGACAATTAATTCGTAATAATTTTCTATCAAATCCATTCACTTGTATAACAAATTGCCTAAACTTAAATATCCCCATCCAACAGTTAACAAAAAGTTTCAGAGTAGTTGGTAGCTTTGATGCAACAATCTTTCTATCACCAACTTAATGGCAATTGCTGTTAGTTCGTAAAATTTTTAAAAATCCACAGGGTTTTAGCCCATCTCCGAACTTTTTACTATTAAATATATAAATTTGTTAATCTTACATCATGGCTGACAAAGTATGTATTCAATTTTCGGGCATATTAAAGTTTTTAATGGAATATTAACATTACGGTATATATACATATTTATAAATGTATTTAATTATTTTAGGTTGAAGAGCAAGTTAAAAAGAAGAGAACTTTCAAAAAGTTCACCTTCCGTGGTGTAGATTTGGACCAATTATTAGATATGCCAAAGTAAGTAGAAAATAAAATATTTCTAAACTAGATAAAAATTTAAATATTTCTTTCTAGCGAACAATTAATGGAATTGATGCATTGTCGTGCTAGAAGGCGTTTCACGAGAGGTTTGAAGCGCAAACCAATGGCTTTGGTTAAAAAATTGCGCAAAGCCAAGAAGGAAGCTCCTCCATTAGAAAAGCCAGAAATTGTTAAAACTCATTTACGCAACATGATCATCGTCCCAGAAATGGTTGGCTCGATTGTAGGTGTTTACAATGGTAAAGCCTTTACACAGGTTGAAATTAAACCTGAAATGATTGGACATTATCTTGGTGAATTCTCTTTAACTTACAAACCTGTTAAACATGGTAGACCAGGTATTGGTGCTACCCACAGTTCTAGGTTTATTCCTCTCAAATAAATTATTTTTTGTTATTATGTAGGTTAACAATAAACAATTTATGAGAGGGACTCAATTTTTTTCACTCCTATTTTTAGCAGTAATAATTTGAAAGTATTTAACTAATTTTATTGGTAATTCAAGCTATTCAGTAAACAATTTTACAAAATGTAGTTTTCTTCTAATTAATATTAAATCTACTAGTAATATGATATAATTCAAAGTACACTCCTATCTGACATATTGAATTTGAAAATATGGAATAAAAAATATAAAAACTTTATACAAAGTTCACTCCATTTGTAGAATTTTTAATTCAAAATTAAATTTCGTAACATTGGAGACAGTGAAAATTCTCAGTCTGGCAAGATTACTTTAGTATGGACTAAACTTTTGTTATTTCCATAAATGCATTCATTGAAAAATACTGTAAAGTATTCTTGTAATTAGACTTTCCCTAAGAAATTGACCACCATTGACTGGTATATGGAATTTCGAAATGAGCAAACGAGTACTGATTATGCTTAAGATAAAGATATTCTAAAAAGCAGTCTCGCAGAGAACAAATAAGTCATGAAAATCATTAAGAATACTGCAGTATATAGTGTTAAATCATTTTAAAAAATAGTGTCGCAATCCTTAATAATGAATTGATGGTTCAGAGCATAGTTTGTGATGCTTAACATGGATTTATCATTATACACTTGAATCAAAACTGAGGTCATCTGAATTGGGTATAGCCTGTAAAAATTATCCAAATCATCATAGACCAGCAGAAACATTGGTAACAGTAAATCATGGTTACATGTAAGACGTGGGGTAGGGTAGACATGAAAATTGTGACAGCATTTTTGCAACTATTATTATTTGTTCTTAATTAAGCACTTTTATGTAATTACGTTACAAATTAACTAATTTTATTTATAACAATTAATTGCTCATAGAAATAATTATTAGGTTAAAACAATTTGACACCATCTTTTGATCACAACGCTGGCCTGGCGGCCACAGAGTAAGGTTATTTAGTACCCGTGACTTGAACCCACACCGCTACCTTCGTTGTCTGATCGTGGTTAGGATCTATAGATCAACCAGATCTAGGACCCACAATCAACTGCGAGATGATCTGCCTGACCTCAGTTCATAGTTTCTGAAATATCTCTGTTGATGGCCTATATAAAAAGAAAATAATTTTACATTTCAAACCAACAATGTATAAAAAGTGGTGTATTCAAATAAATCAAGAAACTTTGGCTTTATAATACTAATAAAGAAATATAAATGTTTTAGTGAAACTGTTGAAAATTTTAAACAAAATCAAAGTATTTGTTTAACTTCAAGTTTTGCGAGTGAAATGTGACGATATTCATAAAAACATTGGTACACCAATAATTGAAATTATTTTCAGGAATAATGTAATAGTCAAGCATTATTATCAATTTCCGACAACTGAAAATTAAAAACAAATAAATTATTTAAACAAGTTGCTGTAATTTGTGTTGCATCTCTTGACGCTGAAGGGCAAGACTGCGCAAAAGTTTCATGCGCATAATTGAAATTTTTGACAGACCAAAGCAAATACATTTTTGGACAATTTACAGGTGGTAGTTAGACGGTGTTGTATAGTGGCTCGTTTTGTCGTTTTGTTTTGATGTTTATTTTCCGTTTATTTAAAATATGTGTACTAGTGGCTGAAATTTAATAAACAATGCCAATAAGCTTTATAACTTCCATCTACAAATTTTCATTTAAACATTAAAGTGGACGGACACAATGGAGTTCGTGGATTATTCAAAAACGTTTTTTTATATAATCACAGGTAAGTAAAGTTGAAAAACAATAAACGTGTCTTTCATTATTAATTATTTATCTTTTAACAAAGGTAAGCTCGAAGTAGTTGATGACTCATAGTTCTTGTACGTAAGGAGGTTAACCACTTTGCATTTTTCTTGTTGAATACAGTTGGAACACTAAAACTCGAGATAAAATTCATTGAAAAAAATGTATTTTGTCAAAAAAAATATTTATAAATACTTGCACATATTTCATATATTATTTATTTCATATATAGAAAATGTGTTAAATCAGTAAGTATTTACCAAAAAGTTGAATATCTTACTGTAACCATTATATATTTTTCAACATTTATAATGTGAAATAATAGAAAACAACTTCATTAGATTGAACTTTTTAATAATTAGAAGAATAATTAAATTGTGATTGATCCAGATAATTTTATACTTCAATAACAATAAGTGCAAACTAAATAAATTTTGTCTAATTTAACCAGGAAAATAGCTATGTTGCTCTAAACATGAACCAATACACTATTTTTCAAGTTCTACAAATGAAAATAATGAGAAAAGAATATCTACATTTTGCAAGTTCTGATAAGTGAAGAGCGCATCAAATTATATTAGAAATTAATTTGTCTAGAGTTTGAACGAGCATTGTTATGTGAGACTTTGAAACAAGTAAGAATGGTAGTAAAAGTAATATGTGACTTGCATGCAATAGATATGAAGTGAATAATTACTTCCTCTTTAGGTATTCTCATTGTTACATATTTTGCAAATTATATAACTGACTAATTTTAATATATAAAATCGGATGATCTTTAAATCAGAAATAAATTTTATTTGAACAATCAGGTTAGAGACTATTTTTTGTTAAGTATAAAAGGCTTGAGTGAGGTAGGTATCTCCTTTGGTGACCTAGCCAAAAACTATTTTCCATCAATGGGATTTGAAGAGATTATTTCTGAGGTGATTTGCATACATTTGGATAATCTTAGGCTAGAATGATTATCTGCTTTATTTTGGTTTTAGATGGTTTGCTGCTTAATTTTCTATGCTCACCCTCGTTAAAGTTGTTGAGGGGATCTTGCAGTTTGTCAACCTCTAACCTTTCATTTATGTCTGATATTAATATTGTCATAAATTCGACTCCTTGCTTACTATTGGGTATAGAAGTGGTGAAAATTTAAAGAGACTGTTGTGTGTGTGTAGGTATTACACAAAAAATCATTGACAAAAAAATGTTTCTATAATCTTATTTTTAGTTTACATTTTACATTAGTTTGTATCAGCTGTATAGTTTAAATTGAATAAATAGATTAAATTTAGTTAAACCTATATCTTAGGACATATGAAATCTGATGTTAATATGCCAATTTGTTTATTTCATATGTAAATATAAAAGTCTCTACAATTTATACAACTCGAATAAAATTCAATGGTGGTAGAGATACTGGAAAATAAAAGTCAATGAAACGAAAACCACCCACCTTACATGCCAAAGAAACATGTAGTTAACATCAATAAATCCACAAAGCAGAGTATACAATTACCTTGGAAATCCTCACATGGAAAAAGTGAGATTTATGAGCCACTGAAAAACCTGAATAGACAATATAATATTTAACAATTACTCCCAACTGAGCTGGTCTAGATATGTCAACTGACATAGCACCATAGTATGGTCTTACACACAGGTCTTTATTTCTATAAAGCGACTTGGTTCTCTTATTGTCAGATTCTAAGTATTTCTAATAGCCATAGTGCAGCGCTGCTATCTAGAGTTGCTAGAGATGGACGTGGATAGGGCACTGTTACTTTTATTTATAACAATACGTTGCTTATAGAAATAATTATTATTAGGTTAACACAATTTGACACTGTCTCCTGATTACAACGCCGACCTGGCGGCCACAGAGTGAGCTAATTTAGCGCCCATGGAATGAACCCACTCCACTATCCTCGTTTCCAGACCTGTATGTATGGTTGTGGTATATAGTGTTGTGTTAATTAACAATTGTGAAATAAATCATCACCTACTCATTTAAGTGTGGATGTCAGATTTTTTTACTCCCTTAAGTTATTCAGTATAACTTGTACTCACAGATATAAATTGTAGATTAAAGACAAAATAGTCATACTGAACTTGAGCCGTATGATGAGTGGTGAGGGATACCAATATCATAGTTCATAGGTCAAAAAAGATACTTGTGGCTGCAAATTCCACATGCAATAGACATATAGGTTTTGTAACCAAAATGGTGTTTGGTGCAGAAGAATAATCCAAATAACCTTTCTTTGTCAAATACAAGTTTAACATATTGTCAATTGTATTAGTGGAACTTATTAAGTACCTTCATATACAAATATGCAAAAAATAAGTCTTTATTGATATTAGTAAGCTCAAAGTAGTAAAAGTTTGTTGATTTTATTTTTTTACTAGCTGACCCGGCAGACTTCGTACTGCCTCAATCAATAATAGAAGACCTAATCTTTTGTATAAAATAAACTTAAAACATACAAAAGGAATACTTTTTTTATTAAAACAAATAAAAAAAAATGCTCAGTAAATAAACAAAGATGACGGTTTTCCAACGTTCGAACACGCGACGTATAATTTTGTCCATGCACGCGAATTAAGGAAACTCCAAGTTGATTCCGGAAGCTTCCAATTGGCCTTGCGATTTATTTATGGTCATCACAAAGGCCAGACATACCGGAAATTGTACCTTTTCCACAGCCAGTCTTGTTCCATTGCACAGTTGATGAATGTTACGCAGCGTGATGACAACTGATCTTACTTTTAACTGCAAATGTGAGGTGGTAATCCAGGCAATTCCAGTGTATTTAAAAACTCAGTGGGATATTTGACTATGTTATCCCGGTTCATAACGGTTTGCACCGATTCGAAGAAAACCAACTGTCCCGGAAGAAAATTCTGAATGGTCGCATTGAGATTCTCGATACTTTATTTTCCGCCGCCAATATTTCTCGTTCACCCAGCCAATTATGGTTATTGAATTGTTGCGCTATATCCGAGAAAACACGCTGAATCAGCTTCTCTTTTGAGTCTGTGATCTGACAGAAATCTGTGGGTAATGTTATGAATTCGGGCGAGGTATCCACTGTGACTTTATTATTTCCAATGTGTAACAACTGCTTCGTAAACACATTGCAGTTTCAGCTTGTCCCAAAAATACTCGCATGTTAGCAGTAAACTGTCACTATCACATAGGATCATCGCGGCGATCTTCACCCACAAACATAGAAGGATGCCCTCTGTGTCTTAGGTATCGATCGACATAGAAGATGGATCGACTTATTAGTTGGTTGTCAAATGTCAAATATTAGAGTTGCGTTCAGAAATTTAATTTTAACAAAACATCAAAGAAAAATAAAATTGTTTTTATTTAATTTCGTTTTCATATTTTTTCGCCTTTCAAACCTTCTCTGGACTTCCACAAATAATTCAAGACCAAAATTAGCCAAATCGGTCCAGCCGGTTCGAGTTTTAGCGAAACTAACGAACAGTAATTCATTTATATATATATATATATATATATATATAGATATATAGATATATAGATATATATAGATATATATAGATATCACAAATAATAGTTATAGTAATATATATTTATATATTGAAGATGCTTCTAAATATTTTAAAAATTAGGTTCGCATTGTCATCTTTACTTAATTACCGTTTTTTCCAAGGTTGTATACCTTAAACTTGCCATTGACAAACAATGTAATAGATTTGAGAACACTGACAATTTTTCTATAATAACCGTGTTTCCTTTAAGTGAATTAAAATACCGTAAAAGTATATTCTTTCTTTAGAAGGTTATTGTTCTTTATCAAAAGGTTAGTTGATGATGTTTACTATGTAAAATTACTAAAAACCGTTAAGCACTTGCAAAATAATGGTGTAAGCTAACTTACCACATTCTTGGACACATCATTCTAAACTCCAAAAATAATACAATAATGGAATAATTTAGGAGAGATATGCATTAACAATGTTCCCCTAAGTAAAGTAACTTGTTCCTTCTAAATCAATTATTTAAAATGGACGATACAAAGAGACACTAATAAGTAAAGTGAGGAAACTTATACTGTTTATTATTGTACTATGTAGGTGTTAAGAGATATCTAGAGAACATAATTTACCTGTAAAGGAAGAAGCAAACAATGCTACTGATCATTAAAACATTATATTTATTCATAATAATTAAATAATTGATTTGGTATAATATTGGTCTTCAAATATCAAAAATCTTATCTATACGAAAAGAGACGCCTCAGTACGAACTAAATAGTAAACAACTTGTCCAGGGCCGCATCACAATATTCACTTTTCAGAATCAGTGAATCATTTCAAAGTATAGATAAACAATATTACACAATACATAATTCGAAATATTTTTTCTATGATCATTAAATAGGTACTTTTAGAAGGGCTTTAGATTCACAGTCAGTAATTAGTTGTAAGCTGATGTATAAAAGTTCAAATTATTCTTGGATAAACGTGTTGTGAACAATAAAGTATGTGGCAATCGTAGCTTCAAGATTAACCGTCAAAAAGTCGATCTGCAGATTCGGTAAACGTTCTTTTGTGAATAATAAAGAACTTATGTGGCAACCGTGGCCTCAAGATTAAACGTCAACAAGTCGATTTGCAGATTCGGTAAACGTTCTACTAGAGCTTAGCACAGGGAAAGGGAAAACAGTTGAAAAGAGAAGGCAACATCTATCAACAGATGCTCAAAAAGTGATTTTAACTGTTATAACCGACTTTGTAGTCGAAAAATGTCCAGAAAGAAGCTATTTTGGAAAAATGTTTTTGACAAATACTTCCCAGACTACACTGTACAATATTGCAAAGCAGGGTGTGACAATTGGACGAAAAAGAGATGTTTCTGGAATTTTTTTAATAATAAAACCTGATAGGTTAACTCCAATATGCGAAACAATCTACAGTGTGCTCGCATCAAACATAATGCCAAATCTTCAGATTATTTTTGTAGAATTGAAAAAGAAATAATTTAACCTATCACACAATAGATTCTAACTTTTTTCATCCAAAACTATTAATTCGTCGTTAAAACTCAGCTATAACGCAAATTTCCATATATCTTCACTTTTTTTCGATGGAATTCAAATAACGTGTATTCACCCTTAAATAATTTCTTTTCTAGCAGAGCGCAACCACCGGTTTTTTTTTTCTAAACGTCGAACGTCGAATTTTGTAGGAAGCAGTTACCCTTCTAAGTACTAAACCATCGATTGCATCACCCTCAATGCTTTTTCTACATCCGTTATCATCATTCTGGCCACTTTTTGTCCATCACTTGGTGATGCAGTTAAGCGTAGGTGATTTTTGACAATTGTGGTCGTTCCAATCCAAAGGTCTTCTCGACTTTGTCATAGGTCACAGCTTCAAAGATTTCTGAGTTAACGATAGTGGGCGAGGACAAGGTTCATCTCTCCTCCTTCTCAATTTCAGGATACTAAGTAAACACTATTGCTTGCTAAAGTAAGGACTGGACAAATCATTTCACTAAAGATTGATGACATTCTTCTAGTGGGCCTTTTTTAAAATGTATATTAGGGTTCAAATCACGACGATCAAATTTCGTTGCAGTGCAAAATTTTACACTCATTTAATCTGTAGTGCCCCGACCGTAGCGAAGCTTCAACTGAACGGATTCAGCCCTCATTCCGGTTATAAAATCAACAAATCCCAAGCATTCCATCGAAACTGTTTTAGGAGGCAGTGTTCTAGTATGTCTAGAAATTTCTAATACAATTTTCGTACAATCTGATCTACAAATTTTCATACAAAACAATACTAAAATATGTAAAATATATGTACAGAAAATTTACTTGGTTATCTCGGGTCGTGTGTGATTCATTACAAAAATGTTTTTAAAATAAATATAAAGATTACTATTACCGATATATTTTTTTTTGGTTCATAAAAATCTAATGTAAAATTTGGGGTGAAACAAAAAATGGAGGCTTCAACGGGTTTGTTGGCCAAAAATGGAATCTCTTCCTCATTTTTTCGCAATGTTCCGACAATTTTTCAGCCAAATTGTAACTTGAGTAACAATTGTGTTTGGTAATATTACGACCAGAATTGCCAAATTGGTTCAACAAGTCTTAAAACTATGTCTGTGGGGGAATTTGCGAGGATGTACTGTTCTGGTTTTTGAGTCTCAGCACACATTTCATATTTATGTAAATAAAAAGTCCGGGCATCAACAAGGGCAAAAACTTCGATCTCATAAGATTTCGGATTGTTGGGAATATATTGCCTAAAGCCAACTCGACCTCTAAAAGGTATGAGTTGTTTATCAATGGCCACATACTCAAAGAGAGAGAGAGTATACTTCTTGAAATTTTGTACAGAGGACCTCGGAAATCTCCCTCGCATGTGCTAATTTGTCTGATGTGGCTCTGTTTGACCAATCGCTAATATCATCAAACCTTAGATGCCTCTCAATAGGAAACTGAACCTCTGGAGAGACATTGCTAATCTGGAAACTTCTGGTCCATCGCGGCCTCCTAGATCTTTTAAATTAGTGTGAGCTCCTCTATAAACTCCAGCTAACATAAGTAGGCCAAAAAGATATCGTCCCCATCTGTTTTTCTGCAATCTTGCGGGCGTTTGTGATGACTAAATGGTTAATATATTTTTTTGCCCTTCATTCGCTTACCCATTTAATTTTATTTTTTCTCGAATAAAAAAATTCTACTTCCTGATTTTAGGCCATCTCTTTCTCCTCCTCATCTGCACTCTGCTCAGAATTTGTATTATGCTAACTAAAATGTTATTGGTCAGTCCCTACTCGACTAATGCTAATTAAACGCTACCGAGAGAATGAATTTTTCGGAGACGTCTCGAAAAAAATTATTTTTCCGAATTTTCTCATCAGTGCACTATCATTGGCGAAGATTTATAAACTCGTGTGGCTTCGTAAGGGCCTGTGTAATTAAATGCTAATCAAATGCTGCGAAATAACTGAATTTTTCGGAGATGTCTCGAAAAGAATAATTTTTCCGAATTATCTCGGCAGTTTACTATTATTGGCGAATTATACACGCTCTTACGGAGCCAAAAGCGTCTATAATTTTTTCTAAAGTTAGTAGAATAGCCAATTTCTCAAAAACTTTCACAGAATAAAATTTCGTGATATGACACTTAATTTTCCGTTTATTGTGTGTTTTTTGGCACCAATGAATTAATTTGTTCCATTTGATTTCATCACACATTGAACAGTAGGCATATAACTTTTTACATGATCTATGAATTAGTAGCTATTCATTTTGATATATTATTCACATATGATTTGGTCTCTGAAGACGAAAATTTGTTTTTTGAAACGCCGATCAGTATAATTGTGTAGGTGAAGTGGTAGTAATGTATAGTGTGATTATCACCATCGGTTTAAGGATAAGGAGGTTATAAAGAACGAAGAAATCGGGAAGACCTGAATGATCATTGTTTCAAACACTTTTACAGACATTTCTAAACCCGAAATAATCTAATTAAATACCTAATCCAATTAATTCGCTAATCGGTTCATCCTTACTGGTTACATGAAGGATTCTAATCGTATAAGCTTAACAATAAACGGTTTTCGGATCTAATTAATCAATTATACAGAGCGTGGCGCGAAAAGTTTTTATAAAAAAGTAATAGAGTTGTCTTAGCAATCTGAAAGTATTAAGTTGTACGTCTTAAAGGACGGTGGGTTCAAATATAAAATTACCAAGAAACACGTCATTTTTTTTCCTAATCATTTTTCAATATAGTCTCTTTATAAGTCTATACACTCTTTTCAGTAATGTTTTAGATGCAAACCAGATCCAGCTAATACGGTGGTTGGTAATCAATTCGGAATGAAATTCAAGAATTGTAACTATAGGGTTTACCGAAATGTAAGAAGATACGCTGCTCTGATAGAAAAGTACTTGGTTTTCTTTCAAATGTGGTGTTTTCTTTTACTCTCTCTTATTGTTATCCGTGAGAAGTTTTCAACGGATTTCTACCACGAACATTTTTTTAATAATCTTTTTCATTTTTCAATAAGACTTTTTAAGTCTATACACTTTTTCCAGCGGTGCTCTTAGCTCTGATCAAAATCTATCCATTAGGCCGGCACCGCACATTGGGGCCAATGTTGGCGCCAACTACGCTCGTCAAATAATAATAAATTGTCTTAACTTGTTTAGTCTGCGAATTATTTTTTTAAGTAAATAATGTCACCTCAGGAGATATGTTCAAATGAAAACGTTTTACTGTTTTTGAAGCTTTATCAAGCGAAACCAGTTTTATGGCTCTGCTTGGAGCTACTGAGCTTGGTTTCAATAACTTCCAATGCTTTTAAAAATAATACCGCCAACATAGACCAAACATTTTTTTTTTACAGAAAAACTAAACTTCCACGAAAAAATGTAAATAAACGAGACATATAATGGCATTATAGCAGGTTACATAATTTTACTACCAAAAATTAAAGATTAAACACGTGTTTTTGTACACATTTCACGATTCTAAATCGAAGAACCAAATAATAAAAAAAAATATCCAACTCTGATAAGGTCCATCTAATTAAAAACCAAAGAACCAAAAATTGTGATGATAGTATTTTTTATAACGCCAAAAAAATTCATAAAATTTACGCTTTAGTGCTGACGCGCTTCGTCCATTTTGAAATCATTGACCCAAAATTTTCTTTAACTGTTGAAAGAGGCGCCTCGACATTTTAAAAAATACGCCAAAAACGAATGAAAACATTTTCGTATGACAAATAAATTATCTTTTTTTTTAGTGGTGCGGAAGATAGAATCTAAATATAAATTTGTTCCAGGTTTATGAACTTTTTTGGTCTTATAAAAAATACAATTTTTTTCAATTTGGTGAACTTTGTAATAGTTGACTAATTTCTTCATATTTTTTGGATCTTCGGCTTGGAATCGTGAACTATGTACAAAAACGTGTGCACAAAAATGTTTAATCTACTTCAATTTTTTGTAGTAAAATTATTTAACCTGCTTTGTCATTATATTCATATTTTTTCGCCAAAGTGCAGTTATGTTGTGAAGAAATATTCGTGTCGGAAATCCGTGGATAACTTCACGCGGGTGTTTCAATTTTTGGGAGATAGTCTTTGACAAAATGCCATTGTTATACAAAAAAAAACATTGCCATCACTTTTCACGGTCGATGAAACCATCTCCTTTTCCCAAAGGTTTGCCTTTCGCAATGCACTGTATTGATTGCTTTTTCGTTTCAGAAGTGTAATGGTGAATCTAGGTTTCAATACAGTTATAAATTGACCCAAAAATCGGACTCATTTTGCCTTAATTGCATCAATATAGGTGCTTCACGCAGGCTTTTTAGGCCCAGAGTTGGAAGTGATGCTCTTACATTCTTTCCTATTTTTTGCTTTTGTTTTCCAGTCCCGAATTTCTCTCACTTAGGTCTTCCATCACCTCCGCGTACCATCTTTTTCTTGGTCCTCCTTTTTTTCTGATTCTCCCTTGTTCTATGTCCATAATTTTTTTGTTGCCGTAAAATCTGGTATTCTCTGTAAATACGCCCAGCCACTCTATTCTTTTGGATCTTATTATTTTGCTTAGTTCTTCTTCTCCAAATAGATTCCTTATTCATTATTCGTTTTCCTCAGCCTTATAGCATCTAACTTCAATTCGACGATCTTCAGTATCATTAGATGAACTCTTTCACTGATTGTCGAAGTTTTTGGCCGTCTTGAATACTCGTCAAACAAGCTGATACGGCCACGTTTGATTTCAGCTGCCCAAAATCTTACAGTGATGGTGCAGAGCAGTCATGTCAAAGATAAGACCCGCGGGTCGCTTCCGGCCCCTGGGCCGTATCAATAAGGCCCGCGATCAAAATAAGTTACAGAAAGAAGAATCTTGCTTGTTAGAGCTTTTAGACTTCATTCGATTCCTCTACGGATGTTTTAAATACTCGTACTCTCGAGACTATGGATTGTTAAGTAATTTGAAGGACAGCGCGTGCCTAGACAAGCTATAGAGAAAAACAATATCGCCATCTCTTGTCAGCAAGCGGAAATATCCTATTAATTTTGTCGAGAATATCGTCCACGCGCTTCGAGTCTAGATTAGAACCTTCCTTAACCATATAAAACAAGTGATTCGGTTGGAGAAGGATTTTAATTGTACTGCGAAGTAGTGATTGTGAAAGCATTAGATGTATTTGTTTGGTGTGGGCTCCATAATTGTTACGATTATGGCATAATGTCACAAAAACGTAAAAAAGTTGATGAGTTGATGATAAGTGCAGAGTTTTCTGGTCTAAATGGGAAATTGCATATTTTTTCATAGAATAGAAAGGTACACCACTGTGTTTGATTTGTAATCGACCAGTTGCTAGTCAAAATTCAATTGTTAAACTGAAAAAATAAGAATCGACACATTGTCATCTTTAAAATCTAAACTTCAATGCTAACACAGAGAGCAAAGATGCCCTGAAGTGAAGTTTTATTATTGCATTAGAAATCACGAATAGATCAAAATCTTTCACTGACGGTAATTTTATTAAAGACTGTATGTTGAAAGTAGCCACTCTCAAGAAACACTGTTGCTTCAAGAAGAATCGATTTATCTCAAAATTTGGTTCTTTATCTGAAGGAGAGAATTAAGGAATTTACAAACTTTATACTGGCTGTTGACGAGAGCACTGATACTGTTGATACAACTCAACTTGCTGTTTTTATACGAGATATTAATAGTAACTTTGAAAAAAATTGAAGAACTATTAAAGTGCGTTCCCTTAAAAGATACTACAACAGCAAATGATATTTATTGTGCAACTGGGCATTTGATAGCAGAATATGAACTCGACTGGAATATACTTAGCAGCACAACTACGGATGGCGCTCCTGCCATCGCTGGCAAACATTCGGGCGTTGTAACTAAATAAAAACAGAAAACATCAAGGAATTTTGTGGGATTTCACTGTTTAATTCATCAGGAACAATTGGCATCCAAATATTTAAAAATGGACCATGCCATGCAACCTATAATTAAAATAGAAAATTTTATAAGGAGCAGAGGTTTAAATCACCGACAGTTCAGCCAATTTTTACAAGATTTGAACGAAAAGGTCTCTGAGTTCCCTTATTTCACCGAAGTTCGTTGTCTCGGTCGAGGAGTAGTTTTAGAAAAATTTTTTTGCATTACGTGACCCTATTCAAGGTTTCATTTTAGGAAAAGGCAAACCAATTAATTATAAAAAAGACTGGTGGATTGATTGTGCTTTTTTGGTAGATATGAATAAACACTTGACTGATTGTCACTCAAAGGTATTCATATATTGAAGCCTTTGAAACAAAGCTGAATCTGAGGGAAAATCAGGTAAAAAATCAAACTTTTGGCCATTTCCTCATTTAAAATCATTTCGTACAGGGAACCAAAAAAAAATTGGATGAATATTTTCAACTTCTTCAAAATTTGATTACGGAATTCAACAATCGTTTTGAAAACTTTCACAAAATGAATTAAATGAAATTCCCAATTTTCAACAATCTATTCAATTTTAAAGCTTCACAGGCATCAGTTCATTTGCAAATGGAGTTGTTAGATCTTCAATCGGACAGTATTTTGAAACAAAATAAGAACAAACATCGCACAAGACTTACGAATGAACATCTTCAATCAATTCTTAAAATAACTATAACGAATATGATACCTGACCAATGAGCTTACCAAAAAACAAGAGAAGTCAGCTTTGATACGATTTTTAATAATCGAATATTATATACTTATATAATTTAATAAATAAAATGTTATAATAATTCAGTTTATTTTTTTTTATTTTCAATCTGGCCCACCTACGAATTGAAAATTTAATATATGACCCCAAAAATTGAATATTTAATGACAAATACTTAATGCTTTTCAGTTTAAAAAAAAACTTATACTACTCACTTATACCAATCACACAGAAACTGAGCGTTCAAAATGGCTGCGTAAGTGTTGACATCTTCTGGTTTATTCCGGAAATATACCTGTAATACACGTGAAGCATTTTCAGTTATTCACCAAGTTTCATTCTCGGATTGTTTGATAAAGTATTTTCGACATATTTCGAATTTAAAAGAACAATAGAATGATTAACGATATTTTTATAAATAGCGGAGCAGGTGGACTTACAGCTGTCAACAATAAACGACTTATTTTGTTCATTAATGTATACAAGGTGTTTTAAACTTACGCACACCTCAAATCATTCATAAGTTGTTTTAATCAAATATTTTTTATTAAAATCGTTCACGATCAGCGCACCTCATTAATTTAAGAAAGTAAGAAAGTCATTTGCGGATCGTCAACGGGGTTGCTCTTTGCATTAAAAGTATCATGTGCGTGTTATTCATTTAGGTAGAATTATTCAGAAAAAAATAATAAAAAAATTCTGTCACGTCTGGTTAGGAACTTTTTTTTATTTAACATAATGTTGATATTATATATATATATCCCCTTTTATAGCGTTATACGCCTTTGGGTTCCTGATCTCCAGGCCTGTCTATCTTGCCAGTCGTCGACTGCTAGGTTCCTTTCGGACATTGCTCTAGTGATTCCTTGTAGCCATGTTCTAGGTGGTCTTCCCCTCTTTCTTTTTTCTTTGGGGGTCCATTCTAATATTATTCTTGGTAGTCGTTCTCTTCCCATTCTCTTAACGTGTCCGTACCAAATCAACTATTTCTTTTCTATATCTTCTACTAAAGTTCTTTCTACTTTCAATTGTCTTCTTATTTCCTCGTTTCTTATATGTTCCGTTCTAGATATTCTTGCTGCTCTCCTCCAGAAATCCATTTCCACTGCATTTAAGTTATTTTTTTGCTTTTCTGTAAGTTGCCAAACCTCGGAGCTATATGTAATTATTGGTTGTAAAATGGCGTTGTATATTCTCTTTTTTGTTTCTGGTCTAATATTCTTTTGCCACAGCACTGAGTTCAGGGCTCTTATTACTATTCTTCCTTTGGTTATTCTGTCCCTAATTGTTTCCTCGTTTCGTCCTGTTGTTGTTAGTTTTACACCTAGGTATATGCATTCCTTACAGTTTTTAATTATTTTTCCCTCTAGATCTAAATTCCCAGGTGAATCTTCTGATCCTATACATATGTATTGTGTCTTCTCCGTGCTAACCTGTAGACCCCACTTTTGGTATTCTTCTATAAGTTTTCTAGACATGTACTCCAGATCTTCTTTTTCCTGTGCTACCACTACCTGGTCATCGGCATAGTGCAGTGTATACAAGGTGCTCTCCCCAATAGTTAGTCCCATTCCTTTACATTTTTTTTTTCCAAACTCTTAGGGCTTCATCTATGTATATGTTGAACAGAGTTGGGGATAAACAACACCCTTGTCGCAAGCCTTTGGTTGTTTTGAAGCCGTCTGTCACCTTGTTACCTATTTTTATTTTTGCTGTTGTGTCTCTGTATAGTTCTCTTATAGCCTTTATTAGAGTGGTATTTATGCTCGTTCTTTCCAGAACCTCCCATAATTTTGAGACAGGTACTGTGTCATACGCTTTCTTCAAGTCTACCAATAGTAGGTGCACTTCTTGTGATCTTACGGTTCTCTTTTCGATTATTTGTGATAGACAGAAAATACTATCTATCGTCGATCGACCTGCTCTGAAGCCGTTTTGTTCCTCGGATTCGTATGGGTGATATTCTTCACAAATGATCTCCTTTATTATTTTTCCGTATAACCTACTGAGCGTACTAGTCACTGTAATGCCCCTATAATTATTGCAGTCTTCCTTATTTCCTTTCTTGTATATGGACGTGATCCATCCTTCTTTCCACGTTTGCGGTATTGGTTCTCCATTTAGATGTCTATTGATAATTTCTGTTAGGATATTAAACAGCCTATTTGTTCCTGCTTTTATTAATTCTGCAGGTATTCCCTCTGGACCAGGAGCGCGCCCATTTTTAAGTAGTGTTATAGCTTTCTTTGTTTTTTCTACGTTCTATGTTGATATTAATAATAAAAAAATTTGAATTAATTTCTGTTATAATAGACCAACAGTAATCCTCTAACATATTTTCATCCCAAAATCGATGCTTGATTTTTACCAGAATGTAATCAAACGTTTCCACTGACATTCTTAAAAAATGAAAAAGTCTTATTGGATCAGTGCGAAGTTCATGATACAGGTGATGGAATTCGCCATAAGCAAGTCTATTTCTATTAAGTTCATGAACGCCTTGTATTTTTTTTTGCTTTTCTTTAAAATTAGCCTTCGCAGTCGTGTACTTTCTATAAGTAATAATCGTTTGGATACCAAATTCATTACGTCCTTTTGGTTCGAAAGCTAGAAAATAACTAAAACGACGCTTTACCAATTTGAACAGGACAACGTGCGGCATCGCAGACGGTCACCTCTTGAGCGTCGCCAATGTGAACGCACACTAATACTCTTTTAAATTTGCATTAGGTTCGTTCCAACCCATCAACAAACCGTCCTCGGTACGGTAACGATTCTGTGCAATAGAGATTGCATGTTCCAACCGACTTGGATTGTTTGTGAACAGTTTCCAGGACGGTCTTTTCGATACTTGGTTGATGGTAAGTACAGTTACAAGAACCGTGCATAGCCGGAGATTGTGCAGAAAATATCTATAAACGCTTCCGATAACTGTTCAAGAACGGTCCCGACTAGCAGGTTGGAACAAACCTATCGAAACCTGTTTTTCTATCAAGTTCACGAGTAATAATTTTCATAAGTCGTTCTCCAATGTCCTTCTTTACCATCCGTTCTAATCGATTTTGGAATTTCAGAAATAAAATGAGTTGGTTTAATTAATCTTCATTAATACTAATTGCAATTTTAGTTTGTTCTAATTTTCATGAACGGCATAATTTACGGTATGTTTCACCTTTTTATATGCAATGCAAATGTATAAATGTAACTTTCTCGATTTAAAAGTGCCCAAATTAATATAGTCCACACCTTGAAATTACGATCTTTATTTCTGCTGAACTCTTTTTCTCGTCCAAGTTTAGAAAGCCGTTAATCGCATTAAAAATCAAACATATTTTAGCAATGCTTTAACGTGATACACGATTGCTTTTAGAATTTAAATCATTGAAATGATAATTGTTAAATTTTATCATTCTTAGTCAACTACAGCTTATAAAAAAGTAAATAGTATATACATGGTGTTCCAGGACTTAATGCAAAAAGTTCGGAAGTTAATAATTCTGTGACATAAAAAAATTCTCACATCTCTCGTTTCTGAGTTAAATGCATTTAACGTTCCGAAATGAGAACTCATTTAAATATACCGGGTGTCCGCCGAGAAGGTATACTACTTTGTTTTACCGCCATTTTGGTAAACATTAGTGTTCATATTTGGCAGTTGTGAAGTAGAGATATAACAAATTTATTATGGGAGAATATTCGGCAAACCAACGTGTTTTAATCGTTAAAACAATTTATCAAAATCAATCATCGATTACTGTGACGATGAGAAAGTTACGTGACATTTTTGGGATAAACAACGTGCTAACAAGACGCACTATTTATCGTGTAGTGAATTATTTCGAGGAAAGACGAACTGTAGCTGATAGGTGCAAGCATGGGCCACAACGTAAACGTAAACAAGATCGGTTGAAAACATTACTGCTGCTCAAGAAAGTGTTCAAAACAATCCATCAACCTCAATTCGACACCTTTGCATCCATTAAAAGTCTGGTATGCAATTTGGTTAAGTAGAATTATTGGACATTACTTCTTTCAAACTGAAAAAGGCGTAACGGTAACTGTCAATGGGGAGCGATATCATGATATGAAACTTTTTAACGCTACGACAGAATGCTTTGGGCTTTTTTAACATGTGGTATCAACAAGACGGCGCCACATCGCATAAAGCTAGGATTACAATGGAATTACTGCGAGACCTCTATCCACAACAAGTTATTTCAACAAATGATGTTGATTGGCCTCCACAGTCACCTGATTTGATTGCTTCGGACTTCTTTTTGTGAGGATATCTAAAAAGCAAGGCTTATGCAAACAAACTAGAAACGCTATAGCAACTCAAACAAAATGTTCGTGATGAAACTAATTAAAAACCGCGTAAAATGTGTAAGAATGTAATGAAAAAAGGGCTCATATTTGTGAGGCTAACAGAGGGGGATATTGTATACCATATATAATTGCCAACATTAATTAAAACATTTATCAATATAAGATCCATCTCTTTCATTTAATCAACAATTATAAACAAGTAGTATATTTTCCCGGCGGACACCCTGTATTTTCCAAATTATCCATTCGAACATTATGAATTTTTAATGGATGATTACGTGTGTCCTGAAGGCCAGGGGCGGCTCATCCCTAATGGTTAACAATCTGTAACTTTTTCAGGGACAACCTGTACAATCGAAAAATAGCAAAAATGAATTTTTAAATCGATTTTTCCACAAAAAGTTACTCTTTGTTCAACTCGATAAAATTTATGGAAATATGTAGATTTTTAGGTCATTGTACATGCCAAGGAAACTGCACATTGTCGAACATCGTGTTACTTACATAAGGAAAAAATTGGAGTGTAGAAAAATTTAGCTGGTTAGTCTAGAACCTATCAAATAAAAGCAAAAAAAAACTATAATACATCTTCGAAGTGTACACCTTGAACTTCTACACTCTTCCGTCGTATACGGAGGATATTTTTTTGAATTTAGAAGAGCATTCCAAGATTATGCCTTATAGCCTCACAATGGAAGTTTATTCTATCGATCATTTCGGTCCTTCTGTCTATAATAATTTATTATTAGGAAATTATTATTAATTTTTTTCCTTGAGCCAGTAATATGATCTTCGATAGTATGTAATACAAATTTTTATTAGTTCTCCAAGAAATGCTTGATTGTGTTTTAATATCTACTCTAAGTATTTTCAATCAAAATTTACACTTTATGATAATTTTCTTCAGAATTTGGCGAACGGTTTCCTTGGTATGTACAACGATATAAAAATCTACTTAACCATAAATTTTAGCGAGTTGAACAAATATCTTTTTGTTAAAAAATAAATTATTATCACGCCATCTACTCACTCCCTAATTTTTTGCTCCCGGAACATTCTGTAGATGGTCGATCCCATTTCACCTTAATAGAATAAATTAAAATTTTCTAGATATGTTTTTTTTGTTACGAAATTTCATCAAAAATTGGGCTCTGAAAAAATATATACATTGAAAATACTGAACACACTATTCACTACTACTACATTCATAATTACATCGTCTGACGCGGTTTCTGTAATAAAGTTATCGTCTTCAGAGACCAAAACTAAGTTAACCTTCTTATACATCCTAAATTTTCCTATCAATGGATCTCCTCCAGCAAAGAAGATTTTCAACTAGAAAACCTACTTCAGCGAGAAAGTGAAGTATAGGGAATAAATGAAGAATTTATATTATCGTTTTTTTGCTAATTATAAAATTCTAGTACTGACCTAACCTAGTAAAAGAAAATATACAGTGTGTCTACTTAAGTTGGAAGCATATGGAAAACTTTTTTATTAGTGGTTTTATGAAAAAAAGTTATTCTTGACAAAAAGTTCTACACGGCTTCCCATTAAACATATTTTCAAACAGTACTCTAACGTTTAATGTACTATGGATGGAAGCACCGTCTTGTTGGAACCAAATTGGCATACGTTCTTGTGCAGAATGTCGTGAATCACTTACACTTGCTTTTCTAACAATTGTAAGTATTGTGCGGCATTTAAGGAATGTCGAGAAAAAAAGGGCCAACCAATTTATTTTTATACACACCACACCATACGTTCGTTTTAAAATAATATTGGTTCCGAGTTTTTATTACAAAGTTTGGATTACTGTTAGACCACCAGGGACAATTTTGTGATGAAATCGTTCCGTTTGAAGCAAATGTCGCCTCATCGGAAAATATTATAGTTCTTGTAAAAAACGGGTCTTTATCCAACTTTCCTTGGATCAGAGCGCAAAATTCCACACGAATATCGTAATCCCTTGGTAGTAACGTGTGTACAATTTGCGGTTTGTATGCATGATATTTATTACCTTTCAAAATATTTACCACTGTATCTTTACTTACTGAAGTAGTTTGGATTGCAGAGGCCCTTTTTCTTAATGACATTTTAGTGTCTTCTTCTAGGACAGAAAGCATCACTTCAAATTCAATGTCTTTATTCGCAATCCGTTTTCGTCGTTTGCAGTTTGCAGTTGCCTCCCCTCCCTAGAAATCAAATGTAACTAGCCGCAAAGCGACCAAAGTTCTAAGGCCGTGCGAGCAATTGACTTCCTTACCTACGAGTATTAATAAATTCCGCATCGC
Source organism: Diorhabda sublineata (assembly GCF_026230105.1). NCBI lineage: Eukaryota > Metazoa > Arthropoda > Insecta > Coleoptera > Chrysomelidae > Diorhabda > Diorhabda sublineata. Next base: position 19,363,740 of record NC_079475.1, read on the forward strand.
ATGACAAACTAAGGTTTAATGGATATTGTAGAAAGTATTGAAATATTCAGAATAGCATTTAGATTTTGACATCCGTTTTTAAAATCGCCGTCATTTTTATCACAACTATATCAGATTTGTAAAAATATGTCCGGAATCCGGAAAAAATCCGGAAAAATTTGTAGACGAAATTATAAAGGAAGCTGCTGTTGTTGCAGAGAAAGTCATAGAAGCAATCATCCAGCAGAAAGCCCTTCAGAATACTGGAAGAGTTCTTTAGTAATACCATACTTGGATTCAATTATCACCTCCCTTGAAGTACGTTTTGCTGAAGAAAATACGCCATCATTTGGATTATGTTATACCCGGCGCAGATGCAAAAGATGACAACTGAAAATCTGAAACAATCTTGATAATCTATTACCCAGTTTCATGATTTACCGAATATAAAGAATGAAATCGAACTTTGGCAGAAATTGTGGCCCGATAGGCTTAATCTAACAAATCTAACAGTTGTTGAAGTCCTAAAAGAAACAAATTCCTTCTTTCCTGAAACGAAAAAAGCATTAAAAATTTTGATCGCTTTACCATGCACGACCTGAACAGTAGAGCGATCCTTTAGCATCCTTAGAAGACTAAAAGCATGGCTAAGAAGCACCGTGGCACAAGATCTCCTCAATGATCTGGCCATGATGAGTATATACAGAGTTATAATAAATAGAAAGTGATTGAAAGTTTTGCTAAAAATCTACGCAGCTTATGTTTTAATCAAATATTATTTTTGTTAATATAAATAATTATTACTGTGTTTTATTAATTATTGTGCTGTCGAGGGCTTATGAAGTTTCATACATTGATATTGATATTAGAACCGTTCTTATTACAAGACAACGCCAACGAGCTGTGAAAATAATGTATATAAATTAGTCTAGATATTTGAGAAATGCATCAATATCTCTCCAAGGCTTTCGGAAAACTATTCAAAATTCGAAAATAAAGATTTTATCCACTTGTATTTAGAGAAAATTGTGTATAAGCGATTTCTCCTCACGGGAAGCATGTAGCGAACTCGGTTTCTTTGCATTTAACTCCTGTAAAGCTGTAGATGTGTCTAAACGAAAGGAATTTGGGGCGTTATAACGAAAAAATTGATCAAATCAACCAAAATGTATTTTTTTCATTACAAAGTTTTTTCTCTTGTACAAATTTCTATCCTCATCTTCCGGCGAGGTTTTAAATCCTAAGATAATATTCGCTAATTGCTAACGGTAAAAAAAAGCGTTATAACGTCTCGCGCCGAGAGTGCGACGACTTCTTCACTTGGTTATATTCAAATCCATTTTTCAATGTAAATCAAAAGTTTTCGACTACTTTTAAATATAATCACTGCTCTGGTATTTTAATGACGCTCTGGTAATTAGAAAGTAACTATCTCTAAAAACCCATACAGCGTAGATCATTAACGTAAACCTATATTTTAATCAGCTTTAAATGATTTAAATCGTACGTACAACGTACGTATAAAGCGAGTGAATGATTCTTTTATCTAGATATATAGTTAAGCACTGGATCGCCAAAAATTTTCAGTACAATCCTGTAAATTTAAAATGCATGTATAATGTCTTGCCTACCTTAAATTCTGGTCTTGAGTAACTATTTTAATTATATAATAGATAGAAACATCTTGATTATTTTAGTCTCTTCATTAATTAAAATCATTTTAATGAATATACAACATTAACAATCGATTACATCTTTTAAGAATAATGAATCTTCTAAATAGCATCATTGGTTTATAAATCGCAGCGTTGCCAAACTCTTTATATTATTGTCAGCATTAATAATATTTGGTTAATTGATTTCCTTATATATAATCAATTTTTGTAAATACATAACTAACTTTGATTTATCTATTTATATAACTAATTCAAATATAAATATAGTTATAAATTTTTTATCTCATACTTATTGAATGTATATGATTTGTTAAATAACTCAAATCAATCGTTGAAGCTGAAATGTATGCCAATAAAAGACTTAACTCAACGTATAACTGATATTATATTTTTGGTTTACAATTTTAATTCGTCTTAATCACTGACCTCATAAGGTATAAATTATTTTTTACGAAGTATATTTAGAAGAAGTGGCAACATCGTTTTTTTATGAGTGAAGTAATCGCTACACGTCAACAAACTAGTTTGGGGTTATAGGACAGGTTAGATTAGCTTTGTCAGAGATCGTCCAAAGTCGAAATTTCAATATTCGTTTTTAAGTGTGTTAGTACAACTTTCATTTTAGTATAATATACAGTTACGTTGCGGTAATTTACGCGAACGGCTATTCTCGATACAAATTTGCGATATAATCGGATATTTTTCTAGAAAAACACAGTAAAAATGGGTCGTGTATTTGTAATTGGTGTTGGTATGACGAAATTCGAAAAGCCTGGGAGAAGAAATGACGATTATCCAGAATGGGGTAAAGAAGCCATTATATCGGCACTTGATGATGCCAAGGTTAATATGAAAGAAGTGCAACTTGCAACCGCAGGATATGTATATGGTGATTCCACTTGTGGACAAAGAGTAGTTTATGAAGTAGGCATGAATGGTATTCCTATTTTCAATGTTAATAATAATTGTTCTACTGGTGCTAGTGCTTTAATGTTGGCGAAAGAATTGGTAGAATCTGGTAAATGTGATTGTGCGCTAGCTGTTGGTTTTGAGAAAATGGAAAGAGGTAGTCTTACTTCTAAATTCAATGATAGAACAAATCCCTTAGATAAACATGTTGAAGCTATGTCTGAAATGGCAGATATCGTCAATGCTCCAATGGCTGCCCAAATGTTTGGTAATGCAGCCATAGAACACATGAAGAAATATGGTACGAAACCAGAGCACTTAGCTAAAATTGCTTACAAGAACCATAAGCATTCTGTAAACAATCCAAAAAGTCAATTCCGAGATTTATATACGTTGGAACAAATTTTACAATCTCCCAAAGTTTATGGTCCATTAACTAAATTACAGTGTTGTCCAACTAGCGATGGTGCAGCAGCTGCCATTCTAGCATCCGAGAAATTTGTTAAAACCCATGGATTGGAATCAAAAGCAGTTGAAATTTTGGGTATGGAAATGGCTACAGACTTACCTTCCACATTTGGAGATAAAAGCTTAATGAAAGTGGTTGGTTATGATATGACGAAATTAGCAGCTGAACGTTTATTCCAAAAGACAAATAAGAGGCCTACTGATGTTCAAGTTGTTGAACTCCATGATTGTTTTTCAGCTAATGAACTTATTACATATGAAGCCCTTGGGCTTTGTCCTCCTGGTAAAGCCGCAGAACTGATAGACCGAGGGGATAATACATATGGAGGGAAATATGTAGTGAACCCTAGTGGGGGTTTGATTTCCAAAGGCCATCCACTTGGAGCTACAGGCTTAGCTCAATGTGCTGAACTCACTTGGCAGTTGAGAAATGAAGCTGGGCCCAGACAAGTTCAAGGAGCTAAACTTGCATTACAGCATAATATTGGTTTAGGAGGAGCAGTTGTGGTAGCGCTTTATCAATTAGGTTTCCCTCAAAATAAAACTACAGGTGCAACTGCTGCTCAAAATAATGATTTAATAGGAGGTGAAAACTTCCAAGCCTCACAATATTTAAAGATGCTTCAAATTGCTATGGATGAAGATGAAGATAATCTTATAGAAAAACATAGAGGTATATATGGGCTGAAAGTGGTGAAAAAAACTGGAGAAGTAGGATATTGGGTTATTAATGCTAAAGTAGGCAAAGGAAAAATTATTTTTAATGGAAAAGATAAGCCAGATGTTACTTTCATAGTAAAAGAAGAAGATGTATTGGATCTTTTGTCAGGAAAAATACAGCCACAACGAGCATTTTTCCAAGGAAAAGTTAAAATTCAAGGCAATCTGGGTGTCGCTATGAAGTTGATTGAGCTGCAAAAAACTGCAGCTGCTAAAATTGAAGCCCTTAGGGCTAAGCTATAAAATATTTATCGGTGGATGGCTAGCTAGCTATTAGTAATTCCTTTGAGTGCAAGTGATGGTGTCTAAAGGCTAGTGGATTAATGTTGTGCATAAACTGGGTAATATATTAAAAGTTTTCTGATATATTCTTTAGTAAAAATGAAATTGAATTCATTTTTAAATCTTTGTTGTTTAACAATTACAATATTATTTCTTCATAAATTACATTTAAAAGTGGAGTGTCAAATTTGTACAGTTGTTCATATTTTATTATGTGTAAACAATTAATCCTTTGTAAATGAACAATCATTTTGGAATCAGTTATGTTCAATAATCATTTAGTATAAATTTATTCAATTTAAATTTAAAAAAATGTATGCTCTTTAATTTTCAAATTATAAGTGAATTAATTTTCAACAACTTTGATTCAATTTTTTAACAGTTTGAAATTTCATGATACTTTGTATGGGACTTATTAATCATAGATGGAATTTTCTTAAACTGAAGTGGTTATGGATATATCTACCACTTTATTTATGATATGTTTATATATTATATTTAAATAAATTAAGGATAAGGGTTTTATGAATTATACACTTTTTATGGATATTGTTATAAATGTTATATTATTCTAATAAATTCATTTTTTCGTTAATTATTGTTTTTCAATATTTGCAATTTTCTAGTATAGAAGGTAAATGTGAAATATAATTTATTGAACTTGTGAATATGTATCATACAGTACTTAAATCTTTTGGAACTACAAATGTAATCATGAATCTAAATTAAAAATTTACTGATAATAATTATTCTATAACAGGAACAAAATGATTAGAAAAATATAAAAACCCACCCACACAAACGAGATATAGAAAAAAATCATCTGAGATACTTAGGGGTATTTTTTTTTATTTAGATATAGCAAGATTATCAAATGAGTTCTATATCTTGATTATAAGTAAAAGAAAATGAATTTTGCATTGTAATATTGAATGTTATAACGGTGTTGAGGTAAAATTCTTTAGAAATTAATCAAACTTTAATGACGCCTCTTTCATCAGCTGGATTTCAATGAAGATGGAAGAAAAACATGAAAATTCTTACCATTATATAAAATAGAATAGGACTGTTTTTATTTATGTAATTCTAATAGTGGGTATTTCTCCCTCTGCTATGGCGAAGGGCACTAACCCTGTCAGGCATGGTATAAATTAAATTCTGTACGTACTCCACCGGCATAGCATCCCATTCTTCTTGAAGAACAATTTGTACGAGGATATATTGAAAAATTCTTAACCTACTATAGAACCAAACAAAATTTCAATGTCTTAATTGGAAAATTTACCTCTTTTGAAGCTTGCAGTCCAATTTTTCATGGTCGCATATGAAGGACATTGATCACCAAATGTATTAAGCATATCTTTGTAAATCTGCTTACCTCTTACCCCTTAACACTCTAGGAGGACTTCCTCTATGTACCTCCGAGTAATCAGAGCCCTATTAATTATGAAAATCAGTTCAGTCCGGGCGTGGAAATTAACTCTACCCCAAACCATAATTGATCTTTCAAAAGGCAGTGATTCACGAATGGTACACTGAGCAAATCCTGGGCATCTCGACATTCTGTCTAGATAGTCTGAGTTGTATAGACCAAATCGAGACTCATCCGTAAATAAAACAGTTCCTCATTGCTCCAGAGTCCAATGAGAATACTGATCGGCAAATAATCGCCTTTCTCTTTGATGCCTTTCCAGGAGTTGGGGCCCTGTCGCGGGTCGCTTTAATACCATTTCATGTTCCCTCAGCTTCCGCCGCACTTTGTCTGCTCTTACACGTGTATTTCGAGCCACATCAAATCTTTTCCGAACCTCACGAGGTGTAAAATACCGACAGCGTAATAAATCGATCGTTTACTGCCGTTGTTGCCCTTGGTCGCTCACTGTCAGCCCTCCATCGCAGCTACCACTCTTCCGGAGACACCGGAGTGCATCGTGAATGGTAGACTTCGATACCCCAAGCGTTTCGACAATGTACCGTAAGCTCCGGCCTTCTCTGGCTAAGGAATCAGCTCCGGCTATGTCAACATTTGAATGAACCATTATCCTGGATCAAAATAAACAAAACATGTCTGTCTTAATCACAGAAAAGGCTTGGTTAATAAATTAAAGATGTTTAAATGTGCGATAAACCACTTATAGTTTAGAATGGGTCCGACAGGTAAATCAATTTCAAGACAAATGAATCAAATCTGAGTTTTATCTAATTGTTTACTAATCCTGAAGGGACTAGAATACGCACAAAAACAAACACATTGCTGAAAATTACCTTTTAATAAGAAAAATATGAAGTGTACTGTTTTTTTGCCGTTGAGTGTATATGCAATCAAACAAAACAAAATAAACTTAAGAGAAAGTGAGAAGTACGTTTCTTTGGCGAACAATTTTGAATGAAAGTACCAAATCCAATATCAGTCAAAAATTAATGAATGAAGTTGTTGTAATTTCAGCCGAAAAACAATATTCATTTCACAAAACCATTCAATTGACTTTAACCCAAAAAATATTGCAATGCTATTTGTGATTATTTAATAATTTTGCAAATAAATGTGGCAATTGCAATAATGCCAAAAAAAATAAATTGAAATATAATGAATACTTTTTTTTTTAATCAGAATACCAAAGATAAAACATTATCATCTGTCATTGAAGTTGCTTACTCAATAGTAATATCAAATGATATATAAAAATTCTAAAACAAAATATTTAAAATAGCGAATAATATAAATAAAGATAATATCGTTGAAAAATAAGTATCAACATGTTCCATTGGACTAAGTTCAAGTGGTACTTAAACTATAACCATGTAAAATAAATGACTAGGTCACGGTTCTTCTACCCAAACGAGTTTTTGAGTCAAATTTTGTTTTTTAGCCAAGATAGTTTTCTATAAGAGTAATAACATCAGTTCAACTTTTTTCCAACCTTTCAATGCCATAAAAACCTTAAAATATGTGGCAATGCATTCAGCAAACACCTGGCCAACACATACTAGTTGGAATATGGCGCTCAAGCTTCACAAACACCTGACCAACACATACTATTTGAGATATGGCGCTCAAGCTTCACAAAAACATCAAAGAAGATTGTGTCTGTTAAAGACAAGATATTACCGATTTGATTTGCTCAGACAATGTATTTATTCAGTGGCAATGTATCCAACTTCATATTTTAACGTAGACATTTCACTGTTTGAGTAAAATTGGTATTTTTTGGAAAACTTCGTGTGTAACTGAAATAATTTGATATATGATTGTGTTTTAGATTTTTAGAATATGCCAAACGTTTTTTTTTACTTAATCAATTAAAAAGATTTAAACATTTATGTGTTAAATGGGAGGACATTTCGTTTGTATATTTTTTCAATTCTTAAATTTAATAATATTTTCCTGAAAAAATCTTTCTGATTTGTCGTCTTGAATTTGTTAACTTGTTTGTTTGCAAAGAAAGTTGTTCAATTTTGAATCCAATTTCATTCGACATTGATAACCTCATATATAAATACATCACTTATTACATAAACAACAAATCCTCCACATATATAATGGCTTGCTAGTTTATTTTTTATTTTTAATTGATTATATTAATTAAAAGTATTAAGAAAAATATTTCAGCATTTCTTTGCACCAAACGGCACCAGCTTTTTTTGAGCGATTGTCAATTCATGCGGAAACGCCAACAAATCTTTTTGACAGTCAGATATTCATGCAATATTCAATGCATGAGAATAAAACTAAGTATACCTCAATCTCACGGTATGTCAAATGACGATCTTGCAATATTAGTTTACGCACACATCGATGATCTCTGGCACAACAGCCGATTTTGGACGACCTTCGCGAAATTCATCCTGTAGCGAAGTACGACCAAGACTTCATCACCAAAAGTCGAAGCGAGTTGATTGCTACACTGCTGTTGGTTCAATCGACGTTGAAAGTTATAAAAATTTTCGTACAACATTTTAGTTGTACGAAAATTTTTATTCAATAATAATTTAATTCTATTTTTTGACCAAGATGAATGTTTCAAGTATTTGTAAATAACTCAAATGGCACTCGTATGACAACACGTTCAGAGTACGTTAACGGGTTCAAAGGATAGGATTACCTAGAGAATAGTAATCACTTCGTTTTTAAGACGAAAATCGATCAAGATAGTATTATTTAAACGCCGCGGAATTGAAAATACTAAAAAAAGCCCACGACTCCCATGAGTTTTCCTTTACGAACGCAGTAAGAATTTTAGACAAGGTTCTCAGAGTAGTTAACAATAAAAGATTAACTTTCTAGAAACTTTCAGAATATTTGAATTTGTTCAAAAAATGTGTGGATGGCATCATCACAAAGAGTATTTATTGCCCTGCAGACAATTTGCTTTAATAATCATTATCTTGGTGATATCTTATTATATATCCGCGAAAAGGATCATAATCTGCCATATTGGTAGTGTAGATGTTTTCGTTAAAGACGCCTTTTGATGTTTTGATTAAAAATGTCAGGTAATTACCATGAAGAAAGAAATGGAGATTTTTTAAACTTTGTCCTTAGTTAAATATATCAGCGTCTTGGTGTTACATAATACACCGTATCAGGTATTTGAAAAAGTATCCGTTTATACCTTCGAAAGCTTATTAGAAGAAACAGGAGAATGATCTAGTAATACCGTAAAATAAGGTCACTTTCCAAAAATTTCACCTTCATTCTGAGGTGAGTTTGCTGATGCATTTCAAATATATTTGTATGCAATTTGACGAGTTTATAAGGGTCAATTTGCCATAAAAAAGGTATACTATTTACCTTCAGTCTCTGAAGACGATAAATTGGTTAGGTTAGGTTAGGTCGAAACGCGCGTCAGACAGTGTGTGAGTGTTGGTGTAGTGGTGCTGTAAACAGTGTTTTCAGTATGAATATCGCAAACGGTTCCAGAAATTGCAACTTAGGTAAATTATACTGAATACACTGTTTATACCAAGACTCACGATTACACTGTCTGATGCGCGTTTCGATAACCAAGTTATCGTCTTCAGAGACTGATGGTAAACAGTATACCTAATATATTTTTCCTTTATACCTACAGTTCCATTTTAGAACATTCGATCACTTTGGACTGTAATGTTCTTTGTCTTCTTTTATGATATAATTTAATTAATTTTTTTTAAATTTTTTTCAGTACTTGTGATTTTATTAAATAGTCATGAAGCTCTAAGTTTTGGACCCTCGCATCAACCTGAAGCATATTTTAACGGATCTTCCTACTTAAGACTGCAAACTATTATTTCGTTAAAGAAACAGACTGGTCTAAGTTTTCGAACTTGTTACGGTAAGCTCCACAAATTTTTAAATTTTGTACAAAAAATTTTCAATTTTCAAAACAGGTACGATAGATTCTACAATGTAGTAATTTATGAAATTACATTTTACGTTTTATCGCTAACACACCAGATCTTTTTCTTCACAATTGTATGTATAGATAACGCTTTTGTATACTTGAACTAGTGACACACCTTCTAAAATTTTCCTTGAAACATTAACAATTTTTGTAATTGAAAAATAAAGGGACAAAATTCTTTAACGTTGGAAAATACAAGGGCTGATCCCTTTGCTACGCCTCTAAGAAAATTATACGTTTTATCTAGATTTTCTGGAACGAGGAGTAGATGATGTCGGTGAAAAGTTTCAGGTAAGGCGGTTATAATTGATAGAAGTTATTGTCAATACCAAAAAATATTAGGGGAACAGTAAAGTAATGTATTGTCTGTGCAAGTGTCAAATACATTATGAGGTAATTGTGACATGTTTACTTCTAAATAATTGAATACTAGACCTTTTGTGCAATTGGGGTGAAATAACCAGCCATTTACCAGAAGAGCATATCCAACAGTATTTCGCGAAATAGAAGACAACGACATGCTGAGGGTAGAAGTGGACGCAAATCCATATTGGACAGTCAAGGAACTATCGATTCGACCATCCAAGAACATTTCAGCAGATTGGGAAAATAAGCAGATCAGGTGCTTGTATCCCCTTAATATGGTTTTTTGTTCAATATGACAATCCAAAACGCCAAAGTCAGAGGCTGCCTGTCACCGAACCACCAAGAAGCACGCGAAGTTTACATCCCAGAAAGGCGCTTCTGTATGTTTGGTGGCGTATACTCGGAATTGTTTATTTTGAATTTTTGTAACCTGGACAAACTGCAGATCTTTAGTGTGAACAACAACAAAAAAGACGTTTATTTGCAACACAACAATGCAATACTGCACTGCGCGAGACAAACTTTGGAAAAAATTAATGAATTAGATTTACTCAATTACCTTACTTTATTAATCGTTATCGGCCAGGTATTGAAAATTTGCACACGAAATAGCAAAATGTTGATAACGAATGTTATAACATTATTGATTAATAATGAAACCATGTTAAAATTTAACTATTCGAATTCAATATAATATAACGACTTTATACTTCAGTCCCCCTTTTAGAATTTAGAATTATTAATCCATGAACTCAATTGAATGAAAAAAAGAAACATACACCACGAATATATTTATGAATAGACCCAAATTCGATTAATAGATTATGTTTTTTTTTTCTTACAGTAACGAAAGAGATGTAAGTCAATATTTGTCAGAGCACATAGCCCAGAAAGAAGTTATTTTTTCTCATAATAACTATAATTATATTTCAGATTCAAATTGTAACTTATAATCAATATATTGTTTCATTATTTTTATTTCTAGGAGGAAATTTATTCTCACAACAACTAAACGATGATCTGATCGAACTTTCAGTAAATTCAGAGGAAATTGAATTTATAGCCAAAACTGGAGGCAAGAAATACGAACATAAAATCAGTGGACATTTTTTAGACAATAAATGGCATACAGTTTATCTACAATATATATCTGGTAATTTAACTATTGATGTAGACGGGGAATCACAAGTAAGTCGAATTAATTCTAGAGCTTCTATCTCAACTTATGTATAATCAACAAGTTGTTGTGCTCAAGTGTTGCGACTCTCTAGATGATAAAAATTGGCATTGGGATATCAGTCATCTCCTGTAGGTCCTCAAGGAGTAATTATTCTTTGAATTACACTACTATGAATTAACTGAATTCATAGCGAAAAATAAGGTGTCTTTCTTAAAAGTATTGGCTCCAATCAATGCTTGTACAGAATAACCTATATCAAGTCTAGCAGCTAAACACTGTAATGAGGCTGTTCTGAATGTTCAACAACTACTTATTTGAGTTTATTACCGACCATAAGAGCTGCTAACCTTCAAAATTCCTCTTGAATTTTTTTGTATGTAATTATGTGAGTAATTCGAGCGGTACCTGCCGTGTGGAGATGCCTGTGGATATTGATTTTGAACTTCTGTAGATTGTATTGTTCGGGAAAGACATGCCAAGTTTTGAGCGTCTGCATCATAGGTCATTGACGTTGGTGAATAGGCCTACCGGCTGCTCTTCTCCGGCGTGTCCACGTGGGCATGAGGAGGAGGGTCGGTGCCAAAGGCAGCTCATTTTTATTGGCTTAATCCAAGACGGAAGCAATCGTGCAGAGGAATTAGTGGTACTTGTGTCCTAATCAGGAAATTCCAAGAGCAGGAACCATGACAAATCTTCCTATTCCCCTAGAGGGCTCTGGTGCTTGTGACACGGCCCGGCTCAAATACCACAAGAAGGACCTCCAAATCTCCTCCAATCAGGGTTTTGAATCCGCTGGTTTTACGCTCATCGAACAACGAATTGCTCCAGAATAATTAAAACTACTCACAGTATGGCCCGTTGCTAGCTACGCGAATTTGAAGAGATGATCGTAACTGCAGCTAACTGTGAGTCGATCGGGACTACCTGATATCGGCTTTGTGGAAGAATATCTGCTAGATTTCATCCATTCAGCCACCGCAGTTTCCCCTTTTCGGTTGGATAGAAATTATATTCCGTTTCGCAGAGGTTTCAAGCCAAAGCCACTAATCAGCTTTGGTAGACAGTCACTGTTTACTAATTTGATGACCTATATTGATAATAGACCAGTCGGTGAAGGCTATTTTTCACCCAAAGAATAAGCTATAAATTTCTCATTATTTCAGTCTGTGATGAAGGTAGAAGAAAATAAAAAAAAAACCTTGTAGGGTAACTTTTTTTCGATAAAAAAGGTACCTAGCTCATTTTATGTAAAAGCTATAGTTTTCTTGGAAAAAATCGTAAACCTATCGTCGTCTTTCTAAGGCAAACAAGCTTATACGAGGTTTAGCTATTAAAAACGAGACTGATACGAAAAGGGGTTTTATTATGAAAATTAATCTACATTCGAATGCTCCCCTTCAATATACTCCTTTCTCCTCGCCACACGCCTTTCCATACGTTTTTCCCATTGATCGAAGCAGTGCTGGAAGTCTTCTTTGGTGAGTGCCTTTAGGAGTTCTTCCGTTTTTTGCTTTACCGCTTCCATCGACTCAAATTGTGTCTCTTTCAAAGCAGATTTAATCTTCGGAAACAAAAAAAGTTGTACGGTGCCAAATCTGGTGAGGACGGCGGATGTTCGAGCACTGGAGTGCGCCTACTGGCCAAATACTGCTTCAAAGATAGCGTGTTATGGGCAGGTGCGTTGTCCTGGTGCAAAATCCACGAGTTGTTCTTCCACTCGGGCCGTTTTTTACCAACTCGTTCTCGCAGTGTTGCCAAAACTGACACATAGTAAGACTGGTTTACAGTCTGACCGTTTGGAACCCGTTCAGTCATCACGATACCATTAATGTTGAAAAAAACGATCAAATTGCCTTGAATTTTTATTTGCTCTCTCGTCCCTCACTAAAGCGCTTACACCACTCAAAAACACGCGTTCGAGATAGAGAATTGTGCCCATAGGCCCCTTGTAACAATTTATAGCACTCGGTCGGAGTTTATTTCAAGTTAACGAGAAATTCGATACGTTGCTCCTGTTTTTTGTCACACATGGTTTTCGGCACGAGAAAAAAACACGTTAGTTTCAAACCGCTACTGCACAAATACGGAAATTTGTTTTAGGGCGTGCATAAACAAGATATCTAGATACCCAACGAACTACTCGTTTTTTACCCCACATGTAGGTGCGCAGTCTCGTTATTTAAAAGCCAGACCTCGTAAAAACCTCCTATTGACACCAAAATTATCAGTGTCAATTGAATCATTCATAAAATTACTTTCGTAGAAATGAATATTTCTGTTTGTTTAAGCAAAAAATTTTAAATTTGGGACGAAAATCGAATTTTCCGAAAAATTATCAAATGTATTTTTTTATTTTTTATTTAAATAAGTCCAGCAATTGGGCTATAATATTATTTTATACTTTTAGCTAATTGCGAATTCAAGTTACCAAAATGAACTTTTGGTAAGTCCTGGTCTCTACAACGAAGGCGCTGCAGTACTTCTCATAGGGAAACAGTTCAATGGTTGCCTTCTAGAAGGACCAACAGTCGTTTTTGATCCTTCTCTCGTGAAATCTAATCATAATGTCGCTTTTAAAACATGCCCCATACCGCATGATTCTTGTAAGTATCGAACATATTTTTATAATTGGTACAGGGATATGTTTATTTTGATTTTTTTTTGGTTAGGTTAGTTAATTATAAAAAATGTTTATTGTGGTAAGGGTAGATTGAGTTATTTTAGAATTCTCAACTATCTCACACTCTTACATACTTACAAGGCGTTCAAAAACATGTATAGAAACAAGTATAGAACTGCTCTATACTAAATAATAGTGGAGATTTGATTATTCTCTTATTATTTAAAAAAAAAAAAAATAACAGAAGTCACTAAATTCTCGGAAAAACATATTTTTTAAATAAGAAACTCATTTAAACAATATCACACATGTGTTGAAAAGTATTTCATACAAAATATTTTTTACTTTAATAATAGTAGAGATGACAAAAACGAAAAGAATGGTTATGAAATATTTTATAACTAAAGAACAAAATAATAACCAATAGAACAATAATTTTTTTATAACCATATTAGATACCTAATAAGAACTTTTTTTTGTAAATCATATTGTCTACTTCTTCAGTCTTCTTAAATTTGGCTTTTTGCTTTTCGGCACCCAGCCAGATTCATATTATATTCGCGTATTCCTTCTATCGTTCGAGAACAACAACATGTGTGAAATAAGCTACTTTCTCAGGTAAAAATGAGTGCGCCATCAATCATTTTCATAAGTGGTCGTAGAAAAAATGATTTATTAAATTTTACGACTCTCCCCATATCATGTGAATACAGAGTACTTTTAGGGGCCGAGTGAGGGTAATTAAGACATTGTTTTCGTCAATTATTTGAAGAAATCGTTTCATAACTTGTTTATTATATTTTTCTCCAATTAAAATCCAAGGTAAACATGGTTTAGGGTGATCGACACATTTCTATAGTTCATGAAGTACCTAGATAATAATATAAATTAATGGAAAAATATGTCAGAACAAGTTTTCAACATGTCCTTTCTTTTATTGAATACATAATTAACTTTCGTTAACTGTATATGGGATAGGATAGATGGTAACATTAAATTAAATCTCAAAATACAAGGATAGTTCCAGAAGTACCTGGCCCAACATACTCACAATAACACATAAATTACTCTGAGTGTCCACACTATGCCTCCAGACTTCATCAGCTTTATACCAAATGTTTCTTATGTTTCCAATGACTAAACCATTTTAAGTATTTCTATGTGCGAGGATAGTCCCGAAAATACATGGCCATAGCCATTAACTGTCGTCATCTCCTCTTCATAATTGGAAAATCTTTGATTACTAAGCCATTTTTTGGGGCTAAATCTGGCGAATAGGGTGAATGAGGTAGCAATTCAAACCTTAATTCATTAGTTTTCTCCATTGCAATAACTGATGTGTGAACTAATGCATTGTCTTGATGAAACGACACTTTCTTCTTATCCAAATGCGGCCGTTTTTGCTTGATTTCCTCGCTTAAACGTTGCAATAATGTCGCATAATACTCGCCATTGATAGTTTTTCCTTTTTCAAAATAGTCAATGAAAATAATCCCACACGCATCCCAAAAAAACCGACGCAACGCCGTGACCTTGTTTGCTGATGGAACGATCTTTGTCTTCTTTCGAGCCGGTTCTCCTTTTTCAGTCCATTGTTTTGATTGTTCTTTTGTTTCGGGTGTGAAGTGATTAACTACGTTTCATCCATTGTTATGAAACGGCGCAAAAATTTGGCTTTATTTCTGTGAAACATTGTCAAACACTCTATTTGCTCCATTATGAGCAAACGCGGTTGACTTTCTTCACATTTCTGGACTCGTCACCTCATTTGGTTTATTCGTGGAACTTGAAACTTATGCTGTGATTGTGTATTTTCTAATCAGTGATGCCAACCGGTTAATATTTCTTCCTCCAACCATTTTAAAATCTCCTAAATTTACACTAAGGTACCCTAAGTTTTCTTTTGTAATATTCTATTGTTCAAAGTAATAACTTTAATAAATGAAAAGTCTAATTGAATATTTTTAATAAATTAACTTACTTGTTTATTTTAATTATAATGAAATAGGTTTAAATAACAAAGTTCTATTAAAATGTCACATAGGATGATAGAAAAAGTTAACTTGTTCATTGCCATAAGTTAGTGAAATCTTTGAAGAAATAAATACATAAAATGAATACATGTATAACTATTAGTATAATACCACCAAGTTAATAAAACAAACGATAGAGGGCGACAATCTACTCTAAGTTTGTTTTTCTGTTGTCTAACTTGTGTATTCTGGTCTAAAAGACTAAATTTTAGGCATCTTTGAAACTAACGTAAAAAAAATAAAAAACATTTTTATTATCGATTTTTTTAAATGATGTTTATTGAGTTTTTGAGAAATAAAAAAAATGGTAAAAAAATCAGAATTTCAATAACTAACAGGCTGGTAAAGTTGAGGCTACAAAAAACGGTTCACCCTGGTTGGCATGATTCGAGTCCTTGTAGTGATCTGAAACAAAAAAATTGAAAAATTCCTAATCTGTAAAGATGTCGCTATAGTATTGACCTTGGCAAAAAAATCACAATATGGCGTCGACATGAAATATCCATTTGAAATTTTGTAAAATCCAAGGCAGGCGCGATAGAGAGAGATATATAAAAGAGATTTCCACCAAATTTGGAAGGAATCGGTCGGGTAGAACTAGAATAGAGAAACAATACCAGTAGAGTAACTCGTTCCACTCGACCTACGTCACAAAATCGACTGTATCTTCGGAAATAATGCGAATTTTTATAAATCCATTTAAGGACAGATTCTTAAGGGTCTAAGCTTTGAAAATATGAAACGATTTTTTTCAAATTTCTAGATCAGAATACCTCCTTAAAGAAGTTATTTATTTTCTCCCTAAAACTTTTTACTCCCTCAAAAAATCCTCTCATTTAAATATTTATCTCTAAATTTGGGGAAAAATCTTCAAGTTGGCATTACTGTTCTAATAGAGTGGTATTTTTCAAGCAAATACCGCCATCTCAAGGTCAGTATAAACTTCAAAACAAAACGGTTTGGCAGATGTTTGGAAAAATAATTCTCTTATTTCACCCCATCAAAGTATTGTAATGTTTTTCTTATTTATTTGTACGATTTCTATTCGTGAGATTTATTATTAAATATGTCTCTTACGTTCTTGATTTATTTAAATACGATACACTACACTTAACTAACTTATAATAATTCGCGTATCACTTAACTAATTTAAATAATTTATTTAAATTCTTCGATTACTTTCTATTTCGGTCTGTTCACTATGACTATTTATTAGAAACTAAACTAACTGCGTTTATTTATATACTTAGTAAAATTCTAGAAAGTTATAGAACAAAAACAATTATCTCTTCAGTGTACTGGTACTTCATTTAGTGAGGAATTTATTAATTGTTTAAAGTAGAGTGATAAAAGTAAGGAACTGACAAAAAACAGAGAAAGTAATTGAGTAATAATTAAATCATACCATTGCTGCTTACTTATTAAAAGTACGACGATTTCAATGAAATAACCTTTTGTTTTTCTCACTTTACTTAAAAGAATGCATGATCAAAATGTAAACAGCCCATTAAATAAATGAATCTTTCAATTTTACAGGAGACAAAGTAACCTCTAATCCTCATATTCTGCAGTATAAGACAGATCTTATTTAAAGAAATCAATATGCATTGCATTAAAACTTGTATTTATAAGGGCTTTTCGGAAACTATGATCCTGATCTCAACAGAACCTATCGTTCAAATTTCTGTACAAATTTCAAATTATCAACATGATCTACAAGAACTTCTAATTTTTATTATTTTTTTGTGTCGTAATTCTTTCATGATAATCATTTAGTTATATAATAGATTCTAGATGCTTAATAATTGTTATTGAGCAGTTATTAATGATTTATCCATTCACACGGATTTTGTATCACGAATCAATAGTTTTTAAGTTTAAAAAACCATAAATAAATAAAACTATCCGTCAGCTTATCGAATTTACCCACTGGGTAAAAAAGATCATATCATATGACTTTGACCCATTTACCTTGATCAGTTTCCAAAAATTAAGATCGAGATAAGATCAACTCTATTATAGTTTCTGAAAAGTCTTATAGTTGGATATAAGGTTATAGATAAATCTTCCTCTGTTTATGATTGTTAAACTTAACATAGTTACAGTAGAATTTACAAAAATGATTTTTCTTAAAACTTGCCGAGTTACTCAAATTCTTCTTCGGGTTACAATTTATAAAATTTTCATTTCCGTTTTTAAATAATAAACCAACAAACAATAACGAAAAAACAAATGGGTAATCAGGAATCACACTGTAAAAAAATACATTTATTCATCATGGAGTAAATTATTATAAAATGAATGGCAGTCTGCTAGTAATACCAGTTTCAATTCATGTAAATTTTCAAATCTTGTAATTGATATTGAATTAAATTGGTTGTAGACAACCCCTTCAGAATTGGGTCTTTGTGGAAAATCCCCATTCCTCATGTAAGTTTGTCTCGAACTTAATAGTAGACTAGCACTATGACATGCTTTATTTGAATGTTTTCTGCCTCGATAAGGATTCGTGCAAGTATCCTTTGTAGCAACTATATAATTAATTGGCGGATGTATCTCCCTATTTTTTAGTTTTCAAACTTCTACACTGTAAACAGATTCACTCCATCTAAATGTGCCCTAGCTTTAGATATTTTGATAATTCCATATTTTTTGGATAATTTTAGAAGGCACTAGAGGTTTTAACATGTACAACCATCTGAAATAATTACAATGAGTTTCTCTTTTTCCCTGAGGAAAAACAATGATGCAAAAAGGTTTACAGTTAAATCTTACATGTAATGAGGAAAAGTTGACAAGAAGATTGGTGAAAAATCAACTTTGGTATTATTTCTACTGTTTAGATAGAATATATTGGCAGAAAATTTTTTGTAGTAAATAGTCCCTATATTAGAAAATATTTCCATTTCCCAACACAAGCGAAAAGTTTGATTTACATCTAACTACATTAAAACCCCATACTCTCAAAAATGGTAGTTAGGAGACATTGATACTTCGTTGTCGATATGTATAATTGATTAAATTAGACTCATATGTACTGTTTGTGGTTTTTCAATAAAGTAAAAAACAGGTTTTTTCCTTTTTTTCTCATTTTCTTCTATGTTATTTAATTTTCTGTATTATCTAATAACAAATAATGTCTTTTGTTTTTGTAGGTGTGCCAATAGGCTCGGATTATTGTGGAACGGAGCCTTGCATGCGACATGGAACCTGCCTGAATAAACAAGATACTTACACTTGCAATTGTAATCCTCGATATTCGGGAAAAAATTGTGAAATTGATTTGGGTAATCCCTGTGACAGAATACCGCCGATATGCAAAAATAACGCCAACTGTACGTCTGATCCTTCCGGGGATTTTACGTGTATTTGTAATCCTGGTTACACAGGAAAACGTTGTGAAACCAAACTGAAGATGCACCCTATGTGCAAAGATAAAACTTGTTTGAATGGCGGTATATGTGACGTCCATCCCGTTACTCAAGAATTGTTTTGCCGATGCAAACCGGGTTTTAAAGGAGAAAATTGTGAAATCAATGAAGATGAATGCTTATCCAACCCTTGTCGTAACGGTGGTCTTTGCATCGATGGATATAATAATTTCAAATGCAATTGTAGTCAAACAGGATATGAAGGAAAAATTTGCGACGAAGATGTGAATGAATGTTTAAACAATCCTTGTTTCAACCAAGGGATTTGTTTCAACACATATGGCTCATATTTGTGCCAGTGTATACCAGGATTTGCAGGAAAAAATTGTAGAATGGTGCGTTTACATGTTTTGTCTAAAAAATCATTGATAATTAAAAAAGTATTTCCCAATAGTCAACATGAAATAATTGATAGTTCTCTCTATGAACTTGTGCAGAGAGTTGCGAATTTCACATGTTTGTGTAATAAAATCCATCCTGATTGGATGAACTATTAAGTAATATAATCAGTGAACATGCTTTCATTTCCTAGTAGTGCGAAACAAATAACTTTTTCATTAGTTCATTGAGCTGAATATTTCATGTAGGTTGTTGAAATACTATTTTCGACACTACTTTCATAATATGTAATGTTTTGGTACAAATATGATAAGCCACCCCACAACGATCATCATGAAACTCTATATATAGACTATTGATATTACGAGAAATCGATTTATCATATCAATTTTATGCGGCTAACAGATATCGAACCATGGATAACTTAGTTCAATAGATCTCATCAAGATCTATCTGTGTGTGAAAAGTCATGATTATTGACGCATGCGCAGAAGAGTTTCTGTGGGAAAAGTATGCAAATGCATTATTTTCAGGAAAAATCAATAGATAAAATGAAAATTCAGTAATTTTTCTAAGGTTAGATTAATTTTCATACAAGTTATTTTCAATTGATTTTTCAGCTCTTCTAATACTTTTTTGTTTTTTCATTTTCTTCTTTTGTATTTTTTTATTTCATCTCTACAGCGTTTCTGTTCGGCTCTTAGCTCTATGATTTCTTGTTTCAATGCTATCATGTCATTTTTATTTTGTTTTTCTTTGATATCTTTCAAATTCGCTGCCAATTGGGTCAACATTTCCATCATATTCTTCATCATTTCTGTTACTGCATTTGTACCGACTTCTTTTTTGGGGTTCTTGGTGTCTTTTTAGTGAAGCCAACAATATCATTAACCTTTTTTTTTTCTTTTGTTATCGTTGGTTAGGTTAGGCTTCTGAGTCTGACATACCTAGGAACTACAACAATTTTCTACCTAATCCGGTCCAGTTCTTTGTTCGTACCTGTGTTCACACTCGGATCGTCGGATATGGTTGTTCACTAAGAAATATAATTATTTTCCTCGTTATCACCAAGATTTTGGGTTTAGTATCGGAGGGGTTTGTACTCAGTTTCGCATTCTTTGGCGCCGCAACCGAAATCCATCTCCATCCCTCAAATTATACCAAACCAAAACTTAATGTAATCATTGCATAGATTAAGTGCCTAGATATACACCGTTAGTGGAGAATAGTTCTAGCCAATAAATAAATCCCCAGATGTCTCTAGCATCAGTGATGTTGATATTTTATTCTAGTTTCTAACCAGTTTCTCCTTTTCTATATAGTTCAGGGGTCTCCCATTCGATTTAATTTTCCACCATTGTATGTCCTTATGAGTATCTACGAGTATATATTCTTTCAAAACATTTATATTATATTATTTACATTATATTATACATAAATATTTTTTATAAATTTATTCTTGTAAATCTATCTAACTTTCACATTTCAGAAACTAAAATAGACACAGATAAAAATAATAAACTATACCACGCAAAATTATTGGAATATGATTTTTTTTAAAGATGTTGTTCTTCCAAAGTCAGTTTAATTAGATTATTTATCAATTACTTTGTAATTCATACCCAAGCCCTAACTACAATTTAACAGCAAACAGTTATTGGTCCAATCATTTCTAGTATTTTTTGAATAAAACATCTTCAAGAACTTTCCTTTAGTCTCCTTCATGGAACTTTACAAGGAGAAACAAATAGGCGTTACTTAAAAATATATGAACGGTATATACTAGGGAGTCTTCAATCTATGATGTAATAGTTGTAGTGCTAATATTTCATTTGATTTATAATTGTTATTAATTACTCTTTTAATTTTTTGAAGGCAGTCGATGAGTGTCTTTCAAAGCCGTGCTTAAATAACGGATTGTGTATCAGCCATGGGGGTAAATACGAATGTCGTTGCGTTAATGGTTACTTGGGAGATAACTGTGAGATCGAACCAGGCGGAAATCTACGTCAATGCGAACAAAATACTTGTCCCTATTATGCAGAATGTAGAGAAATAGGCAGTGCTTCAATGTGTGTTTGCAAACCAGAAAACCCTGGAGAATATCCAGATTGCAATACATCTTCCGCATGCTCCAGAAACCCATGTTTGAATGGAGGTACTTGTACACCTTATAAAGGATCTTTCAATTGTACATGTCCCAATGGCTTCACTGGTAAGTTATTATGAAAAAATCAATCAATATTTGTTGTAAATACCTTTGGGTACAAATGAATTACATTTAATGTCGATAGTCAGTAGAACCTTGATAACTTAAACCTCGTAATAATCTATATAAATTCATAAAATGTTGTGCTTCCTTCTCAACGGAGTCCAAAACCTCTTTTACTTGAAATACGAACCCCCCATAACTTCGCAGTAAGACAAAGTTGTAACGACGATGACCTTTGAAACTTCAATCATCTATCATGATTTTGAATGAATTTGCAACCAAAAAGATCTCCTGGTAAGTATCAGTAGCTTTTAGACTTGGTTCCGGAAACAACTCTGTGAAAAGTGGTATTCATATTAAAAAATGAAGCTGAATTATTGAAGAAGCAAGAATCGGAAAAAAGTCTTCTATGTAGAAGACGAAGAATTGCTAAATGTAGTAATACAGAGGATGACAGGATGACGTTGTCTCTTTATTTAAGAATGAAGATAAAATTGATGTAAAAAGTTTGTTTGAAACAAAAAAAAAAATACTGACTTTCTAATGTAGAATAAAATAAACTTCAATAAATGTACCTTTAAATGTAAAATAAAGTATGATGTACTCGCACATTTTGAGATTTCAAAGTTTCATTTGCATTAAACGAAGCATGTCTATATAAGTCCTAGTGAGTAAACACCTTTTTCTTCTTCTTTCTTTAACCGGCAATACGATCCTTTGAAAATCAGAGCCTTCTCAACAATCGACTGCCAATTTTTTCTGTCCTGAGCATTGGTGCCTTCAACGTCTAACTCCTAGCGGGATTAGAGCCACTTCAACGTCCTCCAACCAGCGAAGCCGTGGTTTCCCTCAGTCGCCGTCCTCCAAGAACTCCATACATGGATCTGAACTGGTATCGATAAGAAGGTATCTTCGCCACGTGTTCCGGCCAACTTATATGCGCGCCCCTGGATGAACGCCATCAAATGTGGGTCGCCGTACATCTGTCTCAGCTCAGCATTCCTCCGAATCCTTCTCGCGCCGTTCTCTCAAACAGGATCAAAAATCGTAGGATCTT
This sequence comes from Diorhabda sublineata, assembly GCF_026230105.1. Taxonomy (NCBI): domain Eukaryota; kingdom Metazoa; phylum Arthropoda; class Insecta; order Coleoptera; family Chrysomelidae; genus Diorhabda; species Diorhabda sublineata. The sequence continues at coordinate 19,386,396 of NC_079475.1, forward strand.
ACGTTCCGAGCAGCTCACTTGTCGTCATAGTCCATGTCTCGCATCTGTATGTGACTACGAGACGGATTATTGTCTTATAGATTGAAATCTTTAACCTTCTTGAGAGCTCTCTAAACTTGAACGCTCTCTGGACTACCCAGAACCATCTGTTCCCCGCAGCAACCCTTTCCTTGATCTCGATTGTCACGTCATTATCTTCAGTTATCAAGGCCCCACGATATTTGAATTGGTGGCACATAGAGAAGCGATGTTTTCTGACTTGGAACGTGGCTTGGGAGTTTGGGGTTTTACTTGAGGTTCTCATGTACATGGTTTTCTGTTCATTGATTTTGAGTCCTCTTGTTTCAGTTGGTCGCTCAAACTGCTCAACCGCTCCTGGAAGAGCCAAAGTGGTTCATGTCAAACATCATCCGCATAGGCGAGGTGCTCCTTGCGGCATCTTCCAGTGAAAAATTAAACAGTGTTGTCGCAAGTGGGTCTTCCTGACGCAAGCTCGAGTTCACAGTAAAAACTGTTGCTAGAGACCCCGATATCTTCACTCTGTCAGAGGCGTTCCTCATTATTATTCTAACCATACGCATCAGCTTCTTTGGGTTGCCAAACCCCACCCGGTCCTCATACAGCTGGTGTCTGAAAATACTGTCGTACACCTGGCGGAACTCAATGATGAGGTTGTGAAGATCGACATTGTACTCGTAGGTTTTCTCTAGGGTCTGATAGAGCGTAAATATGTTATCAACAGTGGATCTGTTACGGCGGAAAACGCGCTATAACTCAAATTATTTAACGTTTCCTTTGGTTTTTATCTTATCGAGGTTCTACTGTATATGTGTTTCCTATCTGATCAATTGCATTTGAATCTTTTACTTCAAATATACAATGCTTCTTTTCACAATTCAAAAGAAATCGATATGTTTGCCTAAAAATATTTAAAGAAAAGGACTAGCAACAGTAAACTTTTACCTAATTTCTACATATATGATCTCAGCAACTTTCTCAATTATTTTTTCTCTCCTACTTTATTGTTATGTAGCATTTTCTCATATTTTTTACCAATGCTAGAATTGGTTATTTTTCTTTCCACTTTAACTCGGTATATGCCTGTATGGTTACAATTATTGAATATTCTGTAAGATGTTGAGGAAAGAAGTATTTAGAAAATTAAGTACAAAGTTAGAATCATTGATTTTTGAAATAAATAATTGATTTACAATGTTTTACTTTATCTAATTTTGAGGATAAAATAAGACATGGACTTTTTTTTATCTACTTCTCAAAGATTATTTAAAGATGTAGCTCTTGTACATATATTTCTATCGCTGTGACAAATAATTTCCTCTACATTTTGTTTATTGCTTGTACATAGTACTCTTTATACTTCATGTGCTTTTGTTTGTTTAAACCAATAATTTACCTTTTTTGTACCTAACTGTGATTCTTGTATATCTACATTGTTATTGTCTCTTCTAATTCCTTCAATTGTTCTTTAGATTTTTGTTTCCAAAATTGATACTCCACTTTTCAAGATGCTTGTACGTACTAAATGTAAATAATTGTTATGAAAGTGGTTTCTCTACAGGATGTTTCAAAAAAACATGATCTCGTCTCTAGAATAGATAGAAAACTGAAAAATATTTGGAGTTCGCTCAGTAACAATTTTCACTAATACACATTTTTTACGGTTTTGCCGCAACTACTGGCAACGTTGTATTGAAATTTTTTACTTACGAATATGTTTTGGAAGCTGATACATCCAATGAATTTGTTTTTATGTCCGACTCTCATAGAGGGTGCTAGTTACACGGTTCGTACCAAGTATTATTCAACATAACTTTTTCAATATTAGATTTATTAAGAAAAATTTCGAGTGAACTTAAACATCATTTAATTTTACAAAAAAACTGTTTTTGGAATATTTTGATTTATGAAGTAATAACCGATGCTGGTATGAAGTAATGATAAATGTATTAATTAAACAAACAATCACAAGATGAAAATTTACAAAAAGGCTAATAAAAAAAATAGAATTCAATTAGGTGTAGTTAAGAATTCGTTGATTTTATAAAAGGTGTGGAGTCAGCTATGAGGTCATTAAAGTATACATAATTATTTAACTTTCAATTTTAAACGGCAATAGCATTTTCTCTCAGTTTGCCATGAAAAACTGCTATTAGTTGATAGTTATGACGTTGAATCAATAATAATTACATTTCTGAAACCTTGTTATTTATTAATCTGGATATTGTTAATCAAAATGTACTCAAATTTTGAATAAACTTTAGGCTTGTGTTTAGGAAACTCTAGTGCAGCTGTTATGCGGAAAAATTTCCTCGAACAAACTTACCAAGTAAAAATTTGATAGTTTAGATGAATGATACTAATTATGTTCTGCTATAAACAATTGTTTATTGTATTATCTTAAATTAATAAATTGATTACGATATTTTATAAAAAATGAAATAAAAATTAACTCGAAAGAAAATTTCTTATATTTCCTTCAGTTCTATTTACTCTTCTACAACTTCAAATTTAAGATTTAAAAAACTTTTTTATTGTTATATGGACGCTTATTGCAGAGTGAAATTATGTAATTGAAGGCTTATTGCCATTGATGAGAATCGAGTCCGTATACAATATAACTAGTATGCGTGATATTTCCGGCCGTTTTTAGGAACGCATCCCACGATATTTTTAAAATTTACATAAAAATAAGCAAATTAAAAAAAAGTAAGCCGGGCCTTTCCGGTGGGAAGAATTGGTAAGCCGATTTTTTTTCATTAATTCACAAAATTTCCTATCGAAATTTTTGCTTTTTTTTTCATACTTGCGGCCAAATAAATCGACGCGTACCGATTGCCTTTTGTTCCTCCAGTTAATAACTGTCGATTTATATAAAAATTTAGCAATTCCGAGATCACGGGTCTTTTGAGAATGCCGGCTACCGGTCTAAGAGAATATGATTTCAAATTTAGTGGATCAAAATCCAACAATTAGAGTAAGGAATGTGACAAGACAAACAAATACGTCTTTTCAAGTATTTGGAGGATACTTAAAGAGCAGCAACTACATCCTTATCATTACAGACAAGACCAAGAGCTTTTGCCTGACGATCTACCAGTTAGAGTGGACTTTTGGCAAATATTACAAGAAAGAACAACTCTCAATCCAAATTTTTAAAAATGTATTCTTTTTACGGATAAGGCCACTTTTACGCGGCAAGGTATGTTTAACTCCAATAATGCACACCACTGATATATAAGAATCCACATGTCAAAAGGGTATCACATTACCAACACTCATTTAAAGCAATCACTTATTCGAGATACTAGATCCTAAATGAGCGAAGATCTCAATTTTTTATGCACGATGGAGCTTCATCGCACTTTGATAGAAGGTGTTGTAATTGGTTGAGTAACCATTTTCCGTATGGATGGATTGGTAGAGGTGCAAAAGCTACGATTTATTGGACTCCTCAGTCATGTGATTTTAATTCCTTGGCTAACACAGTTTGGTCGTGTCTTAAAGAAAAAGTTTATGCTACAGAGGTAAATTCGCCTCAAGAATTGAAAGACAGAATTCAACGTCACTTTAATGACTTCATAGCTGACTCCCAACCGTTTAGAAGATTAATGGATTTTTTAGAAAAAAAGGATAGACTTGTCTATTCTTCAAAACGAAGGACATTTTGAACACCTACTCTAATTGAATTTTTCTATTAGTCTTTTTGTAAGTTTTCATCTGGTGATTTTTTGTTTAATTAATACATTTATCATTACTTCCTTCATAGCAGTATCGGTTATTACTTCATAATTTTCAAATCAACATATTCCGGAAATGGTAGACAGTATCGTGTTTTATCAAGAGTACCGTTTTGTTGTAAAATTGGGTGATGACATTTTGCTCAATAAATCTAATGTACAATATTAGTTGATACGAACCGTGTAACTAGCGCCTGCTATGAGAGTAAGAGATAAAACAATTTCATTAGATGTATCAGCTTCCAAAAGAAATTTGTATAAAATTGCAATACATTTTTGCCAATAGCTGCGGCAAAACTCTAAAAAATATGTATAATTTCGTTACGAAAATTTCTTATTGTATACACCAAATATTTTTCAGTTTTCTTTCTATTCTAGAGATGGAATATTTTGAAATGGAAATAAAGTTCATATTCTAGTATTTATTATAAGATATAGAGGTAATTAATTTCACATCAACACCTATCTCATCACATATGAATACATGTATTTTTTGTATTACAAAAATGTAACAATTACAATAAAAAAACCAATTTATATCAATCGAAAATGGTGTTATCTATGTCTGTATGATTATATGTTTTAACTTAAATATGTGTAAGGAACTAATTTTTTGTTATTGCATTGCAAAATAAAAAAGATGATGTTATATTTCTCACAAGCATCATTTATATCAGTGATGCGATGGCGAACCTTTAGGAGAAGTGGGTCAAGTTTTGATCATTATTTTTTTAGATCTAGCTATTAATAGCTATATATATATATATATATATATATATATATATATGAGGATATATTGAAAAATTCTTAGCCTACTATAGAACCAATCAATATCAAAATATTTTATTACTCAACATATTTTCCTCTTAATTGGATACATTTATTACAGCGAAACTCCCCGTGAAAGAAAATTTACGACCTTCTAAACTTTTTCTCAAGTTGAGGAAAGAGATGATAGTCGGGCAGAGCCAAATCTAGTGAATAAGGGGGGTGCTCTAGTAATTCGAACCCCAAATCACGAATTTTTTGCATGGCAACATGAGATTGGTTTGTAGGGGTGTTGTTTTGCAAAAACAAAACACCTTTGGATAGCTTTCCGCGCTTTTTCTCTTCAATTTTTTCCCGTAGAGTGGTTAGTAATGTCGAATAGTAATCTCCAGTTATTGTTCTACCCTTATCCAAAAAATCAATCATGATTACTTCATGGCAATCCCAAAAAACTGAAGCAAGAACTTTTCCAGCAGATTTTTTGACACGAAACTTCTTAGGACTTGGAGAACCAGATCGCCATTCCATCGATTTTTGCTTTGTTTCTGGATTTAGAAAAATTTTACATGAGAAATAACACTTGACAAAAGTCTATGCGATGTTGGTGCTAAGAAATCTCACTCTTGACGAAAAGCTCTTGCGCCAACGGGTAGCGATAAAGCAAAAAACGCCAGAACTCATAAAGTTACGCAGGTATAGTTACGATAGAAATATAAAATTAGTTAGCCATTATCCAGCTAGAAATGTTCTTTTATAAATTCGATTATTGATATAAATATTTCATTTTCTTCCAGTATTTATCCTCTTTTTTGACATAAAAAATAAATTTATAAAAATCATAGTGTGGGTCAGCTAAAAAACTTAAGGCGAGTTAGTGTCTGACCCACGGGTCATAGGTTCGCCATCACTGATTTATATCCTTCACGTATCTCATATATAGATGAGAAAAATCATAAACTTTATAAAGAATAACTTGTTTCTTTGTATTTTTCATATTATTTCTTAAGTTGTTATTTCTTTTTGCATGCTGCTTAATATCAACTCAAGGCCCTGCATGTGAAAGGGTCGATAGTTGTAAGCCTGGAATGTGTAAAAACGGGGGCTTATGCATTGATTTATTAACTCAGTTTGTGTGCGTTTGTGCTAAAGGTTGGGTAGGCACATTATGTGACATCGAATCTCTGTGCAGCAAAGATCCCTGTCAGCATGCCATTGCTTGTCAAGATTATGTGAGTATGGTATTCACACAAGTAAAAATGCCGTTAAGACCATTCCTCCATCTTATTATTATATTTTCACTCCAACTTTAAAAATTATCCTTTTGTGCATATGTATGGAGTAACATCTTAACCGCTCTCCCATAAATTATAGTAATGGGGTACTAATTTGTTATATACTGCTGTTCTTTCAGTAAAATAAATTTACTAGTTTGCTTCAAGCAAATGCATAATTTGCTGTAAGTGGAAATTCACAACTTATATCGGAATTGGCAACATTAGTATATCACAAATCGCTATATAAAAAAAATTATTAATAAAAGGTTCATATGATATACTTTAGAGCAACTGTTTCAGATTTAACAATAAAGTGATTTCTGGCTCTCCTCATACATAAAAAAATGGGACAGAGCAGGACAAAGCTATTCCGGAAGAAGACTTCCAGAAATTTATTGTGTTACTAGCGAAGGGCAGTATTTTGCAGAAGATTAATTCGTGTTATATGTTGTATTTTTCACAAAATTTTGCATTTACTTAAAATAACTTTCAAGGTCATATTATTTGTTCTAGTTAAGGTATATTGTTACAATTAGTACCTTCCATTGCATTCCTTTCATGGTTTAGGTAGCACTTACAGAAACACCTTTAAATCCACTTAATTTGATATATTCACAGTTGGGTGGCTACCTCTGCACTTGCTCACCTGGTTGGACTGGTAAAAATTGCGACCTCAAGTTGGGACTTTGTTCAAGCGAGCCCTGTCTAAATTCAGGGTGTTGCATTGAAAATGGGACCCATTTCACTTGTCTTTGTACTTCTGGGTTTCAAGGTAGTAGATTTAGTTTGCATTTTAGTGATAATTTTTTATTAGTGTGACTAATTGTAGTAGTTTTTTTTGTAAAATTAACAAACTCATAAAAAGGTATTTTAATACTAACACAGATGGTTGAATATTCAATTAATCAGTATCTATAATTCTTATATCTCAAACAATTGATGTTGAAACTAATAAAATGATTCAATAATTATTACTATGTTCCAGTTATATCTAGAAAAATCCAGTACTTTTAAAATTGAAACGTAGAGATATTATATTTTGTAAACACTTATTCAGCAGTAATTTTGATTTCTACTGATCTTAATTCTTTTTCAAAGACTCTTTTCGAAAATTTACGGTTTGATCACACAAGCATAAAAAAGTTGGGAGCTGTTTTGGTTTTTTTGGCGTAATTCTTACTTTTTGTTTTGCTGAATCCGAAGCTGACTTTCATTTGCTCGTAGAACATTTTCTGACAATATTTTTGTTAAGCAAGTTATCATCTTAGAATAAAAGATAAAATACTAAAAAAATTTTATTCATAATTGCGTAACAAAACTTATTTTTTTGTCTAAAATTCATTCATTAGTAAGCAATACACATTTATTTTTCCCAGTGAGTCTCCTTTTGGTACATTTTCTGCTATATGTAGGAAGCATCCGAAAAGTCCAACAGTTGTCTACCATTATTGAGTCGCCTCATCTTTCCTGGTATCTTTTTACTATCTCCTTAATATCTTGATGAAATCGTTCACCTTGCTCTTCACTCACATCTCTTAAATAATCTGGAAAGTAGTCGAGGTAGGAATAAAGACAATGAACTTCTAAACTTATTAGGCGACCTAAAGCTTAAAATTCTTTAAACATTCTTTTGTGGCGATTTGTTTATAATTAAGATCTTTGTTATTGCCTAAAAGTTTCTCTATGACCTATTCAAAGGCAATCCACTATTCTCTTTGAGGATCCGTCATGGTTGTGACGAATTGTGGATCAGCCATAAGTCGTCTAATATCTGGTCCAATAAAAAGAGCTTCCTTCAACTTTGCCACCGAGAAGCCCGGAAACTTTGATATTAAGTATTTGAAGTAATTTCCATCTCTTGGAAGTGACTTTTCAAATTGCTTCATCCAGCTTTAAGTGAAGCGTTAGTAGAAGAACCATAGATACAAAAAGCAAGGGAATTTGGTAAACCCAGATTGTTGTCCGACGAACATGCTCAAGATTTTAAAATCACTCCACGCTTGCCAACCGTGGTCTTCATATTTTAATTTGCAAAGAACCAATTCCAAGTTCTTGTATGTTTCCTTGAGGTGTACGGACTGACCGACAGGAGTGGAAGCATAGAAATCGCCATTGTGAAACAGAACTGCTTTAAGATTCTTTTTGAAGAATCTATGAAAATACGCTAATTTTGATCCTTGATCCAAGCAACTCAGCAGCGTTTTTGGGAATATTCAAGTCCCTTACTAAACCATTTAGTTCGTCCTGGGAAAACAATTTCGGACTGCTGTCATCTTAAAATTCAAAACTTGAATTGTCATCGGGTCATCTTCGTCAGAATTTGGAATCTCTTCCAAGGTAGCAGGGACTAATTGTACTTAGTTATTCACGACTCAAGTTAGCCAAAAATTCCCTTTTTTTCAATAAAATTTTGCGTTTTGCAAATTAACCTGGCAGAATGTTTTTTTTTCTTAATTTTCAAAACACCTAAATACATAGAAATCATTTAAAACCATCTAGACAGCATTTTTGTTGCAGACCTGTGTTACTGTTGTTTTCTTTTAATTCGAGAAAATTTTCAAAATTAACTACCTTATTCTCATTTTCATCATCATAATCATTATTTATAATTCTTCTGATGTGAAATTTGGTTGTTGAAATTGTCTTTAGAAATTACCTACTATTATTAATTTTCTTATTTCTATTGTAGTAGATATCGGCTCTGGCTTTCTTTGGACCAAAAACCTGTTCATTGATAGGATAATTATGACGTTGGTGAAGGTTTTATATTGATTGGTTAACTTCATTCCAGAGAAAAAGAACTTTATGAAACTTCACTACGTATAATTCTGATGTGTACTATTATTTGGACATGAGAATTGAATAAGCATTTGATCAAAAAACCTCATCTTTTCATATAAAAATTTAGTAAAAACTAGAGGCTTATATTAATACCACCTATGATTTAAAATTAAAAAATGCATTGGCTGAATGACCTAATAACTCTATAAATTCAAAAATGTTAAAAATTGCCTTATCTTCGCTTATCCAGCAGTGGAAATATATAATAATTGGTTTATTTTACTACATTCCACAATACTTTTATCCATTTTAATAATATTCTTATTTTATAAAGGTAAAATTTGTCAAAACAACATAGATGATTGTGCTAATTCTCCTTGTCAAAATGGTGGAACGTGCTACGACAAAGTGAATGGCTTTTACTGCAACTGTACTGAACACTGGATGGGGCCAATTTGCGAGAAGCCATATGACATTTGTGAGTTGAACCCATGTAAACACAATGGAACGTGCATATCTTCTCCAAACAAAAGAGACTTCACTTGCCTTTGCCCAATGGGATTCGAGGGCGAAACCTGTGATACTAACATAGACGATTGCCTGGGATCAAAGGTAATAGCTTAGAACTTATTTTAAATTTCCTTTAATTCCAGCTTAGTGACCAATGTTCAAGAGACAAAATTATTAATCGGTAATTATTAATCAATTGAATCTGCAATTGATATTGGAAGAACTATAACTGTAAGTTTTCTATCCAAGAGGTATGATATAAAAAAAATTTGTAAATGAATCAGTTAAACCAATGTTGGATAGCTCAATAAGAAGAATGCCATGATCCAAGCGATCAAAGCTTTGGAAAAATCTGTTTAGATAACATTAGCCTTACCACCGCTATCTAATTGTGTCGTGCGAATACTATATTAAATTCAAGACCGTAAATCTACCAGTATAAAACTTCGTAATCAGAGTTTCAAATACCTTAGAAATAATCGTGATGGATCGATAGTCCTTAAAACCAACTAAATTCGTCCAGATTTCCATATCACAAGAAATTTACCACATTTCAACAAGATATTACAGGTAACACTATATATGGTATGGTACAATGGTTTTGCAAGAGCAGTCGCACAGTCTCGTAATTGAAAAGCTGTGAACCTATCGGGACCAGATAAAGAGTTGGATTTTAATTTTTTTGAGACTAGTTAAAACTTCAGACCCAGTAAAATTCATATTTGAATCAACTAGGTCAAAATTAGGTGCAGATGAGATAATATATCCTGATTGAAAATAATCAGCAAAAGCATTTACAATGCCATGTGGTTGGTTAAGAGGGTCATTTATAAAGAATATGTAATTAGATGTGCTAATAGTTTTCCTATTGTTTTTAAAAAGGACCAAAACATCTTAGGATCACTTGTTAGCTGTTATTTTACAGTTCTCATGTAGTTATAATAACTCCAACTTATATGTCTCTTAATTTTGGCTCTCAAATTACTAAATTCAATGTAGTCATTTATTGGTATTCTTAAATTTTTGTAACAAACGATGTTTCACTTTAAGGTTTCGAATTGTTAAGCCTTAAAGGGTATTTTTTGAATAATCTGGGAATTGTTTTGGGAAAGCATTTATATTTACAATGAGTAACTAGATAATTTCATCAGTATATTATCCAATTTCCATATTTTCACTTCTTTAATTGTATAATTTACTGCCTTTTCTCAGTTTACAGGCTTCATATTATTTATATCCTCTAAAAACAACTGCTTGACATCACTCCACCATATATCTTCACCATTCTAAGATTTTCTGCTATTTCATCAATTTCATATGTATGAATTTTTCCCTATGAATCTTGAATCTTTAATTTGATTGTAAAAATATTCACAAGCTCTGACAACGTTGTTTTCAAACAATAATTGATTCCAGTTGATATTGAGCAAATCGCTGTAGAGTTAAGGGAAATTAGCCCTTCGAAAGTTGTATCTGCGATTCTCTGCTAATGACACATTTGTATTTTTTAGCATGATAATGATTTTAAGGGAAGGGTGAAATCCATCCTCATGAGTTAACATATCAACGCATCTACTTACTGAAATTTGATTCCGACTAAAAACTAAATCAAGAGTACGATTGTGAGAGTTAATAACTTTGCCCAATTGTGTAACATTAAGAAATTTAAGTTGGGATTTCTGGAACCGTTAGCGATAGTCATTATGAATACACTCACAATTACATTGAGGATATACAGTTTATCTTTAGTCCCTGAAGAAGATAACTTGGTTATCGAAACGTGGGTCAGATAGTGTAATTGTCAGTGCTGGTGTAGTGGTGGTGTAAACAATGTATTCGGTATTAATAAATGTGGGAGGAAAATTTGAGGTTAGGAAACAGGAGAGATGGTCAAATAATTCGAAGTCAATTTCAGCAAAATCTTTTACGGTAGTCAAACAAATTTTAATAATACTACGACTCATTTTAATGAGAATCTCTCTTAACTTTGGCTCATTTAATTCTAGTTGAAACAGAAACATTCAAAAGACACTGTATAAATTAATAAATACCCAGAGGTCTTCTACAAGTTTCACAACATAAGATATCGAAGATACATTACAAAATGTATTGAAATGAACTTTACTGGTTCTGGTCTATCAAATATTGTAAAATTAATTAGAAACTTTTCATATTTCAGTGTCCACCTGATCAAATATGTATTGATTTAATTAATAACTATGAATGCAGATGTCCTCCAGGTTTCGCTGGTGCTGATTGCAGTGTTGATATTGACCCATGTGCAAAAAAACCATGCTTAAATGGCACTTGCATTGTTGATAAAAGTACATACCAATTCAGTTGTAATTGCAATCCAGGGTATACAGGTGAGTTATTTGAACACTTTTTTTTTCAAATTGACAACGTATCTAACTATAAGTAATTTTCTCCTTCTTAATCTATTGCCTTATACAGTGTATTCTTATTCAAACTTGCTGTTAATTAATTCATATTATAGCAATAATATAGAGCGAATGTACAAATATGAAATTATAATAAACTATTAGGTCACTTGGCTAATATTTGAATCCTCAATCAAAGTAGGAAGCTGAGATCAAGTAATGCTACCGTTTTATGTTTACCAGTTCAGAAGATTTGTTTTGAAAGCGGAGATTAATATAAATCATTTCCTAGTAATGTAGAAGTGCGATTGAAGAATATATCAAGTAGCATTGTATGGTTCTGTTTTGTTCAAAAGAAAGTACAGAAGTTTCTGATACACAAAATTGTAGCAGGGGCTAGTAATGATTCGCAAGGACAACGATATCCCTTCAAAAAATTTATGAATTTGTTGAGATCGATTATAGTCCCCAACCAAACTGTGTCATTTCAACTCATTCTACACCAAGGTAGTGTCAAATTTAAACTCGTTATTATTTGATACCATAAAATGATGATAACAATGTCATTTTCACTTTTATAGTCTAAATATTATCATCATCATCATCATCAAACAGCCAGTAACGTCCACTGCTGGAGATAAACCTCCCTTAATCTTTGCCACTGTCTAAGGTCCCCAGCAACTGTCATCCAACTGTTAATCAACCTTTTAATATTGTAAAAATATCAAATGGATTTTTATAAAAAAAACACTATAATTCAGCCTCAGACTTACGAAAATATAAATAAATTAAAAGTTCTGTATACATATGTTTGGTAGTCACATCAGGGGCGTGTAAAAACGCCCCTTCTACAGTTTGCCAATGGACTGGCCCCGAAGACGACCATATTCCAACTACTTCTATTTGACCATTTATCGGCCTTGCACTTTTCCTAATACGGACAAATAAGCATCTGTATCGACATGTTTAAACAATACACTGTCGTCTCTTCGCCAATTCTCATCTGAAAAAATAACTATCCAATTATCTCCAGTGTCTTTTTCCCCATCATTTCTATAACAACTGATTTCTTGGTTACCACTCAAGGGACTCGTAAAGGGGTGTGAATGCAAATTAATTTTTTTTCGTTTCTACATATTCTGTTGCTGTAACTGATTGTTGTCCACTACCAGAACCATATTTCACATTGTGTGAATGAAGCCGTACTCTATAATCTGTGTTTTAAAAGTCTTAGCACCGAACCGCAAGCTACGAATTTCTGTGTAGAAGCTTGTATATAATGAATTAAGTAAATAATTAATATAAAGGAATCATATTTTGTACTAATAACTGATTATAGATTTAACTACTATCGTGTTAACATTACATCGGCAAATCTTTTTATCGTCCTCCTCATCTGGGGACACACACAAGCGTGTCGATTGGCTTCCTCTACTTCTAGAGGTATTTTTCTCTCCATCTTCACTCAATAATTCTTTTGGTCCACTGATTTTCTATTCTTCTGGTCATTCATGACCCGCTCAGCTACGTTTCAAGCTTTACTATTGCTTTCGTTAAACCTGTTATCTTGCGTGATGTTATATTTGTCACTCTATCTAGCATCTATCGTTCCATTCTTTGCTGAACTACCTCGATTTAGTTCATGGTGGGTTTTAAGATTAGAGTTTCAGCACCGGTAGATTGCATTGTTCGAACACCTTTCTCTTCAAAGAACCAGATATTTCGGATCAGAAGACACGATTAAACTTATCAAAGGTAGTCCATGTTAAACCCATCCTTCTGCTTATATTTGCTTATAGTTATCTCTACCGATACGGATTTCGTGTCACAGGTATTTACAAGAGCTTACTTGCTCAAACTATCACCTTCTATACGTAGGGTTTCACTTAGCACATGTATTCTTTTTTTGTTTTATTTATATTCAACACTATCTTTTCAGGGGCTTTATTTAAATTGTCAAGCATTCTTTTGACATCGTCAACATGGTTTGCTATAAGTACAATGTCGTTGGATAATCTGAAGGGACTAAGTGGTGTTTTCGTGGAGTCTCGCGCATGCTTTTGCTAAATATTCGAATTTGATTTTTAGGTACTTTATGCAACGAAGATATAGATGAATGTAAACAATCCGATAATAAAATATGTAACCATGGAATTTGCGTTAATTTCGAAGGCAGCTTTCAGTGTTATTGTAAACCTGGTTATACTGGAGAACGGTGTAACTTAGATTTTGATGAATGTCTATCGATGCCTTGTAAGAACAACGCTACTTGCATTAATCTTGTGAATAATTTTGAATGCCACTGCCCTCCAGGTTAGTTTTACACCAAATATTATTATTGTTCAAAATATGATTATTCTTTTGATTTATACAGAGAATACTAGGTATTTCAGTATAGAGGAATCTAGCAATAAATAGCGGCAATCCCAGTTCAACATTGCTCCATTTACTAGTAGTTAAAACTAATTATCAATCTTATTTGATTTAATAAATGTTTCTCTGATTTATAGTGTATCCAGTTGCACTGAAATCATTGCGTATTGATTAACTTTGTTGACATATGAACATAATATATCTAGTATTATAAAATTTCTGTTCATTGGTTTGCTATTAACTCTACAGTATTTTTTGTTATTGGCAATTAATTTCTTCAAAAATACTGAGGATAGTATATGAATGATAACATTTGAAATTTTATAATAGTTCTAATACGTTATTTCTTATTTTTGCTATGAGCTTTTTAGTATTTGAGATATATAATAGTACAACTCAAATAATCATCTGAATTAGAAAACAAATGCTACATAAAAGGTAATTGGCATAGTTATAGCAGTACAACTATTTATAGAGTGTCTATAATATATCTAATACTCCTATATTGCTAGGGCTTATAATTTTTAGAGCAACCCTTGAAGTGAAATTAAATAATAGTAAATCTAATATTCATAATTACCTTTTCTATTCTTTTTTTAACCATTGTATCAAAACACTACGAGTCTATTGGTTCAATTGGAGAAAAGCTAGCTACTTATTTTATAAATTGTGCATTCCAACTAAGAATAATTAAGACACTACAGGCCAAAAGATAAGACCACCTTAATTAAAATAAAGAGATTTTAAAAAACTCCAATTAAATATTAATTGTTCAATTAAACTGTTAAATCATCTAATAAAACACTTTTTGACATTCAATACACTTGAAAAGTCGGTAAAGAAATATTCAGACCATGCTATAAAAGGCTAAAGTTAGCCAAACTGATTTTTCATCAAAAAATCCTATTTAACATTGTATGACTTTTTCACAAGTCTCGGCATACTGGCAATTCATTTTTGTTGATAGAGTTTTGTGATATATTTCTCGCATAAAGCACTTCACATTTCTTCTTACGAGGTTGTACCACAATTACGGACTTTCCTGACAAGATCTTCCCACAAAAAACAATGGGATTGAGATTCGAGCTTTCAGGAGGCCGAACCATTTTTACTTACACCTCTTGTACCTCTTTCTCTTCCAACTATTCAGAATTTGTATCTATGCTTGGGATCTTTGTTTTGTTGGAAAATAAATTCATCTCCAATTAATCACAAACTCGAAAGAACGCCATTTTATTCTAAAATTTTTTGTAGGACGCGACGAGCCAAAAGTCATTTTAAATTTGAAAGGATTTTGGCCTCTAAAAATCTCCCTATCTGTTTACATCAGTATTACTCAAATGATTTAACACAATGCTATTTTTGGCTACAATGAAAAACATTTTGACACCATTTCTATCCTCGAGAAGACTACGACGTTGATGAAAACCTATTTTGAAGAATATTAATTCTGATTTTATGTTACCCTACAATGTCTTAAACATTTTTATTTTTTCATGATGCAGCATTGGAAAATATTTACAATTCCAAAGGTTTCACAATCCGCAAGTAGGTAATCGAATAGGATAATTCATGTATAGGTCTATTAATCAATCAATTATCACCGCCAGATGTCTTGTGTTACTCTCAACCAGCAAACATCGCGGAGTAGGGTTAAGAACAAAGCCGACTTCCTTTCTTTCACCATCCGTTCATTTTTTGTTTTGGTTTTATTTGTGTCTAGATCGTAGTAGTTTTTAATGTGATATAAATCAACACTTGTTGACAACAACGGCCATTACTTTACCGGCAGTACTGGTTCCAATATAATTTTTGGAATTCTAAAGAAACAAATAACGTCAAAAGAAAAACACTAAAATAGAATCTACTAAGTATAAACTCATTTTCAACTATTATTATAACTTTCCAATTTATATTTTATTAAAATAGAATTAGGCCTTATTACCATTATATAAACATTAATAAAAATATATTGTAATGTTTATCGTATTTATTTATACGATTTCTATTCGTGGAGTTAATTAATAAATACTGTCTCTTACGTTCTTAATTTATTCAAATACTATACACTACACTTAACTAACTTATAATAATTCACTTATTACTTTACTAACTTGAATAATATATTTAAATTCTTATTAAATTGGTAATTCGTTCTGTTCACTCCGAGTATTTATTATGAACTAAACTAAACTGCGCTATATAAACTCCTTATATATCCAAAAATAATTCTCCAGAGATCTAAAAAAATTATAAAACGAAACAAATAAATAAATATAACTTCCTAGAAATTATTCAAATGAAAAAATGTAAATACACCGGTTGCTTTAAAAACTGACATAAAAACAAATATCAAACGAATTGTTCCGGTTGTTTCATCAAAGGCGACGGCTTCGTCAAATTTTAGAATTCTACTATATCCAAGCAGGACCGGCTTCAGGGCGGAGATAAGTGCGTAACAATATGTTTCGAAGGGAACAAGAGAAGGCTCCACATATTAATATTCGAAAAGTGCAGTAATGGTTATTTATGAGTAAAAAAATAGAATTCTAAGATTACAAAAATAGAATAGTTTTCTAAAAATAATGATATTTTCTAGGTTACGATGGAAAGGATTGTTCTGTGAATATCGACGAATGCGAACCGCAACCGTGTATGCACGGAGCGACTTGCATAGATGGTATTAATGAATTTACTTGCGTTTGTCCGGAAGGTTTGACCGGTAAAAGATGTGAAATAAATATTGATGATTGTGAATCTTCTCCTTGCTTACATGGATCTCAATGTATAGATGGGTTGAATAGTTATTCATGCAATTGTACCGATACAGGTTATGAGGGCTATCATTGTGAAAATAATATAGATGACTGTGAAGGCGATCCCTGTCAAAATGAAGCCCCTTGTATCGACTTAGTCAAAGATTATTCTTGTAAATGTTATCCAGGATATAAAGGTACGTTTTTGATTTAAACTTTCTTTCCTTCAATTTATTTATTTATGACATTTACTGTCTTGGATTGGGAATATAGTACTGAATCTGAAACGTTCAATTTTATAAAATAAACTGTGGTACGTTTTAAATAATAGCAATAAGATTAAACATTAATAAAATCAAAACTAGTTATATATGTAAAATATAAAAATGGTAATTTTCAATTCTTGATTTTTTTAGGTAAAAACTGTGAGATAGATATCAACGAATGCGAAAGTAATCCATGCCAATACAACGGTACTTGCATAGAACGATCTAACATCACTCTCTATTCTCCCGTATATTCTTATAATTTGAATCTTCCTGAAATTTTTTCTAAACCGTTCAACTATTCGGAAGCCGCTGGTTACGAGTGCCTTTGTGTTCTTGGAGTAACAGGTCATAATTGTGAAACTAACATTAACGAATGCGAGAGTAATCCTTGTGTCTATGGTGCCTGTATCGATAAAATTGGAGGTTACATTTGTGAATGCGAAGATGGATACGAAGGAATACATTGCGAATTAGATATAGACGAGTGTAAAAAGTACAATCCGTGCGTTAATGGTACTTGTATTGATAAAATCGCAAACTATTTTTGTCAATGTACGAACGGATATGGTGGCAAAAACTGTTCTGTTGAACTTGCAGGGTGAGAATAAAATTTTATATAATTAAAAATTGTAGAATCAATTTCAAAATATTTTGTTAATATTCCACTTCTCACTCATAATAAAATTTATATGTTATTGTTTCAGATGTAAAGATAATCCTTGTTTAAACGATGGTCAGTGTCGTCCATATTTGGTTCATGAAACCGAACACAAATTCAACTGTACTTGTCCCAATGGTTTTCACGGCCAAACGTGCGAACAAATAACCACAATGTCATTCCGCGACATATCATCAGTAACTGTTAATACTGTTAGAGAAGAAGGTTATGATATACAGTTTCGATTCAAAACTACTTTAGGTGACGGTTTATTAGCACTAGGTAAAGGATTAACGTTTTATATATTGGAATTATCGAAAGGGAGATTAAATTTGCATTCAAGCTTGCTGAACAAATGGGAAGGAGTTTTTATAGGTTCAAATTTGAATGATAGTACGTGGCAAAAAGTATTTGTTGCGATAAATTCCTCACACTTTGTATTATCTTCTAATGAAGAACAAACTATTTATCCAATAAGCTACAACGAAAACAATAATGTGACTAGTACTAGTTTTCCTGTAACGTATATTGGAGGTATTCCAAATAACCTTAGGAAATTGACGCACGGCCAACCGTTTTTAGTAGGATGCACTGAAGACGTTTTGGTGAACGGACAGTGGGTTTTGCCTCAACTTAAAAATACCCCTTGGTTAAATTTTCAGCACGTCGAAGAGAAATGTATAAGGGAACCTCAATGTGAGCCAAACCCATGTGAATCCGGAGGACGCTGTACTGATAGGTAAGTTATAGACACTAATTAATCATCATTAAACATCACTACATATGTATATATAAAAATATAATATCTATTTACACCTATTATTTCGAAATGTTGGCTTGCCTTTCCTCAAAAGAGAAAACAACTGCTTTCCTGGTTAATACCTCGAAGAATATTCATTTAGATCTCTTCCAAAGATCGTGATGTCATCGACAATTCGCTGAAATTTTTTTAATTACTTAGTTTAATTACTTTAATTACCTCATATATCACATAATAATTTAATTAACATATCGTCGTCTACAGCTAGAGATTCACTTGGCTAAGGTTCGTAGTTGGAAGTGAAGATGTCTCCTCAAGAGGTATATTGAGAAATGTTTAACTGCATGAATCAAGTAGCAACGCCAGTTGGCTTTGTCTTTAGTTAGGATTAGAGACTCCGAACGAGAGGTCGTTACGTCATTCCGAAGAGACACAACAACATCGAAACTATTCAGTGGTTAAGACCCTTTCCTTTTAATTGCGAGCCATTACGGATGCCAATTAAAAAATTAGTTTTTTCAATAGTCTTTAAAAGAGATAAAAATTTTGAAGTTTCGACTACTTTATTCATATTTTTATAAAGACTGAAAGTAGTCGAAACAGTCCACGTTAAACACAAATTTTAAAAACTATTAGTTCTAAAAACCGGTAGCGTCCCTGTTTTTCTTTAATAATATTCAGCTTAGATATCGTCTAGATGCCAAGCCAATGCAAAAAAATTGAAAAATCAAATCACAAATAACACCTTAAAATTACTACATTATTAATAAAGTAATAGCTTCCCTGTGTCTTAAGTTTTGATAATACAATTAAAAAAATTAAAAACCTTTGTCGATACAGGCTTTAATATCCTGACAACGATGGTAAAACAAAATAACGTGCTGTAAAATGCTGCTGTAGCTTGGCGGGCAAAACTCGATCAGCGCTGGTGACGTAAGCAAGTTATTGGTGCGTTGCAAAAAGAAATAAGGGCGGAGAAAAATATTACACGTTTAAAAATGTATATCAGCGCTATTATGAGTGCGGTAAATTGCACAATTTATGTTACGGCGTACCCGATCATTCAAACATTTAAACCCGACATGATTTTCAGACCCAATTGCTTTAATGGTAGTATAAAAATATAAGACGAATTGATTTTTCCAACATTATTCTACATACCCTAGAACAAATGATAACAAAATCAAAAATGTTTGAAATATCTTATTAACTGATAAAATTTTTATAGGTGGAGGGAATTTAGCTGTACCTGCGAGCGTCCTTATTTAGGTCATACATGTCAGTATAATTACACCGCAGCTACATTCGGATATGAAAATATCACGGATTCATTAGTTACGGTAGATGTCGCTGATACTGCAAGAAGAGCGGTGCGTTCCATAGTTGATATAAGCATGTTTATAAGAACAAGACAATCCAGGGGGCAGATATTTTATTTAGGTAATTATGATGGACAGTTGTCAATGTACTATAATGATTGCTCTAATTTTTGTATTTGTGATAACTAAGCTGCTTCATAAAGTTATATAGATAATGTTTTTCTATCACCACTTATTTTTATTTTTATATCCTTTTGTGCAATACATTTGCAGTTTTAAACAATAATCATATGAATTAATAAGAAATATACTTTTCTTTAGCATCAATTATTGAAAAGCAAAGCTCCTATCACCATGCATACTAGATATTTTTTAAAAAAATCTAAACTTTAAATAGCTGTTGATTGAATACTAATAACTGATATAGAAATCTCAAGAATACAAAAATAAAACAATTTAAAAACAGAAAACTAGTCGTATGAAAAATATAACTGCATAAACATTATGTAATTAGTATTATGTATTTTTTCTTTTTCGATCTCTTGTCTTAGGGGTCATCTTTAAATTACGTCACACGAATTTCATGATTTTTTGCCACTTCCCTCGTCTTTGTCACAGCTAGTCACAGTTGTGAGACTCCATCCCTCCTCAGTATAACTTCACATATTTTGCAAATTACATGTAGAAATTATTGAATGATAACATTTTTAATTTTTTTCGTAAATTGAAAATCACAAAATAGTAAAACTAAGAACGACATTGTTTCCTAGGCAAAAGTCAGTGGTCAAATTAAATAGAAACAAAGGAATCACTGCGAGGCGCAATTCCTTTTTGCGGTATTTATCAAAGGGCGCCTGGGAGGTCGAAGCGTAACACTAGTAGAGCGAGTGGTTGACCAAACAATTGGTATCTTATATTTACACAGCTATAGCTGTATGCTTTTGAGGTTTTCGTAAAGTAATAGTTTAATGTTCCTGTTTTTACATTCAAATTATAACAGATTTCAAAATGTAACATCACGAAAATTAGGACCACTCCCGCCCACTTGTCACACTTCGTCGACCCCCTTCCATCTCCTTAACGTGTGACGTGCTTTATGGATGAGCCATTAGTATAGCAGTAGGCATTTTAATTATTTGGTTATATGCAGGTTCTGGTTTACTTCCAAATCCAAACGACGAAACTTATATAGCTGCTCAACTTGAAAGTGGTGAGTTATTAGTCAGAATTCAATTTGAAGGAAATCTAGAGAGCTACACAGTTGGAGGAGTGAAGTTGGATAATGGATGGAATCATCTGATCAAAGTAAGCAGGGATTTAAAAATTCTTATCATTAATTAAACACTTTATATATTATAAATCAACATATTAATATTTCTTCTAGAAGAAATACTTGTAACTTATCTTTTGATATTTATGTAATAAAAAGTTATATTTATATTGTTTATTTACACAAATTAAGGTATACTTTTTTCTATCGACTCCATTCCCTTCTATTGTGCAATATTTTTATGGGGAATCCGAGGTCCTTAATTAATCTAATAAGCTCTTGAAACAGATGCAGACCATTTTAGAACACTTGATAATTATAAAATATACTCGATAACCAGGGCCGGATTAAGATTTGTAAGGCACGGGCCTAAAATAATAACGGGGCCCCCTTAAGGAATTCGGAAACCCGGAAAAATCACAAAATAATATCAATACGTTAGATTTGTGGTATCAATATATCAAAAAATACAGAATGATTTCCAAATGATGGGGCCCGGGGTTATAGACCCCCAAGCCTTAATCCGGCCTTGTCGATAACTGAGAAAGACCAAGTTACCAGGAGAAAGAAGCTCAATCTACAATGCGGTCCATATGTATGGAATAAATTCATTTTTAGCGTTATGATGTGAAAAAAACCTGAAATAGATCGGTTTTTAATCTTAAATTGACAATTTACAGTGTGCAAATATTATCCCCCTCTAGCAACTCCTGTAAATTAGAAGCATCCCCTAGAAAACTGTAAATAAGGGGGTCGTTTGGCACGTTTGTCCTCTGTTCAGGAACATAACGTTTTTTAAATCTGGGCAATTATAACTAAGAATATTAATTATTAAGATGTAAACTTTTGATAAAGTTTCATGAAACTGCACATGTAACAAATATCGAAAAACTAAGTAGAAATGTTTAATTTACTGATGAAAAAAGTTAATGTACTTCCAAAGATTGAGGAAAATTCGCAAAAGAAAACTCGAGAACTTGCCGCCGCCAATGATCTAAGTAAATAGGTTTAGGAGTTAAATGAAGATGATCCTGATGACACAATAACGTTAAAATTGAATTTATTCCATACATATGGACCGCATTGTGTATAACTTCTTTTCACTCTCCCTCGTTAGACTCATTCCTTCAGAACCTGTCGCCGCTATTGTGATCCATACAAGCGTAATAACTATAGTTAATTTTTCTGAAATCATGAAATCTTTGCCAATTATTGTCGATGAAGTCCGGCGTCTATTAATTATGAATCTTCCACCTTTCCTTCTTGGAAAGTAATCACCACTTGCCCATTCTATATTCTTTCTGGAGAAGTTGTTACTGCTACCCTTTCTGGACGGTTCTGTCTATTGCGCTCTAATCACTTCGAAATCGGTATGAAGTAGCAATATTGTCAATCAATCTCAAATAGTATCATGTCATATTTTGAATTTTGCCATTATCAATACGACAGCCATTCTCAATGTCCATTGATACTTTCAATCTGCTCCTATCTCTTCTAGCTTTTTCCGGAAATGCAGCATTAACACTTAACTTGCTTTCTTGTCGAATATACTTGATTTTTTTTTTAAATAAGCCCACTACCGACACTAATTTCCAACACACGAGGGCTTCAGCATAAATGAAGGATGATAATATAGTCAAAGGTCAAGTTACAGGGGAAAGAAGTGTAACCCATCTAGCTTCATTACATCGATCGTGTCTATGACAAAAAATATTTAAATATTATTCAGTATTTATACAACGACTTGCATAGGCTTCGAATTGAAATGTCTAAATATTACATACATTCTTTTATAGGTAATTCGTAATGTGACATTGGTGCAAGTAAAACTGAACAACACAGAATATTTCCGTAAAACGATATCAGCCTCTGGTCCGTTAGACGTCCGAGTTCTTTATTTGGGTGGACAACCCCAATCTAGATCAATCAGACAGACCAATGAAAATTTGTCAGTTACAAAAATTGACATATCTCCAACATCCCCGGCTGCTATAACATCTGCTCTTAGCAGTGTACATTTCAAAGGAATTATACAGGATGTCCAGGTAAAAAATTTTGTGTGTAAAAAATGATCATTATTCGTTCATTTGAATTTATCAGACTAATATTTTTGCTTTAGGAATTTGTTAAAAGTTGAAAATGATTAAGAAAATTTCAATAGAAAAATTCTCTATACTACTTTATACTATACTAAGGTTTAGGAATTTGTAGAAGCTTGAAAACTTTGATAGAAAAATTTTCCCTTGTACTTTTATTGATTCAGTATAATACTTGCTTGTTGTTATTCTTTAAGCTTGTGTGCAACAAAATCCAGTACAAAATAATGGTATCAATTCAAAAAATATAAGATTAGATCTGTAGCACTACAACTTTCGACTCTCAGAAATCATTTCAATTTTGAAAGCTTTTGTGAGAACTATGAGCACAAAATTCTTAATTATAAATCAATTTTTGAGCTGAAATGTGAGTAATGGGTTTTTATAGTCAACCAAAGAGATAACTTAATTTGTTAAGAGCTAATTTTTTTGTGTGTATTTAGCGTCTATTATTGTGATTTATGTCGATTGTTGTCTATTAAAGCCGATTGTTGTCGATTGTCATTTAATGTTGATAGATCTCTTCTGATGTCTATTGACGTCAATGGTGTCGATTGACGTAGATTCGTTATAAAATTTTTGCTTGTTATTGTTTATTAATTCTAAATTTCTGTTGATTGCTATTACATTGAATAAAGTCATATCAGTCTAAAATTTTTTGCATATTAATCCACCTATTTATTTTTCAGAATAAGTTTATTATCAATTTCAAATTGAATCAATCTTCCTTCAATGTAATTAGTAACACTACAAGCTCAAAAATTGTGCAAATAAATTATACAAATATAGAAATTCTGTAACATACTCTAAATTGTGATTGCAAGCATGACACTAGTAATTACTGAACTTGTTATACAATTGTAGTTTATTTTCATAACTCAAAACCAAACCTTCTCAGTTATGTTATGTAAACAAATATCCATATATCTTTAGAGCAGGATAGATTGATTGCAGTGGAGTTTTGTATTGTGAACATTTCAGTTCTCTATCGATACGTGGTCAAGTGATTCAGATAGTGATAACAAAAATTTTGCATTGAATACTACCTATAATATTGATGTTTCCAAATATAGTAGCTGCTCTATGTCACAGTGACATTTAAACCCACTCACTCACAGTTAGTTTCGTTTTTACATCTGGCTGGATGAAACGTCGGATCTCACCTAACAGATTTTCCTCATTTCAAAATGCTAGATTTTCCCAGAACAGTTTTTCTTTCGTTATATTGCAAATAACAGAGGTAACTACTTAATGTGCCATGTTTATGATCGAACACAGGCGATCTCCCATTTCTACCTGTGTTGTGCTCTGCATTTTTCATTGCATTCAAATGTAGAACATTTGAACCCGGGACTATTTAGTTAGTAGACATTTATCACATATAGATCGGACAATTTAACGACTGACACGAACGTCTATATTAAGAGACTATCTATGCATTGTAGTATACTATATGTAGTTTGTTATTTCCTTCCAACAAGGAACAACAATTTGTAAGTTTAAATGTTATCTGGTCTCGGGTTTGAACCCTACGCACTACGTCAACTACAGAGTAAACTTTGGCAGCCGAAAAGACTATTCTCATATTATGCCACATTAGTTTTTCTATAACTTTTATTTTAGATAAGTAATGGATCAGCTGTAATGATCGTTGAATTTTACCCACTCCAAGCTCCAGATTTACGTATACCTGCTTCATTTGGTAACGTTACCTTTGATAGATCAACAGTATTAAAAGGCGTCCATTCTGATGATTTGTGCAGACTAGATCCCTGTCACAGAGGAGAATGTTCTATCACTTGGAATGACTATATGTAAGTTATGCTTCAAAATATAGTAATTTAAAAGTTACAA
This sequence comes from Diorhabda sublineata, assembly GCF_026230105.1. NCBI lineage: Eukaryota > Metazoa > Arthropoda > Insecta > Coleoptera > Chrysomelidae > Diorhabda > Diorhabda sublineata. The sequence goes on from NC_079475.1 coordinate 19,411,223, forward strand.
GACTAGAAAACAGTATTTTTCATGAAGATTCCAAAGGCGTTTTAGAGACCTGCAAAACAAAAATTTACGAACGCGAGACGTACAAATATCTTTTTGAGACAGATACTCTGTTGTAAAATTAATTTCATATCAATGTTGATTTTATTGTCCTTCCTAGTATGTATATATTTTTAGCCTTGATAAAGATCAAATAAAAGATCGGTACGTTGGCATTTTAAAAAATAAAGGGACTATTGCTGTTGTCATAGTAACTAAACCATGTCTTATTAAATATGGGAAATATAAAAAAAACTGATATTGAACTGTTCATGTCAGCAAAATATTATACAATTTCGGGATAATTTTTCGTCGAGAAAATATTATCCAGTGTCTAGTGTATTTCAAAAAGGTACATGTATTTAAAAACTCTCATGCTATAAATTTTATTTTGATTTTTAGGTGTATTTGTCCTATTGGCTTCAAAGGGAAAGATTGTAATGAACTAGAATTCTGTAAATTGAGAGGTTGTCCAACTGGATCGGAATGTAAGAATTTAGAAGATGGTTACGAATGTATATCAAACAGTACTTTCGATGGCTTGCAAAAACCTTTGCAGTATCAACTAACAGCAGATGTAATTTCCGATAATTTCATTTTCGATTCTTTAGAATTGAATTATAGAACGCGATCATGGGGTACTATCCTTTTTGCTAAATACAAAGAAAACTATTTTGAAGTTTTCGTTTATCACAATGAAGTAGTTATTGAATGGAATTTTAACGGAATGCCTGAGATAAAGAGGTTCAGAATAGATAGATTCAAGGGTCAGTGGATTTCTCTATTGTTTTTATATAAAAATTCGAAACTAAGAGGTGGATTCAAGGAGCACGTAATGGACGAGTCTTCGGACTTTGAAGTAAAGCAATTCGATATTTACGCATTTAGTGAAATATTTCAAAATGGTGAAATATATATAGCTGGTAGTGATAATTTATTCGATTATCAAACAATTATCAACAATACAGATACGAATTTGGCAGGTTATATACCTGTTACGGATACTACTACTGTAGAATCGCTTATTAGTAATTCTTTAGAAAGTAGTGAACTTTCTGAAGATGTATTATTGTACAAAGTGGATCAAGATAAAAAGACTGATAATTTTAAGGTAAGATTTTTTGAACGTACTCTAATTATACTGGGTGATATCAAAAATATTACAAAATGGATCATTTAACTAATTTACACAATACTTCGACAAACTATTTTACTTAAATCTTCCCCATGAATCATTTTATCTATTACTAAAAATCGCGATGAAACTCCTTCCTCTTATACCTAATGTACTAGCTGAATAGCCACAAGTTTCTGTCACTCGAATAATATAAATGAGAGATGAAAAATCACTTATATTAATTAAATAAAAATTGTGGCATTTCAATGCCACTACTTTTTGAAGTGGAATAAGTCCGTAACATTTTTACAACTTAAAACAACTCTCCAAAATTACAATCTTACACACGAAGAGTATACTACAGCTATTGCACATATTGGAAGGCTTCTCACTAGAAGTGTCTAAAAGATTCCATGTGACACTATTCTCGATTTTGATAACATTGAGAATGTTCTAAGAGACTGTGTAAATTATGCAAATCAGGTCCGATTTTCGTTAAACAATGGTTTTTTGTATCTACTTCACTTCAACAATTTTGTGTCATTGTATCAACAGGATATTAGCAATTATATACGAAGGCCGTTTTTTTTTCAACCTCTGATAGGCTATAAATAAAAGACAAGTTCATATAAAACAACAGTTTTATTACCAAAAGATTGGTACACTTACGGTTAGTTTTCGATATAATCACCGAAAAGATTGAGACATTTGTCGTATCTGTGGACAAGCTTTCCAATACCCTCTTCAAAGAAAGTTGCCGCCAATGTAGCCTAACCCTTCAGTAACAATAGAGTACAAAACAGATCTAGAAACTTCTGGAAATTCCGCAGACAAAGCAGTAATGTTGATTCTGCGATTTTCTTTAATCATTTTATCAATTCGTTGAACCAAGTCATATGAAACGACAGATTTGCGACCTTGCCCCCCTTCATCATGCACATTATTACGGCCATCTTTAAACTTTCGACACTATTCACTCATGAAGTTTTTTCCATACACACGGCTCATTCTCCGATGGATTACTGCAGCACTATGGCCTTCAGCCTATCCTAAAAACCAGCGGACTAATCCCTAACCACCTATTTGGATTTAGAAAGCATTTGCTCCAATAGAAGAGTCTCAAAAAAAGTGTACCAATCTTTTTACTATACTGCTCAGCGGCCTTTTTAGATATCGCTCAGGCATTCGACAAGGTCTGGCACGGTGGACTACTATACAAAATCAGGAAAAATCTCCCGCACAACCTTCTCCATATCCTAAAATCCTGTCTGCAGAACAGACACTTTCAAGTCAACATCCAAGATTACCTCACCATTCTACATCCAATTATATCAGGAATTCCACAGGGAATTGTACTTGGCCCGATCCTCTATCTTATGTACACTGCTGATATTCCCATACACAACATACGCAGTTGACACTATCGCGCTAGCTATGGTCTCTTATTTATTGCAGTGGTGGCGTAAACAGTGTGCTCACCAACGGTTCCAGAAATTCCAACTTAGTAATTTTTAAATAAATAATTTGTTAAAAGATTAGAAAAAATCCTTTATATTCGAATTTTATTTCAGATTGATACAAGTTCCCTTAAAAAACATATTTAAATAATTCTATAAAGTGAATTATCGCTTCTACAATTTTTTAGCGATATTTGATGTTTGCTTATTAATTTATTTTCATAATTGTTATTTTAGGGTTGTTTAGGTGAAATAAGAATAGGAGGCTTACTTCTTCCATATTTTCATACACAAGAAATTTATCCGAATAAAACGAATCTCAAGAAATTATATGAATTAAGTACCGATTCGACAATAGAACATGGTTGTATCTTATGCTATCCAACAGATTGTCTGAATAAGGGTGTCTGTATGAATACTACAGAAACTTACAAATGTCATTGCCAACCCGGTTTCACCGGTGTAGATTGTTCGTTTGATATAGATGAATGTGAAAATAACATGTGCCTAAATAACGCAACTTGTGTTAATCTAATCAACGAATATAAATGTGAATGTTTAGCCGGTTATACTGGGGAATATTGTGAGATCGATATTGACGAATGTCTTAGTAACCCCTGCAGGCATGGTGGTACATGTAACGATTTGATTGGTACGTTTAAATGCGACTGTCCAGAGGGATTTGTAGGTAAGTTAACACATCTACATGATCATTAAAGAAATACAGTAGTTGATTTAATTTAATCAGCAATGTATTAAACGAGCAATAGTGCTTTCAGCATTTATTGCGAAAGTAGAAAGTAAATCTTTGTTCAACTCACAATCATTTATTGATGGATCGCGCTGTGACATTACTTATAGCGTGCAGATTATGATTCTAAATGTTGCATTGGTTTTTTCACACCCCGCCCCCTTAGACATCTAGTAAATGGACTCAACACATGCTTTTGTATCATAACGATTGTGTTAGTGCACATCCAAAATGTATTTTCGATTACATATTCTGTCAACAATTCCATACTTTCATTTTTTATGTTCTTACTTTATCTATTTTTATGGGTTCTGCACTGTAGGAAAATACTCTTATAAAAAATATTTTTGGATTAAGAAGGAAACCAATAGGGAAGCACTTTGACTCTCTCTAAACTATGATACATAGTATTTTGATCTCAGTTAAACTAAGCTACATCTGTTCTCTAGCTTCCTTACAGGACACTACCGGTCCTGAAAACAACTGTTGAGATTTTAAGATCGGTTCCAAATAGCAGGGTGTGCAATAAAACATTCCTTCATCAAAGAACTAGACGTGTTAGTTTCTATAACTGATGAAGATTTCCATTATGCAGTCTGTTAATAATTTGATTATGATATGATGTTCTTTGTCAATATTTAAGTAGGGTTTCATTGAGTTGGCATCGTAATTTTTATAAGCTCTTGCTCTTGTATACATCGTCGACCGAGGTTAATCGATTGGAGTGATCAGTAATTTTTTTTCCTTAGTATTCAAGCCAATGGAATTTCTACCAATGGGCCTATTATCATACCAGAGATCATTTTCGGATTTACAGTGACAATTTATTTTTTGGAATAATCTGTCGATTTTGATATTTGGGCACCTTCTTGACATCAATTTTTCAAACATTCTGACAGAAAAACGTTGCTGTCGTTATTTTCTATTAAAAATTTACCTTCAATATACATTCTTGAATCACCTTAGCAAGTTTCTGCTGACTACAACTTAATGCTGTCAAACTTCCCTTCTTCAGGGATCTGATTGCAGTTTTCGTCGTATAGAATAGTGGGCCGATCGCGCCTACTGAAATACAACACTTTTGAATGTGTCAATAATAACTTTCATTTCTTTATAATATTTATTGTGTAACAGCTTACTTCTTAGGTTCCACATGGTTTTGACCATAGTTTCTTTGAACTCTGTACCATCTTGTCTTCTCATGTTCACAGACATGAGATGTAGCTTAACAAGTGTTCTCAAATTATACTCAGATTATATTTTTATGCAATTATCGAATATTCTGCTGTTTTCTCAAGTACTCTAGACACCCAAGAAAATCCAATCCAAGAAAACATCAAAATTTGAAGTAGAAAGTTGGAAATGTTTGTTTCTGAAATAAATAAGTTTGTTACAATATGAATCCGTTTCAATAATCATTATTACTTGTTAGCTTTTTAATGTAATGTAGTGAATTAGTGAAATGAAATAACTTTTAATATTAATATTTGTAATAAATCTGAAATCATTTGATATTTTCAAAACAGTTGAAGATAGGTATAGGACATTATTTATGCCTATAAACTTTTATTTCTGGAATAAATAGGTTTGTTACAATATGACTCCATTTTTAAGACCAAAAATGCTTTTAGGTAAACAGTGTGAGGCTCCATTACTGATTACTTGTGAGAACAAACCTTGTAAAGAAGGATCTACATGTAAAACGGGTTCCAATGAAATAACTGGCAATAATTTCACTTGTATTTGTACAGAAGGTAAGGAAATATTGATTCAAGCTTTTTAATATAAAAACATGAAATTTTAAAACTTCTATCCTGTTTCTGTTTATTAAATTTTTTTTAAATAACGTGTCAGGTGCAAAGATTAAATAAAACTAATTCAAAAAACAAGTGTACTCACTGCAGTAGTCGAACTTATGATTAAAAGGTTTTGGAAATAATAGTCCTAGCTACAGATCATACCCTAAGAAGATATGCAAACTTAGTTGGGTTTTCGATGCCAGTACCCTCGATGATAGGTGACAGAACTAATCTATTTTCGCGGTTCAGATTGCGTAGTTTCCTAATAATACTCACATATATTTTCAACCAAACCAAACCAAGGAAAATTAGTAGACATGATTAAAATGTAAATAAATATTAACCAGAAATAAAAAAGTAGAATAATATCATTACAATGATATAGTACTATCATTTTGAGATTTAACAAAAAAAAAATAAGAAAATAAACCAATTACGCATAATACTGCCTTTTAAAGAAAAATAAAGATAATTATTTTGATGAACAAGAATAAATATTCTCACTTCTCTTAAATGATGCTTCCCTCGTCGGGGGTAAAATAAAAGATACAGCAGCCAAATATTTTTTTTATTTTAATTGATATTAATACAAGTGAGGCAAAGAACATGAAAGTCTGTTCATGAACATATATATCAAGTTGAAAGGTCGATCTGTGCACCAACATAAGTCAAAAATGGGCAATATTGATACCATAGATACATAAAATATCACAGTAATTTAGTAGTAAAATGAATAAACTATATCAATTTATCACAGTTAAAATAAAAGGTTGTAGAGGACCTTTTACAAAAAATATCACAGCACTTTGGTTGTATAACGAACAAAGCCAATCAATGTAAAGGACATTGATATTTTTTTTTCATCCCTCAGAAGTGAATATCCAATTTGTTTGTCTCTAATATATTTGCAAATAATTCTGCTCTATCCAATGAAGGTCCCAGAATATTATGTTCCGAAGAAAATCTGTCCCAAGCAATGTAAATGGCATTTTGCTGCTTGAACAACTCAACTAGGTTACATTCAAAACCTTTCTATTCAAGAAACCTTCTTTTTTAAAACGCCAATGGCTCTTCTTTAGGTAAATTGTTGGATGTTATCGTATAAACACTCGAACTATCAACTTGATGCTCCTTGACAATCATATCAGTGTCTACTATATCTGTATTTATAGCATATGAATGTTCTTGGTTTACTATACAGTCATAAACTTTGGCATATCTGTGATCTTCATAAATGGAAGTTGACAATGAAGGCAGATGAGAGGTAGAAATAGATGGGATCGCTTCATACTTCAAATGCATTCTATTGCAATTTGTAAAATCACTTTCCAGATAATGATTTTCACACAAGCGATAATTTGATGTTGAGCATTGAATTTTACAAAATTTTTCCCATTTAGAAAACAGACCAGGAGAGCATTTGGGAAATCAAAAAAAATGTTTATTTATTGTTCCTTCCATATAGTTACTATTGCAGCCTGGAAATTTACATCTATATTTTACTCTGTCATCTAACTTCAAAATTACAGAAAAGAATAGTTAGCTGTTAGCTCTAAAACAAATTCTTATCAATATAAAATTTCAATCTGACTGTATGCTGTATGTTCTATGGTCCTAGCTTTAGCATATTTTTATAGATATTGGTTTCATTAACAAATTTAACTTGATAAAACTATCTGTTTAAGGCATGGAAGGACCTTTGTGCGATACACCATTTTGCCAAATTGATCACTGTCTACATGGTAAATGTAACGATAGTTTTGCAGTGCCTTTTTGTGAATGTGAAAGGGGTTATGAAGGAAGACTCTGCGATATCGATATTAATGAATGTGTATTACCTAACGGTGGCAGTCCTTGTCAAAATAAAGGAATATGTATAGATCAAGTAAATCGATATACTTGTAATTGTGAAAATACAGGTGAGAGAGATCCATTGAAATATCTTTTCATATAGTTTATACGTTAACTACCAGTTGGTATACATTGTGCAAATAAAATATAGTTAATATAACAAATATTACATGTTGAATTATATAACAGAAGGTTATTCATTTTGCATACACAAGGTGTATATACACAAATGAGGGCTAGGACACGTCGATTTTTATTTTTAAATGCGCTTTTATTTCGAAAACACGAAATTATACAGGGCGTGCCATGTGACAGTGGCCACTACCAACAAGAGGCTGTAATTTCTCGACACGGCACCGCCTACTATTTACAATAACTATGACAATTGTTGACACTTCTCGTTAACCTAACCATTACAATTTACAATCATAAAAAAAATTTTGTGTTTACAAGGGTAAGGGCAATGATTGATTAAAAATGATCCTTGCTAAAAGATGTATCACAATTAGGTTCTAAACACTTCAAGCCGCACACTTCTTTAGCATATGAAACAGGTTCAATCTGTTACATATGAATTTCTCTAATGTGTCTATTAACACTAAACTGAGAAGATTTAATTACAATATTTACACGCTACAGACATTTAACGAGTTTTAGAATGATGAGATAATCCAACAGCAAAATGAAATAAATTATTTAAATTTGGGAAACGAACGCTTTCGAATTTGTTAATGGTGGAGATTGCAGTTGTGTTATCAACTCTACATAGAACATTACAACCGCATAAATCTCGTGTAAAACATTTCAACGCAAAAAACACTGCTAATAGTTCTAATTCGTTGATGTGTCGATGTTTTTCCTGATTCAACTAGAACCCAAAAGTAGTTTTGTTCTCACAATGGCCACCCCAACCAGATTTTAAAGCGTCAGAGAAAATCTATAGCGAATTTATCATTCTGAATACTATTACTTGAAACCATTATGTTTTTTAACCACGACGAAAATTCAGGTAACAAATCCGTAGAGATATTCATTTTTGCACTACAATTTATAAGCTTAATTGAAAAATCCGTGTGGTCTACAGAGCACAAAAACGAAGACTGAAGTAAGTGGGAGGCACGGGGCGAGGGTTCGGGTTATAATAGATAAAAAATGATTTCTTTGAATATTGTGGTCCCGGAGCGCCGAAGCGGAGGTACTACATATTTATTATTTACAAGACGAGACCGTAATATAATAAGAAAGTTAATGTAATTTTTGAAGGAAATGCGGATTTAAAAATACAAATCGACGTGTCCAAGCGTTTTTCCCTATACGCCCCTATTTATTTATTGATGAATTTCTCTCCCATTTGGTTATTCCACACTGTAGATTGATATCAATACCTAATTTTGAATCATTAATAAAGACTGACATAAATACTTAATCAATGGTGACACATTTATGTTATACATATACAGTTACAATAAAAAGTAAAATTGTAATAGAGTTAATATACAATGGTTTTTCTTCCACTCGGCACAGGTCATCCTCAATATTCTTTTTCGCATACAGTGCCAATAAGTCTTGTTAGGGTGGTTAGAATTTGCAACCATTTTATTATCAACTGTACTTTGTTTACTTATATTTATTTTTATAGGTTATACGGGACTACTGTGTGAAATAGATATCAACGAATGTGAAAATGAACCGATGACGTGCGGTCGTGACGGTACTTGCGAAAATATGCCTGGATTTTATCGTTGTATTTGTGACAGTATTAAAGGAAAATGTGGCCGTCAATGTAATCTCGACGATCCTTGCGAAAATGATCATCCCTGTGAACACGGTACTTGCCAGTCTCAATGTACTGATAAACCTGACTACTTTTGTGAGTGTGAAGGGGACTATGTAGGAAAAAATTGTACGGAATTGAAGGTAATTTGTTTTATTTTATTAATTGCTTAACAAGAACTGCTAATTATGGTTAATTGGATGTATAGAAATAGAATAAGAAATATAAACATTAGACTATTTAAAATGTTGAAAATATTGTTTGAAATAACGGATAAAAAATCCTGAAATATTTAGAGCTCTTTATATTAATATTAAGAGGTGCTTAGTTGAGTCAGAACATATTTTTGTAGAGAATTGAACGCTCCACAAAAAATTATACAATTTTTTGATGTATTCACTTTTTCAAAAATTATTTAACGCTAAAGATGGATTGATTTAAAATTTTTACATTTTTCTAATTTTCCGACGCCATCATCAACTGTATGATAAAATTTAATGGGACTAGTAGAACATTTAATTTCTTATAACTTATCTCTCAAAAAATTTTGATATTTTTTACATATCGTAAGTGATTTGCAAACTAAAGTAAACATTTTTTTATAAAGTTGTCATTTTAATGCTTAAAATGAATTATCATATAAATTTTCAACCTAAAAATTAAATGTTTATCAAAATTAAAGCAATTTATATCGTTACACTAAAAAATTTCTATTATAATTGGCCACGTTTTTTCTGTTTTCATTTATAACTAGTAATAAGTATTATAATCGCTCTTTATTTTTAGTGAATCACTGTATTGTATTGTTCAATTAATATTACTGTTACATCATTTTCGACTGTTAATTCAATAAAAAAACGCACACTCTTTAAAACTTCCATCACTTGCCTAAAAATTTACTCTTTCTCAATCTATCGACACAAAATCACTCATATCTTTGTCTAATATTGCATTTAAATTGTCTTTTTTCACTTAAAATTTCCTTGCCTTAACTTTCTTTCCTTTACGACAGTTAATATTTACAATCATTTTTTTTTTTCACTTCAACTTCTACTTCATCATCAAACAAGGGAATTATAGCTAGCATTTCAGTTAAATACCATAGATGAGTAATTGCTATTGTTATATTCCTGCCTCACTCTACAAGGTCACTATAGGAATATTTTAAATTTTTCACTATGTGAACAGCGTTTTTTGTAAAAATGTCGTGTTCAGATACACAATGTGATCCCAAATTTTAGCATTATGTTATGAAACTTTTAGATTTTAACAAGTATTTTCCAACAAATTTAAATTCCATTAATGTTGCGACATTGGAATATTTATACCACTACCTCAGTTTAGTGAAAATAAAAAAAATTGCTCGAAACGCATGAAACATTTAACTGGAAAATTAAATTTTCTGTCTATCTAATATAGTAGAAATATTATCAACATACCTAGACCACCCCCTCTGAAATTAATAAATTAAATATTGAAAGAAAACTATTTGTACCTGTGCTTTCAAATTAAAAATTTTAGACGGACATTAATCTTGTAATGATAACATACAAATTTTATATAAAATACTTGTAAATCTCAAGGCATCCCAAGTTCTGAGATCTTGTACGAATTAAAGTGGTGGGTTAATACAACAGAAATTTAAACAATATGTATTACTGTAATTACAATTTAAGAAATTATTGTTTTAGGTATCCGCTAGCCAAGCAGAAGGTGGAATCAATATTTTGTACATAGTAATTCCTATTATTCTGGCCCTAATACTGGCTTTGGTAGCTGGTTTAGTAATTTTAGTGAATGTGGCTCGTAGTAAAAGAGCTACCAGAGGTACTTATAGTCCGAGTGCACAAGAATTCTGTAATCCACGAGTAGAACTTGACCACGTGTTGAAACCACCACCTGAAGAAAGGTTAATTTAGACTATTAATTTATTTGAAATTAATTTTTGACAACGTTAAATGATCACTTATGTAAAAATTAACTTATAGTCGGATTTATTGTTACTCCATATATTATACCTTTGACATAGAACAGTTTATAAAAATATTTATATTAATATTTTTACACACTTGGATCATTTATCGTATTTAATACTGTACTTAAGGGGCACTTCTACTTAGTTGTATATTAGGTATTTAAATTGACTTTCTTCCGTATTTTCCGCATTGATTTCGTTTATTATCTATCGATAAATATGCATCAATACATATATATATATGGTGTGTCATATAATTACAAATACTGAACATTTTTATTATCTGACAAAGTTTCGATTACTAAAATGAAATAAATTTGTATATAGCTTTTGTCAGACACAAAAAAAAATTGAAACTAAGCTCCATTGGTTCATTAAACATTTACTTCTTATTAAAGATGTAGACAAATCTCTAAACACATAGGCTTGCACTGTGTTTAATAGTTATCATAAAATCAGGTACCCGTTTTCGAATGATTCTAGATATTACAGCCATTGTCTGCTATATAAAGTCAAATTATCTTACACTTAACATTATGACACACTCGGTATGATGTATGATTTATTATTATATATTAATCAGTTTCTGCAAGGTAACTTTCCCATGACAAAAGTATATTTTCTGATATTGGTTTATCGTGGCTGGAATATGATTATTTTTTATACTTTCATCTAATTCAAAAATGGATTTCGCTTAAGCATTCGTTAATATTTTGAATGTAATTAAATTTAGATTTAAGGTATTGATAAAACAACGAATAAAATTATAACAGCCTTCCTTCGGTGCGTCATTAAATGTATTGGAATGATTTGCATTATAGGCAAATATTACACCATCGTATTCAGCCATATATGAAGAGTTCGGGACTTCAATTTGATAATCTAATCATAATTTTTATCAAATATAATATTTATATAATTTATTTATAAATTATCAGCGCAAATACAGAGTTAGTTTAATCTAAAATACTAAATAATTAATCATTTTAAAAGAGGCCGTCCTATATCTGAAAGAAATTTCCAAAGGAAAAATATACAGTATGTAGAATCAGAATTCATCTTATTTTTGAATACCAAATTAGGGTGACGCCCCCATTCTCCATATATCTAGTTAACTGATTTCTGCCATTTGTTGTGACTTTTACCAGTGTTATGGGGCGTCATGCTGGCAATTTCTTCTCGATCATTTACAATGACAGGATTTTCAAAAAGTTCACAATGACGGGATTTTAAAAAACTCTTAAACGCTTTCAATTTAGATGAGAAACTCTTAGGAGTGTTAACCTCAGAACAGCTAATAATGCCAGCATATCGGTTGTTATATTTATGATTTTTTTTGAATCTTGATTTTCAAATTTCTCAGCAAATTACATTGATCATATATTAAAACACCCAGATCTCTTTAAATTGCTCAAAATTGAAATGGGACACTCCGGGAAGTGAAAACAGCTATCATTGCTTTTGCAGTGTATGTTCACTTGCACCCTCATGTTGGAATCAAGTAAACCCCTAGTCCAAGCCATCAAGCCTTCCTGCCACTGTGACTTCATTTTCTTCAAAGAAACAGGTACCAATAATTCCATATTGTGAAACAAATGTGAATACAAAGGTGGTTTTATTCATTTCTTGAAGATTTGTCAACATAGTAGTGTATGTTTGACTTCATTATGGTTAAACAAAGACAGACCATCAGATCTGAAATAGGTCTAAACTGGAAAGACACGTTCCTTACTGTTTTAAGGCACTGAAATGTGCATAATTTCATCTTTTGATCTAGATCACTAGATGTCCATTGAAACATAACTGTCTGAATGACGCGCCAATTTTTTTGTATTTGTATTAGTGCCAATCAAATTATATACTGACTTTGCTTTTATATTATAATATCTTTAATAAAAAAGTTTGTTCATTAGAATTTGTCTGCAAAGATTACTCAAATCTGCAAAAAAGTTGAGAGGGGTTTATTTGCATAATATTTCTGTTTTTGGGTGTGCTGAATCCCTAATTGACATTCATTTGCTCGTAGAACGTCACGTTTTCTGACAATATAGGTATTTATGTTAAACAAGTTATCATCTTATAATAAAAGATAAAATACTAAAAAAATTCTCTTCTTTCAACGTTGCCGCTGAGAGGTCTGAAAACTTTGGTATTGAGTATTTGAAGCAATTTACATCTCTTGGAAGTGACTTCATCAATTCCAGCTTTTTGTAAAGCGGTGGTAAAAGAAGGCACCAAAGTTTCATCTAGGTCGTTATTTTCGCCAACATTAAGCTTCCTTGGAGGCCAATACTTTTTAGTCCAGTGATTTGCTCGGACACAAAGAGCAAGGGAATTTGGTAAAACCAGATTGTTGTCTGAAGAACATACTCAAGAATTTAAAATTGTCGCACACTTGCCAACGGTGGTCTTTATATTTCAATTTGCAAATAACCAATTCCATGTTCTTGTAGGTTTCCTTAAGATGTACGGAATGACCGACAGGAATGGAAGCATATAAACCGCCATTGTGAAGCAGAACTGCTTTAAGGCTACTTTTTGAAGAAAATACGCCAATGTGCTGAGTTGTATAAGATCTTAAATGTATTCATCAAGCCTTCAATATTGGCACAATAAACCAACTCGTCCTCTGTGGCAAAACAGGAAGTGAACTGCTTCCCACGATATCTAAACCACGAGCAAAAAGTAAGTTCTTGCTTCTGAGTCTTGATCCAAGAACTCAGCAGTGTTTTGGCAAGATTCAAGTCACTTACTAAATCATTTAGCTCGTTCAGGTACAGCACCATCTTCGTCAGAACTTGGAATCTCTTCCAAGGTAGTAGGGGCCTTGGAATGGCATTTCGGTCCCATAAGGGATGGGACAAATAGCTGATTTCCGATTGGGGTATGAAATTGACTGCTTCCGTTTTAATGTATACCCTTTTACATTACACGAACAAAACTAACAATAATCACTATTATTATTTTGCTCGCGCTATACCATAGGAACCGCATAGCTTTTTTCTTACCGTTAAACCAACTTCGAAGGTCTTCAACACCGTTTGCAGACTTCATGAGGTGCCCAAACTTTATCCTGATCTCTGAGTTTTAAGCCAAAATACGCGAAGTATACTTTTTTTACAAAGTCCGTAATATTAAGTTGTTGCTTTAATATCATATATTCGCCACAAATATAAGATTGTCGATGTCGAACAGATGACACTGCACTATACTCAACCAAGATCTAAAAAACAATGAAGAGTAAACACGTAATGGTATCGCGCCACTTGTTACACTATATGAGCTCGCACGTTCAGGTTACATGTTTATGTTTGTTAATTTAGCTCATACAAGGCGTTCTCTATTTAGAAAGTAATTAGACGTTATGGCCTGTATACATTTGAAAACAATAATCAAAATAAAATTGTGCTTATTTATTCATGACTTCAAGTTAGCCCAAAAATTTCTTTTTTTAAGAAAATTGTGTGTTTTTAAAAATAAACTGAGGTTCTGGAATTTTTTGAGTATTTCTTTAGTTTTCACAACATAGAAACCAGTTAAAAACACCTAGACAGTATTTTTGTTACAGACCTGTGTTATTTGATTTATAGAAATTGAGATAAATATTATGTTTTTCATTGAACTACCCTGGAATCCGATTCTTCGAATATGTAATTAATCGTTTAGAAAATATATACGCGCTGAAAGAAAGCTGATTTACCCTAAATAAAATATTGAACAAATATTTAAAATTATTTTTTTAATGGATCTGTTATTTATCTAATGTCGCTGAATTATAATTTTACTAATTTATACTTTATATTTAATTGTATTTTTTAATTGAAAATTAAGGTACCTTCCCATATTATCAAATTAATTTAACCATTTTAGAGTAATTTATACAAGTACATCCACTTTGCACGTTTTTTCAAATATACATGACTGTCTTTTCAAAGAATGTGTTAGGCTTCATCCATTAGAGATTTCTTCAAATAAGACATCTTATGTTTTATATCATCTTCTGAAGCATCAGTTGGACTAATTCTATTTCTTTTTTATCGTGTGCCTAATTTTTCCCAGGACGTTGTGAAAATTATTTTAAGCATGAAAGAGTCACTGCGTTGACTAATATGTTTATGTTCAAAGTTATACAAGCAAGGTTTCTTTCGATTTTCGCAGTCTTTTAAAGTAGTTGTAATGCTTACGCACTTAACAAGGACTTCTTGCAATGTTTCAAAAATATTTTTTTGTAATTTGCTGACTGACGCATAAAGCTGCACGTGAATACAAAAGTTGGCTTTGTTGCAGTTATTTTTCCTATAAACTTCTTTAAAATGTTGGCATGTGTGGAGTTTGGTATAAAAATTCCACCAAAACAAAGTCTACAGTCTTTAGTTCTGCTGAATATACCTCATGAACATCTCTTTCATGAGACGAATGATCAGAATCTTTGTAGGTCCTGACTCTTTTAGAAGTCTTTTTTTTCTATTTGGAAGTTGATGGTGCTGGGTTTACATTCTGACTTAATTTTCTTGGATTGTACCGCTAATATTAACATTTTCAATGCTTTTTCCTGGTTCTACTTGAATTTTTTTCTAATAAACAATATAGGGCGATAAAAGGACACCTGTTGTAGAACCGCTATATATTATTTGAATGGCTAGTTTTCAAACTATTCATTATCCTGTGCCAATGCTTGGAATCTCTTTTCATGAGAACCCTGCTCCTTCCCGGATCATCCGAAATATTTGTTTTATCATAGTTCACGATGGCAAAATACTTGTTTATAATCTCCCTTGTGTCACTTTCCCGAACTCTCTTAATATTTTCACACCATCGGTTAGAAAGTATTTCGCAGTGTCTTTTAAAAAAGCTCTCATAAATTCTCTGCCTGGCATCTTATTTGTAAATTTTACCACATTTCTCCCAGAACTATCAAGATATGCCTTAATTAAATACCTCACATCTACTGAAGTTAGGGGACACCCCCATTCACTGCTCAGCTGGATATTTTCCACTAATTTAGCCTCTTCAGCTGCAGTTAAAACAGTTTGTTCACCTGGCCTCAACGAATAATGATTTTTCAGCCTACGGTCTATAGCGTCCTTTGGTATTCGGTATTTTTTTTGTAGTTTGCTTAATGAAACTCCTTTTTGCCTTTATTAGTCCACTGCTTTTTCTAAATTTCCAATATCATATCTTCTGGAATTGGTCCCAATTTCCCAACTATATCGGCCCATTTTCAGCACCTGCAAAATATCTTTTTTTATACTGAGTGACTTGAGACATCTTATACGACCTATTTGGATTTTTTGTGAAAAAAATACGTCCATTTCTATTACAGAAATGCCACTCACTAATGCCTCAATGTGAGCCATATATAGAAGCATTAAATAAATGTAAAAGAATTGCCATATTGAACTTAAGTTACGCTAAATAAACAGAATAATGTTAAATGAAGCAAATCTTATGTTGTTAAAATATCCACAAAAAAATATCCCAAACCAGGTCTGTACCGCTACTAAATTTGAGTAAAAACCTATTCGAAGCCTGTCCTGCGCGATTGTCGGATGATATATCTGAGGGGCCGCGTGTCGTGAAGTTTTGTCACCAGTCACCAAGTGGTCTCAAGTGACCCGACCTGGAGGTACTTATATTTAGTTTCTCTAAAATAATCGCTACATTCATAATACATTTCATTTTGTACAGATTCCTTCACACACGACGTAAACATAAGGCATTGTTGTGGATATCTTCAAATTTACTTTCCTATTCATTTCAGACTTCAGCTGATAAGTATTACCATTGACAGATGATATAAAATATTGTTATCGAAATGAAGGAATGATTGAGGTTATTTTGAATTTATGAAAGTTGCAATTAATTCATTAATCCAGTTTTTTGAACAAATTGGAATTTTTGGAACCGTTGGTGATATTCATACTGAACAAACTGTTTACGCTACTACTACATCAAAACTCATAGTTAACACTGTCTGATCCGCGATTCGATTCTCTTATTATTGTCTTCATAGATATTGTAACTGTGAGTGTTGTAGTAGTAGCGTAAACAGTGTGATCAGTACAATTTTTTTAAAGTTTAGTACATTCCCAAATTTGAGAAAACGTGTGTATAGTAAAAAATGATTTAATAGCTTGAAAAAGTTATTGGATTTTATAAACAGATTATTCTTCATCTATAAGTACTTGTAATTATTTGGACTACAATGTATTTCAAAATTAAATATTTAGCTCATAGTCTTTAAGCAATAACTGATAAACCGTCCATGATATAAAATTGTGATACATGTTTGGAAACGTTTTACAATGTACTTAAGCCTTACTGGCATAATACTATTTTCATTAAGCTAAACCAAAGTATTAAATATGTAAATATATATTTTTAATAATTATAATCTTTGATCAATTTATATTAAATTACTTTAAGGAACATTTAAATGTACTAAAAACAACTTGGATCGAGTACTGTTGAATTTGGAAAGAGCAACATATATTTGTATTTTGCTATCAATACATTCCCATATTTTAAACTTGAGTTTTCTTACTTTGAGTATATTTTGTATTGGAGTAATAAAATGATTGTGGATTAATTCTACTTATACTCTATGTATTCTGTGTAAACAGAATCGTGGGTACTAAAACATCTGTGTGTCTGAAAATAAATCCTAATTAAATAATAATCGGGAAATATTTCTATGGTAGTGGTAATCGAACCAACAACTTCCCCAAAACACCCAATACCATAAGAATATTTTTTAATAACTAAAAAACGTATTTATGTGTTCTCATTTTCAGCATGAGACTTTTTTCAATGAAGAGGTCTGACTTCTAAAGACCACCATATTTACAAATAGTTATATCTTTTTCTAATCTGAAAAAGTATCTCGTATACTTCTTTATATCAACTAATGCCATCTTAAGACGGATTTGATGGTTTATTTAAGCATTATAAATAGAGCCGATAATTTGATCAAATTTTTAAAGTAGCATTTGAGTTCCAATAAAATTAAAAAGAGTCAAATACTTGTAAAATTTCGTTCTCAATAAATTAGAATTATTTCCAGCTATCTCCAATCTGTAATAAAAAGAACTAAGTTTTATCAGTACCATCCTTATAGTGTGTTTTTCAATTGTACAAAATATCTCTTAAAGTAAAATAGTGTATATATATTTTTTATTTTCCATCTTAATACATGAATGTTATAAATTGAAAAAAAATCTTAAATTTGTTTATTGTTGTTTTATTTTGATTCTTTCCTATACCCATCCGATAAATACAGACAAAATCTTGATTCATCTGTGAATAAAATATTGGACCAATCTTGAATATTCCAATTTGCGTGTTCTCGAGCAAATTCCAATCTTGCTACTCGATGTTCTCTGGTAAGACGTGGACCTCTAGCTGGCAATCTGGCTCGTATACCTGCTTCTCTCAGCCTATTTCGAACTGTTTGTAGGCTTATTCGGACAATTACAAGCAGCCAACAGATCTGTTTGCAGCCTTCGAGCGGTAGTATGCGTAATTCTTAACGCCATTAACCTCAAATAATGATCATCTACTACCGAATTTACCCTTCCGCGGCCTTGTTCGGGTCTTCTGGCTAGCTGCCCTGTTTCTTGGTAGCGAATAACAGCTCTGGATATGGTACTTTGCTGAACTCCAATTATCCCGGCGACGTATCTTTGACGGCAGCCATCTTGTATGAGCGCGATGATTCTAGCGGCTTCTTCATTCTTCACATGTCTTGTTAAACGTTGAGGCACATCCATTATTAACAAAATAAATTTAAATTTTCACTATACAATAACAAAATTTGCTTAGTAAGTTCTCGATCTCAATGCATTCTCCAATCCAGAAATTATTTACTCGAGCATTTTTGCTTCCAAAAAAATTTGTAACAAATTGTGATATTTTTTGCCCATGATAAGAAACCAGAAATATCTATTAAGTTCATACATATACAGATTGTCCCAAAAATCTAAAATTAAGTATTAAAAATATCAATGCTCGCCCCTACCTCCGACCACGCGGGTCTCGCGCGCGCCTCCCACGCTTCAGTTTTAGCCCCTTGTCGCGACTCGTTCACTTGTTATTGTACTCGTGTGTCACTTCCTAGTAACCGCTAGTCGAATAGCTAGAGCTAAATTTTGTCGCGTGAAAGTAAACTCTTTAAAATGTCTAAATGTAAACATGTTGTCCTTTCTATGAAAGATAAATACGAGATTAATAAACGGTTAGAGGAAAGCGAATCTGCAACCAAGTTATCCATTGAATATCAAGTTGTAAAACGATGAAACTTGCCTCAAACACGAATTTAGATACTGCATATTAGTGGTTTACTCAAAAAGATGCCAAGGAGAACCTATTTCTGGCCCAATTCTGTGTGAAAAAGCAGTTCAATTTAACGAAAAACTAGAAGGGCCGTCTAATTTTGAAGCAAGCACAGGCTGGTTAAAACGATTTAAGTCAAGACATGGCATTCGTGAGCTTCAAATACAAGGAGAAAAACTATCTGCTGATTCATTAGCAGCTGAATCATTCAAAATCAAACTAAGGGATATATTGAACCAAGAAAATTACGCTCTGGAAAACGTTTACAATGCAGACGAAACCTGGCTTAATTGGAAAGCTTTGCCGCGAAGAACTCTTGCTTCACGTCGTGAATTAGCAGCACCTGGTCCTAAAATAAGCAAGGATCGTATCACCGCTTTAGCATGCGTTAATGCTACTGGCAGTCACCGATTGCCCACGCTTGTAAGTGGTAAAAGTAAGAAACCACGTTGTTTCAAGCACGTTAATATGTCTGCCATGCCTATCATTTATACTTCGCAAAAGAGTGCTTGGATGGATAGTACAATTTTCGTGGAATGGTTTACAGAAACTTTTATATCCTCTGTAAAAGCCCACCAATCGAAAAATGGTAAAAGAAAGAAAACATTATTGTCTCTTGATAACGACCCAACTCATCCATCATGTGAGATCCTAAATGAAAAAGACGAGTTTATAAAAGTCATGTTTTTTCCACCTAACGTGACTTCATTATTACAGCCCATGGATCAAGGCGTTATTGAGACTTTCAAACGGTATTATAGAAAAGAATTGTTACGTAAGTAGCTTTTAGAAAAAGAAGAGTATTGAGAAGATAGCCTGATAAGAAATCATAAAAAGATTGATTTAAAAGACGTCCTATATGATCGGAGCAGCATGGGACAATGTAAAAGAACAGAGCTTGAAAAAAGCGTGGAATAAAATTTTGGGTATAGGGGAAGATCCTCAAATTGGATGTGTACCTAAATGAAAAACACGAAGATGTATATAAAATAATAGATATATGCTAAAAAATCTCGATTGCCACGAATGTGATGAAGAATAGGTTCAAGAATGGATGGATATCGACGATGAAGATCCCAGGTACCAAATTATACAGGATAGCAAAATTTTAGACCTCATGACTAATAAGGCTGACGCCACCACTAGCACTGCATTACCTGCAAGTTCAGATAATGAAGAAGAAAACATAGTTAGTGCTTCTGAAGCGTTTACTTGGTTAGATATTGCCTTACGCTGGTTTGAAACACAGGCCGAGAGCGACCAGTATCAAATATCTGTTCTCAAAAAAGTACGTGATCTAGCCGCTCGTAAGCGGGTAGGCTTGCTTCGGCAGACGAAGATTCAAGATTTTTTCAAGTGTTAATTGTAATTAGTAAAGACTAACTTGTTTTACTACAAATTGTCTGCACTTTTTTTCTTTATATCCTATTTGTCATTAAAGATATTCATAAATGTAAATAATATGGTTTTCATTTACTTGTACGTAAATTTGTATGGCTGAATCAATATACATACATACATATGTACATTAGTTCGATTATCCGAAAATACCGGTTTTCCCAACACCCATGTCCCCCAATTATATTATAGTTCGGATAATCGACGCTCTACTGTAATATGATCATTCTTAAAGTTATGGTGCCTGCTAGGCTGAAGGCCAGCAGAAGAATTAGGTATTGTAATGTAGTAGTACTAAAAAAGAAGAGTAGCTTAACACCAATTTGATTTGATATATTACCAACGAGGTGATATACAAATCCAATTGCTAAACAAAATAAAAAATGGGGAAGGTAACTATTTTTTTTCTCTCTTACAATCCACTAATTTATATTTTTAGCCGGCTGTTCGTTATTTTTCAACCAAAGATGAAAATGAAGTATCACAAGAAACTTCCAATGAAAAAATAAAAATCTATAATGTAACCAATATCAAAAAAACGCCATGGGGTAGAAGGTTTGCTGATAGAAAAATTGAAAAGGCTAAAAAAGTTCTGCAAAAGTCAAACCCCAATCCAAAATTTAAGGGTAAGGTAAGACCTTCGAAAGAATTAATAAAAAAATATAGTAAAGGTGCAAAAGTTAATGTAGAAGGGGTAAGAACTTCTATACACAAGAGCAAAATTTTAACAAAAGAAAAAAAAATTCAGTTTGCCATTGAACAAGCTGCTAAAACTGAAGTGTTGCTGACTGAGGACACAGGGTAAGATGAGAGTGAATATTTAGTTGTAATTAGGAGGTCATGATAAATTTTTTTCTTCAAATTTACAGTTATTTAGAAGCGGACAGTGGTGAAACAACTACACAATTTACCCAAAAACAGATAGTACAAGCAGTAGACATAGCATCAGCAGCTAAACATTTTGATTTAAGACTAGATTTTGGTCCTTATAGAGCAAAATACACTAAAAATGGTAGACATTTACTGATAGGTGGTAAAATGGGTCATGTTGCTGCTTTTGATTGGGTAACAAAGAAATTACATTGTGAAATGAATGTTATGGAATCAGTACATGATATTTCATGGTTACATATAGAAACTATGTTTGCAGTTGCACAGAAAAATTGGGTTTATATATATGATAATCAAGGTATTGAGTTGCACTGTGTCAAAAGACTCAATAAAGTTTCAAGGATGGAGTTTTTACCTTATCACTTTCTATTGGCAAGCTGTGTAAGTTTTAAAATAAATTATGATATGCTTAAAATTTTTTTATGCAAAATGTTTTGTATTGTACAAAAATTATGATACACCTCTAATTTTTGTATACTTCTGTTCATTGAAATAGCATACATGTCTTGGGATAGATTTTTGCAATTTTTTAGCTGTGTAAATTTTTACAAATCTTGAATTTGGTGGTCTGTAAATGCAAATATGTCCGACATTGCACGACTTGAATGTTTTTTCATCTGTGAAGACAAGTCTAAATCAGAACTATGGATTGCTTGCACTCTTTTGAAAGCAATGCTTTCCTAGCTATAGGACAGGATCCTGAAAAGTTTGTTGCATGTGCAGCACAAGCAGTCGATTCAAAGGAATCTTTTTTTTAAAAATGAATCAATGCAACATTTATGCATCATTTGAGCTTTTCCTTTCCTTTCTCCAGACTCAATATTTTGATGCAAGGTCTCATCTTATTCCCATTGCTTTTTTACTCTGGCTCTGATTCTCGCATCAAGACTTAGATGAGTTGTCAGTCTTCTGATGAACCAGCCATCTTTCAATTTGGTAATAATTATCTGTCACTGACAATGACAGTGGCATTAGGTAGAAACTCTGATTTTCGCAAAATGTATGTGTATACTTTTTCAGTAAACAGAAGTGTACTTTTTTATTTTCATCTTAAAAAATAAAATGTTTTCAGAGTGATGAGGGCTTTATGAGCTGGTTAGATATTTCCATAGGACAAATCGTGGGTCAATATAATACAGGACTGGGTAGACTTTCCATTTTGACACAAAATCCATGGAATGCTACTTTGTGTTTAGGTCATGCAAAGGGTGTAGTGTCATTTTGGTCTCCAACTTCAAGGGATCCCTTGGCTAAAATGCTTTGTCATAAAGCTCCTATTATTGGGTTGCATATAGATCCTTCTGGAAAGTAAGTTTTCAATATTGTTAATATGGTAATTGTGATTAAACTGAGTCATCGCTTAACTCAAATTTATTTAGGTACATGGCTACATCGGCAACAGATAGAGAACTTAAGATTTGGGATGTTAGGAAGTTGGAAGGACCTGTTCAACAATATAAACTTATACAATCTGCCAATAATTTAAATTTTTCTCAAAAGAGATTATTATCCATAGGTATGGGAAATGTGGTAGAAGTCTATAGGTAAATATATTAAAAGTAAAAAAATTTTCGTAATCTTATTCTAATCTTTTATTGATTCTATTTTTTTTAATAATCAGTATGTCAGTAACCTATATAACATATAATTTAAATCAAACTTTATTGTGATAAGTTCTACAAACGATAATTTCTTTCCTATTTACATGGAGTATTCAGAAACTCCTGCCAATTGTAAACTGTAGATCCTAGATATGATTTTATTTCCGTCTAATCTATCTTAATCCAAAAAGTACTAGTGTCATTTGAAGACGACACAGCTAAGTCAGTTTTTTAAGCGAATCTCATAAAAAGTCTATCTACAAACTTTAATTTTAGTGCATTGTACGAGCCTATAATGAAATAGTAACACTAAAGTCATACTTTTATTATCACTACTTACTATTAGAAGAATTTTGTAGCCTTTAACCTTTTTGAAATACTACATTTTCTTTAGTGAAATTTTGTGTTTTTATTATTGGTGTAAATGTGAACAGATAAGAACTATCCTCATATATACTTAGAATGCTAAATAATATCTTTGTTTATATTTTCCCCTAAAATTCAGAAATATTTACTCCATACTCTGAGGGAGTATGTACACTACAGGGTAAATGTAAACTATTATTTTCTCAGAAACAAATGTATAACTGGCATTTGTATCTACCTTAGGTAGTGTGTAATATCATAATTTAAATAAGTTTTAGGAATAGCAAGTTCTAAAATTTGAAAAGTAAGATAGTTAAAAACTTAGTTTTATCATCTGGAGATTATTTCAGATACAATTATATCACTTTTATTGTTTTTTTTTCTATTACTTGGTATGTGTTGCAGTTTTCTGTTTATTAATATTGATTCCTGATTCTTCATCATCCTCAAACGTTTCTTTTTCATTGTTTTTCACCCAATCTTATCCTGATTCCCGAATAATCAATTTTTATTATTGGCAACATCATTATATTATGAATAAATTAATATATTTTTTAGGGATTGTTGTGAAACTCCTGCAAAACGAGCATATTTAAGACATCGATTTGTAACACCAATTAGTAACCTTAGTTTTTGTCCATATGAAGATGTATTAGGTGTTGGTACAGCTAAAGGATTCACTAGTCTCTTAGTACCCGGTGCAGGCGAAGCAAACTTTGACTCTTTGGAAGCAAATCCATTCCAATCTAAATCACAAAGAAGAGAAGCTGAAGTGAAAGCACTTTTAGAAAAGGTCCGTATTAAATTAATTTTTATTTTTTTCATCATGAATTATCTTAATTTTAGGTCTGATTTGAAAATCAAGTAAAAATTGACGTTTCGACCTATTTTGATAAAATCCGAAATAGGCTGAATGATCAACATTATTTTAAACTAATTTTCTATCAAAAGAGACCTAAAATTAAGAAGATTCATCAAGAAAAATATATATAAAGGTCTAAGAAGTAGAAAGTTGAAGAATATTAATAAGTAGAAACAAAATTCAATATTATGCATTAAATTTCAAAATGCGATAGAAGTTCAAAGATTATTAAAATCATAATTTAAGTGCAACATATATTTTTCATGGACTAGAGTTTTTAAATTCATGTTTAAGTATAATTCAAAAATTTAACAAAAATTCAGAAATTTTTGTTAAATATTGATAAAGATTAACCTCCTAGTAGTGGCCTATCTGTCTTTGAAACAAATGGAAATGGATATCACCATTCTGTTTGTACCTACAGATTTAATGTACATATATGTTTGGGGTGCAAACAAACCTCATACTTTGGTTTCTTCAAAATCGATTAATCAAGTTTACAATGTGCTAATTGGCGAATTTTTCAAAAAACATATGATATTAAATTATTTTCCTTGTGTAATGCAAAGATATTTTCCAAAAGCAATCTGGAGACTCCTCGGAACACTATGAACAACTGGTGTATGGCGATTTCTCTTATACAAGAAATAATAGAATCAATTGCTATTAAAGTCGATAGCTCGAATAGGTCATTTAAAATCCACTCCTTAGTTAGCCAACAAGTAGAAATTATCTACTCTTACTCTTCACTTAGATACAATTACGGATTTTTCATAAAACTTTGGTGATTACTTGCTATATTTCAATGAATACATATAATTATCATTATTGTAATGATTTTCGTATTATTTACTCTTTCTATTCTATAGACACTGTATCTTACGTTCTTAATTTATTCAAACACTATATAACACACTAACTTATAATAATTCACTTATCACTATCACTTAACTAACTTGAATAATTTATTTATATTCTTCAAGTAGTTTGCAAATTCGTTCTGTTCACTACAACTATTTATTATAAACTGAACTAAATTGCGCTACAAAAGTCCTTATATATGAATAAATAATATCTCAAAAGAATTCTCCAAACTTGTAGAACAAAAACAAAACAAACAAATAAAATTATTGAAATTATTCAAAAGAAAAAATGCAAATAAACCGCTTGTTATAAAAAAACTTGAGATCAAACTAATTCCGCAATGAATAAAAAATATGTGCTTTCGCTTAAACTTGTTCGTAATATTATATTACATTTATTATTTTGTTAAAATTTTTGAAAGGTTGTTGCTTGTAAATAGGTAAATGTGGATGTATTTTTTTCAGATACAACCAGAAATGATAACATTGGATCCAACAGTAATTGCTGGTGTTGATTTACCGACGATAAATAATGGTAATTATGTTTGAACTAGTTAATAACAATTTTTATATTTAGGAGCATCTCTATCTAACCTAAAACCCAAATACCACACCTGTACATTTTATTTTTTAATTTTTTTGGAAATTCGAAAAAATTTGCATACTGAATTGAACTAAAACAAAGAAGAATAAAAGGTTAATGAATTTTTCCATCCGTTTTTGATGTAAAGTTGAGATAAGAACTATGATACTGAAATATGTTCAGGAAGTGTCCATATTTAATTCAATAAAAGTCGTTAGCCTGACGTTGAGCAACAATTTGCAATCTAAGTCTCTGACTGGAAATTTTTCTACGATCATTGCTATTTGGTTTCAGTTGAAGTACATGAAGATAATATTGGGATGGGATGAAAATAAAAAATTGGATTGAACACATTAGCGTTTCAAAAAAATAAAATTTACAAATAAAAAAAATTGGAAATAACATATTTCAAATATTTCTGGACACACTCCTGCAAATTGAGATAAATTGATGAAAATTAAAAAGTTTCTGCAATAAAATGTTGAAGAAAAGTTCGTATTAACTGCGTAATTAAAAAAAAAAACCCAAGATGGCACAGATTCAAGTATAGTTAATAATACATGAGACATCACAAATGAAATATGAAGGAACCTTTAAACAAATTGCATATTGATGTGTCAGTAGTAACCTTCCTCGGGTGGTATTTGGCCCAGTTAAAGTAAATGTAATTGGTACTCAGATGGGATGGACAATTGATATAAAATTGGACAACACCAGGTTTTAAACGAAACGAAAATAATGAGAAAGGTGAAAAGCTGAGAACGCCTTTGAAATAATTAAAATGACTAAAACAAATAAACCTATCTCCAAACAAAATTTGTAAATTTATTAAAATCGTTGTAAACAATCAAAAAGTTTCAGCAATGATATATTTATTAACTTATTCATGAGGTTATAAATTAAAAATAACTAGACTATATCAGATATAAGAACTGGAATTTATAGAGGGAGAGCTGGCACCAATTTTTGGGTAGGTATTTGAGGCAAGCTGAAAACTTTGTCCATACCTTAACTCAGAACTGCAGACCTGGCTGGTGAGTAGCGTGTTATTGAATTCTTAAATTTTTAAAAATATTATTTTTACCCAAAAATATGTTTGAGGCAATATGCAATTTTTATATGTCGTAGTTTTATGATTGAAAAATTAAGCCAGACGATTTAGTCGGAGTTTTTACATTGCCACACGCCTGTAAAAATATTTTTCAAAAAATATAAAAAATGTATTTTAGAAAACTTGAAATTTTTATAACGTATTATATATGACAAGATAATAACATTCTCAAAAAGATAGATCATTTTTGTGGGGCTTTCTACCTGTTAGGTGTTCTAACAAATTATGTATAGGTGCGAGTATATAAGATGAACCTTTTCAAAAAACATTGTGATCCCTCTATTTTACCTCCATACAAGCTGAATTACAACATCTTTTAAGAACGCAATATACAACGAGTATTTGGATAAATGCATATTTGCGATTCCCCAGCCTTTGACACTGAACAGGATGGACACTTAATGAGGATACACTAGATTTTCACTGGTTTGACTAAGACTGTATCGACGCTATTCTTCATGAAAATTATATTGGAAATGTTACTGCAGGTGAATATAAATAGTTTTTCGTTAATAACTACTGCATTCAAATTTATTTGATTAACTAAATAAATAAATATATATTAGTTTTCGCAGATGATGCAAGGTAGCAAACGCATATGAATCCGAAGGCTCTGATGAAAGAGAATCCACAAAAATTTCACTTTATTCCTGACGTGTAATAAACCAAATTTATATTTTCATACTTATAATAATTCTTCTGATCTGATTTTGAGATTTTATGTAATCATTGTGTTCTTAAATATATTAGCATTTATTAACTTGAACATGAATAAAATATGAATTTCTGTATTAATTTTGAGTTAGAATACTGTGACAAAAAATTAATTTTTTCAAATTTTGTTTGTAACGGCAAAATAGGAATCCTATAAAAAATGTTAAAAAAATAAATTTGTTGAAAAATTAACTTAAAAAAATGTCTCTTCTGATTTCTTAAAAATCCAATATTCTTACAGTATAGACAAATATTTAAAGAATTTTATTACATTTAGAATTGTATTGAAATTGACTAAATAACAAGTTTTTTATGATAAAAGAATAACACAAAAAAATATGTCCATTTAAAACACACAAATCATCACAATCATTTAGCACAAACGCACAAAATTTTCCATGTTTTATTCCGAAATTTCAACTAGAAACCTCATGGCTCACGTGATATCGCCAGAACAATAGTAACGCGGCTAGCAAGAAGGTAGGCAGCTGCCCAGAATTGCTCTCTGTCACACTACGGCTTTCCTATAGCGCTAGTTACTCGCACCTATACATAATTTGTTAGATCATCTAACAGGTAGAAAGCCCCACCAAAATAATTTGCCTTTTTGAGAATGTTATTTTCTTAGCCATAAATAATACGTTATAAAAATTTCAAGTTGTCTTTGATTACATTTGATTAATTTTTCACACATAAAACTACGACATAAAAATTGCATATT
The DNA here is from genome assembly GCF_026230105.1 of Diorhabda sublineata. Taxonomy (NCBI): domain Eukaryota; kingdom Metazoa; phylum Arthropoda; class Insecta; order Coleoptera; family Chrysomelidae; genus Diorhabda; species Diorhabda sublineata. The sequence goes on from NC_079475.1 coordinate 19,439,424, forward strand.
GCCTCAAACATATTTTTAGAAAAAATAATATTTTTAAAAATTTAGGGATTCATTTAACCCACTACTCACCAGCCAGGTGTTCAGTTCCGAGATGGGGTATAATAGGAGAGGTGCGGAGAAAGTTTTCAGCTTGCCTCAAATACCTACCCAAAAATTAGTCCCAGCTCTCGGACTATTATATGAGGTGGTTGCAGCCCTCATATCGTTGATGATGTAGCGTAACTATTCGTGGATTGTTTTTTTTCTTTCTGTGTACCCCCAACTTTGCAGCTGTATATATATTTACATTTCAGTTTCAGCATTGAAAGCTCCTAAAATTAATTATAACCCAAAAAAGAAAGCAAAAGGAAAAGGAGGATCAGTTAATATTGCACGAAATAAGAAAATACTACAAGAGAAAGCAACAAAAGATTTTGTTAAAAATCAGAGAAAACAATTTATTTCAGATGATTCCGATAAAGTGGAATCTGCTTCAAAACCGATTCATGTACTTGATAGATTTCTACCTAAGGTTAAGAAAAAATAATTTTAAATATATTATTTTTATTTTAAATTTGTGTGTTCTTCAATTTTCCATTCCTTGTTATTTTGAATCGTATTAGTTAATTTAGTTTTATTAACAATTTTTATAACCAGAAATTTATAATAAAAGTTTATATTATCAAAATTTTTTTAAGTAAGATATAAACATAAATTGAATTAATATGTTAACAAGGAATCGACGGTCAAAAGACCGTACACCCGAAACTATTGGTGGTGCAATCGAATCAAATACGAATACCAACCAGGAAAGAATTCCCCGAAATCTTTAACCTTGAACGTTACTGGGAATACCAACACTATTAGGATGGTGAACGGGACTAACCTCACTTTGGGATATTTGGGTGGTGAACCGATTCTATTGGCCAGTAGTAAGGGTCGTACCATTCATAATATACAAGGGCAGAACGTTATTTTACAAACTCAGTCTGATCGTTCGGCGCATTCGTTAGTACTCCAAAACGCTTCGAAAAGTATCGGAAATAACGTCTGCGGCCAGCGATCGGTTAGTAATAATATTATTAATGAACCCAACATTGTTTTCAGGTATGTATTTAATCCGATTATATAATAAATATATTTCCAGTTTAGGTGTGGTTATTCTAATATTTTAACATTTAAAAATTTACTAAATTTTTGCCTACATTGTTTATATAGGTAATGTAAATGAATGAATTCGTTAGGGTAACGCGTAAACAAACTGCAGGACCGGACTGGCTAAGGATGCAAATATATATACTCACTATGTATATGCTGCTGGCAAGAGTATTGGAAAATAGATTGTATGGCCTGTCTGAGTTACTAACTTCATACTTTCGGTTTTGAATAACTGAATGAGGAGGTTTATTACAGGCAGAAGCCATCATGTGAAAGAAACCGTGCAAAAGTTTTTGGATAATAAATTAATATTGGATGAACTAGCATCCTTCCAGTCCTTATCCGAAAAACTAGAGCCATTCCTTAAAAATTTTCAAAGTGATTGGCTTCTAACTCCATTTCTTCATAAAGACCTGATTTTGGTTTTGAATAACTGAATGAGGCGGTTCGTTACAGGTAGAAGTCATCATGTGGAAGTTTTAAAACTGTACCAAAGTCTGTATAATAAACTTCTATTGGGTGAACTGGCATCTTTTCAGTCCTTATCCGAATAACTAGAGCCATTCCTTAAAAATTTTCAAAGTGATTGGCCTTTAACTCTATTTCTTCGAAAAGACCTGATTTTGGTTCTGAAGAATTGAATGAGGCGGTTCGTTACTGGTGAAATTCTTCAAATCCATTCAATTAAATTTAAAATAGACATTTTCAAAACAAACAGGTACCAATGGTTTATTGTGCAACTTCAGAAAGGTACAAGATAATGATTTAGGGATTGTAGAAAGTGTTTGATGTATATGGTTTCTTAAATTTTGGAAAAATGTCACTTAGCATTCAAATTGACAAAAGCAGTACGTTTCCTTAATCCCAATAACTAACTGAACAATCCGTGCAAGAGGTGTCTGAAGCATTTTACATTTTGTTGACTGCAAACATATGCAAAGCCACTCCATTGGAAGAAGCAGACAGGGCTTTTAGAGATATTATTCTGACGAATCAGATCATTCTAAATAAGTTGAATAACTATTAAAGATGTGATAGAGTGGATGATTTTTGGATGAAAAAAATCGAAAACAGTAGTTTAAAAAAGGTAGTGCAATTTCTAAGAATTCTCACGGCATTGCGACAGTAGAGAGAGGATTCTCTGTCAAGAAGGAGATTTTGATTGAAAATTTAAAAAAATCACTTATAGGCCAAATATTATTGTATGATACTCTAAAATAATTTCTGGACTAAAAAAGGCATAAGTATGATAAGTCACCGTACGACGATCATCATGAAAATCTATACATAGACTATTGATGATACAAGAAATCGATTTACGATGATGTATTGATATCTAGTTAGCCTAGACCACTTCCATGCATAAACAAAATATTGCGTTACCATAGCAAAGAACAATAACTTATTAGAAGTGTCAGTGTAAATTTTGACGTCAAAAAAATAAACCAGAGTTACGCAATAAATTAAAAGAAAAAAGATGAAGAAAGAAGATTATAATCACATGAGAAAAAAACAGGTTAATAAATTCAGATACTTTTTTTGGCTCTGCCTCTCCGTCTAGAAGCATCGCGTTCGATCTGTGCTCGATTTGAAAATGATGTAGACTTGTTAAACCGAATTGTTACTATGGATGAGACATTTCTACGATCCAGAAACAAAGCAACAGTCGATGGAATGGCGACACTCTGGTTCTTCAAGGGTGTTTCATGTCCAAAAATCAGATGGAAAATTTCTTGCTTCAGTTTTTTGTATCAAAAGTGTTGTTATTTCTGAAACTGGGAACTATTGTCAGGAGCTCAAATCGTATCAGTAGATGGAGGAGATACAAAATTATAAGAACGATTTTATTGTGAGGACTGAAAATCGAGTTTCTGATAGACAGGCAACATTTTGAATTCTCAATAAAAAAACTGTTTAATTGTCTTAAAACATTTTTATCTTATATAAAAGTATACTAATTTAAAAAATTATGATTAAAAATTTAAATGTAAGTGAATGTTACCAAATTAGTTTCAAACAGAAAACATATATTCCATAACAAAATCCTGAATTAACATAAAACTGAAATTCAAATATCCTCTGATTTGGTATAAGTAGTTAATACCTAAAGTAAAGTTATAAAATTAAAAATAGCGTTACAAAAATGAATATGAATTATTTATTTTTGGGAATAAATGACTGGTTTGCCCCTATTCGAATTCTTTGAACAATCTCTCCAATCGAATCTGGAGTAGCTTCTTCCAATGTTCTAGTACGTTCGGTTGCTGGTAACTCCTAAAAATCAGTAAATAAAAATTAATTTTTAATAGAAATTACTTTTGACGTTTTGACCTAGTCTTTTTCAAAATATACTTTGACATTGAAACTTGTATAATTGCGTTAAATTCGTCATTATGCTGTCAAAAACAATATTATAACAAATATATAAATATTATGCCATGTCTTTGGGGGAGGACTCGTCCTAATACTAATGTACCCCCCTTTGTCAAGATCCTGGATCGGCCCTTGCTCAATTTTCAAATATCACTGAGCATATACCTTTAATTAGTTATGTAGCAAGTGAATTTCTGTTATTTATATAGTGAGTTTCGTCGAAAAAAAACTTAATTAACACGGAAAATGTTTTTAATAATAAACTTTATCCAAAGAGAATGCACGAATTTTTTTTTTATATTTTTCTTTCCTATTTCTTGACAAAAAACTGAACGAACATTCAAAACTTAAAAGTTACTAATAAAACATCGGTATTATAGATTATCTGAGAGAACTACTTATATGCAACCATTAATACACGTTATGATATTCTCCTTTTACCAGTATTGCTGACTATTTAATCTATTTTTTTGATATTGAGATGTATGTCCTATGTACAAAGTGATACAATTGTGACAAGGAAACTCAAATATAATATTACTTCTATTATGTTTTGCAGATTCAGATTATAGTTTGGTGAAGTATTTTCATGATATATTACAATCTTTATGATTTATTCTAATATATTAATTAAAATAATTTGATAATTGTTGAGAAAGTCATTTTATATTATTATTTATTTATAGTAAACAAAAGTCGCAAGTTAGTGACTGAGAAAATAAAGAGTACAGTAGTGATGATTTTTAGGAATTGAGGTGAGGGGTCCTCTTTTGTCAATCTGTTATCAAAACAACAAAAGCTTTTTATTTATTCAAGCAATCCGTTAGGAAGCTATGGTTCAAAAAATTTCTAGAGTAACGGGGGACCATAAGTTTATGCTCGGCAGTGTATTTATTGAAATAATTCGACAGTTGTTGGGAAAATCCCTGTACATATGGTAAGGAAAAATGTTTTAATTTTTGATGTTTACTTTCTGTTAAGAAAAAATAATTTTCTAAATAGACATTCTCTTTCGTATTTTTAGAAGGATTAGAAGGATGATTCTAATCCTTCTATCTGGAACTTTTGAAGTTTGGCTTATGGGATAGATAAATTTGAATCTTGTACCAAATCATCAAGAACATTTAGTGAAAGCAAATTTATTTGTAAGAGCATACATTCAAAAATTGATCAAAGTCATTAATGAGCTCATTAATAATTGCAGGATTAGTTGATACAGGAACTTCTCCCCTACGAGGGATAATGCAGGTTTCAGCTCTTGCTAGTACGTTTCAATTTTGGAGCAATAATCTAAATGCTGATCAAATCTAAGTTGCGGTCTGTTAGATTCATTCGACTATTTATGGGGCTCAATATTTTTTTGTAATGATTCAATTATTTGAAATTTGCAATGTTAATTATTTTAGACAATAAAATAAAAAACAGACCAAAGATTACTGGAAAAAGTGAAACAAAGCTAATGATGATACCAAAGTATTTCTATGGTCATTTACTACATTGTCTCATTTGTGTAGATTATAGTAAACTAGAAGACACTTGACTGAATGACAAGTACTTGCCTTTCCTGAAAAAGAACTTAAAGCTGCATTCCTTATAGGTCGAGATTGATTAACAACTTTTTTGTTTGCCCTCTCTTTTTGTACTTCAGAAACCCTTTGCCTCTCTCCTAAACGAAAATTACGTCTCTTTGCAGCTGATTGTACATCTATATGACGCAAAACTTCCCTAGTCTCGCAATATATATCAGGTTTATAGGTATCTACATTTTCCTAAAAAATAAATTGAATCTTAAACACATCAACTTCCATATCTTATTGTGTGAGTTATAGGATGAAATCTAATAAAGTGTATGAATTTTTAGTAGAGAACTGAACTCATTTTTTTGCAGAAAATGAAATGTTTTATTTTAATAATATATTGGTAATCTTACTTTCTTCATAAATAAAACAATACTTACAGTGTCCCAATTATCTTCTGGTGATATATGTATGTTATGAATTGGAAACTTATTCAAATTGGTTTTATCTTCTTGGTAAATGGTAACTTCTATTTTCTTTCTATCTGGACAGTTATCATGATGATACTTAAAAAAGAATATACAAAAATAAGATATATTTCTAGTAAAATTTAGTGAATAGATGCAGATATTGTAACAAACTTTCTGGTAAGGGTGAAACAAACTATCCAGCAAGACCCTATTTACTCCAGAGGGCTGGGTTAGGTTAGCCACAATAAGTGACGGAATTGTTTATTTCGAATCACTAAATGGGGGCATATCCATATGAAAATACTATGAGGGCGTCTCATTGATCTTTTTTGAAGAAGAATTTACTACATTTTTCTGAAAACTGTTTCAACCCACCAAATTTTTGTAGCAAGGGGAAGTGACAATCAGTGTTGTGAATAGTCGAAAAATTTAAATGTTTCACTCATTCACACGAGGAAAGAGTGAGACAGGTGCGGTACAACAATAAATATTAAAAAATCCTGACTTCAATCCAAATAACCTGACAGAAAACAAAACGAATCTAGCTTTAGAAACGGCGCTATATTCGCTAGAAACAGCCGATAGTGTCACCAACCATTCGCCAAGTTACCCTATACTTTGTTGTTCCGTTCAGTACTATGATACGTTTCAACACATATGTGTATCCTTCAGAATGGAATAGGTTTAACGAAAAACTTGGATCGCTGAGCAAAACAGGTGATAGTTAAAATATACCGTGAGTGAAAATTGATAGCTAATTTCATTTTAGGTTATGATGGACCTTTTCAAAGTTGTAATTAAAGATTGAATACTAAATAAGGAACTGGAAAATATCCATCAAACGAAATAGTGTTAAATAAGTCGAGTGGAGTATTATTTAGTTTTGTAATATCAAAAAGTAATTCAATATAGCCAGAAATAAAATGAATAAAGAACATTGTATCAATGACTCGAATAAATGATTACTCTGATCACCGAAAATGCAAATGAAATAATATTGTGCCCTGTTAGACACAACTTATGCTGTTAAATTTGGGTATTTAATTTATATTTCCTCACAAAGCCATACCATCCTTCATTTTATATTAAATAAAGTTTTAACTGGCTCATGATTTTGCTATTCTGTGAGTTCTTCTTGATACTGCATATTTGATATATCTGACAAATCCTCTAACATTACTTGCATCATTCATGTTGATAAAACAATTTGACCTAATTCAGAAAATCTTCCTTTTAAATCAGCAGATAGAATATTAAAATGATTGACAATGCTAAGTAAAGGGGTATGAGCCACTTCACATTTTTGGAGCCAAAAAACTGTTCAACTCAATAAAAGTAATAAAACCAAACATCTTCACTTTTGCATCAACAAGATGATATTCAGAAAATAGAATGTTCCATAGAAGGCAGCATAAAATACATTTCATACTGGGTATATATACATTCTATTTTCTGAATATCATCAATTCTTATAAGTTCTGCTACTTATATTTCTAATATATTCATATCTGTTTCCAATTTTTTATATCGAATACCTATAAAGCATTATTGATACTTTTCTAATAACTCAACATATCTTATTTCTTAATAACTCAACATATCTTATTTCTTATATAACAAATATTAAAGGATTGTATGCATACCTGCAATTCAGGTTCTGGTATTTTGTGAGTAACATTAAAATCACATTCAACTAATTTAGCTTCAGGGTAATTTTTTTTGCATTTTACGAGATGAGTGTTCATGACTTTCCTCCTTATAAAATGAGCACTGTTATAAGGGCACATGATTTGTTCTTCTGGACTAAAAGAATATTTCCATAAATTATTGAGAAAGAATTGATTTATCATAATTATACTGGAAAGGAAAACAAAATCGATTGCAATGTTTCCAATAAAATTAATATATGAAAAATAGCTATGTAAAATGAACTTACTTTAAATATATCTCCATTTTTATTTAACTACTTCTATTTTTCCTAAAAAATAAAAAGAATTAAACAGCAGCAGTTATATCTCCATTTTTTTTAAAGTACACTACATCTGACTTTTATTGTATAATATTTGTGTCAAGTGATTTTTGTTAATGTAAACAGTCAAAAAAAGTATGTATGAGATATATATATTGGTGTTAGGTGAAATATGTCTACATATCTATATGTTTAATAGACTACAGCTTCTGCAAGTTCGGTCTCACCTGAAATAAATTGCATTAGATGACTAGTCCTTTTGTAAAAGTGTCGAACAATTGATATAATGATACTTTAAAAATGAGTAAAAAAAAGAATCGTTTAAAAATGAAATTGAACTGTGAGATATTGAAGAGTGAAGTAACGAGAGGCACTGAATGAGATTACGAAAATGGTTGCACATTTTTTTTTCACATTTTCATTTTATGAGAACCTAAAGAGACACACTAGAAAAATACACTTTAGTGTAAACTGTTTATACATTTATAAAGTTAGGGATACATGCAATGTCCAATAGACATTTAAGCTATTAATGTTAAGTAATTTATATAATTAATGTAAACAATGAATGCAATTTTATGCCAGACACTTGACACTTAATTAAACAAAATCCTTTGTACCATTAAATTGGTGTGCAATGATATTATTGTTAAAAGGTCTTTATTCGAGACTGTTGTTTAATGTACCTTTTATACGTCTGTTTGCTCCACCTTAATAATACCCATTAATCACTGCTGTCAGATCCATGATTTAGCTATATTTTTTTGCCACAAAAAATCGGTTTTTGAAATTATATCATGTTATATACTACTAAATACTTTCTTAGACCAGATTCCTCCAGTTTGAAGGCATGGAGCATTAACACAGGGCGACATAAATGTGATTGTTGTATATCAGTTTCTTAATGTACCTTGGTTTTTTGAACAATTTATTACTTGAAGTAGCTTTTGAAACAAAAGAAATTTGACTCAAACCTGTCAACATGAATGTTTGTATATGTAGATACCTCGGGGCTTTGATATTTTGTGTTAGAATAAAGAACTGAAAATGGGCATAGAAAATGACTTTTATTTAACACCACCAGAAATTAGAAAAGCTGCTGAAGTTAACTCAATAAATTTATTGCAGGAAAAATCAAGAAAAGTATGAACTGTGTGTGTATCTTTTTTAAACTGACAAAAGGAATTATTGATAATTATAAATAGATTTCATCATCTGGTAAGATTAAATACTTAATATTTGTTAAGCTAAATAAATACATGAGATATTATATGATTATCATAATGTTCAATAACTATGTAATGTGTATAAATGAACAATAATATGTATGAAATATTTGTTTCTAGTGTTTCTAATAATGTAACACAATTTTCCAACAAAAAATTTCAAGAAAAATATTTAGTAGTCGTGGATAAAGTATAGTATTCCACTCGCATATTATGAGTAATTATTCACTCGGAGATTTATTCCAATCGCTAGCACTCGTAGCAGTAAACTTCAACTTTGGAATAATAACCTTCAATATACACTATGAATAATATATTGTCACATTAATCAAAGTGAGCACATGACTGATACAATAAAATAAAATAAATTTATAACTATATATAGGAAAATATAAAAAAGTGTCAAATCTAAATATTTTTGACATCTGATAGTATATTGTTTTGTTTTATTACCATAACTTTGTTATTGATTTGTAATTTTAACAACATAGTTATCATGAAAAAGAAGCATTTTTTGAAATAAGACAAAAAAATTGTCCATATAAAAAATTACTTAGATTAGATATAAAAAATGTAGAACAAATCTTACTTTTCCAAAAATTGGAAGCACAGCCGAATTTTATTAGTCAGTATCTGCTTTAATTAATTTTCATCCGATGAAAACATAATTATAGGTAACCAAACTTTTACAACAAATGAACTTCTGCAGCCTGAAGTCGCCTCTCACAACTTGCCAAAAACTCTTCTTCTTTCACTTAAAGCTAGGTAAATTTGGGGTAAACGATCATTATTATTATTATTAGGATAAAATCATTGAAGAAGACCAGAGAAAAGGCCATTGAAGATTTTTTTATGTTGATATTTTATTATTATTATATTATTTGTCCAATGGGGTTTGTTCATAAGTGAAAAATATACCAAACTTTTAAAATGGCTCTTTACGATAATAAATATTGGTTATTATCCCATATAAGAAATTCATTTATGTCTACTGATGATACAGGTAACTGAAAATCGTTTGAAATGTAAGTTTCGAATAATATATTTTAGGAATGTGCGAGCTAGTAATGTCTGGAGAAGCTAAAGACATAAAAGATCATATAAAAAGTACAGAACCTTACCCAGATCCGGAATCAAGTGATGACGAAGAAGATGAGTTCGAATCATTTGATTTCCAACTGGATATGGATTTTAATATTAGGGAACGATCAAATACTGCCACTCAAATAGAAAAATTAGAATTAATTCGCAAGAAAGCAGCGAAAATGAGGCATATTAAATGGGAAACTAATAAAGGACTGAATAAGGACATGGATATAGATGAATTGTTTGCAAAGAAAGATATTAACGTGGCGTGTAAATCTGAGAAACCTGTTTCCAAATTATCAGCTTTAATACAAAAGCATGCAGATGTACCAAAAAATCCATTCATAGAATATGCGAAATTTGATGGTACGGGACAAGTTAATATACCCACTAAAAAGTATAAAATATTTTTAACCATGTTACCACCACAACAGAGAAATTATCCAATGCCGGTTTGTTGTGTTGCTAATGCGAAAGTACAAGATTTGATTGGATTGATACTTCTCAAATTTAGGTGAGTACTATTCCCATTTACATTTCTTCATTGTTATAATAATATATGAAAACCTCAAAAATATAACATACATAACATTACAATCAATCTTACTTCTTCACATGGCAATGTGACAGCAGAGAGAGGATTTTCTGTCAATAAAGAGATTTTGGTAAAAAATTTAAAAGAAGAATCACTCATAGGCCAAAGATTAATGTACTATTCTCAACAAAAAATTGGTAGACTAAAAAATGTAGATATTTCAAAATGTATGATACTGTCTACTCAAGGTATGGCGCAGCACAAAAAGACAAAAAATCACAAGATTTGCTGAAAACTGAACAAAGAGAACTAGAAAGACTGGAAACAAAAAATAAAAAATTCTTGAAGGCTGTTGAAAAAAAGCAATGGAGCAAGAATTAGTTAAATTGGAAAAATATTTTTGTATTTTCTAAAATAAATATTCATCATCTTAAATGTGTAGTAAATTCAGAAAATTTCAACTAGGAAAATTTGATAATTAATCTCTATTAAACGCCATCTCTAAGTTAGGCCAAGTACTTCTGGGACCATCCTCTTATTTAGATTTGCATTTATATTTTGAGACTATAAAGGTATTAGTTTTTAATTGAAATTTCAGTTATAATTATGGTACATCAAATCTTAAAAATGTAAATCATTATGGACTTTATATAACAGAAGAGGATGGAGAGGTCGATAGTGATTTTCCATGTTTGGATTCCAAGGAACCAATTTCAAAATTTGGCTTTGGTTGTCTTGGTTTAGTTGAACATAAAGAAAGTATTAAAACAGTATCATTTCCAGATGATACATTATTTACCATCGAAGGAGTTGGAACAAGGCTTACAACAATATCAGACAAAAAAGCTGATGAGAATAAACAGATGGAAAATGTTATACAGGCAGTAAGTTTATTGGGTTTGGAAATCATTTTACTTACCTTGTTTATATTTTTTTTTCAAGTTTTAATTACTCTATATATTTTTGTTTCAGGTAGAAGATCATAATAAATTAATGGAGGCTCCGCTGTACCGTTCTTTTAGAGTTTATATGTTGAGTAAAGTAAAACCAAAAATAGAGGTAAATATAGGAGTGAGTGGGGAGAGAATAGAAATCGATCCAGTACCTCAAAAGGGTTCTAAGTTATTACCTTTTAAAGCAAAAGCCATCAGCCATCCAATTGATAGTATCGCTTGTTGTGAAATCATAGATGATAAAAATGGAAGAGTTACTTTTAGGATAACATATAAAACAAATACAGGTAGTAGCTTTAGTGGAGCAGCAGACACATCAGTTTCTGGAGGTAATGACGAATACAAAGATTTTGACTGTGTTTGACTATTAAATTAAAATAGTAAATGTAACAGGTGAAAAATGGGAAGTTGCTGAAAGTAATCACTTATAATTTTGAGATGGGAGTAGGGAAAAAAAATAATAAAAACATACATTGAGTCACTGAAGTAGTCATTTTTATTTGAAATAGGCTTCAGCTTAACTCTCCAGATTTTAATTTTTTTAGAAATGTTCTCCTTGTTACAAAGTGTTTTTTAACCCCACTGTGACAAAACATTTTTTTATCAATCAAAATATTATAGTGTGTAAATTATACAGTCCATTCGGACTCGACAATTGCGTTGTAGATTTCTATATGTACAAAAGGTCAGCAAACAATTTTTTACGAGTTATAATAAGACTTTATTTTCTATGCAAATTTACGAAACTGTTGCGATTTTTACAAGACAAAAGTGGACTTTACATTATTGACAATAAATATGACTACACTGTTTGCAAAGTGCCATTTTGTATCTAGCGGGTTCCTTGTTATTGTCATAGAGAGCATATGGTCAACATTATCAAACTGTACATCGGCAATGTGTCTTTTCTCACCTCTTCTGACAGTTTTTGATGATGTTGGTGAATAATCACAAGCTGAGCTTTTCTTGCATTCTCAATAGGCCTACCTGCCATTATAAGACCATTAGTTACATCAAAGTGAAATTATTTTTGGGACAGTCTCTTATATTCTCCCTTATATTCCAGCCATGAATTAGCTGGAACAAACATTGCATTATTAATTACCAATCACAAAATCCAATTTCGTGATTTTATGATAATTCTATAGGTGTTAATCATTTGATCTAATAAGTCAACATCTCCCATTGAGTGATTAGATTTTGGAATTACTTCAGACCTCAGTATATTCAAATATTTATTAGATTTCTTCTCTCATCTTCTAGCAATATCTTACTGTCCTTTTCCAATGAAGTTGGAAGTCATGCAAACAGTTTAATTGTGTAACCATTTTACCAGTGAAATATTATCTGCACTCCTATTTCCGTCTGAAAAACTCCTTTTTGTCATACAGCACAGGCACAGAGCCTTCAGAACATCATAGGATGAAAAGTAATTGTAGTTTATGATTATTTGGAGAAATTCTGTTTGCAAAATGTAAGAAGCCTCCTAGTCCATATTGGTTCAAATTTTGCTCATCTCATTTCTTTTCCTTTGTAGAATAGGAAATCATAGGTGATTCCAATTTTTCCATACAAACAACAATTTTTTATGCCCCAAGTATATGGTTTGATATCAAGATTACCAGTAAAAGGAACCATTTGCTCCTCGATGCAGAGGTTTTCCTCTAAAATCAGTTGGGAACATCTTTTCCTAACACTATTTAAAAAAGGACAAAGTCTATTAAACTTGTCTTTGCAATTTTCAGGATGGCGAAAGAGATCAACAAAATGTAAACATGTTCGAAGCTGAAAAAACCTGTCCCCTGACAATATTCTAGAAATAAACTGATACCAAGAGTCATATCCCAATATAATAAAAGTTTTGGACGGAAACTTGTGCTAAACAGTTTTAATTTTATGTTGATTAGTTAGCTTAGGTATTCCTCTTTGCAGCGCATAAATATTGGTATACTGAGCCATTTATTAAATACATCACACAAAAAAATATTGCAACGATGAATCTAAACTTTGTGGTGGGCTGCAATTATTTGAATCTCCCAAAAAATCGCCTCTCGCATCTAAAAAATTGTTGACTTTGGTTTTTTTTCTTCATAATACTTGAGTTATGACTTATTCATGGTTTCTTCAAGTTCTGGTTGATTTTCTTCAGATTCAGACTCGCTGGAAGATTCTGATCAGAAGAATTTAGCGATTTCTTTTTTTCCAATTCTCTTGGTTTGTTGTGGAACATAGTCATCATCGCTGCTATAATCCCACCAAATATCTATATCTGAAGTGTCATCTTGAATAAATTCTAAAAGATCTTGAATATCTGTATCACTTGATACACCTTGAATATATAAAATTCCAAAGTCAACATAGCGTTCGTTTAAGACCTAATGTGCAGTATAATGTACATTAATTCAAAACGTCGATTTGAGCATCAAATATAGTATTTCATGCTTTGTAGACTTATCTGAGAGTACATATTCATCAATCAGTAACTTATACAAAAACTCTAATGAAATTGCTTTAAATTTTAGCAAAAAAATACAATAAATGATCACTCACCAGGCAAATACAATGTCTCGTCGACCATGTTTAACAAGTGACTAATTAGTTGTGTTCTTACCTACTAGATGTCGCCACTAGTCTCAGTATTTTAAAACACATGTACATGAGAAATGCCACATGGTCCCAAAATGTAAATTGCGAACAAAATAATAATGATAATCAATTAATAGTATGTACACCATAGTGTACTATAGGTCTAAAAGGGTTAATTTTCAAGTTTTTTTAAAAAAATGACAAAACCTGGCTAAGGATCGATTATTAAGTTGTTTTTGAAAACTATGAAAAATTTGTTCAATTGTAGATGAAGAAATATTAGATATTCCTTTTCTAAAAGCTTCTCTCAAATCATCTTTGGACTTGGGTATTTCTGCATAACAGTAATCTTTCAGGAGCCCCATAAGAAGAAATCATATAGGTCTAAGTTCGGTGATTATGGGGGCCATTCTATACCTGCGTGTGCAAACTTTGATATCCTAAACCGATGACGCGTTTACCATAAACTTCCTGTTAACAAATTCAAATATAATTTTTTTTATTCTTACGTTCTAAGTGTATTTTTACTGACTACTCTTTTACTTTCAAACTTGATCCGAAAACCTCTATATGATTACAGTTTTTACCTCTAGAATAAAAGCACACAATGAGATATACACCGTTTCTTCGGTTGTGAGGTTATTCGTTGTAAAGTACACTTACTGCTCTTCATGTCGTCTCAATAGAAACTGACAACATTCTAGAATATACCTACGTGGGCCCAGCCTTATAGGGTAGAGTAAGGGCAAGATTCCATTTGTCACCTTGTACATAATGGATTTATACCTAAAGTAGAACACTAAGCCTCTTCAAGCTCTACAGATTCTATATTTTTGGATGTATCAGTCTTGGTTAATAAGATTTTGCTTTCAACAATAATTTTCTATCTTGTTCGATCCTTAGTTTTTCCCTCGTCAATGTTTAACTTCTCATCTTCTTCCACTTTCTGTGTACCTATATTAATCTGTCTTGTCTCTTTTTTTCTACCTAGATTCAATAGTGACGATGAATATAAAATCACTTTTCCAATGTCTTTAACTGCTCTTTGGTATTCTTTAGACTATTTTTCAATTTTGATATTTTGGCTATTGCATTCCGATGAACACATAACCATTTCCCTATTCATTAAATTTTCTTGCTACTTCCAGCTCCAATAAAAAACCCGATTTTTTTGTCAAAACTACTAATTTCCTCTGTAACAAAAGAATCTGAAAATTCACTTGAAAACTTCAATAGCTCTTCTATAGGTAAATTTTCAAATATTATGGTATGAACATTTGAACTATCAACTTGATGCTCCTAGACAATCATATTAGTATCTACTATACCTGTACTTACAGCATATGAATGCCCTTGGTTTACAATATGGTCATTAACTTTGATCTTCATAAATGTAAGAAGACAAGTCAGGGCAGATGAAAGGTAGGAATAGGTGGGATAGTTTTATACTTCAAATATTTTCTATTGCTATTTGTAAAATCACTTTCCAGATAATGATTTTCACACAAGCGATAATTTGATGTTGAGCATTGAATTTTACAAAATTTTTTCCATTTAGAAAACAGACCAGGAGAGGGTTTGAGAAATCGAAAAAAATATTTATTTTTGTTTCCTTCCACATATTTACGCATTCTGAAGATTTATATCTATACTTTACTCTGTCACATACCATCAAGTACATCCTGAAATATTCATGGAAAATTACAGAAAATAATACTTAGCTGTTAATTTATTATATATATAAATTATAAAATTACAATCTATTTGTATGTTGAGAAATATATATTGTCCATTTAACCGATTTCAACAAGAAATCATAATTATAAATTCTGATAGTATCACCTACCTGTGTACCGAAATCTGAAGAACATTGC
This sequence comes from Diorhabda sublineata, assembly GCF_026230105.1. NCBI lineage: Eukaryota > Metazoa > Arthropoda > Insecta > Coleoptera > Chrysomelidae > Diorhabda > Diorhabda sublineata. The sequence continues at coordinate 19,455,150 of NC_079475.1, forward strand.
GTGGGAATTCAGAAATTGATGACGAATGACATATTGACAGTAATGACACATTTTTATTACATTACCGTCACGATTGACCTTATTTTTGGTATGTTCTGTGTGATTCAGTATCTGAATTCCAGTTTTTTTGCCTTTTAATGAAATTTATAGATTATGGGGAATATTTGAGAGATTATCATCAAGTATATTTATAGGCTTCACAAAACAAGAGGTTTCATTAATGGAAAGAATACAAACCCAATATTGTTAGGTTGAGGGAATCTGGTGCAAATCGAAATTGCATGTAATTTTTTACAATGTCAAAACAGTACATACGATGAATCTTGCATACTGTTTCACACAATGCAAGGAACTTGTTACAGAATCATCGCTGCCATTAACCAAAACCAACGCTTACATGTGGTTTTTAAAGTGCTACCACTCAAAAATTAATAGCAATGTAAATAAATTACAGCAAGACAATCCTGAACTAACAAGGTTAGACGTGCGAAAAAGTTTATATTACAGAAGTTCTCCAATAAATCTGTTGATGTAATGTTGTTAATAAAAGTAACAAGATTGCTTCCTAGATTTGGAACTCATTTCCAATACAATTCATATTAATAAAGCAAACTTTATAGTTGACATTACTTCATTGAAACTTCTACTGGAGGGCCAAATAGCTTTGAGCAGTTGTGTATATGTTATATTCTCATATTTGCCATGTTGCATTGGTAAAACCATATTATATTTTACAGGCACTTCTGATTCTGAATTACTCTTAAAGAAACATAATTAATTTTGTTTTAGTTTCAAGTTATTCGCTTTCTTCAAATATGACTTACAAAAATTACGATTTTGAAGGTAATACTTCAACCGCAATGGATTTGGTACAAAAAATAAATTTGATTCTAGAATTAAAGTCTAGTTATATAAGAGAAGAATATTTAGCAAATAAAGGAAAAAAGTTACAAAAAAAGAAAAGTTTTCATATTGTTAAGTGATTGTTATTATGTATATGTAGTTTTTATAACAAAGAACAGTATTAATACTTATATTTATGCAATCTTATTATATGAAAAATACCCAAATATTAATAATTTTTGTATAGATTTGTTATATTTTAGAAAATAAACGTATTGTGATTTAGTCTGTCTTATAATCCCAAAAATAAAAAGTTGAATTATTAATTCCCCACTTCACTTATACTTTATATATACTTGAAATATCTACTACTTTCTACATTAAATTCTACTATGGTCATGCTCTGTGCCACTGGATAAATGCTAGACCACCTCTATCACTATAAGGTTACTGTTACAGTTACTTAGTGGTGCGGGAGGGGTAAATGAAACGTAGCGTCCTCTCTGAGTTCATGAGCATAGCTAATATGTTTATAGATTTGACTATAGGTAACAATAGGGGCTATAATGTCGAGCCAATCACATGCGTTGTTGATCTAGGGTGGATGTCTACTAACAACAGCTTGTTAATTTAATTATAGCACGTGTTCAGTCGAAAAGAAGCATTTTTGTTCTATTCGCGTAGTTGATACCTGAAATGGGTGTGTAAAAGTTTTAAATCTCAAATTGTGGTCACACAACTAAAAAGTAAGGATATAAATTTTTACTAAACCATATTTCTATGTTATACGAGGATGTATTGATATCTAGTAAACCTAGACCAGTTCCATGCATAAACAAAATATTGCGTTACCATATCAACGAACAATAACTTATTAGAAGTGTCAGTGTAAAGTTTGACGTCAAAAAAGTAAACTAGAGTTACGCAATAAATTAAAAGAAAAAAGATGTCCACCGAAATTGTGAAAATCGAAAAATTGGAGTATCGAGCCATCATCAAGTACCTGTATTTAAAAGAGTTAAGAGGTAAGCGGATTTACGAAGATATGCTTAATACCCTTGGTGATCAATATCCTTCGTATGCGACCTTGAAAAATTGGACTGCAAGGTTCAACAGAGGTAAATTTTCCATTAAAGATGATGACCTATTGGGTAGGCCAGTTTCTGTATCAGTCACCTAAAATATCGATGCAGTTCATGACATTATTTTATCAGACCGTCGAATTGGGCTAAACGGATATCTGAAGCACTGAATATTTCATACGAACGCGTTTATTATATTAGTTCACGTCAATTTGGACATGAGAAAAATTGCTGCAAAATGTATCCCCAAATGTTTGAACGTTGTAGGCTTTTTAAACCGAATTGTTACTATGGATGAGACTTGATGAGAAACAAAGCAACAATTGATGGAATGGCGACACTCTGGTTCTCCAAGACCTAAGAAGTTTCGTGTGCAAAAATTTACTGGAAAAGTTCTTGCTTCAGTTTTTTCGGATTGCCATGGAGTAATCATGATTGATTTTTTGGATAAAGGTAGAACAATAACTGGAGATTACTATTCGACATTACTGACCACTCTACGGAAAAAACATTAAAGAGAAAAGACGCGGAAAGCTATCCAAAGGTGTTTTGTTTTTGCAGGACAACGCCTCTGCACACAATTGTCGTGTTGCCATGCAAAAAATTTGTGATTTAGGGTTTGAATTACTAGAACGCCCCCCTTATTCACCAGATCTGGCTCCGTCTGACATTATGTTTCCTCAACTGAAAAAAAGTTCAAAAGGTCGTAAATTTTCTTCCAACGAGGAGGTAATAAAAGCTGTGGAGGTCTGGTTTGCAGAACAAGAAGAAACATTTTTTTTAAAGGTCTAGAGACGTTGCAGGTTCGATGTAATAAATTATCCAATTAAGAGGAGAATATGTTGAGTAATAAAATATTTTGACATTGAAATTTTGTTTGGTTCTATAGTAGGCTAAGAATTTTTTCAATATATCCTTGTATATACCAGGAAAGTGTTGGATAATTATATTAAAGTTGTTCTTATTTTAGGTTTGCACTTCTTTCTGATGCCCAGTTAAAGACTGTCTGTCTAACCCGGTTCGATTTAAGGGCAACATTATAGGAAATTTGAAAGTATATCTAAAAAATGTCAGCTCTTTGTGTTTAAAACAAGGTGGCAAAGGTTTTGGATTGGTAAATGGTTCGGTCTCATCCTTAAATTTTCCTAGTAGGTATTTTTTTTTCATGTTCAAAAATACAAAACCACGATTTATAGACTTCGCAGTTGCTGGAGACTCCTCTGAAAATTTTTTGTTTCCACCACAAGCACCCCTTCAACAATACATTCAAACACCAGAAAACATTGAAGGTGGGTTTAATAGGTGTACTTACAAGATGTTCGTAATAAGTGTCAAAATAACTATCTTTAATAATATTTGTAGACATACTTGCTAAGAAGACATTTCTTCAAACACTTTAACCTTTAAATTTCTACACATGTAACTGTTGTGTGAGAAGCATACTGAATTTTTCTTTGTGTTACAGAAACTGCATTTGTCTTTGTCTTCAACAAAAGATGGCGCTTTCTTGTTTATAATGGCATACAAAAACTCAAGAAAAAAGATATAGTAGTAGTTTTAAAATGATTATGTATTTATTTAGGGCGCTGTCGCCTCAATGGGCACCTGAAGATGATAGACTTAGCAGATAATACAGCCTGTAGATTCTGTTGCGCAGAGAACGAAACCTCTATCCACATTCTCTAGAAGTGTGACTATATGAAATGCTCTTATATATACGTACGTACATGTATTTATCTATATGTAAATTTTGCACTTTTTAAAATGTAATAAAAAACTGTCGTTTGTCTAATTTTTTTTATTCCATTTCTGAAGCCCCATCCTCCCCATAATTAAAAATGGGAGTATATTTCTTTCGTCCAGTTCTTTATCGAAACAATTCAATGGAGTTTTATAAACCAAAATGATTGTGATCATTTTTGTTAATACAATTCCATGGAACTATTTCGAAAAATAACTGGATGAAAGATTTGAATTTTAAGTATGCCACCAAAAGCAGAAAGGAAACTGTTGTTTGATGAGCTAAGAGATGGCGCTGAACGAGAGCTCCAGTTGGGTATCTATAGAATGTGGTTCTTCTATGGTTTGTAGTGTATACGCCAGCTAACTATTTCGCTAGGGTTTTACAACAGTTTCGTCCGCTGAATACGACCAATGTCATTTTAGATATGATTAAAATGTGAGAAAAATATAGGTAAGTTAGTGTTCTTTAAAAATTGACAAGAGAAAAAAAAATAGATAACATATTATTTTCGTGTTGACTTGAGATTGATAAAGATTATTGAGTAATCACTGGAAAATAACTTGAAGGTTTCGAGGTATTATACAAAAAAACAAGTAATGGAAAAAATACGTTTTTTTTTCTTTTAAAAGTATACAAAAACCCAGATCAAATATATACAAAATACTTTGCCCCTTTTTGAAATAACTAAAAATGAAATCTAAAATAAAATTAACAACATTTTCAACTTAAATAATAAATTTTTAAATTCACTTAAAATGGCCGGATTTTTACAGCCTTTATAAAGATGCATTATATCTTACAAAACTTGTTAGATTGAATGGTGATGGAAATAATGATTCAATAAAATTAATCAGATGGTTTGTGGTTGGTAATTGTATAATTTTTGTAAGTTATAATGCACATTTTCATTTAATTTACCGTCTACGATGCAACTGTTGTGAAACAGAGGTTGCAAACCAGTTAATCTTGCAAAAGTTTTCCAATCAAAATAAAACTTTTGAGCGTACACGGATACGACTTGTAATCAGTATTCAGTAATCAGTTGGTGCAGCAGTGAAAGGTAATTTCTCAATGTATTGAGACTCAGATAAGGAAGACGTCATCAATTATTATCAATACCGCAGGATACAGAGAATATTGGATCCATTTAGAACTCTAGACTGTTCATAGCAGCACAAAAACTGTCTCAGACAGATAGAACATTTATAGGTTTATATGGATTGTCGATAAAAAGCTGTTTGTCCACTTTTTCCACAATTTTGAGGTTCAGTTCTTGATTACTCATATTGAAAAAAATTAAAAATAAACATACAATCAAACAACAACTGCAATGCAACTACGACCGCGGAATCATGGTTACGTACAGCCGATTGCAAACTAGTTTCATTAGAGTCACCAGCTCCGTGCTGTTATACGTTGCCAAACTGTTGCAAGATCAACTTGTTTGCAACCTTTGTTTCAAATCAGTTGCATCATGGGCGGTCGACCTAAAACAATCAAATATTAGAAAAAAAAAATGTCTTATTGCACAAAAAATGTCATATTTATAGAAGAGCGGGTTTTAAAATATTTAATACTAGACTGTCATATGATTAATTGTTTTTTTTTATAAAAAAATAGTGATTATTCATCCAATGCAAATTGGAAGAAATTTCGTTTTCTACTGCAAGAAAGTTTCAATAGTTGATATTACTAAAAGACGTGTGAGACTAAACCACATAAATAAGTTCAACTTAGATATCTGTTGAAAGAAATTCCAGTTATATGAAATATAAATTGAACGAAAAACCACTACAAAATATAAAATAATTTTCCCCTATTGTTGAATTTACTTTGGATTTAACGGCTTAGATTCATGGCGCCGATATTCCACATAACTTATGAAACCGTCTTTATTTTTATCCATATCTGTTAAAACGTCATCGACGAAATTGGAAATTTCTTTATCAGTCAGGGATTTCACCTTATCATCACCAGCTAAAAATATAAATAGTACATTTTATTAAGGCCATTAGAATATATTATTAAAAAGTATATATTAAATTTTAGATTTCGGTTCAGTTAAAAACTTTACTCTTAAATTCTGATTTTCAAACAACTCTGCAAACTTTCTTCTTCAATAATCAAACGAATTTTCCCGAATATTTTCGTATTTTATTCAAACGTAGTTAGAAGTATAAGCAAAAAGCAAGTTATAGGGGAAAAGTAATAACCTAACTAACTGAACAACTTATCTAACATCATTACAATAACTATAGACCAGTGTTTTCCAACCTTAGCCCTTCTAAAATTCTTATGCCTTTCTTATGTATCATACACAATTTTTAATATAAAAGAATTGCTTTGTTCACTCATGAAACTTAAATGATAAGTGGCAACAATTTTCTTACACATTTGGATATGCACATACAATTTGGGTATGTGATTTGTATTTCTTCACAAAGCCATACTCCTTTTATAATCAATAACTCAATAAGTCATGTGACTTTACTAAGAAGAACGTATTTTTTTGCCAAAAATCCATTTTATTCATCAGTGTAATCTTCTTTAGGAGCAAAAAATTCATTCCAATGCTTCTCTAACCTCTCGATATCGTGGTTGTTGAAGGATTTGTCGGGCCAGATCTGGACTATATGGTGGATGAGGAAGCAATTCGAAATGTAATTCGTTCAATTTAACCATCGTTGCCATTGATTTGTGCATCAGCGCACTGTATTGGTGGACCAGTGGTTTTTTCTTCGACATATGAAGCCGTTTTTCGTTGATTTTTGTATTCAAACGATCCAACAAATCTATGTAGTATTCGCTCTTAATCGTCTCTCCCTTTTGAAGTTAGTCGATAAACAATCTTCCATCCCAATATACTGAAGATATAACCTTCCCAGCTGACTTTTGTACCTTTGTACGGTTCAGATGTGGTTCACCAGCCGTAGTCCACTAATATGATGTTTTATGTTTTATTCTTTGTCACATATGGACGCAAAAATTTTTATTTATTACGTGTAAACATGGACCAACACTGCTCTGAATAGATAGAACCAAGTCCGGATAACACACATTGCTGAGCTTGTACAGTATTTTTTTTCATCAAGAAGCAACGATAAATTAACACATGAAATTGTTTTGAAAATAACATAAGTAGCTTCACTTAATAACTGTCACTTTTTATATTTTGAAAGTTGGTACTTCATAAACGTCATATGGATTTGACAATACAGCGCCATCAGTGTGTCAGTCACACGACTTATTGAGTGATTTTATATTAAATAAAGTTCTAACGAACTCTTCATTTTGCAAGAGTTTTTCTTGATACTGCATATTTGATATATCAAACAAAATTCACGAACATTAGCTGTCTCATAATGGAAAGTCAATATATTTTCAAATAAGAAAATATTTTGAATCAGCAGATAGAACATTCAAATGATATTCAATACCAAGTAAAGATGTATCAGTCACTTAATATTTTAGTAGCAAATGAAACTGTTGACGGTTTTGCTAAAAAAACCATTAAAAGTATGTTGGAAATTTAGCACTTTGACAACCTTACCAACTAAACCGTTATGGCTCGATACAAGTTTCAACGAGATGTAGGTATATATACAACGCAGCCATTATACGAGGGTGGTTTCATTTAAAAAAATATAGTTAAATAAACCAAAAAAGCATACTTTCGAAGCACATGAAACTGAAAAGCATTCGAATAATTTTCAAGATAAGCTCAAAACAATAATGAATGAAAAATTCTAGTATTATTGGGAAAATAGGGTGGGGCGGTTTGTTCCAAATTTCTAGTAAATCAAGCGCTGAACGCTTTTTTCATTAGACTTTTCCATTCATTATAGTTTTAAGCTTATTTTACAATTTATTTTCAATTTTATGGTTTCATGTGCTTTAAAAGCGTGGTTTTTAGTTTGTTTATATCTACTAAAAACATTTTTTGAGATGAATAATGACAAATTAATGCGTTGTAGTCTCCTAGCCTGTCTCATTTTTGAAACAATGATCTTCGGAGATAGCCGAAGTTTTTGGTAGTAATATTGTATATGAGGAACAAAGTTGTTGTACCCCTCCCAAATGGTAGATTGTACATTCAATAGAAAAGAGCCACTTGATAGCTAACACTAACCAAAGCCTCAACCTCCAAGAATTTTGATAAAATTCCTAATTTCTAGATTTATAGCACTAGAAAAATTTTTTAAATATTTGGGTCGAGTAAAATTTTAAACTGTTTATTTTTGATGTTGAAAGTTGAAAATTCTTTCAATATCATAACTATTATAATTACAGGGTAACCATAAAAACATAGATTTTTTTTAAAGAGAAATATCAGAAATACCTAAAAAACGATAAACAACAAATTAAAGGATCTGTCATAAATATGGAAACTAAGAAAATAAAGCAGATTGCAGAATTGCGCACTGTTTAACCCCCAAAAAGCAAACCTGTTTTTTCAAAACATTCACGTTCCCCATTTCAACATAATAAATACACATGGAAATTTATTCTATCCACCAATAAAACAAAGAAGTAATTTTCTTATACATGAATTAGTTTCAATAGTTTTCCTCCAATTTATGAATAGCAAACATTCGTCTTTTTCTCAATTATTGTTACATATATAGTAAAAAAATTATAAATATACCTATCAAATTAGATAACAGCATGTTATGATTTCTATGAATTATTTCTTTGTTTCTATTAACGGCACATAGTGTAAAGCGTATACAGATTGCAAGAAATTCTACAATTATTTAGAATAAACCAAAGAAGACATTAGTTAACCAGAGAATCTATACATGAATTGGAACCAAGTCTTTGCCAGCTAATTTATGAGCGCTTTCGTAGTGTTACTGTGGCAAAATTAAACACTAAAGTGTACTAACTCTAATATATTTCCGAGCTTTCGAATACTTATGTATGTATTCATCCTCAGCGAATTAATTAGTTAAAAATTGCGGTGCGTTAAATTTTGTAAATCTTTTAAAAACATTAGATTCATCAACTTCAATATTCAAAAGGACGCTTGGTACAAATATTAAACGTATTGATTCTCTCTCTATCGAGCGTCAATTTGAATATTGAATTTTCAAGTTGATGAATCTAATGTTTTTTAAAAGCACGGGGAAAATATTTGACCACCGAGCCATTTTTTCAAGTCTGGGAACAGGAAATAATTCAAGGGGACTAAATCTGGTGAAAGGGTGCATGAGGTAGCAATTCAAACTTTAATTCATTGATTTTGGCCAATGCAACAACGGATGTGTGAGCTGGTGTATTGTCTTGATGAAATTACACTTTCTTCTTAGCCAAATGTGGCCGTTTTCGCTTGATTTCTTCGCTCAAACGTTGCAATAATACTCGCCGTTGATAGTTTTTTTCTATTTCAAGATAGACAATGAAACTTATCCCACGCTTATCCTCATAAAACCGACGCCAAGGCCTGGAGATGGAACGGTGTTTGTCTTCTTTGAAGCCGATTCTCCCTTTTCCCTCCATTCTTTTGATTGTTTCGGATGTGAAGGGATGGACCTACATTTCATCCATGGTTATGAAACGGCGTAAAAATTCGGCTTTGCCAAACACTCCATGGAAACATCTTCACCGCGCTGTTTTTTTTCCATTGTGAGCACAGCTTTCTCATGTCCAAATTTTCAGTTAATATGGGATGTAGCTCACTTTTTTAAATGCCTAATATGACTTTCAGTCGATGATCATCCAGTACCGCTTTGTGGATTTTATATAATAATTTAATACTTAACAAAGTGGTGTTTTCAAACTTGGAACATATGCTGTATCAATTGTATACTTTCTAATACAGTGGTATTTTTCAAGCAACTCCCGCTATCTCTACGTCAGGCCAGATACTTCTGGGATCATCCTCGTCTATACAGTGATACATTGAGCATGTCTCATCTCATAACTTCAGATTTTAGTCACCAACACATAATAATTCAGCCCAATATGCCTGTATGCACGTTCTCAGATATGGATAATTATAGTTTCGTTTTGGTTTGTAAAATATTTTTCATGTTCCAGTTCTAATTTAGCATTGCTCATTTAGGGTGTCTATTTTTTCCATTGGAGTATGATTAAAATTTCAAAAATGTGGAAAATTCGTGTAATTAGCTCGGTTTTGGAATAGTGACAATTTTTTTTATTGCTGTTCATCCTATGGGTATCAAGGGTGGTTTTTTAATTTTTATGAATACATTTGAAACTTTCCTCTTTATTTGAACCTTTGCACATACTTCATTCCACGTAATACTTCTCTTTACTAGTTCTGCAACTGTATTATAACTAGTTTGCATTCGTTAACCTCTTCTGTCTTCTCTTGGTTGTCCAGGAATATCAGATCTTCTAAATGGGCATATCATTTTCCATTCTTGTGACGTATACGAACTACTCAAACTGTTCCCTCTGTATATTCTTTACTATCAGTTCTACTTTCAACTCCATGCTTATGATTACATTTCTCATTGTATCCTTTTACTTTAAATATTTCATCTCCGTTTCCTGCAATTTGCTCTTGGGCGATTTTATAAGATCCAAGCTTTAATTTCATAAAACATGAAACTCTTATTTTGAAGTAGATACTACAGTTGAATAAAAGGTTATTACAAAATTAAAAACCAAATTTGAACTTGCACTTTTTATGATGCTTGTATTGGGGAAAATAAAACTGCACGTAATTTAAGGATGCTAACACTATCTGGCGATACACGACCTATTATTTCATTGTAAGAATAATGAAATTTATTGATTTACATAAGAAGTTAAAATATTTTTGCAATCTGTATACAGACGAAACTTATTAGGCCAGATACCAGCCGATTTCCCGTGGAATTTTGATAACCAAGGTCGATGTTCTTGAAAACTGATATGGAGGTAGTATTTATAACCTTCTTCAAAATCTACCCTGCGCCAAAGGGTTCTTTTGCCCTTGGAGATAAAAATTTATTTTATCAAAATGATCTTGTAGGTAGATAGATTGACTAATTCTTACTCTACAAAGCTTTTTTCTAAAGTTGGTACTTTTAGAGTTATTAACGATTAAAACTGTTCATATTTTTTACCGTTTATCATGAATAACCTTAAAAAGTTTTCATTTTCTCAGCAAAATCATTGAGAACCAAAATATAGCTAATAAAAAAACAAAGAAATTCCTTTTTCTAGGTCTTCTGTAAATTCAATATTGTTATTACTCTTGAAGGATGGCTATTTTTGGGGAACCCCGAAATTGAAAACCTTTAACCTCAAATAACTTGAAATTGATGCAATTTTTGGAAAAAGCTCTAGAGATCTTTTTCAAAGTACATAGAAAAATCTTTAAAATTACTCAAAAGTCTTTTGCATAAGAGTTGACTGAATTATAACAAAAAAGTTTTCTTATTTTTTCTTTTTTGGAAAAATTTAGTAACTATACTCTCGCTTTACCACCCTAGTTGTAATTAATCGTATTCCACTTGCAATCAACTTTATTTATGTATTATTGATATGAATCATGTGCTTTGACCGGTTTTAGATGTTTATTTTAGAAAAAAGAATAGATTAAATTGAACACTGCATTTCCGTAATCTTGAAAGAAAAAATGAATATTTCTTGTATAAACTATTCAAGTCATGAGAAAATGTTTCAAATATTAATTGTAGGGTTTTTCTTGCCCAAAATTTTGAGCTTTTGAAAATCTATGTATCATAAAAATTGAAGGAGATACATTAGTTTGCATTCGCGTACTAAATGTGGCTTATGTAACCCCTTTGAGCTGCATCTTTTTCGAAGCCGGGGTTTGAAAAAAGTTTTAATTGATATGAAGTTGAATTACTTGAAATCCCCTACAAAATGTTTATTAAAAAAAATTCTAGCTTGAAAATTGAACGAGTTATTTTGGAAAAACCAACTGCTCTTTTTAAAATTTTGGAGCATTGGAAAAAGAGAAGAGAAGGGGAAGAAGATACTCGTGATGATGAAATATAATTATTCAAAATTGTTTTTTATATTATTTACTAAATAAATTTTTTTTATTGATTTTAAAAATATTCAGAAAAATTCATAAGGGTTGATATATTGAAAAATACTGACGGAATATTTTGAATTCAATATAAATACACTTTTTACTAATTTTTAACGATAAAAGAATCGTTGAGGTTATTTTTCAACTTTTCATATGATTAGGGGATGATTTTGAGTTGTTGCATGAATCTGATTGATCATAGAATGTCAACAGTTTTACGAATAATATATTTAAACTTCATTTTACTCAAACACGCCTAAAATCTGAGATTTTAAATTGCAATAAGAAGTAGTTTACACCCTCCAAAATATAAAAAGCCCGGTTCGACACAGGGAATATTTTGTATGGATAAGTAGAGCTTAAATTCAAATTTTCCTGAAAATCGAGATTATAATAAGTGTCTTGTTTGAGAATATCAATAGTTCTACGAATAATTCATTTAAACTGTATTTTACTCAAATACATGCTAAGCTCGAAGATAAGATATAAGATATATAAGATAAGTTTTTTACGATAAGTTTTCACCACTTAAAAATAAAAGGCACCCTTTGGCATAGGGTTTATTATGAATAAGGTTGTAAGTAGAGCTAAAATCGACGTTGATTAACAAAATTCCACAGTTTTAACGTTGGTTCCTTGCCTATATTACTATTAAGTGTCATCACCAAAAGTGGTTAATGAAAAGTCTTCAATCAGCCCACTGAAAATCAAATTTTATTACTAATGACAATTTTTCAATCAAAACAATGTGGAAATAATATAACAGTTTTTAAGAGCTAACACCAAGTTGGTAATGACACTGTATATCAATTGAAATAGAACAGCAATATCTCATTACATTAGTAGTAGTAGTAATGGGGATAAATAACATTTTTCTACGTCCGTTATAATCACGTTTTTTTTTCATTCATTTGCAATAAAAAATATGTAATTTATGAATCGGTCAAAAAGCGTGATAAAAAGAACCGTAGCAGTTCATTTTTTCACGCTTTTGCGTTAAAAAAGTGCCGTAACGTGTCATTTTTTAACGCAATTATAAAATTGTTTATATTCATTCAAGAAAATCTGTTATGTGTCTAATTAAAAGGAGTGTAGTGTTATTATTAGCGATAGAGAGTAATAGTGAAGAAAGGTTAAACTGCACATCAGAAATATATTTCTTTTATTGAGTGGCGTACTAAAAAAAGGCATAAACACCTTCACAGAAAGAGCGTTACTAGCTTACTTTGAAACTAAATCCAAAATGTGGAAGTTTTCAACACTTTAGTTGACTTATTCAAAACTGAAAGGCACCCTAATAATAAATAACGACGTAGACATCAGTAAATACTCGAAACTCATTGCAGATTTGAAAAATAAATCGGTTGGCTATAGATCGAAAAAATCTAAAATATTTGCCCGTGAAGAAATTAATAACTTTCTGTTGTTGCAAGCTCCAGACAATCATTATCTCATGCATAAGTTAGTACAGCAAAAAATTTTAATGTAAGCTTAGATATTATTTGTAACATCTTTCAGGTTGCTTCAATATAACGATATTAATAATACCGGAAATGTTTTAATTATCACAGTACCTGATACAAAAACTCATGTTCAACGTCGATTTACTGTTATTGGTGAAATATCTGACAAAAGGTAAAAAGATTTATAAAAAAATGTAAAGACTAATGACCCACAAATGTCAAAACGGATCATTTCTTCTAGCTGTATAGAAATCTTCTTTGGGTGCTCTCTTCTAACGAGGATTGGCGATAACCCCAGCAAAGTAATTTCTTTCTCTAGCCCTTCTTATCAGTGTCTGAGAGTCTAAGCCGGTTTACTCGCGATTATTCTTTAGCCATGAAGCCTGTCGACTGCCAGGACCACGTTTTCCCTTGATTTTCCCTTCGATCAGAAGTTGCAAAAGTTTTTATTTGTCATTTCTATATGTATATGTGTCCCAGATACGAGTTTTTTCGAGTTTTTATTATTTCTATAAGTCCCTGATGTTGCCTATTCTTTGCGTTACTTCTTCGTTACTGATATGAGCGGTCCGGGGAATTCTTATCATCCTCCGAAAGATCCACATTTCGAAACTCTCTAAGCGCCTTGAGTCCAAACCTCCGTTCCGTATAATAAGGTGCTGTATACATAGCATTTCAAATATATTTGAATATACCTAATCCAAAAAACTACACTGGCCATACATTTCGACGCTCTTCAGCGCCTCTATTAGTGGATTCAACTAAAGAAACATGGTGGGTGGAATCCAACACAGTTGCGGAGGGTTACGTAGACAACTCAATAGAAATGTTATTTCTTTGAACTCGTCAAATGTTGCCAATTCAAGTACCAATAGTAATGTTTCTTCTTCACTTCAAATTAATAATGATCAAAGTTGTACTTTTAATATTACTATTAAAAAATGAAAATTGATAAAAGTTTTGTCAATATTTTTCAAGTCTACGGACGTAGAAAAATTTTTGTATGAAACTGGTGAGTAAAGTAACTTTTTTTACGAGAAGGACAGTTTGATAGCAATTTCTAAGAGTACTCTACTCATTTGTTGCATAAATAACTAGTAAATATTATCAATTGAATAAATAAAACTGGTTATTATTAAAGGTAAAAATTCCATGAAAAACCCCAATACAGTAGAATTCTAATAGTATTATATATTATCGCAAACAATATAATCAACTGTTATTTTAAGATATTGTTATCAATCTTTTTAATTGCTAATAATATCTAATGAATGCGATATCAAAATAAATTGATTCCACTGTATAAACTACTTAAAAATGTAATGCTGAGCTTGCCATTAAATAAAAATTTAAGCAAACAAATGACATACATTAAGCTTGCGGCTTAGCCTGACCACCGGCAGCTTTTTGTTGGGCTCTAATGAATTCCGGATAATCGATGTAACCATCTTTGTTGGCGTCATCAACGTTTAATATTGGGTCTATTAAATTGACCAGTTCGTCGTCTTGGAATATTTTCGCCTCGTGATCATCGTGGTCTTTGTTGCCTTGTTCTGAATAGCGAATTTATATAGTACTCTCATCAAAATATAAGTGATCATATATAAATATATATATATATATATATATATATATATATATATATATATATATAGAATATGGCTTGAACATTTTATTATGGATATTGATGTTTTGGGAAACTTAATGACGTTAAAAATGTTTTCATAGTTAATAAATGAGAAAATAATTGTTTCTATCGAAATTGATAACACTTGGGACTAATTACTTTTCCATAATTCAATATTAATGACCTTTAACGAGAAAGGTACCTTAAAAAGATTATAATGATAAAACACTAATAGATGCACTTTTGTCTCAATCTGCAGAAACCAAAATGAGTCATTTCAACTAAAATGTGTAATTAGCAAAGCCGACCCATTTATAATTTGGTGTAACTCTGAGAAATTTTTCTCTAGAGTCTCAAAGAACAAAATTTACAGGAGTTTATTTTTACAAGCGCTTGTTTCCACCTATTTAAATGAAAACATTTAAAAATCGATATTTTCAAGATTTATCAACTTTTGCTGTAAAATTTGTCTATTAGAAGATATCTGTATGATCAAGACGGAATTCACAATGGGGACGATTCAAGCTTCAAAGAAGAAAACTTTGCTTGAAGTTTTGAAATTAAAAAAAATCTCAAATTTCAGGTTATGAAACAAACAAACAGCAAACATCAACTCATTTTTTTCCCTAAATAACTAGTAGTTTTTATCTCAATTTTTGTCTATGAAAATTCCATCTTATCGATAGAATTTGTAAAAACTTTGCTGTAGAAAAAGGCTCGTACATGTACTAAACAGGAAAATAACAAAACAAGTGATATAGTCATTTAGTTGAAGGTAAGAACAGTAGATTCTGTGAGTATCAGATTTTTATCTCACAGTCAACACGTTCGTTTCATAACCTGAAATTTGAGATTTTTTTGCTATGAAACGTGGGCTGTTTTAAGTCAACTTGTGGCTGGATTTTCTCTGTGATATGTATACTTAATTGAGTTTTTAATTCTCAACACTTAAGACGCTAGAGTCGATTGAAATTCACGAAAAATGACTTAAAAACCCTCATTTTCAGCACGCTGCTATTATTCAAAAGGGATCTCCGAGCCAATTATCTTCATTTGTACTTAAACTACTGTGAATTATGTCTTCATCATTACATATATCTTCTAGCTGAAAAATTTTACAGCAAAAGATGAAATAGCTTGAAAATATCGATTGATTTTTAAGTCTTCATTTAAATAGCCTGAAACAATCAAATTCGTGTAAATTTAATTTTTTGGGACCCTAAAGACGACTTTTTCAAAGTTACACCGAAATCTAAAATGAGTCAGCAACAATTTTTTTATTTTCAGACGATTTTGTATGGAATGACTCTAATTCTATGTCCTCATTTAAAAGCATACCATACAATTTTATCGTACCAGAAGAAGACAAGATAATTACCATTCTGAGGCAGTACATATTTTAAACTCAATTATGAGCATCTATTAAACAGTCTGTATACTCAATTCAAAAGGCAAGTTAATTCTCAATGTATTAAATCTTCTTGCCTTATTGTACACAGACATCTTCATCTGCTTCCTAATTTTATTGATTAAGAATCATTTCTACTGAATGATGAACAACTTATAGCTACTACTCAGCAATTATCTTGATCTCCAATTTCACAACCAAATAGATTTTGTGTAAAATGAATTAGAACGTTTTCACACTTGAATATTTGATATACTATTGAATCTGATAACTGACTCTCAAAAGATAACTGAAAGATGGACCAGCTGCTGAATCAGAACACCCCCATTTCAATTGGGACAACCAGAGCAGTGATCAAATGGACCCTCCGACAAGAGAGGAAATCTTTGGCGACATCATAAAGCTGAAAAACAACAAGTACCCCCGGGATAGATGACAATTCAACATGATGTTACGAAATATATTCAATATGCAACATTTTAAATGTCAAGCCAGATTTCTAATTTAATGTTTTAAGAATATGTTGCTTTTTTTACAAAAAATTGATAAGTAGCACTAGTTGATCACCAAAATTTTGGTTATCGTTAGAATATTGTAAAAATTATATGAGTGTGAAAACTATTTTCTATTTCTGGAAAATTGAAACAATTCTATTAAGTCTACATTATTATGGTTTATCAGAACATAATTAATTTTTCAAAGCAACTGCTTTTTAATTTTTATTATAACAAAAATGCCACTAAATATCTATTACTGCATTAAATAAAAAAAAACGATAAGAGTTTTCAATTGGAGCACATTTTGAATCTAAAAATATTTAAATATACATGTTACAATGAAGTGTTTTCTAAATTTTAAATATTTGAAAAAACATTGATTTAGGCTGAAAAGTATTAATATTGGAATAATAAGATATAAAATGAAAAATTTATTGAAGTGCCTTTATTACAGAAAACTATATAAAATTGGATAAGACCCAAAAGTTGTAAATTTATGGCTATTCATTATGCAAAGCCGCACTAATATTTGTAATACCTGGCATTTTTCTTATAGTTCAAAGAGAAATTTGGATTTTATGAAATTATTTGATTTTAATCCAGGTATTTATAGTGAGCACACTGTTTACACCACCACTACACCAATAATCTCAACAACCTCAGAGACTGAGGGTAAACTAAAACCTAATGACTTGACTTACCTGTTTTATACCAGCAATAAACCTTTTCCCATGAAAATTAATTCCATAAGGGAAACCTGCTTGGCGGTAATCTTCACATTTATTCCTCGACTACTAAACTATAGTGGGCTGTAAGGAATTGACCCTTTGTCCCTATTTAAACTTTTATTACAGTTAGCAATTTCAATATTTTCAAATGCATCCAACAATTTATTATTATTAATGTATCCATTCTATAGTTTATAGTCAAAGAATAAACGTGAAGATTCCTACCAAGGAGGTTTTCCCGCTGGAATTAATTTTCGTGGGATTCTTCGAATATATTCCTTAACTACTAAACCATCCCAAGGGGTATACATCGGGTATGTTCTTTGTACTAAACTATAGAGTTAAACTGTTCTTACAGCTCACTCTATAGTTTGGTAGTTAAGGAATAAATGTGAAGATTCCCGCCAAGGAGGTTTTCCCGCTGAAATTAATTTTCAGAGAAGGTTTAAAGGTGGGAAAATTTAGTATAAAACAGGTAAGTCAAGTCATTAGATTTTTGTTATCGGAGCAGTGTGTTCAGTATGAATATCAGTATATTTGGTTTACATTGTTGTATCATTATTGGGTTTGAAATTTTAATATGATGGGACTGTTAAATGTTGTTCATAAATCTACTAAGTGGAACAAAATATATCAATCCAGAGATACATATATTACATTTTATTTATTACTTGATATTATCTAGTTCAATTTCACTTTTACTACTATATTGCAAATCATAAGTTTTTTATGGGGTCTGAACTATTAATATTTATATACATATGTACATACATCCATATGAGTTCTCAATGTTTTTCAATTGTGAATAGTTTCTTCAGTTCCATTTTTAACTTCCATCTTTATCAACTCGAGCAATGAAAATTTTATACATTATCAGAAGTAACTGATTTTTTTTTCATGAAATGAAATAATTGATATTACATGATACATGACAATAATTGTAGCACATTTGCTTCATAATTTCAATTTTTTAGATATTGACCCAAAATGAACTCCAAATTATAAACAAATTACCAAGAAGCAACAATTGAATATTACTTAAAATATGACTTACCGTGCCAATGTATCAGTGATTTGATCAGTTCACAACCATCCAACTTGTTATTGTTATCAGCGTCGTGCATTTTGAAATAGTGAAATTGTAATTCTTGTTCAGTCATTTTACTCGTATCAATTGGCACATCCATATGTTCTTGTATATGCCTGATAAGAAAAGTTTTACATCATATTAAGTATAGATTTCACAATTGAATGAATATTTAAAAGTTTTTAATCAAATGTGATTATTAAGAGAACAAAAGGTTGTAACTAGTGATGTATGTATAATAATAAGAGAGGGAAAATTCATGAGAAACAGATCACTTTTGTTAGATTTTTAGAAACGTTTCCAATTATTCTATATAGAGCTAACATATATCTATACAGAATTAATTTAAAAATAGACTGTTATGCCAAAAACATCGATGCTGTGCGTAAACTGAAATTGCAAGATCGTCCTGTGACATACCGTAAGATTGAGGCATACTTGGACATTAGCTACACTTGCATAGATTCAATATTGCATAAACATTTGACTGTAAAAAATTTTTTTCACATTAGATATTGCATAATTTCATTATTAGTCAAAAGAAGCTCGTGTCGATTGGTGCAAACAACTGATGAAAAAATTTGTAATTTGTTAACAAACGAAGCACTTAGAAGCATATAGTTGCCTGTTTTTTCAGAATAACTGGACATGTCACCACTGTTCCATTAGAGCAATGTAAAACGTCAAGTATGAATGATACAAGAGTATTTTGATTCCAGAAGTGTTTGCAAAAAGCCAGCGAAACCAATCCAGAAGACGAATCAGTCTCCACCACGTCTATGCGAGCTTTCACACATCAGTTAAACAAAAACGTTTTTGAACAGTCAAAACATCAAATTGATGTGTCATTTGCCATAAAGTCCTTATTTGGGACCCAATTGTCTTCTTATTCCCGCAAATCAATAATAAATTGCAAGGTCAACGTTTTTTTACACCTGAAGAAGCAGTTGATGCATTCAAATCAATTTTTAGGAGGTACATCAATCGGAGTGGTAAAAATGCTTTGACCATTGTGTATTCATTTTAATGGAAAATATTTTGAAAAATACAAAAGTCATATACAATTATAAATATTTGTTTTTATTTGTCTCTCTCAAGATTTGAGTAGTAACCCTTGTATGTCATTTTTTTTTAAAATTATCTATGTTTGATATCCCCACAGAATGTTTTTCATACTTACTCCTATGATCGCTTCTGTCAAATAGAGTATTATATTGGTTTTTGTTTCATTTCAATCAATACTGATACTTACTGAGCTTCTTGGGCAACATTAGCTGCATTTAGCACTTTTTTGGGACCCGAATTATGATGATGACCTCTTTGATTGTCAGTGCCTCCCTGGTGAGCAGGAACCTGATGTTGTTGAGGTACTTGTTGAAACTGTTGTTGGGGTATTTGACGATTTTCTTGTTGATGTACTTGTTGGTATTGTTGCTGTGGTACTTGCTGTTGATACTGTTGTTGGGGTACTTGTTGATACTGTTGCTGTGGTATTTGCTGTTGATACTGTTGTTGTGGTACTTGTTGATACTGTTGAGGTGGTTGCTTGAAAAAACAAATTTAAAATAAAAATAATTCAAATAATCTACATCGTTTTTTGAAAAACTTACAATTTGAATAAACTGATTCAAGTGGTGAAAAGTAAACAAATAATTATATGTAGATTCTACAGTCCTTAAAAAATAGTTCGTATTATTAATTACATTGAAAATAATACTTGTAATAGAAAATAAAAACACAGTGTCCAATATTGGTTAAGATATAATTGAATACATATGGAATAAATACCTGATATCGTTGAGGTGGTACTCCAGGAGCCACTTGAGCACTAACAGAGAGCAGAAAAATACTATAAAATGTTAGTAAAATATAGTAATATACCATGTTGATTTCGTAATTCAAATATTAATTAAAATCTTAGAAATACAAACACTGCATGTTCAAATATACCCTCGGTGTAAAAACCACGTAATTGACAAGTAGACAATCGCAAACACCGGATTGTCACTCTTCGTTTTCATTTCATAAATTATATTGTTTGAAGTATGAAAGTGGATGTATATAAACCTGTTATAAGTCCAGATTTATTTAGCAACAAATTTTGAAATGTCAAAAGTTGTACTATCAGTTGTGCAAAGAAAAGAAAGTGAAAAACTTGGTTAAAAGAGTAGAGGAATAAAAATGAAGGATTGTTTTTATTGGGGTGTAACAGTTGAGAATCTTCTCTTTAAAGGATTCTCATCCAAGACAGTTGGTGGACTCATAGGCCAGTGCTTTTTTGTAGGTTCGCTAGCGTTCCTCTTTGAGTATTTGAGATACCTCCAAACCAAACAAAAACAAAAAGAATTGATATTGAGAGTAAAACAGCTAAAATTAGTATGTACCACTGAAAGTGCGGCATTAATAGCTCAAACAGTGACGAACCCAGAGAATCCTCTAAATATAACTTTATTTGACAGGTATTTCATCACAAAAATGTTACTCCATACCCTAATGAAAATTATGTTAAATATATTTAGTAAAAGCATTACAATGTTTTTTGCAAGTTTGTCAAGTTGTATATATATATATAATAATATGAATGTCACTTATTCTCATCTTATTTCAGAGCCTTGTTATTTGGAACAGAAATCTCTCTATGGTTGTTATTACAAAATTTGGGATATTTCATAATGCTGGCTGTGATGGTTTATAATGCTTGGTTTCTTGTATCTGCTGTTATCGGCGGAGCATTGGGATATTTTATTTTTGGACAAATGTTTATGAAAATAAATCTCCAGAATTGTCAATTAATGAGAACTACTTATTGCAGTCAGATATGTGGAGATCTGCCAGGTAAAAACATGATAAAAAAAATAATATTTATTATGGAACTTTATAATGTTGCAAATATTACTTCAGATATCAAATCAGTTTTAAAAATTTTCCTCAGAAAAGTTAGCAAATAGCATCAACATAAATTTACTGGCAAGTGTTAAATGTGAATCGATCCCTCCTATCCTTATTCAATAACTTTTCTTGGTTTTATCTATCCATTCCATCAAAAACAAATTGAAATTAAATTCTTTACATGTAAACAAATCACTAACCTTGAAATGTGTTTGGTATGAATTTGAAGTAGATAACAATGAGCTTATAGATGACTAATGAATATCTTTATGTACAAATGTTACTTATCATACCCAGTGGCCGCGCTAACCGCTGAGCTTTATGTGATGTGATATTAGAGGGAAAATTTGGGTGTTAAAATTATGCATTCTAAGTCTCCCTAGAGTACTTTTTATTAGTGTTATATTTCTATATGATTTATCAGAGCATAACATACCAACTCTCATAAGTTCTGCTCATGCTTGAAAGCACTTATTCTTGTGTTTATGTGTGTGTTTATGTTTTGGTCGCCTGAAATTCCTTTTGGAGATAAGAGGAAGAGAAGCTTACAAATAAAATTAATACATTTGCTATTTGAATTCCTTTTAAATGATATTTATTTAATAGAATGGAAATTTATTTTCTACAGGGGCATTGTTGAATGTATTCAAGGCCTGTGTGTGTCAGGAGATTTCATTTTATGTTTCTTGTTAAGAAAGTTCGAAACCTGTTTATTTGAGGGCAAAACTTGTTTTTAACTATATATGTTAACTATGCCTCAGCAGAAATATGCGCTTCTTCAAAGAAGTTTCACATATTTAGCTGTTAAAGGTTATAATGCTCTCCATGAGGAACTTAAATTTTGTGGCATAAATTCTTTTAAATCTAAGTACAGAGATATTTTGTTTAGTAAGCAAATATGTAACTAATTTTTTTTTTTGCTTTTTGTTATCATTTAATAACCTTATAGTTGAGACTGTATAAAGTTCTTTTGTATAGTTAAGCAGCTGGAAGAGGTTAGGTGGAATAATAACATATATGTTAAATCTTACCACTCCTGTTGCAGGATGTGTGTATATTGTATACTTTGTTAATTGTATTGTTTTCACATATCAGATCAATAAAGCCGATTTATTATTATTATTAAATTAAAAGACTAAATTCTAAATATTCTAAATAGCAGCAAACTTTGGGATATCATTCTATATTCAATTTGAAGAAATATAGCCACTTTCATATTTCCGAAAAATGTTTTTTTAGCACTGTAGCGCCATGTTGAAGTCTACGTTGTGAATACGCTATTTAAACGTTTCAAGTATGCATTATTTACTCTAATTTCAGCTGGTGCTCACAGAATTAACATTAAATTAAAAATTTTCCGGGAGATCAGGAAAACTAAAAAATTACTTTTTGCAAGGATTGCTCAAAAACCCCAGCCTTAATTTGCGCGAATTTTGGATATGTTTTTCAGGAACTCCTGACCTACCATTTTGGCAAAAGGCAGTTTACCAAAATTGCACGTTCAGAAAATTCAGCCTTGCAACGAAAATGTCGGTTTTGACCTATCCAAGCCTCACATATGTTATGTATTTTACACCCAGCGCTTATAAAGTAGGTTTTATCATAAAACTAACAACTCCATTAATATTATTTATTTCTTTCTATTAATTCTTTACAAAATAAATGATCTAAAATATATATTATTATAAGCTTTGGAAATAATGTTGGATTTTTCCAAGGATTTGTAAATGAGTACCGTCTGACGATTTTTATTTGACGAATAAGCTGGGTGCCACTAAAAATGTTTCTAAATAGTGTTATATGTTTTCCATGTATTTTTTCACGTAGAATATGATTGAGTTGTTAGTTTTACGATAAAACCTACATTATAGGAGTGAAGTACATAACATATGTGAGGCTTGGATAGGTGAAAACCGACATTTTCGTTGCAGAGCCGTATTTACCGAACGGGGCATTTTGGTTAACTGCTGTTTGGCATAAAGGTAGGTCAGAAAAACATATCCATAATTTGCGCAAATTAAGGGTGGGGTTTTTGAAAAATTGATTTTTGCAAAAAAGTCATTTTTTCGTTTTTCAGGATTTTCCGGAAAATTTTTGATTCAATGTTAATTATGAGAACACCAGCTGAAAGTAAAGTACATAACGCACATTTTAAAAAAAATTAGTTCCGATAGGTCAATTTGGGCTATAATGGCTGCTGTTTGAAATGAGTGTACAGTGCTCAAAAAGGTTTGGAGGTAGAGAGTAGATTTTTTTAACAAGTGACTGTAACAAATTTTTTGTTTTATGAATGTGATTGCTGCATCCGAAAATAATTTGATTGAGATCAGTATATGAATTATCATCGCAGGTACAGGCTGATGATTGTATAATACCCAGCTTGGCAAGATGAGCGGTGTACCTTCCATGACCAGTCTTCAAAAATTCCCTTTTGTGGCATGTATGCACTGTATACTGGTGTAATTATCAAATACTTAACTAATAATACAAATGCTTAAAATGTGGACTCGTAGATATTTCTTGAGAGGCCCTAAATTATTTCTGGATTTGTTGTCTGATGAATAGCAATAGCATAGCAGTTTCGCGATTTTAAAAGTTTGATTTTATTCTTCAAAACTTGCTGGGTCCCGGACAATTCTTAAGTCGTTACAACAGTTCCGTCTCGCCAGCAATGCAAAGTTGAGAAATTGTATTTAGAAAATGCCAAAATCAGATGCCAACTTCAAAAATTAGGTGCTCTGTAATTTTCACATTAAGGGAAACTCAAAGTTGCGGTGCTTGGAAAACATGATGCTATCAACGCAATGAAAATAATTACAATACATTGATTGTTGAGGTAATAAAATAAGGTGTTTATTAGGTGCTGAAGAGTCAATTTCGTGCCCAAATACTTAATAAACGAGCTGATTTTTTTTTATTTTTAATATATGTAATATATATCTTGTATGTTACACCCCTGACGGTTTCTACTTTTATAACACCTAACGTAACCTAACCTAACCTACCACTTTTTCGTTAATGTTATTTCTCGTACGACTTCTACTTTCATAACACCACTTCTCAATTCAATACCTCAACAATTAATGTTTTATAATTATTTTCTTTGCGTTGCTAGCATCACGTTTTCCTAACACCGCAACTTTGAGTATTCTGTTGCTGTGAAAATTACATAGCATCTAATTTTTGAACTTGGCACCTAAAAAGCAAATAATTTTGTCATTTTCTAAATACAATTTCCCAACTTTGCTTTGGTGGTAAGACGGAGCTCATTATAACCTGTGTAGACAATATTTTTATACATATTTTTTTATTTATATAATTTATCTTTAAGTATAACATTACAATACCCTCATACTTGGGGCAACATTACATTAAACCTCCACAGTTTTTTTAAAAATACTGACATATTAATAGTCCGGGGCCCTGAGGTGTCCCATAGTTCGCACATGCCTGGCGCGGCCACTGACCTTACCCCTTAGTATGATAAATTCGGGTATCAACAACTTTACCTCTATGAATGACAATCATTTTCATATTATTGTTATAAATCATTTTTTAATAGTTACCCAATTCAACTAATAAAGGATTTATTTTAAAATGGATATTTAAATTTGGGTTAGGACGGATTTTAATGACACAAATATACAATTGATATAATTTCTGAATTTTAAAACGAGATACAATTCACTCATAAATAACTAATTATTTGCAGCCCAGCATTTTAGACATGAGAATAAATAAATCCTAGTTTAACCCTCCCCTATTCCCGTCCTTTAGTGGTAAGTATATATTTTGATTTGTTGGAAATGCAAACCAATTTTTAGTTAAGTGTGATTATTTAAATTAAGTATAACAATGTTGAAAATAAATTTTCTATTTGTTCATTTTTTCTACTGTACTTGATTTGATATCCACTGATTTTGGAACCGGTCCTGATTGGATATAGTAGAATTCTAAAATTCGGCGAAGGCGGCGATGAATTACCCGGAATTTGTTTTTAACAAATTTTTTATAGCAAGTGGTTTATTTACATTTTTTTTAATAATTTCTAGTAAGGTCTATTTATTTATTTGCTTCGTTTCTTAACTTTTCTAGATCTTTTGAGAATTATTAAGGGACATAAACGCAACAGCAAAAAAACCGAAAACTTAGATTTGGTCTTATAATTTTGTTAAATATATCAATCTTTTTAATTTTTGGTAAGAATTGGTTAATTTATAGGTTTTCTAACAATTTATGTGATTCTAATGGCCGGTATTACTCCCTCTGCTACGGTGAGGGGCTCTAACCCTGTCAAGCATCGAAGAACAATTTGTTTTCCCACTTGCTCCAAGTATTCAGTAGCAATTCTGGCGGTATGTGGACGAGCATGATCTTGCATTAAAATAAATTGTTCACCAATAAATGGAGCAAATGGGATCATAACCTCTAGGAGCTCTTCCTAGATGTACCACCGAGCAGTCACAGCCCCATTATTTATGAAAATCAGTTCAGTACGGTGTGGAAATTAATTCCGCCCCAAACTATAACTGATCTCTTGTCAGAAGGCCGTGATTCACATTTAGCAAATCTCTACCTGGTCGTGTCCACACTCTATCTCTATCGTCTAAGTGGTTTAGACCTAATCGAGACTCATCTAGGAATAAAACAGTTCCCCATTGCTCCAGAGCTCATTGAGAATACTGATCGGCAAATAAACGTCTTTCTCTTCAATACCTTTCCAGGGGGCCCTGTAGCGTGTCGCCTTGATACGATTTCATGTTTTCTACTGTGCTCTTGTTTTTATATATGTGTTACGGTTCAGAACATGTAAGGAATATCTGTGCTGGAGATTTAAGGGTAAGGAAACTGCATTTCATTTTGGAATTCCAATGATATGGCGTGAATAGAAAAATCACACAATCGATCCTAACCTTGATTCGGCTATTCGGCCAGTGTCCCATAGCCCTGAAATACTAGTTCCACACCCACCTCCTATTTTAGATGACATCGTGAGTGATGCATAGGACTCAGAAACGTTTGCGCTCCCAAGAACGAATCTAGTTTAGCTTTTTCAGTTGACGAGGAACCTCATTTTTTTTCTTAGATTGAACTCAATGACCTGGATCTTTCAAAAGATACAGCCGAATTGTTAGGATCAAGGCTTAAAAAGAAAAACTTTTTATCATCTGGTATCTCATTTTCCTGTACAGATGTCAAGAGAGAGAATGTACTCAGTATTTCACTAAAGAGTGCAATATGGCTTATTGTAATGATGTTCGTGAGCTCACGAAATGCTTTAAAATATAATATGATTCATCAGAATGGCGTTTATTCATTGATTTATCCAAAACTAGCCTCAAAGCAGTCTTGCTGCATAATGGAAATGTTTGTGCATCTCTTCCAATTGGACACTCATTTCATATGGAGAGTTTGAAATACTAGTGTTGTTGGGTCAATAGTCAAGTTATACAAAATTCCCTTGTTCCCTATGTTTGTGGGATAGTAGAGCCAGAGAATTATACTGGGTAACAACGACACGACACGATTTAACTCCTAGTGAGAAAAACGTTATCAATACCATTTTGGTTCCGCCAGAAAAAGATTTATTGCCACGTTTAAAGTCATTGCAAAAAGATGGGGATTATTTTAGATATATATGTTCCAAATTCTGTGACCAATATTCAAAATTTATCAAAATTAATGATGATTGAACCGAATATTGCACGATTATAGATTTTGCACGTCCTTCAGATTTACCTTGATACCTGAGCCTTTTCGGTGTTTCTAATGTGATGTACGCACTTATGAAGTTTTTTTTTTACAGTATCATGTTTTCAGAAATTATCATGGAAAGCACGTGTATTAGCAGCTATTGATTGTGTTGCTTTACATACTTTACCATCATGTGAGAAAAAATACACGTGGTTCTTTCCTTGACGTACACTTGTACCGGTTTTTCGTGACAATCTTCTTTTTCAACTAACTTTTATTTATTTTCCGCTTTCTTGGACTTGAAGTATATTAGGGTATTTCGAAAAACTCTTCTGTTATTTTTTAAACGATTTCGAGGAAATACCTGGACTGACCTAGAGAATTATCACTGTACTAAAAAATATACAATCTTTACAGTATATGTTTCAAGTTTGAAGCCGCCATGTTGCTTAGTATTTGTTTGGCAGCCATCAATAATAAACATAGACATTGAAAAAATTGGTCATCGTTGTGATACAATACTTTTACCTGAAAGGCATTAGCTCAACCAATCTCTATCTTGGCGAGACTGCTCCTTCGTTATCAACAGTGAAGTATTTGGTAGCAGAGTTTAAATGAGGTCGTACGACCTACGAAGACCAGCATCGTAGTGGTCGACCAAATGAGGTGACGACTCCAGAAATATTGAAGAAAATCCACAAAGCGGTACTGGATGCTCGTTGACTGAAAGTGGTCGATCTAACAGACATAGTAGGCATTTCAAAAAATGTGATATATCGCATATTAACTGAAAATTTTGAGATGAGAAAGCTGTTCGTAAGATGGATGTCGCGTTTGCTCACAATTGAACAAAAACAGCGTCGTGAAGATGTTTCCATCGAGTGTTTGGCATTGTTTCATAACCATGGATGAAACGTGGGTTCATCGCTTTACACCCGAAAAAAAAAACAATAAAAACAATGGATTGAAAAAGGAAAATCGGCTCCAAAAAACGCAAAGACTTTCCATTGACTATCTTGAAAAAAGCAAAATTCTCAACGAAGAGTATTATGCGAACTTTTGTGCTATTTTTAAGATAATTTGAATCACGTGCCAAATTCAAATTTGCCAGTGATCCATCTAAATGTAGGTGATCTTAGCCTTTAACAAATATACATTTAGCGAATTCTTTTCTATATGCCTGATACCCACATCAAGAAATTTGTAAAAGAATTGAATTTGAGACTTATGGACGACTTAAAACATCGGGGGTAGATGGGGGTAGAGAATGAATTAGTAATTTCTAATAATGATATTTGCATAAAACCATACTGAACACCAATATTTCGTATTAACTTTAATTAATCTGAAAAATACTATTGTATCTTGTAAATAACAAATTGGGTCATTTTGAAGCAGGATATTGTTATAAGATATAATTGGTCTGTATAAGAACATACGGTTTGTCGTGTACACTGGTTTGTCTAGGGACATATGGTTTGCCGGATATAACTAGTTTGTCTAAGAGCATATGGTTTGCCGGATATAAGTGGTCCCTCTAGGGGCATCAGGTTTGTATCGTATACGACTGGTCTGTCTAGTGGCATATGGTTTGCCGGATATAAATGGTCTGTTTAGGGTCATATGGTTTGCCGGATATAACTGGTTTGTCGTATACAACTGGTATGTCTAAGAGCATATGGTTTGCCGAATATAACTGGTTTGTCATATAAAACTGGTATGTCTAGAGGCGGCTAGGGGCATAAGGTTTTTCCTATACGTCTGGTCTGTCTAGTGACTTATGGTTTGCCTGATATAACTGGTCGGAATAAGGACATATAGTGTGCCGGATATAACGGTCTGTTTAGGGACATATGGTTTACCGGATATAACTGGTTTGTCGTATACAACTGGTATGTCTAAGAGCATATGGTTTGCCGGATGTAACTGGTTTGACGTATACAACTGGTATATCTAGGGGCTAGTGGTATAAGGTTTGTCGTATACGACTGGTCTGTCTAGTGGCATACGGTTTGCCGGATATAAATGGTCTGTTTAAGGGTATATGGTTTACCGGACATAACTGGTCATTCTTGACTTATTATTATGTAGGTGTTCTCTGGAACAGTTTGAAAGTAGTAATATCGTTATAAATATTACTAACACAAATTAAAATTTTTAGATATTTTTAGATTTTATTAGCAAATCGAAAACTTTTCTAGATGCAATTATACCAAAAGAAGGAGAATCTACACCGGCGGCAACGACACCATCAACTTCAAACGACTGTTTAGAATATTCACACAAAATTCATACTGACGACGATGGAATAACAGTACACGCACCATGCCATTGACATATAATTTCATGAAAGTCGTTATTTTTGTTATTTTATATACATAGAGATAAAAAAATATTGCTTACCTTAAATTTAACTTGTTCAAATGTGGAAGTTACCTGTAGGTTAAAATTTGAAAAGTGACGTAATGAGTTAATTTTTTATTTACATTTATTACTTGATTTCGATTTAAAATGCTCAAATTGACATTGTGATTGACTTGTATAACTGAAAATAATATAATTTTCCTTCTAAACGACTAGTAACAAGAATTTCAGTTAGGCCAGTTTTTACATATGCTATTTCTCTCACTCTCCCGGATGTCATACAAGCTATCTTCCTTTTTGTTTTTTTATTATTTTTATTGAACTTTTTGCAACATAAATCTATCACTGCCAGATATTTTTTTTGTTGCTTAAACTCTGTCAGACGCTAATTTTGATTAAAAAAATTTTTTTCCAAAATAGATATTTTAGTATGGTTGAAATTATGTTATATAAGTATCAAAAAACCTAAAATTAACTTGCCAAACAATAAATCAATTATTAAATCTTTAGCCAGACCGAAAAATTGTATTAAAAGTGTCAATTTTTTGGATATTAACTTCTGAATGTGAATGTTGAGACGTATTAACTGGCAGGGTTTTGCTAACATCTTTACGACAAATTAATTTCACATAAATGACGATATTTTTTCATTAGAGCTGTAAATCTGCTATAACAATTTCTGTAATATCCAACAGTGTCATTAACTTGCAATTTTTTAATTTATACTCTACAAAATTATTTTTCCATTTCTGTATTTACGAAAAACATTTCAACTTTTCACTAGCCATTCTAACACAATTTTTTCAAAAACAATAAAAAACTAACGCCATCCTGACTATAAACTGCTGCTGTCGTCTATCTCGCTTGCATCACTACCACGTGATTGTCTGTACGAAGTCTGGCTATTAAATAACGAGACTGGTTACGAAAAAGGGTTTTATTATAAAAATCATTCTACATTCGAATGCTCCCCTTCAATATACTCTCCTCGCCACCCACCTTTCCATACGTTTTGTCCATTGATCGAGCAGTGCTGGAAGTCTTCTTTGGTTACGGCATTTAGGAGCTCTGCCGTTTTTTGCTTTACAGCTTCCATCGACTCAAATCGGATCCCTTCCAAAGCAGAGTGTATCTTCGGAAACAAAAAAAGTCCCACGGTGCCAAATCTGGTGAGTACGGCGGGTGTTCGAGCACTAGATTGCGCTTAATGGCCAATTACTGCTTCACAGATAGCGCGTTATGGGCAGGTGCGTTGTCCTGATAAAATCGGACCGTTTTTTACGAACTCGTTCTCGTAGTGTTGCCAAACCTGACAAATAGTTAGTCTGGTTAACAATCTGACCCTGTGGAACCCATTCAGTCATCTCGATACCGCCAATTTTTATTTGCTTTCTAGGCCCTCACTAAATCGTTTACACCATTCAAAAACACGCGCACGTGATAAAGAATTATCCCCATAGGCCTCTTGTAACAATTTATAGCACTCAGTCGAGGTTTTTTTCAATTTAACGAGAAATTTGAAATTGAGACGTTACTCCTGTGTTCCGTCACACATAGTTTTCGGCACTAGAAAAAAAAAACACGTTCGTTTCAAACCGCTACTGCACAAATCCTATAATAGTGACGGAAATGTGTTTTGGGACGTGCATAGACAAGATATCAAGATACCCAACGTAGTCTCGTTATTTAATAGCCAGACCCCGTATTCTTCCAACATGCCCATTCACTTTTAGATCGGTCTGGATGACTTTTAACAAACAGGATTAACAAACGAATTATTGTTTGAAAAATTAACTTTAGGTTTTTATATACTTAAATAAACGTCTGACACATTTTAAACAATAATAAAAATATCTGGCAAAAATAGATTCATGTAGCAAAAAGTTCGTGGATAATAATAAAAAAGAAAAGAAACTTCTTAAAATGATTTGCAAAACGCAACCACTACTGCCGGCTAAAAACTGGCCTACATGAAATTCTCTCTCAAAAACGTTGCTGGCTCTTAGACTGAAAACATAGTATATGCAGTTTCTAAAAACAGGTGAATAAATTCCGGAGGTGATTGCCAGTTTGAAATTATAATAGATCTTTCCTATACTGAGCACACTGTTTACACCTAAACTCACAATTGCACTGACTCTCGTTTCGATAACCAAGTTATCGTCTTCAGAGACGATAAGGTATGTACATGTATACATAGATTTGGGGTCTCGTATATACTGCGACCCAAAGGATCTATTGTGACCCCCGATAAGGTAAGTTTACCTTCGCGTCAGACAGTGTAATTGTGAGTGTTGGAGTAGTATTAGTGTAAACAGTGTGTTCAATATGAATAACACTAACGGTTCCAAAAATTCCAACTTGTTGTTGTGGATATTTCCTATAACAAACTTTCCTTTGCCCACCTCTGAAGAGTGATGTTAAAAAGTAAGTTTTAATTTATGTGCCTAAAAGTGAAAACTTTTGTACTTGTAAAGGACAAAGTAATCCCAAAATTAGCATCCCCTACCACATTTAATACTAAATATTATTCAATTTTAGAAATAAACATGTATCTTTGAATCCCTGTAAATTTTAAAACATTTCTCATTCTCAAAGTTCCTCTCCTGGAACAAAAAGCTCAACAGGCGTTATATTTTTGTTCATGGCTGCTTCACGCCAGTTCTTTATTTCTACGTGGACGCCTTCTTTTTCTTTTCGGTCCTTCTCCCCTTAACAAGGATATTTTCATCCAACTGTCTTCGTCCATTCTTGTTATATGCCCCATCCAACGGAGTCTTTTTGCTCTGATCGCATATCCCATCTCAGCTGGACCATACAGCGCTCTGCGTTCGTTCTTCTCCTCCACTCGTTTTGCTCTCGTACTCCTCAGAAAATCGTCCTTGGTACCTTAGTAACCTGGCGGCTCTTGAAATATTTTTTGATCTTAGTAGTCCTCCTAGGGCTCCAAACGTTTTGTTCCCTCTCGTAAGTTTTTTGTCGATTTCCCTGGTTTCACCTCCTTCGTTAGTCAATGTCACTTCCAGGTATTCGAACTCCTGGAATTTATCAAATTTATACTCCTTGTTTTGTTCTGTCGTCACTTTCAATTGCTTCCAGTTATTCAAATCCCTTCCCATCTCCATATATTTGGTCTTTTGTTCATTTATGTTCATTAATAGTCCACATTCTTTTGCTTTTTTTCAAATATTAACATTTTTTCTAGATCCTTTTTCGTTCTACTTATAAAACCACATTATCTGCGTAGGCAAGAATTTGTGTTTTGTTATTGTAAATCGTCCCCTGGGTTCGGATTCCACTACTTCTCAGAATCATTTCTAATACAAGGTTAAACAGCACTGTTGGTACATTTTTACCATATTTAATATTTTCTTAGGTATTCTGAGTGCTGCTAGCGCCTGGAATAAATGTTTACTACTTATTTTAACATACGCCTCAAAATCCACAAAGAGGAACTTCAGGTTTAATCCTTGGTCATAGCTATTGTTCCGGATTGCCTAATCTATTTCTTATAATTCTGGCTAGGACTTTGTATACGACATCCAACAGAGTGATACCCCTATAATTCGCGCAGTCTGTCAGATCCCCCTTCTTATGTACTGGGTAAATAATTGCCTTATCCCATTGACTTGGCATCTGCTCTTGTTCCCATATGTTTTTAATCAATTCATATATTCGCTCCCTTAAGTGTTCACCACCATACTTTATAATAATATATTATTGGAATCCTCCACCAAAACTGGTTCATTCACTGTTTCCACTTCTTCAAACTCGTTTTCCTTGTTCCCTCTTTTTTCATCGTTAAGCAGTTCATTGAAATATTCCCTCCACCTGCCCAATTTTTCTTTTTTCTGCCCCTATAAGCCGGTCTTGTTTGGTATCTTCTTTTTGTCTCTTGATAAAAATTTCTAATGCCCTTGTATTTGTAATATGCTTTCGTTTCTTTGCTTTCTTTCTTTCCTGTGCGTAATTCTGTTTTAATTTGTCCTTTGTGTCTTCCAACATTCTCTGTCTTGTTGCTTGGTTTCTTCCTTCTAATACCTGTTTGCAGTTTTCATCAAACCATTATTCCTTTATCTTTTGCCCTACTCTTCCTAGTTATTACTGTGTCACATCCTTCATTGTTTTCTCAATCTCTGTCCACTCCATCTCGATTATCCTCCCATGTTTGATTCTTTTCCCAATTTGTGGTCATTGTATTTTCAATTTTTTTCGCCACACTTTCATCCTAATTTAATAAAGAATGAAAATCATCATCACAATTTTTTTAACTATAGCTTGTAATAACACAAGCGTATTCACTGTGCGTTACCGGAGGTCTGAATGGGCTTGAACAATAATTTTATTTCCATAATTTTTTAGATGAAAGATCAAATTCATTTTATTGATTAGTCGATACTAAAATAACCCGCGGAGCTTTTGTGTTAACAGAAACACACATCATTAATACGTAATTTCTTCCTGATTTTTTCCACCTGAATTAGAATCAGCATATATATGTCGACCCATTCGCCGAATTCCGAGTTTATATCCACCATATAACAAGATAATTATTGAAGTTTGAATCTATTTAGATATAAATTTTATCGAATGACAGTGCCTTTGCTTCGAAGAAGCCAATTTTTGTAAATACTGATTATCATGTGGAATCAAACTGATTCATTTTTTTAAATTGTTAATACATTCCTAAAATTAGTCTTTTTTAACTTCTGTGTGAATATATTTACACAATAATTGTTACTATTTTTGATATTGATGTTAATGTGAGTTAAGTTTTGAATATTTTATGTTACTATGTTGAAGAAGAATAGGGGAGATTGAGGTGGGTCGTGACAGTTTTTATTTAGAGCAACATATCTCAATTAAGAAACATACCACAATTACAAACGTTATGTCGTAATGTAGCTTAATTATTATTATCTTTTGAAAATAGTCATCAAAGTAATTTAAAATTATATCCTGGCTGTGAAAATCCACCAAAACTAAAGCTACTCCCATTGTCACCGAGTCAAGTTGTGACAGGTACCAAGATTAGTTGTGACAGTTGTGTTCTGTGACTTTATTTGACAGATAAATATATTTTTGTAATTTATTATAAACAAAACAAGTTTTTTGCATAAAAATACTTTAATTATCATTTAAAATAATATTAAATATCAAAATAACAAGTATTAATTCTTTTATCAGTATTTATGGTTGGGTTAGGTCATAACGAGATCAATCAAAAATCATAATCTAATCTGACAAACAGTTATGGGATATGTCTGCTGTAGAATGCAAGGCAGAACAAGCAATAATAACCATTTTCTGCACCTTCTTCAGCATATTCTGTACTTTTCTTGTAAGTCTTCTTTATAACTTTTTTCGATTTCTTCTTCTCTTCATTTAAAACATATTTTTTAACTTTCTACTGGCTCCTAAGGCAGCTATTTCGTTATTTGTACGTGTGTCGGTAAGAATAGCTGTTTAGATCTTACGTATATTAGGTTGGATCTTGGTGGATCTTTTGGCAACGGCTTTACTGATTCTGGCGAGAACACATTAGTAGTGACAAGAGGAGAAAGAACTGGAGAAATGAAGGCAAGGGGTTGGGAAATTTCGATTGGTAGATATCGTGGCTTGATCTGTGGGCTTAACTGAAGTAAGGGCTGTTGCTTCATTATTTTAAACGCAAACGCAATATTACGATTTGGAGTAAGGGATTTATTTTCTACATTGACCGTAGTTTCTTCAACACTTGACGATTGCTCTAGTTCAGAATTGGTCAAATAATAATCAGTGATGTCACTAGACAGAAAATCGCATCCTTCAAAGAGATCTGTATTAATAGGCCAAGTTCCAGTTGCAGCAAAACTAGCACTTATATTCCGGGCAATGACCACCTCATAAACTGTTGATTATGTTACAGATGGAATATCATAGATACTAATGATTTTCCCAGCATTATATCTCATCCAATCATCGTAAGCTGTTTTGATTGCTTTCTTTACAATCCCAAATATAGCAATATCTAACGGTTGTAGCTTATGTGTGCAATGTGAAGGGAATGTCGACAACAAAATTCCATTATCTCTGCAGAATTCAATATTTTTCTAGGTTATATGTAAAGCGTGATTATCTAGAAGCAACAGTGCTCTTGGATCTTTTAATGGCCTGACGTAATTTTATTAAATGTTCAAGGAAAAAATGGAAATCATCTTCCGATCCGTTTGATTTGTCTTCACCATCTGGGCCATCACGAATGAAATTTTCTTGGAATCTCTTTCGTGGAAATATAAACATATGTGGTATATTTCCAGCGAAAGCCGGAGTAACCAAGGTTCCTCTTTCCACCGATGTCATCGCACTGACTTTTTTATCTTCATGCAGTGCTTTTACTTAGTCAGGCTTTTGAACGGAGTCTCATCGACGTTCCAAATATTTTTTGCCTTAAGATTAGATTTTCTTAAAACGCCTGTGTAGTTCTCAAAGAAGCAGTCACATTTGTTTTATTGAAGCTCGTTACGCGATCTATGCTCGTGGGTTGTGGTAATCTTAAAGATAAATTGGGATGTCGTGGCATAAACAGCTTAAACCACACTGCTTCCTCATTTTTTTCCCATGACGCCGGAATTTTTTATAGGCAAAACTTTTTGTTTCTTTTGTTGTCAGTTCGTAATTAGATGCTGCACACATCAACAAATACTCGTATAATATATTTTCTTCCTCTTTGGTAAATACCGTTTGACTAGCATAACCCATAGATGGAGCTACATCAGTTGAATTGTCTTGAAATTTTTGTTTCTTCTTGATATAGGTATCTAGACAAAGAAATGTAGTCGAGTTTGTAAAAGGAAGCTTCATTTCGTAGACTTACACCTCTTAACGTAACTTCTTTAAGGCCAGTTTCTTAAATGGCGTCACTAGCCATGCCTCTATCAGTCTTTCGTTTGTAGTTATTAGTATTAGCATTATAAAACCACATACCCAAATAAGTTGATGACAAACATTAAATTTTTAAGATTAATTTTAATGCCGAAAACATTTATCTCTTAGGTTGTAAGATAAAAACGAACGTACATATTATATAAATAGAAAAAACCAAATTAAAATAAACTTAAATAGATAGAGTTGTAAGAGCGTTGCACAACTCTCATAGGTGCTAAAAATCGCGACTTGGTCAGAATAATAATTCGTAAATTCAAAACAAGATGCAAACAGGAAGACAATGCCACACTTGGGAATTTTAAAAACCATTCAATATAAGAAAAAAAAGTCTAATCATATTAATTCGATACGTTAGAATATAGAAAGGATCAAAATTTCGATAAAAAACTTGCTTTTCGTTTTTTTTTTTCATGTAGACGTCGTACTGTCACAACCGCTTGCCGTACGTCTCTGGCGCGTACTGCGTCAACTAGCGCGTCACTAAAGAAACAATTGTGCGATGGTGTCAACTCGCTAACGTACATAGGTTCCAACAAATCGTCATGTCACAACTCACCTCGGTCTTTCCTACTATGACGTGCTAAAGAATCTTTATGCCAATATTGTAAAGTGGCCTGTACACACAAATATTATATTGATCAAGAAGTGTCGAAACGCCAGATTTTCACACTAGACTTTTCTGACAATTCACTCGAAATACTGTTGTTATTTTCAGTGGGTTTGGGTTCTTTGTTGAGAAATGATGAAGTCCAAAGTTGACAAAATGTTCAGTTTATTGAACAGTTTCAAAAGGTACCTGTCAATGTACACAAAAATCTAACTTTTACAATTTTAATAAGAAAAATATTCAGGTCTATTTGATGGTTTACAATTCTGTGAAAGAAAATTAATGAACAAAGTTTTGGCATGTGGCGACAAGATTTGAATTCAAAAATAAAGCTTAATTTGATTCGAAATGAACACACCTTTTGAATCGTTTGACAATACTTGTTTTGATTAACAAAACTCTTACTAAACAATCGTCGGATTGTTGCTCAATACTTAACAATTCTTGAAATTACAAATTGGAGGACGTTTGCCTGTCGCCATTTTATATATATATATATATATATATATATATATATTTCGCTGTTGCGTGAACAAATCAAAAGTGCTCATCGCCTGCCAACTTAACTAAATTAAAACTTAACATGAACATGGTTACCAACGTTGACTCTATATAAAACAAAATAGTGTGAGGTAAGGATAGGGTCAAGGTTGGGATAGGTCGGGTCAACTGTTAATTTGATCAATTCTCAACAAATACTCACTGGAGTATAATTTGCATTCTGTGCTAGGTCCAAACGAAGTCCTTTTCCCTGATTAGAGCTTATCAAGGAGCAAAATTTCATTCCGAACTGGTGGAAATCGCGCTAGTTCGTGGAGCTATCAAGTATTTTGTGTTTGTTATTTGAAATCGTTTCTTTCACATCACTTGTTATACATAATAGCTGTTTTCCATTTACATTCAACTGAACCAAGATACTCATGGTCAGTGGTCTGTGGATAAAAGAAACACGTAATGTGAGTTAATATTCTTAATAACCACATAAAATTCGCCATTATCAATGGTGATTCAACCGTCTGTTACTCGCAACAATATTACTAAAATAATATTATTTATAAGATCATTTACATCAATAGTGCAGTCAGTGAAGCTTTTCACCTCCGAATATTTTGTAACAGAATCGATGTACTTGAAATTTGGTACATAGTTAGAGGTCAATAATAATTAGTGACATAGCGCCGATTGACGTTTCCCCTTTCTCGGGGACGAAAAATCATTTTTAAAAAATAACGAAATCGATAGACAATTAAATTCTGAATAAAAAATATTTAAAGAATTTTTTCGAGAAATCAATAGTTGTTTAGTTACGATTGAGTGAAACAAAAACACGTTTTCAAATATAATTTTCGGTGTTAAATCGAGTACGTCTCTATTAATTTTTCACATCTATTGATAAATTTGTTTAAAATATTTCTGTTACTGTCGTATAGTTTTATATTTTCCAGTTTTAGTTTAAATAATTCCCAATTAAGTGTTTTTCGATAAGCCGTTGCCATTTTATCGTAATCGGAACTATCTATCAAGTTTAAATTATCAAATATATTTAACAACGTATCAAAATCGTTTATATGATTGATTAAAAAAAATTTATAAATTATCTCTTCCTTACTCAGAAGTTGATAAGGATAGATAAAAAAGGGAGTAAAAATAAGGGAACTTGGCACTTACAATTATTTGAAGTCCTGTCCCTCGTAGAACGTGGGTTTAGTACTTCTGTATTAAAATACGTAGTCGAAACTACCGCACTATACGTGAAAAATCGCGACCGCACTAATCCGAATGACTGCGCCAAATATAATTTTCGGTGCTCGGAAATTATTTTTAAGAATTTACTTAACACAAAATTACAATTAATTTTATGTTATTGAATGATTACAATTAATATCTTAAGCGAACTAACTATAATACATTACCAAGGTGTTTACAATCTTTCGTTTATATAATAAAATTATTGCTGACAATGTGTTTACAATATTTGATACTACTACGTTTTAATAAAATGACCTTCTAGAATTTTCTCTCCATAACTTTTCAAAGTTTTTTTTTCGCGAATAACTCCAAAACTACGCATTTTATTTAAAAAAGGGTAATAAATAAAGTTATAGCTTAGGAAAAAACAAAGAATAGTTATTTATGCAACAAGTGAGTGAAGTATTACTTTTTTTCATGAGTAGAACGGATTTCTACGAGTGTAAATTACTTTAATCACGAGTTTCATACAAAATTATTTCAACGTTCGTAGACTTAAAAAATTTCGACAATACTTTTATCAATTTTTATTTTGTAATAGTAATATTAAAAGTAAACTGTGAGCATTATTAATTTGAAGTGAAAAAGAAGTTACATTACTATTGGTACTTGAATTGCAGCATTTAACGAGTTCAAAGAATTAACATCGTCTATAGTTGTATTAGTACTTATTGGATTGTTGGTAGGATCGTGAACATTTAGAATGTTGCTTGAGGTCAAAGTGGAGCTAGTTGTTTATTTTTCACACTTTTTGACCGATTCAGAAATTACATTCTTTATGAATGCAAATGAATGAAAAAAACGTGAATATTATGAACTAACGTAGAAAAAAATCATTTTTTTTCTACGTTTTTTTTATTTTTGTAACTTGGAAAATGAAGATATTGTCGTTTAAAGTATCCACTTTAGGAGAAAAATGACCTGTCTCGAGCCCTTCAATCCTTTCTCGTTGAAAAATGAAGGGCTTAGAAGATTTTTCATATACATGAACATGCTTAGAGCTTTTGAAATTTCCTTCAAAATGCTTTTTTAAAGGATAATACAGCTTTAAAATTGTATGTGTATTTCAAATAACACTGTTGAAGCATTGCAATCTTTTAGAAAGCGTTCTTTTTTCATTTTTCTCAATACTACAGGGGTGGTTTTTAGATGTTGAATGAAAAAATTTTTTTATTACCTTCAAAGTCCCTTTAATTTTGAATAATTCCACGATTTAATTATATCATATCTTTAGAAAATAATTTAGTAAATCATTTTTTGCATTACGGTTGTTTTTAACGGTTACATAGGGCGTTGTAAACATCAAATATACGATAAAATACGTTCGAAAACATGAATCGCTATTTAATTTTTGTGCTTAAACAAGATTTTTGTCACTAAAATGATTGAAACTTAATTTTTTTCACTAAGGGGTAGTTTTTACCGCCAAAACATTAAAACCGTCAATCGGACTTATGTCACTTTTGATATTAGATAGCCTAAGACGAAACTTTTTATAAATTTTCATGCAAATCCATTCAGTTTAAAAAATTCAGAAGTTACACCTGATTTTCAGCTTCACTGACTGTATTACAATGACTGTTTGGATGACCAGATCTGACAACATCAATTTCAATCTGAGTTCACAAAACTCACTAAAGCACATGGTCTCACGCTTATGCAGTAAAGTGGTAAAAACTCAGTTTGGTCTTAGTCTTAGGTAATACTGAAAAGGAACGTGCATTGAACCAAGTTATGATGTCAAAAGTGAGAATAATCTGAGTGTTAATGTAAATGGAAAGTAGCTAATATAGTTTATGCTAAAAGTTGAATAGATCTAATCACATTTTTTAAAACTTTGTTATAAAGCTAAATTGAAAATGTTACAATCTGACTGAAAACCTTAAATTGTTTCAAATATTTGACTAGTTATACATTTTTAAAATAATTTTGTTATACCTATATTCTTAAATATATATCGTTTGTTTCAAAAACCGAGTTTCATTCCGTAAATCGGGTTAATATAGATAAAAAATTTCTAGTCTTAACCTAATCTGGCAACACATACTGACCCAACCATCTCTTCTAAATGTATAAAATTAAATGAAAATCATAAAAATAGAAGAAATGGGGAACGAGCATAAGTGAGCTAATGGGCGCGTGCAAGTGAAGCCTGTAGCGCAGTAAGATTTCAAATAAAAAAGAGATGATAAATGTTAAAAAAACACCAAAAAAGTTAGGAGGCATCTAATAAACTTTATTCATGGTTTAGGTACTCAAATAATAGAACTTATAGATTCAAGAAAATATATTACTTACAAAAAAATTGCATGAATCAAAACATAATACAAGGAAAGTGTTTATTTTTTAGCATTTTTAAATTTTATAATTTTCTTTGGCAGTTGAAATCATACTCTCTATGGTTCAAATGTTTCTTTCTTTCATACTTCCATGATAAAAATACATTTACCCGCGTTAATTATGGAATTCACAAAAAAATATATTTATATAGACGGTTTATAAAGATGTAATTATTTTTATATTTCGTTAAATACCCTAGATGTCTCTGTCAACGTAAAAAGAAATCTAGTAGTTGGCAAAAATTTAGGCAAAAGTAAACAAGAATCTATTTTATTTTGTTAATTATTGTGGATAAGTAGTTATTCCTGTCGCGAAGTCACCAGTTAAGAAATTAATTTGTTTTCGCACCGCATCAACATTGGAGTCAAATAACTATTTTTTAAATGTCCGAATTTCAAACAAAAAAAAACTTCGTTTAATGTTTATTTCCTCGAGGCGATTAGATTTCAGTTACATTGGTTTCATTGCATATTTAAGTGGAAAAACCTTGTCCTGTTAGAAGATGGTTTTTGGAAAACTTCCTTAAAGCCTAATGATTATAAATGTTACACGATTCATTTCAAATCTGCTTGTACGAATAATTTTGATATCATTCATTAACAAATATTCTTTTACTTTGATGAATCTAATTAAATAAATTATTATATTCTCTACTAGGCCATTGGTGAGAGCTGTGACATCTTAGCCTTTATAAGATAAATTCCTTTATCTTATCTCTACTGTATATATTTATGTCTAGGGTTGGTGTTTTTATACATAGCTATTTGCATTCGTATTGTCAGAAATACGTAATTCATACGACTTCTGCCTGAAAAATGTGTTTAAAGGAAGTTTTGACAACATTCTTTGCATTAAGAAAGCCGGAAGGGACCTTACAGAAATGATTCCATTCTAAAATGTCGCGATAAGTGTATTGCTAGCCAAGGGTAGTACTTTGAAAGTTATTTGATCAAATTTTATCTTACATTTGTCCTTATAATTGTCACTAAAAACTTATTTCAAATATATGAAGAAATCAATGAAAATAAATGAGTATTTTCTATTGTCTAAGTAGCAGGTGAGTACAATATATAAATATATTTTATAAATATAAACAATAAGTCTCATATCATATCATACATAAATAATTTTTGAATTGAATGTTTGGTTGCATAAGTAATAGGTTACGTAAATACTCTTAGAATTATGCTTTCTAACGTCACTTTATAGAAAGAAGTAGATTCAGATTTGCCCATTTAAATAAGTAATTTCTAATTTTGGTATTGGTCATTCTACAATTTGACCATGTAATTGTTGATTAACATTTATCGAAAGTCATTCACTAAATCTACATACTATAGGTTAATTGGTCAAAATTTTGTGTGTAACAATATCTTGCTATATTGAATACTGTTTTATAAAATTAGAAAGTATGTATGAAAAAAGTAATTTTAAAGTACAAAATAAACATATTTTACACAGTAGTATATTTAATCCAACGTTAAGAGGCTGGCAAAGTATTAAATGTGAAATTACTCCAAAGAATTTAATGTATCCACTGTTTATTGTGTAAGTGACATACATTTATCATTTATTTAGATATATTTTAATATATTATTCTAGAGAAGACGATAATGCTGTTCAGCCCATCAATAGCATGCCAGGAATTTCTAGATATGGGATAAATAAACTAAAACAACATCTGGAAGGTATTATTAAGAATGGATTACAGTCTGTCCTACTTTTTGGGGTAATTGAAAATCTGCCTAAGGTAAGTACACGTAATTTTTATTATTAATTAGTGTTCTGAAATAAGTCATCTGAAAATTATTGTTTTTCAATCATTATGCTTGAGAAAATAGATATAGGATATATTACTTTGAACATAAACTTTTTTCTATTAGCATCCTATTTTTAATGAAAATTG
Organism: Diorhabda sublineata; assembly: GCF_026230105.1. NCBI lineage: Eukaryota > Metazoa > Arthropoda > Insecta > Coleoptera > Chrysomelidae > Diorhabda > Diorhabda sublineata. The sequence continues at coordinate 19,498,119 of NC_079475.1, forward strand.
AGAAATTTTCAGGTAACTCTCAACTATATATCTGAAACAATAATTTAATATCTATTCAAAAAGTAGTAAATTTGTACTAAATAAAGTTTCTCATCAATTTTTTATAAATATTAGTTATCCGAGTGCTGTTGATCTAGTACTGCATTGTCCTCATCACTTGCAAACACTTCATTATCATTTCATTTAAAAAATTATGAAGAAGTTTTAAATATACTTAAAAATGTTAAAACAAAAGCATGTAGTGGTAGTGACGGCCTGAACCTACAGCTCATTATTCTGTGTTGACCATACATAAAATACTTGACACATATATTAAATGAATGTATTCATATATTACTCCCTAAATATCTGGAAACATGCCTTAGTAGTTACCTAAATTTTCTAGACCTACTCTCAATGGTTTCTCCTCTGACAGTATTATTATCATAATTCATTAATTTTGAGCAAGTTTTAAATTTAATATTCCTTATATAAAAATGTTTATTATCATATACTTTCACAATAGTTAGTATTATTTTGACTTCAAATGAACTAACTGAAAAAAATTTATAAAAAAAGATAACTAACAATTAAAACTGGTAAAAAAAGGTAACTAAAAAATAAAAAAAAGCATAAATAAATAAAACAAAATATTTGGTCCTTATATGTGAGTTACTTCTAGTATTCTTATTAAGTTGAGATTTGTTGGTATATTTTTACAAATAACCACTAGAAACCTTCTTATTCAGAAAATGTACAAACTCATTATTATTTAGACTACTATTTTATGTAAAATTTTACAGGATGATGTGGCAACACATGCAGATAGTCCTGATAATCCTGTAATGAGAGCACTTCCCAAAATAAAAAGTTGGTTTCCAAATTTGACTATAGCTTGTGATGTATGCTTATGTCCTTACAGTTCCCATGGCCATTGTGGAATTCTTAAGCCTGATGGAACTTTAGACAATACTGCTAGTCTGAAGAGAATTTCTGATGTAGCTCTAGCTTATGCAAAAGCAGGTAACTTAATATTAAGTTAATATATCTGGAAGTTTTGGTGATATTCATATATAATACACTGTTTATTTCACTTGACTAACATAACAACACCATCTGGTACTTCGAGCTGGATACCAACCGGCAATTTATGGAAATGTATAAAAACAAAACGGTGTAATTGAGAGTGTATAGTATAGTAGTAGTATATATAAAACCAAAAAAAATTTCAATGTCAAAATATTTTATTACTACATATTCTTCTCTTATTTGGATACATTTATTACAGCGAACCTGCAACATCTCTAGACCTTTCAAAAAATGTTTCTTTTGACTCTGCAAACCAGACCTCCACACCTCCTCGTTGGAAGAACATTTACGGCCTTTAAACTTTTTTTCAGTTAAGGAAAGAGATGTTAGTTGGACGGAGCCAAATATAGTGAATAAGGGGGGTGTTCTAATAATTCAAACCCTAAATCACTAATTTTTTGCATGGCTACATGAGATTTGTGTGCAGGAGCGTTGTCCTGCTAAAAAACAAAACACCTTTGGATAGCTTTCCATGTCTTTTCCCTTTAATTGTTTCCCGTAGAGTAGTCAGTAAAGTCGATTAGTAATCTCCAGTTATTGTTCTACCCTTATCCAAAAATTCAATCATGATTACTCCATGGAAATCCGAAAAAACTGAAGCAAGAACCTTTCCAGCAGATTTTTGGACACGAAACTTTTTATGTCTTAAAGAACCAGAGTGTCACCATTCCATCGATTGCTGCTTTGTTTCTGGATCGTAGAAATGTACCCAAGTACAAGTTTATGCATAGAACTGGTCTAGGCTAAATAGATATCAATACATCCTCGTACTTATGTTTAGGTATGAATATAAAACTAATTGCAAATGATTATAAGATGTTTGATGTGCTCTTTTGTAATAATATTAACAATAGAGACCAAAATATATTTTATTATTTGAGTAGATATGGTTGTTGACAATCATGAATTATAATATTAGATAATGACAAATTGGTACCAAAATAAGTGAATTGAATATATTATTAGAGGAAAAATCCTTTTTGCTTCTGGAATAAGATTTTTGTTGTTATTTTAGACAGTTTTTAGTAAGTTGATTTGTCAATATTTATATTAGGAGCAGACATCATAGCACCATCAGATATGATGGATGGAAGAATAGGAGCGATTAAGACAAAATTAGTAAACAGTGGATTACAAGAAAAAGTGGCAATTTTATCCTACACTGCCAAATTTGCATCCAGTTTTTATGGTCCATTTAGGTAAGGAAAACTATAACTGCAAATTCAAATAATTGATATATAATCAAATCTGACAACTTTTCCCAAATATTATTATGTGAATATTCAATTTATACATAATAATATTAATGTATAATGCAGTAGAAGTTATATCAGAGATTCAATCACTACTTTGGTTTTTTGATGTGTTTATATACAGTGACGTACCAAGGTCTATTGCAGCCGGGGCGGGTTATTATCTTGTCAGAAATGAAATTGAGTATATTTTTCAGTAAAAAACAGTTCAAATTTCTCCCACAAAAAAAATTACGGACTTGTCACTGTTAAAATATGGTGTTAGGGTGTTTATAATTCATTCGTAAATATCCTGCAGCAAATACGAAGAGAGGTCCTTCTAGATTAATGGAAACGTAAATTGGCACAAACAATATCCCGAAAACTGAATGTGTGGGCTGGAATAATAGGCGACAAAATAATTGGCCTTTTTTCCTTTTCAGACAATAACAATATCCCAAACGACAATATTTGGCTACAAGTTTGTGCCCCCACCTTACTATGCGTGTGTGGTGAGGCAATACCTAAATAATATGTTTCCCAGAAGATGGATTGGAAGGCGTAGTGGTATAGAATGGCCCTCGCGATCACCCGACGTGAATCCTTTAGACTCTTTCCTGTGGGGTCACTTAAAAAAGATCGTTTATCAAACAAAAGCTGCCAATATTCAGGAATAAAACGATAAGATCACCACAGAGATAAGAAGAATTGAGCAGTCAGGGATGTATTGCAAAGGTTTAAAAATCGCATAGCTTGTTGTATTGAAGTAAATGGACAACATTTTAAGCATCTGCTGTAATCGCCTTTACTGTGTGTTTTTTTTAAATTCATAATTTTTCTAATTCACAAATGTGGATCTACTTCTAACATCACATAAATATGTCTGTCACTAGTTTCGTTAAGCTTTTTACTAACTTATTGACACTAGACCTTATTACGAGATTTGTATTAGCACATAAATTATTAAAGAATATTCAAATCAAACGAGTTTATTCAATTGTAGACATCTAAATGTACAATATCTATTGTAACTTTGGTGGAGATACTGTAAATGTAGCTATAACTTGGAAATTTTGGCATTTAAGTATAGAGAATATTACATGAAAAATAATGAGTATAAAAACACAAAATGTATTGGGTGATTCATTTGAAATAATAAAGTTCTTAATTTTTCCAGAAAAAGGGGAGATCTGACAACAATGTATATACCACCATAATATTGGTCGTATCGCAAGACCCTTGCGCACAAAAATTTATAAAAATCGTACCAGCCTTTTCTGAGACAATTAGGCGTTCCATACACAAAAACTCACTCTGTATAAATTATATAAAGAGAAACACTAAGAATTAGACTTGAAAAATATCAAATCTTATATATGACACCGATTAAGGATAGAAATAAATAGCTATGCTATTAAATCCAGAATAGCTATTAAAAAAAGCAAAAAGGCTAAAAATGTTACAACAGGTTAATTTCATAGTAAATGAGCAGCATTTGGGAGAACAAAAATGAAATTTTTTTTCAATTTTGTCCATTTTTACATATTAAAAAAATATATTTACATAATGTAATTTTATTGATATAAAATATTTTTATTTTGCTAATTTTACAATTGTGCATTTCATTTTGCTTTTTTTTAGAGATGCCGCAAAGTCAAAACCAGCCCATGGAGATCGGAAATGCTATCAGTTACCCCCAACCAGTACAGGGCTGGCTATAAGAGCAGCAGAACGAGATATAGCTGAAGGTTCTGATATGCTTATGGTGAAACCCACTATGATATACATGGACATTTTGAAAGAACTAAAAGAAAAACACCCGGAATATCCAATGTTTGCATATCAAGTATCTGGGGAATATACCATGATTTACCATGCGGCCTCAAAGGGAAATGCAGAATTAAAAATAGTACTAATGGAAGTTCTGGAGTCAATAAGAAGAGCAGGTACTTTTCACACTCTCCTATTTACTTCACTGTATACCCTTCCATTATGTTTTTCAGTTCTAATATGTTGGTTTCAACTTGAAGCTTAAGCTGTTGAATGAATTTACCCAACTTCCTTGTCATAATGTCACAATAGTTTTGCAAAAGTTTCATTAAAATACTATGAAAATATATGCTCAAATCTTTTTTTGCCAAAACTTTTGGGTCATTTGTTAGCAGGAAAAATGCATAAGCTTCAAGCTGAAACCAACACATTAGTTATTGTTGGCATAAATTATGTCTCAATTTTTTATTTTGGATGAATTTATTACAATTGAAGTCTTTTAACTTTGTAAATTTCGACCTATTGATACTTAGGTGGAAAGGTCAAATAATACCTGATTGGAGTTGGAAACATAATTAGTTAAATGACGCATAACTAAATGATCAATAATTTATTTGCATATGTGGAAAATACAGGATATTTCTATATTCGACCGACAACGCTCTACCACAGAGAGATCTCAATAAATAATTAATTTTGATATAGAAATACAAACCCTTACGGGGCCTAGTTGCTGAAATATAGGGAGCTCATAATTTTAAATCAAAATCAAAAATTTGCCATAAATCAAGGACGCCTTTAATTTTTTTTTCGAATTTGGTGACCAATATGCTCCTTAATAAAGTAATATTTTGGCAAAAACAAACTTTGGAAAAATTTAACCCGTGACGTGCTGTCAGGGTTAGTTGTCACTTTTATCCCCCTATTTTTTACGCCACTGGAGTAAATTCTTTTAATTTTGTTTTAAATTGCTTGATTATTTTTAGATAAAAAACTAATAACCTTTTATGTAACTGAAATGAACGGTGTTGTAGAAATTTGCCTCTAAACAAAAGTCTTCAAGCATGTAAGTAATTTACAAAATTATTCATAATTTCAATTTCAATGACAAAACGGTGTAATCAGTGTATTGAAGTAAGCAGTCAACAGTTTGAACAACTACTCTAACTTTGTCAATTTTATTATTGTTGCAATACAGCGTTATCTAATTTGTGCCATTATTATTTTTATTTTCATTACCAATTTTGTTATTATTATAATACATTTTTGTTTGAAATTGAGATTATGAATAATTTTTATTTGTTTTGTACTACTCACGCTTAATCATTATTCGAATTTAAACGAATAATTAATTAATTTGTAAATTACTTACGTGCTTGCAGACTTTTGTTTTCAAATTTCTACATCACCGTCCATAAAAAGTTATTAGTTTTTCAACTACAAATAATCAGGCAATTTCAAGCAAAATTAAAAAAGGATTTGCTCCAGTGGCGTAAAAAATAGGGGGATAAAGTTTGTTTATGTCAAAATATTACTTTATTAAGGAGCATATTGACTACCAAATTTGAAAAAAAACTTTAAAGGCGTCTTTGATTTATGGCAAATTTTTGATTTTTATTTAAAATCCCTATATTTCAGCAACTAGGTCCCGTAAGGGTTCATATTCCTATATCAAAATGAATCATTTATTGAGATCTCTCTGTGGTAGAGCGTTGTGGGTCGAATATAAAAACACCCTGTATGTAATAGTTATTTATGATGAGAGTGTTGAAAGTAATGTTTTATTTTGTGAGTGAAATGAGGGAAGCGCATTAAACAATTTAAATAACAAATTAAAATCACTTCTATCACAAATGTTATTTGTGCCCTATTTTGGTAATAAAATGATAAAATTACAATTTAATCAATTAATGTATTAAATCAATTCAATAAAATAGTTTAGCTTTTTGCGAATAAAGCTACACAGATAAGTCTAATTTTTATTCAGTGCAATCTAAATGAGTATAATAATTTACAATTGAAATAGGTACTCATATTAACCTGCAATGTTTATTATACATTTATTAACATTTGCTATTGGATGAAAACTATCAATATACCAGGATTTCTCATTACTTTCAAGCTTTCAGAAGAAGATTCATCAAAAGTGAATATTTATAGTGCTATAAGTTTTGTTCTGTTTATTATACTACTTACTGTTGAAGCATATTCTCTATTTCGTTTAGATTTTCGTTGAATTTCTTCAATATAAATTCTATCATTGTTATTAATATTTAATTCTTCCAATGATATATTTTTTCTATTGTTACCAGGCAGAGGCGAATGACATTAAACTTCAAAATGCATTTTAATATTCAAATAATCACAACACTGTGTTAAATATATTTTTAACACTATTAAAATATATTTAACATGTTAAACAATTACGTTTAACACTGTTGGCTGTCATTAAAAGTGTTTTAATGGCAGTTGTACAAAATAGTTATTTATGATTTAAGTGTTAAAAACTATCATAACAAGCTTTTTAACTCCACGACCTCAAAATGCATTTTAATACTCAAATAATCACAACACTGTAGATAAAGTAGACCCCAATTTACCTGAATATATTCGCACATTTGTTTGGTAGCCATCAATAGTGAACGTTTTTGTAAACATGGAAAAAATTGGTCATCGTTATAATACAATACGTTTGAAATGCATTAGCGCAACCAATATGAATAGATTCTACTGCTCCTTCGTTATCCTGAAAGTGCGCGAGCTAGTAGACATAGTAGCCATTTTAAAAATGGCTGTACATCGCATATCAATTGAACATTTGGACATGAGAAAGCTGTGCGCAAGATGGGTGCCGCGTTTGCTCACACATAGTCGTGAAGATGTTTTCATCAAGCGTTTGGCAATGTTTCACAGAAATAAAGCCGAATTTTTGCGTCGTTTCATAACCATAGATGATACGTGAGTCCATCACTTCACACCCGAAACAAAAGAACAATCAAAACAATAGAATGAAAAGGAGAACCAGATCCAAAGAAATCAAAGACCGTTCCATCGATAGACAAGGTCATGTCGTCGGTTTGTTGGGATGCGTGTGGTATAATTTTCATTGACTATCTTGAAAGACGAAAAACTATAAAACTATGCGAATTTATTGCAACGTTTGAGTGAAGAAATCAAGCAAAAACGGAAGCGTTTGGATAAGAAAAGAGGGTTGTTTCATGAAGACTATGCACCAGCCCACACATCTGTTATTGCAATGGCTAAAATTATTGAATTGAAGTTTGAATTGCTACCTCATGCACCATATTCGCCAGATTTAGCTCCGTCGGATTATTTCCTATTCTTAAACTATAAAAGGAGAAGACGTTGAAAAAGAAATATATTTTTTTCTAAACTTTGCATGTTTTCTTTGCTAGACCAGGTACTTCTGGGACCATCCTCATATATACAATTTATATAATTTAAATATACTAAACTGGTGTCATTAATATTTTTATGTACCTTCTTTTTTTCTCCAATTACATTCACTTATCCAAATATAATACTTTTCTTCCTTTTCAATTATTTTCTGTGTTGCTCATTAAAAGTTAGTTTATTATTTTCCTCATTTTTCTTACATATAATTTGTTAATTAAAATGCAACGCTTTCTTTTCAACTCGATTTTATTAGTTTCACCTGTATGTTTGTAACCGATTATTTGGTTTCACTTTCGCACACTTGTCAAAGGCTGACGACAATACAATAATACGATCAAAATATCTTATTATCCTGATAAGATTCGCATCAATTCATAAATTTCTTTTTGTATCCTTGCCATGAGAGTAAGAAAGGGATCTATTGGGGGAACTACGTAAGCGCGCAGTCCCAGACTTATAAAATCGAGATGCAACAATAAACACATACATATGGAAGACGGGTTTTATAATAGCAAATTAAACTAAATAGCATAAAATAAAATACAGTTTAAAACACCGAAAAACTTGCTTTTATTAATAATCGAACTAAAAAGAAAAAAAATTTCTGGCATAAGCATGAGAAAGTTGATGTCACTATTATAAAAGCGTGGGGTGCTTTCTATGACAATCTTAAACTAGTTTTTTTGTTTTGGAATGATACTAGTAAAAAATTACGATTGACATCGAATCTTGAATCTATTGATTACGGGCTAGAAGCTTTACAAGCTATCCTAGAGATACGATACTACATAAGAAACCCACCGAAAAACTCCTTTGGCTCTCTACCGTCCATCTTACGGTAGAGAGCCAATTCGTGCTTATTAATAAAATGGGGAAAGAAAGTAATAATGTATTACGAACTCGTTTAAGACACAGGCCGCGAAACGGTCTTGTCCAGTTATAATGGAACTTTGGCGAGTACACCGAATCGTTTGATGTTTGTCGGCACCCTTTATATTGCCTTTGACGTTTTTTATAAACAGCGGCGAGTTGTTTATTTTATTTTTTTAGAACTAATTTCTAGGAAGGTCTTTTTATTTGTTTGTTTTATTTGTTTATAGAAATATAGAAAAGTAACCAATGAATTAAAATAATTTTTTTTAGTTTTTTTTAAATTATAATTTTTCCTAATCAATTGCTTTTCATTGTTAATTTTCATTTTACTATAAATTTCTCAAAATATTGCATTTAATTATTGGATTGCATAATAAAATAATTTTTTTTTATTAGGTGCTGATGTAATTATATCCTACTTCACTCCAGTTGTGTTAGAATGGTTACAACCCAGAAATAAGTTATGAATGGATGAAAGTAATAAATTAATTTAGAAAATTGTTATATTTTTTTTTGTTTAATAAAAATGTTTTAGCTCAATTATTTTTCTTCTAATAATTAATTAACAGGTTGGATGATTATTTTGTCAGATTTGTTCTTAAATTTAATTATCTCCATCCCTATTGAAACACTGTTTACACCAACACACAGAATTACATTGTCTGATGCGTGTTTCGATAACCATGTTATCGTCTCCAGAGAATGAAGGTAAACTATACCTTCAGTTATGGTTAACTTAACGTGCATCAGACAGTGTAATTGTTAGTGCTGATGTAGTACTAGTGTAAACAGTGTGTTCAATGTAAATATCACCAGGGGCTCCAAAAAATCCAATTAATTCCTATCCCTGGTAAAACGAAAAATACGAAAGTTGCCAATCCATCAATGAAATGTTATATGTATACAATATTATAAATCGAATTTTTTTAATGAATATATTAATGTTCACTATCGGTGAAAAGTTTTTGCCCACCTCATAACCCATTCGTTAAATTTAAGTGCGACAAGTTAAAACTTGCAAGTACCGGCTGACTTGTTTATTATTCTGTAACTGTGTATTATTTCTTCGGTGTTTATGATTATAGTTTAGTAGGTACCAGTAAGCCCTGTGAGACACAAGAACGAGCTATGATTTATACTTTTCGGACCAAGATATCCTTTTGTGAAGTTCGTACATGAATTGTTTTCGTTCTCATAAATTAAGACTTGTAAGTTTTAAAATGGGTAGATCGAAGAAACTATCAGTTGAAACTAGTGCATTGATCTCAAGTCTAGGTAAAATTAACCGCACCAATGTCGCCGAAGTACAAATACCTCGACGTACCGTTAACTACAACGTGAAAAAATATGCATCCACGAGGAGCCTTCGCGATATAAAACGTTCAGAGCAGCTTCGAAACCACAACCGCTGAAAGTAAACGTATTGTATTAATCAGTAAACGTGATCAATGACTCACGGGCTCATAGGTAGCAGCTCAGATAAATGAATCTAGAGATCGGTCTTTGAGTTCTTTTACCAGTTCTTTTAAGACGTCAAAATAAAATTAAGAGGTCAAAGTTTTTGAATCTAATAGAAGTGTGTTTGAGTTTGGTACAAGTGTTCTAAATGTTCGTGGCCAAATCGCATGTCCAACCTCTTCGTCATCAGTTCGAAGTCATCAGTTTCTTCAAAAGGTATCATCTGGAGTACATCTAAGGCGTCTCCTCGTGGTGTGATAGTGAACTTCAATGCTTTCTCCTTATCGGACCGATTATTCACTCTAGCAGCTGCTTCGAACTGTTTCACATAATTGGTAGACAAATGCAATAGAAATGAGAAATATACGAGTTAAAACTAACTGTATATGGCAAAATACTTGTAGTAACATCATGAAAATTTCTACGTTTGAGTTGTCAAAGATGGCTGATTTCCGGTTCTACTGGAAGTCGACTGTAACTTTGTTATTTTAAATGATATTAATACATTCTACGTGAAATTTTAGTATACTTTTGTCTAAAAATTTTTTTCGAAAAATGAATACTTTTTGAGTTATAAAATTTAGACCTGCATCTCATTAATTTTTTTGTAAAAAATTTTAACGTTGTAGACCCTTATAAATTATTATTTTACGAGGATACCCTCAAAGATATGAAAATAGTTTCTGTTCGATTGCTTTTAGCAAGGTTAGAAGTATTTGAATATATGTTGAAAAATTTTTCATTTTATACTGGATGTGTATAAAAAGTGTTCCAAAGTTTAACTTCATGATTATCAAATTTTTTTATTTTTTTAAATAGAACCACCCGGTTTTTTCTATTTTAATGCATTCAGGGGTAAAAAATAAGGAAAATTCATGTATACCTTCCTATAACTAAACTTTACCGATGCTGGTCTAAATTTTATAACTCAAAAAGTATGCATTTTTCGAAAAAAGTTTTTAGACAAAAGTATACTAAAATTTTACGTAGATTTCAAAATGTATTAATATACAGGGTGTTCCATTTAAAATAACAAAGTTACAGTCAACTTCCAATAGAACTGGAAGTCAACCATCTTTGAAAATATTTTAATTGAAAAAAAGATCGTATCCAAAAACTCAAACGTGGAAATTTCCATGATTTTACTATAAGTATTTAGATTTATATAGTTTTAACTCGTCGTGGGACACCCTGTATAGAGAAGAGCTGAAGAGATAAAACCAGTTAGAGATAAAATGTATGAAGTACAATTAAGATGGTTTGGACACATATGCCGAATGTTCAGAATACTAAAAAACTTTCGAATCCAAAAAAGCAGGTGAAAATAATAAAGAAAGACCAAGAAAAACATGTACTGAGAATTTAAAAGAAGCAGCTGAAGCAATGGGGTTAAAAAGAGAAGGAATAAAAGAGCAAATAAAAGATAGGAACTTAAAAAGTACATGTCGAAAATGTTTCATGGTAATTTAATGAACAGAACAATTGTATTTTCGTTTTTTGTATGGTCGGTCTGCGTTGATATTCAATTGTTTTTTTCACTGTTTGTGGTCTATTGCTAATATTTGTCTTATTCTTGACTTTTCCATAAGTGTCATTTGTTTAATACTCAGATCAGCTATTTCTTTTGATAACACTTCTATTGGTGAGTTGACTTAGGATTAAGTAAAAATTTTGAAAAAATTACTTAATCACAAGAATATTTTCCCAATTTATTAGAGTGAATTATTATAACTCGTGTTGTTTCTTTATAGATACTAGTAATGGCACAAAAGCAAAATAATTAATATATAAATAAAAGAAGCAACATTACAAGATGGGAATTGCGATATGGAGATGACAGAAATGGAAACATTTATTCCAAGGTGGAATAAATGAATGATTTCGTTGAATTGTTAAGACATGACTTTCTAATTCAAATATTCTCTTGCAACGCTTCAGAAATATCTTCACCGTACTGTTGAAAGTAGATAATTAATTAGATAGATAGGACAGAATAAAACATAGAACAGAATAAAAAGTAAATAAGAAACAAAATCATTAAACTTTGATTAATGTTGAATCGGATAGAGACGTTATTCATATGAGATTAGGAATATTTTAGTTTGGCTCTGATATAGTAAACTGTTCCTCTACACAGCTGGAATTGTGGTGGATTTAGGAGGGTAGTGCGTTATAAACTGGAATAAAAGGAGCAAAAAACATTTGACGAACCAAACAACTTTTTGGAGACAGTAATAGATTATTTTTTATTCAAGTAAATGCTGGTACAGCTGCGGCTCTAGATAGTAAAATTCTCTGGAACAAACACGAAAAAGAGAAAATCACTAAAGCCACAAAAGCCCTAATGGTGTGCAGAAACATTACAGGGAAGAATTGGGTTTGTAACCCAAAGATCCTACTATAGATGTATACAACCATTGTGAAACCAATAATCACATACGGGGCAGTGGTGTGGGGTACTACAACTAGTCTGAATACCACAAAGGTACAAAGACTTGCTTGAATATGTGCAAACGGGGCCATGAAATTATGCCTAACAGCTGCACTAGAAGTGATTCTAAATCTCCCACTTCTCCACAAAGCGTAACAGAAAAAACATCATTTAGACTGTTCAGAGACGAAATCGCTAAAAAAACCGTCCCTAAATAATGACCAAATCTGGTACATGCCTCAGGATGATTCATCGAAAAAGTTGAACTATAGAAATAAGTAGAATCATATCACCATACAAGAAAAGAACAGAAACACCATTAAATAGTATAAAGGATCTAAAGAAGCAGACAGAACTGGAATAGAAGTGTACGGGCTCTTCTGAGAGCCTGGGCAACACACCAAACACAATTGAAAAATATGTTCAGTTAATCTAGAGAGGAACTATCGAAAACAAGAAAATTTCCGATAGCCAAACAGCCAATAGAGCTTTAAGCTCCAATACCATAATAATAATACCATAAAATCCAAGCTCGTTTGGGATTGCAGAAAAATTAAACGAACAAGGCAAGGAAAATAAAGTTGCCCTAAAGTGGATTCTGGGACACACCGGAATGAAATGAAAGGAAATAGCTCATAAGTTCGCTAAAGCGGATGCAGAAAGGCCCTTTATGGAACCTGAACCTTTCTGTCGTATCAGCTACAGAACAATATAGAAAACACTAGACAAGAAGGTAGATATGAGCAATACCAATTATTGGAACAATCTACATTGGCTGAGACAGTCAAAGACTCTTCTGGGAAATTATAACCAGAGTAGATCTGCTACATGTATCATCCTAAGTAAGAACAACCTACGAATACTAACAAAAGTCTTATGGGGGCACTGTCGCCTCAATAGACACCTAAAGACGCTAGACTTAGCAAATAATGTGGTGTGCAGATTTTGTTGCACGGAGGACGTAACCTCTATCCACATTCTCTCGTGTGTGAAGCATTACGTAACTCCAGAACAATACACATGGGAGCATATGATAAAGAAAACGAAGATTTTTGACTCCACAGTCATCTCACGTTCTCGACTTTCTAAAAGGAGTATCGCAGCAAGAAAAGGAGACACAATATGTCCTTTAGGTCGCAGTGTATATAATACCCAATATCTGATACATACATGTTAGTACTCCTTTAGAGGTTGAAGAGTTCGACGAATACAAACAAACCTCAAGTCCAAATTTTAATACTATTTATGCAGATGATTTCAAGAATTGATATTTCAAGCGAGAACTTTCGGTCAACCACTGATACTTAATAAACTTCAAACACATTTTAACCAAATTAATACCAGCCTTTGGAAAAATTGAATTTAACAAAATATCTTCGGAAGGATTGACACCAATAGTTGAGGAAAGATTAAACCTCTATTCCCAGCATTTGGGCTGTATGTCTGTACTCTTGCAAAGTATTGATTATTGTTTGGTTATTTGGGAAGAAAACGCAGAAGAAGAAGAAGAAACTCCAGTGAAATTACAAGAAAATAAAGTTCAACTTCCAAGGGGTGCCTCGATCTAAGGGGGGAGGTGTTATAAAGTTTAAATTCCTTTATATACATTAAATAAATTACTTAATCATTATATTTTGTAATCACCAGACATTGTTATTTCCGTTAGAACTAGTTTTTGCTTATATTTTATCTTTGACTCTTGTCAGTTTTTATTATTAGTCTAGAATTTACTTAAAATCTGAATAGTTGTAACTTTCTTAAATAAATAATTTTAAAAAAGCTTTTTCCGAGTGTGAAAAGTTAAGTTACATATACACAACTGCGGCTGTATTAATCCCCATCGTCGGCTATTCAGAAATTGAAATTGAATAATGGGTTGAAGGATTGGGTAGTAATCAATATCTATAAGCGTCAAACTTTAAAGATCGAATCGACCTAGTTTAATAGATTTATCCAATTATTAGCTTTATTCTGTAAAACTATTATTTGTATTACCGAAGAATAGAAGCGATAACCGATTCTATATAATAATAATGAGTACTCATCATACTACTATCATTATTTTTCATTTTCAGTATTATTTTCAACTTATATATATTTTTACAAATTAACACATTTTTTGGCAATCTAGAGAATAGCGCTAATTGGCTATTTCTATTCTTTTTCGGTCAATACCTAAATAACTATTACACTCAAATGACTGCCTTCTCTGACTTAAATAATAACGCCACTGTATATTCGGTTGTCTTCGGAACATTGACAAATAGATTTGTGAATTCTAAATCTGTCGTTTATTAATACCAACTGCTCTCACTTCAGTTTTCTAGAATATTTTAAAACTGTTTTATTGTTATAAATTACCAGGCTCTATAAAACATTTCCTTAATATTAAAAATTTTGAGTTCCAAAAGCAATTAATAATCATAAAGGATTTAGAAATATTAAATTCTATTTTTTCAATGTGACCACTACAAATAATTTTTCTTGGTATGGTAATGGATGGGAGTGCAAGTCGTTGGCATGCAGGAGGGCGGCCTTGTAGCAACGACGGCGGCCTTCCAAAGATTAGAAAGTGTTAACTTTCTAATCTCTGCAACAGAAGTGTGTGATTTCGAGCGTATTGTCGTTCACTAGTGAAACTTTGTTATTGTGTTTTTGTATGTGCCTTACGTTATGTATAGACTCTGTTATTATTTCTTCGCAAAAATTAAACATATGTATTTTTGACACCCACTACTTCGTTTGAAAAACATATTAGACTATCGTTACCAAATCCGCATCAAGAAATGGTATCTCGACGTAGAATTTTATCAAGGTCACGTGACGACCTCCATATGGACACTGTTTTTCAACCCCCTGATGATGAGGAAGATGTTTGGTACCAAAAAGACAAATTATATAGAGATCACATACAAGAAGTTCTTAATAAATGGACCCAAATTGATGACGAGATTTGGGCGAAAGTGATTGTGTTGGAAAGAAATAGAAGAGTTGCAAAAGCTTACGCAAGGGCCCCTGTACTGACAGTAAATGACTCTGACGATGGCTTTGATGGGTTCAGAATAGGTCTTTGTGGATTTGAAAATCCCATGAGAGATCAAAAAACAGAAGAATATAAAAGACACATTGGACATGGTGTTAAAATAAAAATGGATGATGCAGGTAACATTCTTATAAAGAGGGTATCTAAATGTAATGTATATATTAAAAACACAGCATTAGATACTGAAAATGCTATAGGGAACGAAGTGTTAAAACTACCAAATTGTGCATTAGAGCCAGACAAACCTGTGAAACTGTTTGATATGAAAAAATTTCAAACTAATGTTAACAGAGAATTAAGAAGAGCATATCCAGATAGAAGACGTTTAGAATGTCAATGTTTAAGTGCTATAGGCTTTGTAAAAGTTGAACCAGAAATATTGGAGTGTCCTATATGGGTATTAATTATAAATATTGTGGCTTTAGATATGCTAAAATCAAAATTACCACCAGTACAAAGAGTTGTGGACATAAAAAATAGACCTAGAATACCTGTCCCTGATGAAGATCCATATAGTATTGCTGTGACAGATAATAATCACTTTGGAACTGGAAGTTTTACCGGCAGCACTGTTGCAACTACAAGGGAGCATCTTTTAATGCAAAATCAACGTAGAAGTGATAAACCTCCAAAATTACCTCCTAGAGAAAATATGTACCCACAAGATATCCCCCAACCTGATTATGATGATTATATGTCAGGGAGACAACTTAAAACATATACTTCTAGAGACAAAGAAAGACCAAATGATACCAAGAAATTTGAAGAAGATCCTTACTATTGTGGTTTACGTACCAGATTGCCAAACTTTACGCAAAGAAGGAGTGACAAACCACCAAAATTACCACCCAGGGAAAATATGTACCCACAAATACCACACGAAATTCCTTCTCCAGATTATGATGATGGTGTGTCAAAAAGCTGGTTGAAGCCTTTTGGATCATCTAGAGGAAAAGAGAAGTCTAAAGATGCCCAACAGTACGAAGATCCCTACTACTGTGGAATGAGGGCAAGGGTTCCAAATTTTGTAACCAAGTCAAAAGGTAAAGATTCATTACCATTAAAAAGATTTAGTGTAAGTCTGGGACCCCAACATTCCAAATAAGTAGCTTTTGTCAAAACTTCGATTTGTATGTAGACATTTTTGTTTCATTCTTAAATAATTATTTGATTATGTGAAATTGTTACCTTTAGGTGCTCAATGTAGTTATCATTTGTATTTAAGTTTCTAACATTTTCAATTTTTCTCAGTATAAAGAACATTGCATCTCCACTTTTTGAATACTGCCTCAATTCCATATTTAGATTATAATGTTTTTTCTGGTAAGGAAAATACAAGTCAAAGTATTTGGTATTTTTTATTATTCAAAGTTTTTGTCTAGTATTATACCATTTTAGTATTTTTTTGCTGTTGGTATGTTTATAAACTAGAGAACCCAATTTTTTCATGTATTTAAAAAACATTTTCACTTTTTATATTTAATAGATTTAGGAAATACTTATATAGAAAAAATAATATGATATATCTGTGCCCAGTAAAATATATCATTAAATAGAAATATTTTGAACAAACAGTGCCAAAACCTTTGATATCTTTCAATTAGGGATATTACTAATAGTGGTCATAGAAAAGAATTCACACTAATATTTGATATTAGGTAGTGTCCATAAACTACATAGCTCGGCTAAGATAAAATTTTGTTAAAGAAAATGATTTTATTTGGCACACAAATGCTAATTCAGGAAGAATCAAGAATACATTGTTCAAAAAATAATAAATATTTATTAACAGTTTAATAATATTTATTAGTAGCTAACAAATATTTATTGAAAGTTAATAGATTGTATTTTATGGATGATTTATCATTTATTACTAAATATTTATTAAGTCGCATGTTATGAGAGATATACAAATATACTATATAAAACACAAATAAATGTTATCCATTTACAGTAAAATATTTTCTTAATAAATATGGAATAGAAAACATAAAATATTGTGAAACAAAATCACATAAATCGGGCAAGGGTGAGAGGTCATGGAACAACCTACATTGGGCTATTTTTGCAGGGAGGGAAAGGCCCCAAAAGGACTATAGTATGACCACGTCGGACGTTCCCTTATTAAATATACTTTCAAGAAATGCTGAAGTGGTCATTTTTATTTTTATTGCATACTATTGATATATTTCAATCCTATTGCAATTTTTTATCTACTTCTGTTCAGACTTTATATTGAGATATGCAGATTGTAGATTGTTTTGAAAGTTTGTTTTAGCTTTACAGCTACTCTGCACCTATACCTAGAAGATATTTTGTACAAAACTCTAAATCTCACTGTTCTGCTTCCAAAATATATAAACTCCTCTTAAAGTTGGCTACTTTTTTTGTGGGTTTTATGTCCTATTTCCCAAGGTGCAACTCTTTCTTAGCAATTCACTTCTTTATTCAATATTGTGTCTTCTACTAATATAACACTGGAAATTGTTGAATTTTCACCTTTTTTAATTTCATTGTTAGTTACAGGACAATGTTTGTTTAAAAAATAAAAAAAAATATTTTCATCACATTAGTTGTTAGATTATGATGTCTGTCTTTTTTTAATTCAATTATATTAATCAACTATTTTAAGTTAACCCAGCATTTAATGATAATTTTTAAATTTTTTTTTAAATTCAATATTTATTTTTTTGGTTGTGAACTAAGGTTTATTTTTAAAATACACATCATTGATGTGTATACACATTATGATAAATTAAGAAGTGATTCATAATTTGAAGAAAAATATCAAATTTATACAGTAACATGCTGAAATGGTACTAGTAGCATTTCTTGAAACATTCTTTAAATTATTTTATACTTAAGATGTGGTATTTAACATTTTATATACATAAAGAATTATTGATTGGAATTTAACAAGGTCAACACAAATAGTTTCAGAATTTGATTGAATCAATACAGGATTTTTTGATATTATATTTTAATTATAAATATGTTTTTTTTTTAAATTAAATTGATGATGAAATGGTTTCAAAATATGTGTTATATAAGTAATTAGCTCAATTCACTGAAGGCTATTTGAATATAAATGCACATGTTCAATATTGGAATGTGGAGGTATCTAAAAAATATTGAAATTGCAATTATGCAAATTATGCTCCGAATTTCTTCCATTTATTTAATATTTCGTAATAAAGATTTTAGAATCTTTTTAGTCACACGACAAGTATATTTTATCACAATTTGGGGAATTCCCGCAATTCACTTAAATACTGAAATTTTTCAGCTAACAGAGGAAACCAAGTAGTAAAATAGATTAATAGTGCGTTTATACAGGCAAATAAAAATTAGAATATTTATATGCTATTATAGCATTCAAGTTTTCAGATAAAATTTAAAGTTAAAAGTTGATCTTTTCAACTTTTATTTTCATATTATCTCATATATAGTGACACATGTGAAGTTAATTGTTTTTTTATTTACCTGTATAAACCTACTTATAGCATTAGGTAATACAGTTCCCATGTATTTGTTGAGATGTATTCAAATGATTGTATTGTGTTTTGGAAGATCAAATATCAAGTTAATTAACAGAATATTATTTTTTCTATATGATGAAAACATGTTTTAGTTAGGTATAATTATCTATTGATATAAAAATTGTTAGATATTAAAAAAAGTATTATTAGACAAAAATCATAACCAATAATATAAAATATTATATGGTTGAATCTTTGTGAATATTTATGTACTTATTTTAATCCCGTGACTGTTTATGTTTTTATACAATAACCAATATTTTGTTAAGAATTAATAAAATTAATGTTTTTAGTCATGTACACTAATATTGTAGTATCCAATAATGACATATATAAAGGTTCAATAGTCTGTATATAAATGTCTACTTTTTATAACAATCAATAAAAATAATACTCATTTTAAATTGTATGCTTCTATCAAGCATATTTATAATATATTTACCTACACTTTTTTTACAAATTCCGTCCATTTTAAGTAATTGTGAATTTATATAGCGTCTCTCTAGACCACTTTGAATTTGTTATATAATCTGATTGTTAAATTTTTTATATATATGCTCTATTTACAATGTCTGAGATATGTGATGTAGGTGTTAAGTGTAATTTTTTTGTATTGTTGACATTTATATTTTGATAAATAAATTTGTATATTTATTTTTTTTTTCATTTCAAATTTTCAAACTGGAATATAATTTTACGTAAGTACTGCCTTGCCCTCCCAACTTCTACTATTTAAGAGTGAGAGTGTTATAATCATCACCCACAAATAACTATGAACTTCGAGAAGAGCTATTTTCCTGTTCACTTTCCATCCTATTTCCATGAGTTGAATAGAAGTGTGCCGATATCCTTTTATTCAGAGTTGTACCAGTTGCTGCTATTTGAGAACTTTCTGATATTCATGAATTGACAAAACCTCTAATAGCTCTGTTTCTTTTGGGTTCATATCTGATTTTGGTTGAGTCTTGTATACTTATAGTCTGGAATAGCATGTCATCTCTCTTATCTTGTTGGGTTGAGTCCTCATCTCTGGAAATCTTGTTCTGATGGTGTCTTCCACGATTTCTCTTTCCACAACCTATTTTATAGACGTCTCACACAGATGACTAAAAGTTAAATTAATTTTCTAATTAAAGTTCAGAATCTTCTGAATTAATTTTCGCATTGGAAATGGAGGGTGACTCTATCCTAAAAACTCAAAAGCCACCGTCTTCAAACATCCGAATTTCTTGCGCAAACATCAACCTTAAAACTTTAATTAAGACTTTGGGGAGAAAGGCTCGAGATCCGCAGAGAAGCCGTCTATCTGGGGTGAAATTCACTCACACCCTCAGTTGGGCGGCCGATCTCATTAACGCGTTCGGGGGAAATTTTGGACGAATCCACCCTCTCACCTTACTTCAAACGTACAAAACATACATCCGCCCCATTATCGAATATAGAGCAAACTTCTATAGAACTACCCGACTATCTGTTTAAAAAATTCCTGACTTGAACAGTCCAGGTCGTCTAAATGTTCTCCAAGCCCGCTATGGGATTCGTACCATCGAATCAAAGGACTCCGCTATCAAAGAAACACTTCTTACTCCTTGGCTCGCCAATGAACGGCTCCTCGTCTCAAAGCCAAAGAGGAAACTTCCCTACCCGCCCCTCCGGCTGCTAGCAACTGCATACGAAGACCTCCCTGAACTCTACCTTAACTTCCTAGACAATTCTCCCATATTCATCAGATAAAACCCTTTCACACATACTTCGTCGTTCCCCTGAAACATGGTGAACCGGTTCACCTGTCAAATGGCCAACGATAGGGAATAACGCGGCCGCTGCTGTATCCGCCTGCCCCCCATTTAAATTAAATATAAATAAAAAAACTACAAAATATATCCCCAAACCGAAAAGAACTGTTTTTACTTAAACTACTGCGCTTTTTTCGACCTAAATCTCATTTTTTCCAAAGTCCGTTTAAAAGTTAATAAAAATTCGTGGCATGAGCTAAGCTTTTCTGAAACATCTCTATACCAATAGGTTAATAGGCTTACAGGGCTAAAAAAATGCAATGCAGTATGAAACTGTTTAATACAAATACAAATTTTAATTGCTTTCACTCATCATTTATTACCTAGCTATGTTCGAAATAAGTAAATTTTGATGCATGTAAAATTTTAATTTATTATAAATATTTTACTAAGTGCAATTTTTGTTTGAACTATTAATTTTTACTTTTAATCGACTATTGCTTATAGTTCTTGTTAACAAAATATTTGAACTATTTTGAAACTAATTAATTAAAAACAGTGAGGCTGAGGGATAATTAATCATTTCAAACTTTCTCTACATTTTTAATTTTTTAACTTGAATACCACCATATTTGGTTTAGAAATAACATCACATCTTTGAAAGCTTCGTAAAAAGTGTTTCAAAAAATAATAAGATAAAACAATTCTTAGACTTCATACCGTTACAAACTACTCTGGAACTCAATGTGGCCCGAGAAAATGAAAAAAATGAGGGCCCCTGGGCCTGTGACAATCTGCCCTTCTCTCTCGGGCCCTAGATATCAAGTTGATAAATTTGACATAAAAACTGAATGATCTTGCTCGTGTGTCTTTCTGATTTAGTGACCGTTGTTTTTAAGCTTTTGAAATGCTTTTTAATAAATATTTTATATGATTTGCAAGTAATGATATTTATTAAAATTAGGTCTAAGTTTTTGATATTTTAATTGCTCAATTTTTGTATGCAATGTTTTATTGAAGAAAGGGAAGTTTTATTTTCATAATACCTATAAATATTAATATTACAAGCGAACTTGTCTATATTTCAATTAAGTGAAGAAATAAGTTCACAACAACTTATATTTTCATCCTTATAACATTACAATTAATAAATTCCAAACTTTTCTGTTACAATACTATATCTGTATTAACCTTGCACAAATAGCGAATGGAAAAAATGAAGGAGACTTACTTGTTACATGCTAAGATTGGGAATACCTCTAATTTTGCTCTACGATCATTCCTGATCCGGGTCGAAGGATCATAAACTGTTATTGTGTTGATTCCTGTAGTAGACTGTATTTTAAAATAAATTATACAAAATAAACCTAACAATATCCTTACCTATAAATTGTTGCTGCATTTGAGATTCGATTCCATCTAAGGAAGATTTTCCAATTATTTCATTCCACCAATCTACAGTTTACTGTTGTGTTTCAATTAACAGTGTGGTCCTTAGAGACAGCAAGAAAATCTAAACATTTAATGCTGATGACATGGACTATTTACTAAACCACCAACCCCTTCTTAAAGAAGATATTTAATGTCTCATCAACATATTGGTTATTCTATTGAAAATGGCTTGATACTCTAATTGAATTTACCCACAATTTTAATACTGAAGTTTTTCTATGATGTTCACATATGATTTCTTATTATTTAGTGTTTTTCAAGATATTTATTCGGACTAAACAGCAGGGACTTCTTTAAAAGATTAAATATTCTGACTCTGCCTTCCTTATTCATCTTTGAATTCGTTAGCACGCTTCTCCAATTTCAGAAAGATCATAGCACGGCTATCCACTTAAGAACGCGGAGCACGACCTTTACCTACCTACTCCACGTTCCGAATTAGTTAAGGGCTCAATATTTTACAATGCAAAAAATGCACAATCACTTGCCAATTGAAATAAAATCGATATCATCGATTCTCGCATTCCGCAATAATTTAAGGGCATATTTACTGGAAAGTACCTTCTACTTTTTTACAAAGACTTCTATTTTAATAATAATATTCATTTCCAAGCATGATGCATACTAGTTTAATTTTGCTATGGACTTATATACTAATTGTTACCTATTACTATTACCTATAATTTTGTTAATCATTGTGGTTTTCTTCTGTATATTGAAATTTTAGTTTATTTGTATCTTTATTTAGATATTTTGTCTACAAATTGTAACAATTAACCATTTTCTCCTCCCCCTCTCTCTAAAGGTATATAGTAATGTAATATATCTAAGGACACTCTAACTTACTAATACAACAGAAATAACAATAAACACTATACATTTTGATAAACCTCATGTAAATCTGTTTACCAAATCGTCAGGTTTAAAGCGTTTTTGTCTGAGCACTTCACCTTTATTGTCAAACAGTTCTTTCGTGACAATATTAGGATGTGTACTTACACGATCACTGTACCTGCTGCTGCAACTTTTGACAACTTCCTCTACAGAAGGTCTTTCTCTATAGATGCTGATGTAACATACCATTGGGCATTTACTATAGATCGTAACACTTTATTTTGAAACCGCTGCAATATTTCTAGGTTAGAATTGCTTGCAGTTCCCACATAAATCCCAATCGGTTAAGTAGAGCCTTGTACAACAGTAATTTGTTTTCCAAGTCAGTTCAAATTTACGACCAATACATATGTTTAAATTTAATTTCAAGTTGTTGCCTGTGTATATTTGAAACTGTAATTTATACAGTTAGAGCAGTGGTTCCAAAATTTATTTGGGCTTACTGCCCCATAGGGAATATTTTTTAAGTAAATAGTAATTAAACAGTTAGTATGTATCTTTATAAATGTTTCGCCAGTGTTGCAGGTTTTCTGTATCCTGGTAAACCAATTCACAAGCGAAATGGCCGACGAATAAAATATAAAAATATAGTAATACAAAAAAAAACAAATATCAGCAATATCTGCAAAGAACCGTTTTCTTTTTTGGATTAGGCGTTTCTTTATTTTTCATTAATCGTCTTCATTGTTCTCTTTTTTTCTTTATCGGCCTATTGCAGTACACGGCATCCAACACAACCCCTGCCCTGTAGAGGAGTAATTTCTATATCAGAGTCAAACATAATAAATCTCTTCCTTCACATGAATAACATCCTCATCACAAAACCAACGAACCCCCTTCTCTTACATTTCTTGTAAAATAGCTGGTGTGCCAAAATTAACGCAATATTTAAATTTGGCGCCATTTACGAAGTAAAGTGTTGATAACCCTAAAAAAACAAAACGACAGCTGATAGTTTAGGGTTATTAAAAATGGGACGTTACACGATAGAACAGCGTGTCTTCATTATTGAACAATATTTCAAAAATAATGAAAGCTCGTAGTCGAAATAGTGTTTTAACTTCGTCAACAAAAAATTCGGGAGACAGGATCCGTTGGAGATACCAACACACTGGTCGTCCAAATGTCAATAACGAAGCAGTCCGTGAGTGTCTGCGACAATCCCAGAACCTCAATTCGGCGTCCTCGACAAGAATTGCATATTTCAAGAAGCTCTCTGCAGCGTATACTCTTCCTCCATGCTTCCAAAGTTCAATTAACACAACCGAAGCCTAATGACCATGTTCAGCGAAGAGAGATCATTGAGCATCAACAAATAAATGCTCATTTTTCGAGAAAAATCATCCTAATCGCCAAAATTGTCGCTTTTGGGGTTTTGAGATCCCACATTCAGCCACATTTATACAGAATGGTCGTAGAAAATTTCGACAAACGGGTGCGCATGTGTACGTAAGCCTTTAGAGGTCATTTTTGTCCGATGTGTTTTCCATGAATAATCCCATAACTATAACCCTAAAGAGTTCAAAAATGCCTAAAATTTAGGCTTTTAGACCAGAACATCCTCCTTAAAAGAATATTTGTTAGTTAAATTAATAATATCATTTGAGTTATTCTTCAATTAGAAACAAAGTTATTGATTAATAATAATCACATCAAATGATTTAGTAAAATTTAAGGAAAGTGAATACATTAAAAAAAACTATTTTTATCTATTAAATTATTTATTCCATCAAGTTTAATAATTTAAAATTGAATTATTTTCGTTTACTGCTATTGATGTATTGGTCAAAATGATTTCTATTATTTATACATGATGAAATAACAAAAAAAGATATACTTCGCATTGTTTTTTATTATCTTCATCAAGTATTTTCGAACAGGCAAATTTTAGTTATAATAAAAGACAAATATACAATATATTCTTAATAAAACCCCAATATTTGTATGGGGGACAATAGTTGTAATTTTTACAATTTTGGTCTGGTTTGAGATAATTGATGGTAATCTAAATATATTAAATTTTGAGTGAAATGTATTGTCAGCTATTACAAAATAAGACTTAACCAGAAAGATAAAATAAGATAAGACAAAAGTTCATGTATAACTCCATTAAGCCAATCAAAACTTAACTTTCTTGATGACTCATGGCTCGTGCTTGAGCTCTTACTCTCTTTTCATATTCTAAACGATTCTGACAATAGATGGTATATGCTTCAGCCTGTGCGGGATCTTTTACATTTGGTTCATTTAACAAGTCTTGAATACCCAAAAGTATCTGTTTAATAGTTATAGCTGGTCTCCAGTCTTTTTCTTCATCGAGCAATGACAAACATACAGTCCCTGTAAAAGAAATGAACATGAATGTATAATGAGTGCATGTTGGGCCTCTATGAATAAATCAGAAGTTGCTCTTTAAGGAAAGAATATGGAATGTTTTTGTGTTGATTGTTCTAAAGTGGGGAACATAATTATCAATTTTTTAACCTTTATATGTATACTCTGGGAATTAAAATTAAATAAAATTGCATTCGAAACAGATCTATTAGGTCCATAAAGGTATAACTGTGAAATCCTTTAAGAATTTTTTCTTATCAGAACTTGTGGATATTTATTTATTGTACAGATTTTAGCACACAACTTTCCCAAAAAAGGAACTTTAGGACAAAACATAAAAAAAAAGGACTTGTAGGAACCTTCAAATATCAATAATATATAAATGAGTATTTTTTTTGAAATTATTAAACCTTTTGTCTCATCAAAGTTTTTCTTCTTTTTTTAAAATAAAGGTATTAAAATTCAGATTTGCATACCTTGATTCATTTAACAGAATAATTTTAAATGAATAAGATAAATATTTTAAATTATGTTATTCAAACACAAAAATATTTTGTCAGTTTTTGATTAAGAATTTCATGAAAATGGGTGAATGTACGGTAAACAGTATGTATGTCCCATCAAAATAAAGTTACGGTGATTGTGTCTCATGACTGGAAATGAAGCAAAGCAGGAAGAAAACAAACCTATTAAGAAAGTATGTACAAATATATTTATGTAAAAGGAATAACAAATAGATATGAAGGCTGCCATCATTGAGGCCTGGAACCGAAAAAGGGACTTGGGGACCAATTTGCAAAAAGGGACAAAAAGACATTTATTTGAACATATTGAATCAGATGTGTCGCAGGATCCATTGAAATTTTCTGTGGAAGCTATGTTATGATTTTTGCTTAAATAATTAATTTAAAAAAACAAATTCATTTCATGTCCTTTATAATAAATAAACTACAATGCTAGGAGGATTAGATAAGATTCAAGAATGTATAATAATATAGTCTTCTATAAAACAGAAAATTGGTTTCATGTGAGAAAACTATTTTTCAGTTTTGTTTAATTTCGGAGCAACATAAAATAGAATGAAAAACAGTTTTCTCAATTAATAGATATTTGTTATTTCTACAGCACTTTCGTTGTGAGCAGAAAAACTTAGTTTTATCTCACACACGGGAATCATTGGTTTATTTTTTATATGACTATATTTTTTCCCAATTCCCTTATACAGCTGAAATCTGTGGTGAATTTATCAGTAGGCTGTGGCCTAGGGCGGCATATTTCCATTTCATTTTGATTATTTGAACATTTTTCATTTCAATACAAAATAAAAAAAAATAATGTTGAAACTGCTGCTGATATATATAAATCAATCCATTAAGTTTTTCATAGCTGAGCAAAAGAACTTTAAGTACCCGTTTAGAAGAAAAAACGATGGAATTGAATGTTTAAAAAGAATATACTAAAGAAATTGGAAAAGAGCAACAAAAAAGAGAATTTCATAAGGCAAATGATGACAGTATTGTATTGGCTGCGAGCGATTACTTCTGAGTTAAGATATTTCTCATTATTATTAATAGACTGATTTAGAGATAATTTTTATTTCTCGCAAAATTGAGTGAGTTGTCACCATCGGTTGTAGCGGGAGAAGCTAGAACACTAGTAGTGAAAAAAATCTTTGTTTTTGCTAGAAAAAAAATATTTATCCATACTTTAATATAGCATTCATATTACTCTTTTTACACCAGAGAACAAATTATTCAGGTGGGAGAAACTTTTATTGCTTGAAAACAGTGGATAACTGTTTACAATTAACTGTAAGTCAAAAAATGAACGTTGTTTCAGCTCATTTATGCACTGAGTCAGACCCAATGAATAAGCTTTCATTCAACAATATAATTAATTATTTTACGAGTTCGAAGGCTCAAAAATATACTATAATTTTTTTATAATTTAACTGAAACTTCAATCAAGAAAACATATTAATTTATTGTTTTTGAACTGTGAGTGTAATAAAAAATATGAATTTTTTTTATGAAAAATGTAACTTAAATAATTTTGAACATAGGTGTCAAATTTCATACGTCAGTAGAGGCAGCAAAAGAATAATAGTCTACAGATTTCAAATCTGTAAATCTGTCATTGGCTGAAATGATCTTGCAGTGAAATTTTACTTTTAATTTTTTGATATTATATATTATCTCCCCCGTAATTGTGGTCAGGCTTACTTAGTCTAAACTCGCAAGAGCCGGTACTTCCGATGGTGTCTCGTCCACGCCATTGAAAAATCCATTGCACTTTAACCTCTAGAATTCTATTACAAAACTAGAATAGGTTTGATCAAATGATTATTGTAAATATATATAAATTTATAAAAAACTAATATTTAAAGTATAAAAAAATAATTGAAATTAAAGTTAAATATTAATTTTTCATCTACTACTAATAAACATATTTACAATATATTCTACTTGCATATTTTTTGAAATTTTTTCGCAATAATCTACCTATATCAAACTGAAACCTTTTTCCTTATAGAATTTAATAATTTTTTCAATTAACATTCTTTTATTAAATGTTATTTCCAACTGGAGATCACTTTATGAAAGCTTTGACCTTACTAAAGGGATATGTAAAGTGTTTGTTTCTTTGAACTTGAATTACTTGCATCAATGGCGTAATAGATGAGACATATTACCTCGTCTGTAGTTGAGAAAGGACAGCTAGAAGGTATATCTCTTCCACTATGAAGGTGTTAAGCTTAATAGGAGAAATGACATGTTTTAGCAATTATAATATAAAAGGTAGTCTATCAGAAACCACTGTATTGAACTAAAATAATTTTGCTTTGCCACTTTACCTGATGGATAAACATTTGGATGAAATAATGGCGGTTCAAATTTGCATTTTGGTGGACTTGTAGGGTAGTCTTCTTTAAATAACATTCTTAATTTATAATGTCCTTCTTCCCACGGAGTTCCCTTTTTGCCAGGAATAGAACACTCCCAATTCATTAAATTAAGAGTACCATCTGCATTTTTGGAAGGTCTGGCAACAAACCCAAATGGATGGTCTTTCCTCCATGCTTTTCTTTCTTCTGTTAACCGAGCACCTGCTATTCCTGACATTCTGATAAAAATAAAATATGGAATTATTTATATTTTCATCAACTTATAAATTTTTCTCACACTTTACATAACAATAAAAGGAAAAATGATTTATTTCAGATACTTAAGCAATAGTTAACTACTAAGTAAACAAAATGTTTGCAATTATTAGAAACAGTTCAGATATATCAACTATAAAATTCGTATTTATCATTAAAATTTATATAAAACAAAAACAAGTTAAACATGTAGACGCCAAGTATTTATTGGGGAAAAAACGGAGTTCCACAATATAAATCATAAAAATATATTTTACAGTAGTAATATTGACAGATGCATATAAAAATATTGGCTTCCTAAACATAAAATTCGTATTTAACAAGCTTCTAACGAGAAAACGCGGGCAAGGTCTTTGTGACGCTGAAGTAATTTTAGTATAATCATACTGTTATATCCTATTCATGCAAATATCGAAATACTTTTTAAACCATCATACCCAGATATGTTTTTAAATAATTTTATGAAGAAGAATTTCAGAAATAACAAAATATCGTCTAGTAGAACCACAAATCACAGTAGACACACGTACCTATATATTCCGTAAATTTGGTTTGATTGAAAAGAAGAGGTAATGACAGAAGTAATAACCGAATTTGAAGCGTGGTCTATAGATCTATGGAAACTTGTTACCACAGAACTGTAGATGACAAATCACAAAGCACTCAATTGTCTGCAGGGTTTTTCTCGCTATTACTTTATAGGTCTTCTTCAAGTTGATGTAAGCGAGAGATGCTAGAGCAGAATATGAGGCAAATAATGGAGATAAGAGTGACTAACCTCCTTGATACCCAGGCCTTCTTTTCCAACAAGCATCAGATAGTTGATTGTGTTTCGTGTGTTTGAAAATTGCGCTTTAAACACAAACTTTTATGTAGGGATTTATCTCTTAGATTAGATTAAATTCATAATCCAAGATTTATCTAAATTTAAATGTGTTTTTGAAATGGAATCACAACCGGGTTACTCAAAACCACAGAACATACCTTAAGGATGGGAATATTGTTTTGAGCACAAAACAATATTCTCTTACTGTATTTCCTAACCTAACTAATTTATTTTTCCTATCTTCATAAATGAATTCAATCATTTTTCTTCTAAGAAAGGTTACAACTTGACGTTTGGTCACAGAACACAGTCAATTTAACAAATTTCACTTCTGATACCTAGCACAAATTAAAAGCGCTCCAAAACCATAGAGATATTATATCTCCAAATGTCCAAAACATGGCGTCCGGTTCAGGACATGTTGAGTTGGTAATGTATTGATTGAAGTAATTAAATTAATTATATAAAATTATATGGAATTAAAATAATCATAAGGCTTTATTTCATTACAATCTAATTTGTTTCTGTAAAGATTATCATTTAGAGCGCACGTTACTTTTATCACTTCACCACTTTATCTGAGGGTGCAAATTAATTAATGATTATTTATAGGTAGTTCAAATGAAAACATTCATTAATGCTTAACATTTTTTAAAAATTGATTTAATTTTCTACTAGAATCATGATTTTCTACCGCACAGGCGCATAAGGTACGACCATTGGTGCTGTTGATCCACTCTTAAAAGGCAGATGAAAATAAAGCTATTTACTTCATAACTTAAATAAAAGCTTCCCTTTTTTGCTAGAATCTTACATTTTCGTCAGCACAGTATTTTCTTTGCTTTTTGCGGTGCAAATTATTTTATAGATTTTTATGGTAGTACAAATTAAATCGAAGCTCACCATCTGCTTATTTTCTATAAAATCGATCTTTATTCTGCCAGGGTATTTCTCATAAAATTCAGATTTTTATTTAGACACTTCCGTAGACGTTAAATGCTATATGTTCAATGTAGTTATTCACTTTTTATACTCCCGTATGTTCCTGTTCTATATGAATTAAGTAGAGGATGAGAGTCTTCAAACATACAGTTATGTTTGACAATAGATACTGTAAGACAACTTTTTATATCTGAGATTCTAAGGCAAATATAATTAAATGCTAATTAATAATATGGCGAAGTCATATTGAAAAGCTGCTCACTTGAAATCACTCTTATGTATTCACATTTACAGTCACGGCTAGTAGAGTTATCCCTTACGAACAGACAAAAAATGCAATTGTAATCACCGTAAAAATCCAAACGAAACATGACAGACATGTAGCCACTTGTCCCCGAAGCCTCGCATCACAACCTATCCACACTCCCACCGCTCCTCTTGGAATCAACCCCTCTCTTCGTGGTAAACACATTGCGCTAATCTCGATACAACCTGAGCATACGTTGCGTATGTACAGAGATGCCAGATCTCATATTTGTCATACATATGGCATAAATACATAAAAAATATATTATCTGTAAAAGGAGAAAAACTCAGTGTGCAAGAGTCCATGGATCAAGGGAACATTATGATCGGTACATACGAAAGATGAAGCGAGCTGTCGCCAAATTATCTGACAGAGAACAAATAATGCAGATAATATAGAGAATGCCATTCTTCAATTCAATAATTAGTGTAGGACCCCATAACATTTTCCAAAATGTGAATATTATCTACATAGGACGGTGTGAACTATTGATGACGAAAAAGTGTTTTCACAAGTAAATCTTAGCTAAACCCAGTTGAGAAATTGCCTTAAAACCAACATTGGAAGGGTTCTTTAAAATAACGCTAATTGCAACAACTTCACTGTGTGCACAGATTTAACAAATAAATTAAATTCTGCGGCAATTTATTCCCAAACAAAAAAGTAATTCAGATTTGAACTGTATTTCATAAAATCTCTTTTTTACATTATTCATCATTTCTTTATTAGGTATGTTTAATTTTATTATGTGTTTTAGTTTATTTTACTTAGGCACTTGATGTAAAAGTAGGCGAATAAAGAAAATATCTACTTGTATTTTCTACTTTTATTCCCAATACAAGAGCTTTATTTCGGAATATTACAGTTCCTCACGATTTTCTTGCTAAATACCTTACGATTTTTGCTTCTAACCATCTGGCATCCTTGCGCATGTATCCTGAAGAATAGTAGAGCAGCATACAAGTAGAAACAGATTGTAAAACGTATATGTAAGCTCTGATTGGTCTGTGAGATTAAATAAAGTTTTGATAACTAGATATAAATTCTGTCGTGCGATTTTTCTAATTTTGTGATTTTCTGAAATAGCATTAAATTTTAAACAATCCCTGTAACTTTTTCCACATTGCAGTAGTGTTTTAGCTAAAATTCCTGGGCTAGTAGTCGTCTCACTTGTTATTATGTTTTATTATTAAAGGAAAATATTTCTGCTAGAGTTTGTCAATTTGAATACTACACCATTTTATTTGCTCTTTTCACTGTTATCATTATCTCACTGTCTTAATACTTTCTCTAAATAGTGTGCTTACTATTTACACTACCACGACATCAACACTCACAATTACACTGTGACTGAATGTAAACTGTTTACCTTCAGTCTCTGAAGACGATAACTATTCAGTTCAGTATGAACTAATGGTTCCAAAAATTCCATCATGGTTCCAGGCTTCTTGCGTTCTAAAAATTGTAATTAAAAAAATGTAAAACTTTCGATATCTTGTGAACAACTTATAATCTCACTTCCCCAGCAGGAGACTCTTCCTTAGGAAGTAGCTTTCGGCCTCAGCTTAAATATATAAATAACCAGTACATACTTAGATGGGATGAACAATTAATATTCAATTGTACGCCACCAGCTTTTTAACCAACGACGTTAAATTGAATAAAAAAGATGGAAAAACCTTTTGAATTTAATTAATATTAAAAATTAAACCAACCATCCCCGAACACGATTATCCAAACTAATATTTATAATAAATAATAAAAGAAGTTTGACAACAAAACACAGAGTACAACGAATAAAAGCACTTATAAATTGAAAACAACTTAGATTTTTATACATTAAACAAAAGGTTGGGACTTATATATGGAAATCCGGGATGGTTGTAGCCCTCAACTGGATTCCTAGATGTTCGAGTTGTTAAATTTGTTGCTTGTGATGCACGGGTTGGATCCTTATGTGAGGTTGAAACTTCCAACCTGGAAGCTGTAGAACTGCGGGAATAAAACGGGAACACAGATGGAAATTACTGAAGAAGGAATGAGTAAATAGAACATATTTGAATAAAAAGGAGCTAATGCTCTAACACATGAATGACATTGAATTTATATTTTCTTAAAATTTAACCAAACAGGAACCTTTTCTATTCTATTCGTTCTGTTTCCCAAATAAATAGAAAATATGAATCTACACCAAAATAGAAAGTTTTTGTGAGCACTATAATAAAAAAAACAAAGTTAAAAACATATTCGAAAAACTTACCAGCTAATATAAAGAATAAAATCACCACAAATTTACTTTGATATAAACACTGGAGTGTTTAATTTAATTATATTTAGTTAGCAGTTTGAATAATGTGCATTTTGAAGGCAAAATATCATCTAATGAATTATACTATTCCTTTATTCATCTAAATAAGCACACATATGGTTATTATTGAATGTTATACTCTTTATACAACCCTCTACCAAGCAATTACTATAGTAATCTACTAAATACCATGTACAAAAAATTATATTTCATCCAAATGCCTTGTATGAATCAGTTTATCCTTAAATTTTTATAGAAAGTAGAATAAAAATATGCATGATTACAAAAAGAAGTTTATTAAAAACAAAAGAATAATAAATTTAATAATTGGACCAAAATCAATGGTGAAACAAACGTAAGTTTGTGTGAGCTAAAACAATCTTGTGTTCATTGCATGCTTTAATTATTTCTTCGTCATTAGTAGATCCAGAGGGACTACCGATGTACGAGACTCCACTCTGAAACAAGATATATGTTTAAAAAATATATAACGAATATAAATATTAATGTCTCATGAAGAAAAGAATTATTTTTATTTTTTATAAAGTATTTTGCAATAGTTGCTTCATCAACCCTTATGTAGCCTTTTTCAAATTATTTATGTTGTAATGTGTAATGTTTTTTATCCCTATACAAAACACCTTCAATACCATAGGACTTTACAGGATTATACTCCGTTGAAATTAGCTGTACAATGAGACAAACTGGAGCAACTAGCCATGCGAAAATCTGAACGCAGACTTCAGGTAAATGCCCAATCAAATTAACGGGCAGTGACCCAATGGCTCCTGTGACCGTTAATAATAAGGGCTTGGAGGCACACATTACTGACAGAAAACAATGGGCGGGTGGCTCTAAGATTGTAATACTGAATGATGGAGCAAATAATGAATGAATTTTTCGAGCTTGGGGAACATGCTATCGTCCTCCAAACTGTAGGATTAGATTGAATGTATACGTAAGACGCCTTAAAAATACAGTAATCCAAATCGGCTTGGTCATACAAGCCATAACAAATAAATGGTGTGCTCTGAGCTTGTGTTGGAGTGTAAAAAAGTGATACAAGAACTGGTGGTGATGACAGCCAAGTTCAGTTCGTTTGCGGTGTTTGGGGAAGGGAAACAAGGAATCGATGAGGCTGACTGGATCGTCAGATTGGAATCAGCAAATTCACAAATGGGTCCAAAACCAAAACTGGTAATTACATCTCTCAGAAGTTTGCTTGCAAAACGTCGAGCCTGACACTAATTAATCACCTATTGAAGACTCAAAGGACCAAATCATGTAATAGTGAGAGTTGTTGTAGCGGTAGTAAACAGTGTGTTCAGTATATATCATCAAAGTTCTAACTTAAATGACAAAAGTTGTGAAAAACTAAATTTAAAGTACAATTTTTATCATAAAAACTTCTTAATTGTAAATAAAATTATTTTTTCTCTTGGGAAAAGTGTACAGTGGATATAAATGAATTGATCTTACTTGTCTTGCTCTATCAACGTTATCCCTAAATGGAAAGAAGGCATCGGAAGCTACAACAACTCCAGTCAAATTACTAAGCCACGTATGCCTTTCAGTTGGTGTTAGCTCTATAGGTACTTCGTCATACATTGCTTCAAATGTAGCTCTATCCATATCTTTACCTACAAGTTTGATATAATTTTTATTTGTTCGTGTAGTATCATATATTTGGAGTTGTCTTCTTATATTGTGTATAGTATTCACTAGATTAAATTTCTTGCCTTCAGTTTAAGTTCTATATTAACCAGCTCGGTGAGATTTCATTTTATATATTTTGATGCCAATTTTAGACATACTTAATTCTATGTTGTAAGTGTGATTTTAACTTCTTCAATCAATGCTACCATACAACATTCGTAGCTATCAATTGTATTCTATCACTTGACACCTGACCACCTTTGTACATACCACTGGAGTGTAATTTATTTGACAAATTAAAACATAAGTCATTAGTAGTGATTTCCGACAATTATGGATTAATGTTGCCAAACAAATAAAGATATTCAACTAGCGCTTTTAGTGACAAATTCAAACGTCTTATTGACTTATTGTTGTTCCGTATTAAAATGAAGCAATTTTGAAAAAGTAACAAAATAAGTAGTATAACAATGAAAATTAGCCTGTTAAGTTTTTCGTCAAACATTTACCTAGTTTCATTAATTATTGAGACATAGTGGTCACTTCTGTTGTATGGCTACTTCCAATAGAAAAAAAAAATGTTGACTTTCTACTCATCATCATCATCATCATCATCATCAAGCCTTTCAATCTCATGTGGATTATGGCTATCGCTTTTGGCGCTTTTAATCCTTTTTTTGAGGTGGATTACTCCTCGTCTTTGCCCGGTGGAGACTCTGACTTCAGTTTCATCATTCACCACCACCAAATACTAACAGGTTATCACCACAACTTGCAACTAGTGATGTCGTGTATTTTCACTAACTTTTTCGTAGGTTTTTAATAACCAGACGCCATGTTATGTTATGATGAACTATTGTAGAATAACATAATTAGAAATTGTTAATTATTTGAATTAAATAAAGTAACAAAAGTTAAGCGAGATCTCACATCGTGACGACAGATGACAATGGACCAATTACCCAGTCCCCTCTACACAACACTGATATGTACATATATAGAAATAGCCAGGTTTACACTGCTCTATAAAAGTATTACTAGTTGCCTATTACTACAAAGCTTGACATATTCACCCTCAACGGCTAAGCCAACCACCCACTTACACACTTCCTATTTTACCTCTGATGGATGGATGTGCTAACTATGAATCAATTTTGTGTGCGATTGCAGGGGTGTCACCTGAGTTGACTTTTCTGCTCACGAGTGTATATCCGAATAACTGGGGATAGATCAAATGTTTATTTGACCACGTCATACTTCTCTCATGAAAATCTAGTGTTTGTTGAGTTATATTTACTATTAATAAAAGGAGAGCTGACATCTCCGACTTCTTATAAATACCTGAGATTTTCTCTTATACTATTTTATCATAGTATTAGCTGGCAATACTATGAGCACCTGAGACTGACCCCTATAGTATGTACATTTCCATCTTCTCCAGTTATTTTTGCCTTAAAGTAGTCCAATATTCACTTTGTTATATTAACATATTTTCTTCGGATTCTCTTGGATATTGATTAAATTTTCTTTTGAAAAATAAACTGACTTACATCTTTTTTTATTTTTTTTCGAAATCTTTCTTGTCTACCTCACTTTTTAGATTAACTTTGGTTAGAACTGTTAAACCTCTAGTACCAAGAAAAAGTAGATTAAATGATCTTGATATAACAATAACTGATAATAGGAACTTCTCAAATGAGCTATTGATTGAAAATCTCAAAAGAATGTATTTTTATATGAAAATTTTGGTTATGACTAGCAAATTATTAAAAAAAAATGTATTAAAAGAATCTTACCTACAGTTCCATTAACGAAATTATCTATTGCATTAGAAATATCTGCCCTTTTAACACTTTTCTTGAATTTCATGTTAAGCACTTTGGGATGTTGTCTTAACCACCAATTATCAGCTTTATCGCCAGCCAATCTTGTGCAATGGATTCTAGATTGTTGACCAGCACCAATACCGATAACTTGTCCATCTTTAGCGTAACAAACTGAATTACTTTGTGTATATTTGAGGGCTATGGTGGCGACAATAAGATCTCTAATAGCAGAATCGGGAAGAGTCTTATTTTCGGATACAATATTTGAAAATAACGTTTTATTTATTTCGGCGTTATTTCTTTGTTGTTCTAAAGTTAGTCCGAAAAGGATCTTTTTTTCTGTTGGATTTGGAACATAATTCGGATCAATC
Source organism: Diorhabda sublineata (assembly GCF_026230105.1). Classification (NCBI taxonomy): domain Eukaryota; kingdom Metazoa; phylum Arthropoda; class Insecta; order Coleoptera; family Chrysomelidae; genus Diorhabda; species Diorhabda sublineata. The sequence continues at coordinate 19,534,762 of NC_079475.1, forward strand.
TGGAAATTAAAATAAATTTAACAGGGTTTAAAACATAATCGTATTTGAAACTCTACAACCCTTCCAAACAATTTCAATTCTCTTAATAATTCCTTTTACTTATTAGATAATATATTAGTATAATAAAGAGTATGGTACAAAAGAAAGGAATAAATTCGTTATTTCGTCAACCCGACGATTTTTATTTTTAAACAGATTATTTGTAAGGTTCCCTTTTTATTTTTGAGTGGTGTTTTAATACTTTATTTGGTAGGTCTTCTTATAACTATTCAGCCATTTCAATATGTCGAAGTAATTGATGTTTGTATTTGTTTAAAAAATTAATAAACTTCTAATATTAGAATAAATTGTATTATTCATTAAATACAAGGAAACCTAAACTAAGTGCTCCAATTGTTTACTTATACACAAGTCAGTGAACCCAAATATCAGAGGAACGTATTGTAACAGCAGAGAATGAACGGCAGAAAAAGACTAACCAGAGGAATTTGCAACGTGGTAGCGTTGAGTACTTTAATAACACGATAATTACATTTGTACTTCCTTCTAAGGCATATTGGAGCAGTGTAGAGCCTGGGCCTATACCTCACGTTATACTACAATTGCCGCAAACTGAAAAACCCCTCCTTTTGCGAAAAATATAGTTTTTAAAAATTATAAAGTTTGACAGCTTATTTGGACAATATGTGAACTAACTACGGACTATGTAACGAAATAAAATGTTGTAAAAATGCTGCAACGTGCTACAAACTATATTGTAGTAACTACTAAAAAGTTAAAAATAAAATCAAAGAAAAATAAGGTTATACTGACTGTTTTTATGAATTTCTGTAATCAGAAACATATTAATTATTTGTTGTTATTCCTAGGGAAATACTTAGGTGTATTTAGAATTGACATTTTTTTTAATTAAAAAAACTTTTAGTGCATTCAAAGAATAGATGGTTTAGATCAATAATTAGTGGGAAAACCCAAATACACAAATGTAATCAAAATATACACAAAAATGTTGAAAATATGAAAAAAACTTCAAGACCTACATCAATTTATTAATTCAATATTAATTGTTTATCCCATCTAAGTACCAGTTATACTTTAACTAAGGCCGAATACCACTTCCTGAAGAAGAGTCTCCTGACAAGGAATTTAAGGTTACAAAGAACAGTAAACCACTAAATGTTTTTTGAGGTTCTCATTAGAAAATTTTATCTCCTGTCTGATTATCAAAATTTATAGATGGAATTTTTTTTCCATCTCAACTGATGTAATAGGGGCGTTTTTATAATTGCTGATTGCAAGAGTTAAATCAATGGATTCAGTAGTTCTCCCTCTAAAATATTAGCCACTTGGCTAAGAAATTTAAATCTATGAATTTCTTGTTGTTTTTGCCTTTTTAGATATTGATTGGAAACATTGAGGTGAAAAGCATATCAATATTGAAACACCTTGTACATGTATCTATATTTTCTTTGTGTATGTTGGTCAATGAAATTAAAGAAAAAAAAAACCTTTTTTAAAAATAACCTTCTATTTTTGTTAATAAAATTAACTAAAAAGTTAAAAATAAACTAACACTAATAAAAGTTCATTGTAACCTTTAACATTAATAGAGCTTCTTCGTCTATGATAAATTATTCCTAGTTGTACATAATTATATATTTTCAACACTAAATATTTACACTTTAATTATTAAATCGTCCCTTTCTTATCATAGTGCCAATTTTATAAATAAGAACGTGTTACATTATGACAGCAAGAGGAAAAATAAGGTGCTAAATGTTCTTAATTATACCATCAAAATGTAAAATAAAATTAACTCAACGTTTCTAATCAATATCCAAAACTTTAAACGAACAAGAAGTAGAAAAAAATTAGTTCATTTTCAACTTTTTAGTTCAATTTATTAACAAATAATGAAAGCTAGGTTTTAGAAAAGGTTTTCTTTAGTTTGATTTTATTTCTAACTTTTTACTATTTTTAATTCGAGATTTACTACGATGTAGTTCGTAGCAAATCGCAGCGGTTTTATAACCTTTATGTTTATGTTTATGTATTTTACGGACTGCATATTGTCCAAATAAGCCGCAACATCTCTTTGTGCAAAAATTAGACACTTTATAGCAATATGTATTTCTGCCATTCATTATCTGATGTTACGATACATTCCTCTGCTGTTTGTGTTAACTGACTTGCTTGCCTGAGCATTCTGTTCTTTTCAAGCCTGGCCAAGTATTTTTCTTGTAATTAATTTTTTCTTCTCTGTTGTGTTTGTATTATATCAGTTCCTTGCTTATTTTTGCAGTGTTCTAACAATTATCTTGTCGCTACAATTTCCTCTTCTCTAAACGTCATTTTCTTTGTGTAGTAGTTTCTTTTTCATGTTGTTCCTAGTATAGGACCAAAACTGTCCACCCCACTGAGGTCGATTGAAATGAATAAACACCCTCATACCATTCAGCCCTCGGCACGTGCTCACCTTGGCATTCAGTCATCCACCTAATCAATCAGACATAACAAATGGATCGAACTTTTTTTTTGTAAATTTGTTGGAGTTGCATATTCACGCCAACCAAGATACTATCAATACTAATTAAACGAGCTCAAATTCAATGGCATTGCGTCGTTTAATTACGGAGTTCCTTTGGAAACATTCCAGCTCCATCATCACACCCTGGTTACCATCTAATATCAAAGTACTCGTCAAGATGAATTAAACGAGCCCAAATTCGATGGGGTTGCGTTGTTTTATTTATTTGGATTTTGCAATAATCAACAATTATAAAAACGCCCCTATAACATCAGTTGAGGTGGGAAAAAATTTTCCATTTATGAATTTTTTCCCATTTTTAATGAGAATTTCGAAAAATATTTAGTGGTTTACTGTTTTTATAATGACAATTTGCTTTATGTATTGAATACATATCTAGGTTTAGTTTAGTACCTATATAAAAATTATTAAAATGTCTGTGTTATTTTGAAGTGAATCAATAAATTGAAAAAGGTATGAGAATTTTTTTTTGAATATTTTCAACATTTTTGGGCATAATTCTAAAGCAGATACAAATAACTTTCAAAATAAAATAGTAATACTGGTTGCTTTGTAGAAATTCATACTAGAAACAAGCTACTTCTCGATAAAACTCAAATCACTCCTCCTAAAGTTAGTTTTGTTTAAGAAGTCATAACAGAACATAGATAACATCCCAAACGTAGGTTAAATGTGAGAATATGTTTCTATATCCACTTTTACAAGCACAAAAGATTTAAATTGATTATCAGGCCTACATTATGGTTAAAAAGAGCATGTTGGAGAAATCCTCCTCACCCCATAGAAGAGTCCATAAAGATCGAAACGCACTACCAACACGCCACGCCACCCCACGGCATGTAACGTCGGTTCACGTAATACACAAAAATTTTCAATAGCTTTGAGTACTTTATGGAGAGCACTAGTAATTCGTCTAGCGACCTAGATTTTTTAGGAGAATGTGTTTTTGCACAGCAAGAAAAAAGAAAATTTTGGGTCCATAAAATAAAAAAAAATATCGTGAAAAACATGGTGCTTCAGGTGTATTAATCCGAGAACTGGAAGCAGATCCTAATCTGTATCATATGTTCTTCCTTATGGATAAAGAATAATTTGATTATTTACACAATCTTGTCAAAGATAAAATTAAAAAGAAAATCACATATATAGAAAATTTATTACCACGTTTTTCTATTAACAATTATTGTTGCATTACGAGTCAATCTTTAATATAAATCCAATGCTTTAAAACTTTTCTGAATACTATCTATACTGGCATACAAAAGCAAGAGGGGGGCATTCACACGTCATAACACGCGTTGGTTACATCTGAGAATTTTGAATCGTCCCCCTGGGATGGGGTGGCGTGTGGTGGTCTGAGTGTGTAAGCAAATAATTGATTCAAATGGAAAAACATGCACATATATTCGACACGTGGCGTGTTGTTAGTAAGTTTTAATCGTAAGATTCGAAGCAATTTCCCATTGGCCCATAGAACCTAAATGGCAAATTTATGTAAACACTAAACGATGCTTATAATGAGTTTTTGATAGTAGAATTGTTTACTTTACAAAATAAAAAATTAACTCCAGTTTGTCTTTTTACCTGCAAAACACAGTAGTTTCCATTTTTCTTTTTTCTTAATAATTCGAGGGCTTCAGGTGTATAACCCGGAGCAATGATTCCATCTGATACTTCTCTGGATATTAAACGTGCTGTAGGTTGATCACAAATATCTGAAAGAGCTACAAAGTCACCGAAAGAAGACATTCTATCGGCTCCTCTTGCTCTAGCATAAGCAATAGCTAGTGGCGATAGTTTTTCTAGAAGATCATCAACCATGCAAACTTTAGCCTAGAACAAAAATTACATTGAAGTAATCGCTTAATCAAATCCACCAATGCAGGGAGTATAAAAGAATTTTGTTCTTCTGATAATGTATTATTTTCTATTGTATTTAATAAGAGCCCATTTGTATTTTTGCATCCATACAAAATCAGTATATTAATTATTGTTCAGACTTGTGATATTGTTGGCCAGTGACGGAATTAGTTTCCAGACTTTCGTAAAGAAAAGTGAATCCATATTAATGTTGGCCAGTGACGGAAAAGTAAGTACCTACCTGCCTCTTTGTTATATAAATATAGTTATATTTTATATATATTGTTTATTTTATAATAGAGTACTTGCATGGTATAAGAAAAAAATAGTTTATATACAACTTTTATTATATATTCTTCTAACTCTTTGATCAATATTGATAGAGAAAAAAAATTATAGAAAATTCAAAAATTTTGTAGGTAGTTTAAACATTTCAGTAAGGCCGCCATATTGCGTGACGTCATAGGTATAAAATAACCACTGAACATATGATACAAAGTAAATACGACAGTTATTTTAAAATATTTATTTATTATTAAACTTCTATTAATATGAAAAATGGTATATAAATCGTGTTTTGTGCCAGGATGTAAAAATGCCACGACTAAAACACCTGATCAAATTTTTTTATGATGCCAAGAAATTCGAATGACAAAAATGGTTTGTGTAAAATATTGAATGCAAAAATTCTGCCCTTTTAAGATATTATACTTTTATAATATTAATTTTATAATTTTGGAAGTAAAGTTTTCCATTTTAAAACATCTGCTAAAAACAATGTTAACTTTGTTAAAGAATATATTTTGGTATTTTCTAAAATAAAGAAAAAAAGGTTTTCGAGTTACAGGTCATGAAAATGATATAAGTTTAAATATAAAATCAATAATACAAAACCAAAATTTTTTTTGTATATATATATTTTTTTTCATAAATACACTTTTACCTAATCCATAATTCCACTATAAAGTGTTGGTTGTTTTGACGATCCTGGGAGATGTAATTATTTTTTAATATAAGTAAGATTCAAATTAAGCTTATTTTAATATTTTATAGTAATTAAGTTTATTATGCTTTTAATTTTTAACGTAATGTAAGAACTTAACCTATAAAAGGTTTATTTACTTTATTATTATATATAGAAAAATGTTTCATTTAACTATTCAATAAAAACTGTATTATAATAACACACGCTACGTTGCCGGCAACGATAACCTCGTGAACATCAAGCAGACAACTGCTCAATGTTTTTCTTACACCGATGACGTCACAAATGAAAACCAATGACAATCGTTTTCTTATGTAGCTAAAAATTTGGAATTTTTGCTATTTTCAATTAAATATTTTACTTTTTGACATTATTTCATATAAAAAACGTATAAAATAAATACTTTTTAAAATGCAAGTATCCTATTTGCTTTAAACAAAAAATGAAATTGATCATAAATCCATTTGATAAAATGATAAAAATAATAATAAAAATGATAAAAGGAAGGTATAAAAAATTTTGGCTGCAGGTAGAAATACCAGAAAAACATCCGGGACTGTGGGGAATTGTGCAAAAGCTTCTGATCGCGTTTCTCTCGTAATATCTTGTCGCAAAATGTTTTAGTGCCATTACAAACTTATTAACAATAAAAAAGGAGCAGATTGAATAACCCAAAACGAGGAGATTTACAGTTATTCCTTACAAAACTTAAATCAAATTCTGATAATTTGCTATCAATCCTTCAAGTACATCCCTCTAATTAAAATTATATTTTTTTTGTAATTATCATTGTAGTTACTTTACGTTATGAATGTTTGATTATACATATTACAACTGTTATAACAATAATAATTAATAGGGCAATCATTTATATAATTTGAATAAATACCTACAACACAAGAAGAATACTATATTTCTTTTTACCCCTTTTACCACATTCTTTTACCACAGAAAAATTTTGAAAGTGGCCTGTGAATCAAAAAAGTTTGAGAACTAATAATTTGAACAAAAAAAATCGTTCCCTATTCTTTTGTAGCCTTTGAGCACTCCTGTGCAAATATTTTACATCCTTTATGTGAGAGAATTAAAAATAAAAATTTATCATATCATTTTTAAACAACAAAAAATAATTGATTACTAACTTGACTCTGATCCAAAGGAACACCTACAGCAGCACCCGCAGGAGAAACATGTTTGAAGCTGGTAGCTGCTGGTAGACCTAAAGACGCTTTTAGTTCTTTTACTAATTGCCAACCGTTAAGTGCATCACATAAATTAATGTAGCCTGGTGATCCATTGACGACAGTTAATGGTAGTTTTTCAAGTGTTGTAAAAAGTTGTGCGGGTTTCTGATGAGGGTTCATACCATATCTTAATGTTAATTGAGATATACCGCTAGAAAATTCTTTTCTGAAATAATCTGAAATAGCGGCATCATATTCAGCAGTATGTGTGAAAGCTTTTAATGCCAAAGTTTGCCTAAAATATTAAATAAAGTTTTATTAAAATCATCTACTATTCTAGGATATAAATCAAAGGGATCAAGTAATTACCTAGTTTGTAAAGAAGTATCTTTTCCTGGATTATTCTTAAGCTCTTGTATAACAAGAGAGTAATCATTAGGATCTGTTACTACTGTAACTCTTTGGTGATTTTTGGCTGCTGCTCGTAATAATGTTACTCCACCAATATCAATATTTTCAACTGCATCATCTAATGTTACTTGTGGATTCGAAACTGTTTCTACAAATGGATATAAATTGCACACTACTATTCTTATCATTTCAATTTTTTGTTTTTTTAGATCTTCTTGATCTGAAGGTGAAAGTCTAAAAATTATTTACTGTAAAAACAAAGCAACAGGAATCTTATTTCTTTAAAACCTTGCTAGAATTCCTCCATGTACTATAGGGTGTAATGTTTTCACTCTGCCACCAAGAATTTCTGGTGCTCCAGAAATATCAGAAACATCCTTGATTGTAAGACCAGCATCTCTTAAAATAGCAGCAGTACCACCGCTTCCCACTAAAGTGAATCCAAGATTGTGTAAATTCTTACCAAATTCTACTAATCCCAATTTGTTTGAGACTGATAATAATGCTGAAAATTGAATAATTAAAGGGAATCATTAGTATTATTCAAAATATCATTTTGGTAAAAACAAAATTATATATGTTGTATTCCTTCTGCAAATACTTTCAGTTTGTTCGATATAAACATATATATTCATAAGAATCCCACAAGGATACCAATGAGAGATTTAGTTTTAGAATATTTCAAAATAATTACTGGATTAATTGTTTCTTAAATAAATGCTGGGATAAGGCAGGGTGATGGACTATCAGCGGTATTGTTTAACATTTCAATTGAAGGTATAATAAGAGAATGTAATTTCGATGGAAGTATCATTAATAAATCAATAGAAGTAACAGCATTTGCTGATAATTTAACTCTATTAACAAGGGACCGAAAGAGTCTTGAGATCACATTAGAAAAAATTGTAAGAAAGGGAGTAAAAAGAGGATTGAAAATAAATCAGGAAAAAAACAAAATATATGGGAATAGGAAGTACACAAACAAGAAAAAGTAAAGATAAATGACCTCTTCTTCAAAAAGGTTTACACCTTTAAGTACTTAGGAACAATGATAAGCAGCAAAAATAACCCAAAATGAGACAAAGAATAAATCGGGCAACCAAATTAAGAGTATATAAGACTGCGATAAAACCAGTAGTTACATACTTTCACACACAATGAGGTGTGAAAAATATATCAAAATAAAGGATTTCTACTATTCACCTATGAAATAATTTCGAAAATGTATTCAGCCGTTTTTCAAAGGGGAAAACAATTACTTTCCTGAATGCTTCGACGAATATTGAAATACAACCCTTCTGAAGAGCGTGATGTAAATCGACCACTTTGTCGATATTAAAATCCCCAATTGCTCGCAATTGCAAGAAGAGGGAGTAACTACTGACTAGTTTCGACGTTATTACTGAACTGAAGACAACATCAAAGAGCGTCGCTATTTGGTACATGCTGTTAAATATTTCCTAGCGAAAGCTAAGTGGCGCAATATTCACTTCAAACTGCGAACCATTGATCAGAAATCTAGCGTAGTCGCCAATAATATAGATTTCGATTGTAAATGAGGTGTGCAAAATGTATCAAAATAAAGGATGTTAATGTATGATAAAACATAGTACATTAAAAAACATTACTTATAAATCTAAAGAGTTTCCCATATTATATCAATATAATAAAATGTTAAGTATTTTATTAACTTTCGAAATTGTTGCATCATGTGTTTTTGAAATATTTTTAATTGCGTCATTATTGTTTTATAAAGCTTTGGTATAACAGTTTTGATAAAATATGGTAACAAAACAAGTATTTACAAAACAATTATCAGTATTTCGAAATTCTTATGATTAAAAGCTGTACAACAAAACTATGACACATTTCAAGCGTACAATTTTTTCAGTCATTTATTAAAATATTTTCATTGAAGATCCAGTTTTTGTTGCAGTACACATCTTTGGAAAATCAAAATGATGTTATTCTTGTGTAAGAAAAAGTATCTATTTCTAACTGAATGTAAGTTTCTGATAGTGAGATAACCTTGGGATGAATTTTCAATAAATTAGATGATTAAATTCAATAACAACAATACTGGGAGTATTATTATTTCATTAAATAAGCTTTTTATAAATTGTTACTAAGCTAATTCAATTATTTTATCTTAGTAAAAAATGAAATATCTATTCAATTTATTCCATAACAACTCATACATCTTGAAGAATTAAAAAAAAATAAATGTCAGTCTAATACTTCTATGTAATGTTATATTTAAAGGTTAGCAAAACTCGTAAACAAATATCTTGTTTTTATACATTTTCACAATAGATAATATTTTTCCACACAAAATTTCAAAATTGCAACCCTTTAGTTTAGAAGCACATTTAAAATCAAATAAAAAAAATATCTCCAACTTTCAGTAAAGGTGACGTGGTTTCATAGACACGCCTGCTTTAATTTGACTCTAGAATAAACGGAGATGTATTTTAAAATGAACTAGTTACTTCAATTCAAAAACTACTTTTGATTATAAGTATTTATATTATAATTTATTTGTATTAAAATATTTCAAGAGGTACAAACACATTAAGTTTTAGGTTAAGTTATTCTATGTGTTCGCTTACCTATTTTACCACCTGTTGCCATTGCAACGCAAGTTTATAATTACTAGTATATAACTCAATGATAAATGTACGAAATTAAACTACTCTTGAATGATTATGCTTTTATAAAATATAAAAAGGTCACAAGCGATAAACTTGGATAACAAAACATACAGAATACAGAAGTAAATTAAGAAATAACTACTAAACCGTTATGACGTTAGTTATTCTAATTTTATGATATCGAGTATGGATACTATAGCTCGTTCGATTATCTTAATAAAAATTATTAATCACACAAAAGTATGAGGTCACAGTAAATAGGACTCTGATATATTGAACGAGAGAATAATTAACAAAATATATAACGTTATAATATAGTGTAAATTTGATTGTTCATTCAGTAATTAGGTTATGAAGAAAAGATCATATTTCAAATTTTCAGATTATGAGAACCAAAAATAACGTGAGATGGTTATTTGTCAATTTTTTCATCATATTGTTTTAATAACAGTATACGAGGTATGGTTAGAAATATCTGTAACAATACTTCGATATCCATATATTTTTATCGTCTTACACAATGTTTATTTTACAACCTCTTATCTATCCCTTCGACTCTTCCAAGTCTTGTTCTTCGTTATACAAGTTTTTCCTAATAAAACATGAAATGGTACGGCGAAAGATCTGGCCAAACCATCTGCACTTCGTACTTAAGAATTGAAAATGAATAATCAACTTTGATTTATAGATACTAATTATTTTTAACAAAATAGGAATTTTTAATGAAAATTAAGGGGAAAACCTAACTTACTTACAGGTCAACTTATTTGGTAAATTTGCACCGATTACCCCGTTGATCCCTGCTCTACCAGTTAACCTTAAGGCTAGATACGATATACTTATGTTCCTCTTTGACAATTTGAATCGCGAAAAATGCATTTTTTTGTTTTAAGGCTGTCATGTACGTTGTATACTGTTTAATCAGATCAAAGTCTTCTAATTTAAACGAACAATGGTCTGAGACAGGTTTGTTACAAATCCCGAATTTTATTTAAATTATTCGTAGGATAAACAAAAAATTTGCAAGACTGAGAACGCAGGATGATAATTTATTATCATATTTTCTATTTGATTGTCAGTTTAGATGGAATTTTCTAAAAAAGATTTAATCAAATTAACTAGAATTTTTTTGTAAAATAAATCATTCATATATGAGGTTTTTAATGTAAAATAGCATCGATAGTTAAATGGCTCGTCAACACGGCTTACAATCCTATGGCTAGTAGATCGAATACGGACGTTAGTAGAAGAGCTAATTTTTTTAAAAAAAATTAAAAGTTTTCAGTAGGTGTAACAACAATGAAAGCTCAATTTCTATTTCTATCAGCTGCAGCGCGGCGATCACAGTTCCGAGCATAGGCGGCAATTACTATGACTACAGAAGCAATGCACTCCATTTTAAGATTGCTGCTATTATTGATTGATTGCTGTATTATTTGAAGTACTTCTTTATGATGCCAATCTTAATTAAACATGCCATCATCAACAAATCAGCGAAGTTTACGGATATGATGCCATGAGTGACTCAATGATTAAAATATGGATCAGATAGTACGATAAAGGACGTGATCAAGTGCACGATAAAGAACGATGTTGACCTCTGTCTTTGGTTATTGAAGAGCTGGTTTACGAAATTGAACAGAAGCTTAAGCAAAATCTTCTCTTGATAGTTAACATTTGAACAATGATGACGAGCTAAAAGAGCATGTAATCATATGGTTGAAAACACAGGCGGAATACTTCTATGAAGAAAGCATGCAAAAACTTGTGCCACGCATACAAAATTTTGGAAACATGTAGAAATTTTTTTCAACAATTGTAGATTGTTTTTGTCCACCCTATAGTTTGCGTGATAGACAAGAAATAATAACAATATGATCGATTATGGTATTTTTATTTTGAAGAATATTATATAGATGAGAATATAGTACTAATAAAACTAGTCTGTAATTGTTAAATATTTAAATTTTTGATTGATCTATGTAACCCCTTTTGCTTCTATTATTTCGGTACACAATTTTGGCATTCTCTGTAACAATTTGACAAATAATCGTCGTCTATTTATGCGGGAAAGTAAAATTATGCAAATTTTGACCTTATTAGATAGTTTTTTACTTCTGAGATTATAACTATTGTTACTACAGGTAAATAAATATTTACGAAATAGTCCATCAAATAAAAATTAAATCTTTTCTAGCTTTTTGTAGCATTTTTAATTTTTTGAAAATATAAAATAATACAGATATTTTTTATATAACCATGTAATGGATTCATCCGACGAAGAACTTCCCGAAGCCATTTTGAAGGCTGTAAATGAAATTAATTCCGAGCTGTTACCTACCAAATGACTTAAAACCGTCATCGTCATCTTTATGCGACCTGCAACCGATGCCATCCTCATCGACGTCATCTACCTTCCAGTTGAAACCAAATAACTTCACTGGACCGGCAATTTTGTACATTATTATGTTTGTTGGAATAAATAATTTTTGAAAAATGGGTTGGTAAACTCTTTTGTATATACGGTTGTAGAAAAAATAATGTTCCTAACTCATGCGTAAAGTGTCTTTCCCGCACTTGACCGCTTGCCCGAACTCCGCTCCGCGTAGTTCTGCGGTCACGTGCGGGAAAGTATCACTTTCCGCCCTTGTTAGGAAAATAACTATTTCTTGTATAAAACAAATTTTTTTTTCTTTCCGCCACCCATTTTTCCGCAAATATTTATCACCATGAAAATGTTTGCCAATTTTGAGCTTGCTTCAATACTTTCCACCCCCAAAATCTTCTTTTACTACTTTGATTGTATTCTATGTATAAATCACAATCAGGCGAAGGTAGAAATTGAAAGAAAAAAATTGTACGAATAAAATAATTTATTAAATAACTAATCAATCATACAGTTATGTATATAAAAAAATTTGACAAATTGTAGAGTGTTGGTTAAGGCAATTAAACGATATTTTTATCATAATTAGAGAAAGTCGGGCACAATGGTACAAGAGGCACATAGATACACAAGCATTTATTACAATAATCGATTTATATGATGACATTTCTAGAATGCTCCTATAAATGTTTAAACGCATCCGATGTACAGATTGTTAGTATTGGAGAGAGATAGAGCATTGGTTTACCACTTTTTATAACTCTCTACTACTCATCTTAGGATGACGTCACAATTAACCGTCATATTTTCTTGAAGGATAAACATTTCGTTATTCACATTAAAACTATTATCAGTACTATTTCTTCTTGTGATATAAAATACTCATTTATATAAAAAAGCGCTCGAAACTATTATTCTGCTACACAAGGAAACAAAACCTTTGTGCACCACGACAAAATGGCCAACGATACTCGAAATGATCTATTAAAATCAAACTTGTTATTTTCCTCCTTTGCCGTTCGACGTCATGGCGGCATCAGAATAGATTAAAGAGATGAAGAGTGGTATATCAATGTTTTTTCTCTCTTTATCAGCAGTTCAGGCTCACTTGAACAAGCTCCTATACCTCGCTCTCTCTATCTTTTATATTAATTCTATTATTCGATGTGATCGCATCGACAGGCAGTCAGCTAATAGTATTGGATATGTTGTGCTATGTGTTCACGATCTTCTGTAACATCCTGTGAATATCCACATATACAAGGTGTTTCAAATTAGGTGCGCACCATTGCTCACTTTTTTAATATTCTAGATACGAAGACGTTTAATATGCAAAGTAGTATTTTCACGCTGATTAAGATGGTGAAAACAGAAAAACAATTGCTTATACCGTTTTCGAGTAATTCGGACAAATAGAATATTTTTTAATAGAACACCCTGTATGTTTTTGGCTCAAACCTTTCTAAATTATTTGCAAAATATAAAAGCTCATATAAAACATACATAATACTAATACTTTGCTCTTTAACCGACTTCGTATCTAGACTATTAAAAAAGTTAGCAATAGTGCGTACTTAATTCGAAACACCCTGTATATCAAAGGCAAGTTAACAGTTTTAAATGGATTTAGTACATTTTTTTAATTAATTATTTATTTTATTTCGTGTTGACAAAACTCCTTTATTTTACCTCTCTTCTGATTGACAATAATCTTTATTAGGAGATAGAGATCGAAATAGGCCGAAAAAATCAATATTTTTACCAGGGCCGACCTAAGGCGTGTGCGACGTGAACGTGTACCTATTATTAAGGAATTAAGTTTTAAATCGTCGATAACCCTATTTATGTTAATAATAAAAATCTTAATTTGATTAATGCATTATTTTCACTTTATTAAACTTAGTCGAATTAAGTTTTCGTATATATATGTATATATATATATATATATATATATATATATATATATATATATATACATATATATATATAAATATTTTTTCAATTTGGGGTAGAACAAAAAGATATTTGGAATGGCATTATAAAAAACAGGTTTTGAATGCAACAACTGCGAATGTATATAATTTTACATGTACGTCGATATTTTTTGAATTTTTCCTAACAGCACGTAAAAAATTTTGGCACGTGTACCCCATCGGTTTTTTCACATGAGTTTTCCGACAGTCTTTATCGCTTCTGCCGGAGGTTTTCTGAACGGTTACATTTCTGCCACTGCTTTACCGCTCTTAGTTGAACTCTATAAAAACCTATAAAAAAATTTTCACGCGTGTACCCCATCGGTTTTTTAGGCACATTTGTTCGACGTGGAAACTCGGCTGGCATTTTCATATGCTTCCTATCCGAACAGGCAGAACAGCCATTTGGTAACGTCACAACTATTTTCTAGGGGTTTACGAACTCAAACGTCGTGTACTTTATCGGTACAGTTTAATGTAGCCAGCTCTGGGACTATAACCACAACAAAAAATGCTTTTTTGATACGGTTTTACAAACTGAATTGTTTTTCGTCGATGCAGTCAGCAATAATTTCATGTTGCAGAGTAGAGTCTGTTGTTTTTTAAATCGTAACCTAATGCTCTCACTAAGTGTATCTAACAGAGAAGTAGAACGTTTCCAAAAAATAGGATAGTTGCGAATCATATTCAAGATGAACACCTCCTTCTCCTATTTTAGGTGTTAGTTTTCTTTTGCGTTCAACTGTTGGCCTCTCAAAGCCATGTCTTTCACAAAAATCAAATGCTTCAGTAAAAAACTTTTGGAATTCTTCTTCGTGTATTTTACCATTTATGGACATAACTACGCTGTCAGCCACCTGAACTACTTCATGAATAGATCCATTATGATTCTGTTTGTACTATGAAAAAATTTAATTTTTTCATAAAAGAGGTTCAATATTCAATACAAAAATGAACTCAATTTTGGTAATACGTGTGATCAATCCGTGAGCATCTCTGCCAGTTTTTGAGTCAGTTGCTTCAATATTGCCCAGAGTGTGCAGTAAGTGTTGTTGAAGAGATCGCAAGTTTTTATATTTGCTGCTAAACCTTGTGTGACTTAGTGCTCCCAAAGACAAATCCTTATTTGTTACCTCCTTGAATGCATATGCTGCACTATTTACTGTGACACAAAAATACAACAAAATCTGGAAATCATGTTTCTCATTAAATTCATTGAGCCAATGCAGTTAAGTTGGTCGGGTCATTTACAAAGAATGGAAGATTTAAGACTAGTGAAGAGAGTTCGGGAAGTAAAATCAGGCAAAAACAAAAAAAGAGGAAGACCTAAAGCGACATGAGACAAAGTAATAGGATCTATACTTGAGAAAAAAAGGGACAACGTGGTGGGGAACAAAAATAACAGTATTTAATAAAAATAATGAACAAAATTTGATGATAGTACTTAAATGTAATTTTAGATTTTTTTGTTTCTATTTTTTTTTAGTTTTATTTTAATTGAAGGAAAGAAAGTTTTAGCAATTCTGTTCTAAAGACTAAAAATATTACACTTGGTAAAGTAACAAGTAATTTGTAAGAGTGATTATAAATAAAAATTATAATTTAAACAATTTCATTCAACTTTACCCCACCATATGTATCTAAGTGCCCTGTTGGTAGAGTAGAATGATCCAAAATCATTAAAATTACGACTAATACATTTGTCTAAACTTTTAGTGGAAAATAAATAAAAAATATTTTGTTTCTTCACATATAATTACATTTAAAAATTTTATGATTTAATATGCCCTACATGCCTAGTCGAGATGTTGTAGTTTCATTGCCTATAACTATTTCAAACCGTAAAGTAGATGAATTTATATACGTCAAACTATAATTTTTAAAAAAATGCAAAGATCGTAAATTACATTAATCAAAAATATGAATTAGCTATCGTAAGTACGAACAAGCCACAGCTTAACTAAGCCAAGATATCAGCTGCTTTCCATTTACATTTAAGTGAACTGAGTCACTCAATTACGTGAGAATCTTATACTCAGATAATGACTTCACTGCCCAGTGAATAAAAGGAATGCGTAATGTGAGTTGATATTCTAAATAATCACATAAAATTTACCAATATCATTGGTCTATCGTCTGATACTCGCAGCGAAAGAAACGACACCATTTAA
This sequence comes from Diorhabda sublineata, assembly GCF_026230105.1. Classification (NCBI taxonomy): domain Eukaryota; kingdom Metazoa; phylum Arthropoda; class Insecta; order Coleoptera; family Chrysomelidae; genus Diorhabda; species Diorhabda sublineata. The sequence continues at coordinate 19,550,931 of NC_079475.1, forward strand.
TATTTAGTACTTTCTTGCTTATTTTGATGGCAAAATCTGACGTGATGTCTTCAACATCACTTTCAATCTGAGTTCACAAAAATCACTAAAGCACACGATCTCAAACTTATACAGATTGCTAATAAAAACTCAGTTAAGTCTCACTTGTGAGATTGAAAAGAAAATTGCACTGAACTGAGTTAAGACCTCACAAGTGAGAATAATCTGAAATTTCATGTAGATGGAAAGTAGCTATTATATTAATCTGGTTGAAAACTGCATCTTTGGAATATTGAATTCAAGCACTGAAAATCTTGTATACATTGTATGATGTTGTCAAGTTTGTCTTGTTCGTAATCCCACCTTTCTCCGCTCAGTTTTTCATAATTTGTTGTCTAACATCTTCAATTTCATTAATTATTGTGGATCAGAAGTCATTTCTGTTGCATATTCAATCCTAAAACCAAAAATGAATTTGTGCATTCCCTTTCCCTTTCTTGTTAGCAAAAGTTTATACCCTTTTCTTCGCTCTAGGCGCAAATGAAATCAGAATTTGTTTATAAAACATATTCAACAAAAGATACGAAATGGTAAGTTAAACAATTTTAATATAACACTAAAATATGTCCATGATTTTAAATCAAAATAACCTCAAATTCCATGCTCTTTACAAAGGTTGGCAGCATTGTTCGAATGTGAATTTATATTCGCTCTTTATGTAACCTTGTCGCATGTGGCAAGTTGAGTTTTTATTTTGACCAGAGTCGTCAAATATTTAGTTCAGGACGTTTTTCGTTCTTATTTAAGTCTAAAAACATAAATTAAAAACAACAAAGCTATTTACATATGTACCACAGTCGTTATAAATACTATTCGATATTACTAATCGATTATCATTCCCCATGGGTGTTCTATGTGACCGTATTGAATAGCCGAAAGGTAACTCCTCAATTTTCGGTAAATGGGATTCTCCTGTTGCATGGTGGGTATGGTGATGGTATCGCCGAGAAATTCGATAGATGCTACAGGGGTTATTATACAAGCAGTACCCGCACCAAACATCTCTAAAAGCTGCAAAAAATAACAAATTAGAATACAGTAGAATCTTACGAATCCATCCCTAAGAAAATCGAAGGGTGTCGGAAAGTTCGTTTTAAGGTACATTTCTAATGCATTTCGCGGACGATTTTCACATAAAATTGGCTCATTTCTAATAAACCGACGACTTTGCGTACAACGTTTGCACATGCGCCTTTATCACCTCTTTTTTGTTTTTTGAGATTTTTGATCGGGTCCCCTTTTGATTTAATATGGATACAATAATGAACGACGAATTCCATCTCCAGTGTGTATCCAATTGAAAAACACTTTACGATCAATCAGATAAAGGGTATAAATCTGTATTACAAAAAGAAAAATTGGTCAATTAGCGCATGTGTCATGCAGGTCACGAAATGCACAATCTTGTAGTTTGCTACCCCTGTGGGCCGCGTTAGCATGGTTTTTACCCTCAATTGCATTAGAAATGCACCCTTATTGAATCATATAGGAAAAAAATAATAAATCGAATAAGTTATTTCATAGAGGGAATAAAATATATTTATATTCTTCTTTTTTTAAATAACTATTACATGTATAACTAATAATAATGGAATGAACATAAAAGTTGTACAGTCAATAGAATGTCAAACGGATCTACAACAAAAATCGTGTCACACCGATCTATATTTATAGTTTACTTGGCATTTAGCGGTCGCGTAGAGAGTAATTTTGTAATTTCGAAAATAGTTGTCCAGATGAGAACTCTACATGGCCGAAGTTTGGAGACCTTCTGATGAATCAACATTGCTGATTTCGGTTGATTGTAAGAAGATCTACCTAATAGCATCACAGAATTTCACAATAATCCTTAATTGATGTTCATTTTTTGTAGCTGTAGTTTATGTTAACAAATTTATCCTCATGCTTCCTAGAAGTATAATGTGTTTGCTAATTTTTTTCGGTTCGTGTATGGCAGTTATAAACTTGGATTTGAAATTGGCGCAGTCAACCTTATCAAACATATATGGGGAAAAATAGAGACAAATCGGTCAATATTTATGATTTATTAGCAGCCAATTTAAGAAGAACAAACTGTATTAGTTCACCCTTTTTCGAACTAGGTCTATAAATCAGTCCATTTACTGTGAAAAGGAAATTTGTTTCTTTTACTAAGTGGGGACTGTATTCTGGAAATCGCTACTTAGAGCACAGGTAGTAGTAGTTGATAATACTTTGTGCATTATTAGTGAGAGAATTTCGAATTTTCAGATAAATGCTTCATTGACAAAAAATCTTACAATTTGTAGACAAAAGTTTGTAGAAACTAAAAAACAAACATAAAAATAACTAAAAAAAGATAGAAATAAAATAAAATTTCAATATACAGAATAAAACCACAATGAGTAACAAAATTATAGGTAATAGTAATAGTTAATAATTAGTATATAAGTCCATAGCAAAATGAAATCAGTATGCAGCAGGCCCGGAATTAAATATTATTATTTATTAGAATAGAAGTCGTTTACAAAGTAGAATGTATTTTCCAGTAAATATGCCCTCAAATGATTGCGAAATGCGGAAAAGATGATATCGATTTCAATTGGCAAGTAATTATGCATTTATTTGCATTGTAAAATATTGAGCCATTAACTAATTCTGAACGTGGAGTAGGTAAGTAAAGGTCGTACTTCGCGTTCCTAAGTGGATACCATTGCAACGATCTTTCTGAAATTGGAGAAGAGTGTTTACGAATTAGGCAATTAGGTAAAGAGGAATAAAGAAGGAAGAGTCAGAATTTTTAATCTTTTAAAGAAGTACCTGTAGTGACCCTACTGTTTAGTCCAAGTAAATATCTAACAGTTCTCTTTTGTAGTTTAAAGATTCACTCAAATTGAGTCGCCCACTCGTACTCCAGAAGGGAAGGGCAAATCGGAGATGCGACTCATTATAAACTGTTAAGGAGGTGGATAAGTTCAGTTCTTTTGAATTAGATCCCAGCGCAAAACAGGAGGAACTTAATTTCTTAGATAAGGCGGTAATATGTAACTCCCATTTCAAGGCCCAAGAATTTTACAGATTCAACGACGTCAAGGGTGGTGTTATTTAACTAACTAACTAGCTTCAGTTTTAGAAACGTTGTGTTACAGAAGATTAGAATCGCACCATGATTTAAGGGTGATAAGGTCACTAGATATGATCCTATGAAGTGCCGTGAGATCAGGGTTGCTCTAAGAGAAACTGTCGTCTGCAAACAGATATATTTTACCACTCATGTCTAGATAGGCTAAATCATTTATAAACAGGAGAAACAAAATAGGACCTTGTACTGAGCCTTGAGGCACTCCACATTCTATTTGCTTGCAAGAACACATCGTTGTATCAACTCTTGCAAGTTGACTTCTGTTTGTAAGGTATAACTCAAACCATGCGAGAGGGGTTCCTGAAACCGTAGTACTGCAGTTTGTTAATTAAAATATTATAATTGACACAATAGAAAGCCTTAGAAAAATAACAAAAAGTTGTTGTAGTGGAGTGATGGCTGTTTAGGCTGGAGTAGACATTATTTAGGAGGGAGACTATAGCATCATTTGTGCATGTGTTATTTCAAAATTCAAATTGATGGGTAGTAAGTATTTTATATTTAAACCAAAATGATAAAAGCCTCTTTTTGACCAATGCTTGATTTTTATCTCCTCCTTTATGCAGAGATATAATTATAGCTGTCTTAAAGCAATTAGGAAAAGGGTCATTTTGCAATGAAACATTAGTTAAAGTGGCAAGGGGATTTAATAATTTAAAACAACGAACATAAAGAAAAAAGTATGTAAGTTAGCATTTCGAGAAAATCAATATAATTACAACCAGGAAATGCTTGATAACGATGTATATCATTACATTTCTTAATTTTTTCTCTGCTTTTTCTCCTCTGAAGATTGCTAATAGTTATTTATGCAACAAGAAAGTGAAGTAATATTTTTTTTCACGAGTAGGACGGTTCGACGGGTCGAAGGCGAGTCCGACAATTTCTAAGAGTGAAAAGTTACTTTACTCAGGAGTTTCATACAAAATTTTTTCTACGTCGATAGACAAAAAAAATTTGACAAAACTTTTATCAATTTTTATTTTGTAATCGTACTTATTGAATTGTTGTTAGGATCGTGAACATTTACAATGTTGCTTGAAGTCGAACTATTGGTTCCCGTTAAAATTTTCACTGTGGAATCCATTCGCTCCGAAGAGCGTCGAAATGTATGCCCAGTGCATTTTTTTTGGATTACGTAAATTCAAATATGTTGCGATAAATGAAGGAATTTTTGAAAAGGTACAACTAGGATTTTACATTTTCCATTTATATACTGCAAAAAGGAATGATTGGTTTTGACATTTGTGGGTCGTTGGTTTTTATATTTTTTATAAAGTTTAAGTTTAATTTATTGTCACATATCACACACATATCAGTGGTAATTAAAACATTTCCGGTATTATTAATATCGTCATATTTCATTTTATATAATTGTTCTCTTCGCAGAGCTCCTGAGATTTCGAATATTAAAGCAACTTAAAAGATGTTATGAATAATATCTAAGCTTACGTTAAAATTTTTTGCCTTTTAGTTTTGAATAAGACGACCAAAGTGTTGAAGACTTTCACATTTTGGATTTAGTTTCAAAGTAAGCTCTTTCTGTGAAACTGTTTATGCCTTTTTTAGTACGCTACTCCATAAAACTATTTTATAATTATATTCCTGTTCCCTGGATTTCTCAAGAAGATTCATAGTCGCTGCAGTTGCAACATCATCTGGTGTGCAGTTTAAACTTTCTTCACAATTTTATAATTGCGTTAGAAAATGACACGTTACGGCACCTTTTTTTAACGCAAAAGCGAGAAAAAATGAACCGATACGGTACCTTTTTCACGTTCTTTTAACCAATTCAGAAATTACATTCTTTATGAATGCAAATAAATGAAAAAATATATTATATCAGATGTAAAAAAAAAGGATTTTTTCGTTTTTCAGTTCATCAAGGTACTAATACGCTTCTAAAATGCGTAGTTTATTTTATATTGTTTCGAATTTGTATTGTACAAATTTGGTTATACTTGAAAACATACTCAGAATATAAATTTCAGGAAGTTTATTTAAACCGGCGCATATTGTTGCTCAAATACCACGCACACTCTTCTAAGCATCAACTCGCCCACTATTAAGAAACGTGCGAGCCTTGAGTCGAGGCAAGTTTTCGTCTGTTTTCTCGTGCTCAGTGCTTTTCTTTCGTTTCAAAAAACTGAGAGCAAGGTAAGTTCTGTTTACATATCTTAATGCACATTCACTGGAATGCAAATAAGTTAAATTTTTCCTATGTTTATTGTTTAATGATATGAAGCCTATTAATATTAATTTCGAAATAAATGAGTGTGGATTTTGTAAACAAACGTTTATTCGACAAATTGAACGCGCACTATTTGTTTTCCTATGTTGGTAATATTGTAACAATTGCGAATTCATAAATCCTTAAATAGAATCGAATTAGGCAACAATCCAAACCGATTTGAATTAGTGCGTCAACTTTTTGAAAACAAATGAATTAATTAACTAATTGGAAACAATTAAAATTTACTTACTCGTCCTTGTTTTTGGAGATTTACTAATTCCCTCATCGTTACCATCCGTTCTTCTACTCTAAATTCCTTCCATTGCCTTCCCAATGCAAGTATGGAGTCTCTTATTACACCAGGAAGAATTAATTCGTTTAATGGCGGAGTTGCCAAAACTTTTTCTGGAAAAAATATGAATATTAACTAAACTATGGATCACAACAATTAATTTTCCTACGGTGCCGGCGCCAAATTTAGATTGTGAATTGGTTTTGAAAATAAATGTGACAATTTGTCGAAACTACTTTCATTTAGTTGAAAGCGATATCAAAAAATTATAATATATATTGTATATTTTCATAGTCCGCAGTTATTCTTATAATTTGTACAATGTTTTTATATTGAAATAATTTTAAATGTCTACACACGTGCTTATATGTTCAATGCTACATATTCAATTTTCGTGAATTGATAAGTTTATATATCATTATAAACGTGTTGTTAGTTTAGGTTAGGTTTTTTTAAGTTAGATTAAGTAGAGTTAAGTAGAGATTATAATTGCTCATAATACTAACCTAACCTAACCTTAGCTTATCTGACCTAACCAATCAATACAATTGGAAGAGCTTCATTACGATACTATTTGGAGTTATTTGAAGTAGGATTTTCGCGGATTCACAACCTGCAATAACTTCGAAACTCTACGCTAATTCGTCACAATTTATGACCAAAACGAAATAAGGTTTCAAACAAAAAATCCTATTTTAGTTCGACAAATATGTCAAAGGAATATTACAAGCAAAGATTCAGATGGATATTACCCGAATATTTGCGATTGCACCCTGACCGTCATTTATTATAATGACTTATACTACTTATACTCACTAATAAAATTCGTGTCCTTGTACTTAGAGATATATAGAGGCAAAAGTACTAGAGATAAATAGATAAAATTTACATATGAAAGTACTATCTGCGAAGTGATTGGCGAATAGCTCTTCAGTAACTCGGCTCAGAAACCTCAGCCCTTGTATCTGTCATATACAAGGCATGTACTGGAGTGTTAAAGGGAATATCTCTATGGTTCGAAAAAAATTTCGACCCTAGAATTAACAGCAACACCGAAATCAGTCTCGCTTATCATTAGATTGTATTGGACTAAGTCTGTTCATCACCTTATAGATTACTTTCACATAGTAATAATTCACCATCGTTAAATACTTCTTACCTCCATTAGAATCTTTATAATAAAGGAAAATGTTCATAGTTCCCACTTCTGTAATGTAGTTCTCCGGTCCATATAACCACAAAACTTGCTGCAAGCCTCTTTTCTGAGCATCACTTTGAACTCTAATTGTCGGTGCGTAATTTGAACCTAATTTACTGTTTCCACAACCACCGGGCCAAGCTCGAGCGTATCTTGGGTCTGCATACAAAGCGACGGAATCATTTTGCCCTTCTGCCCAGTAAGATCCCACAGGGCACATTATGACGTAAAGTAATGAAGACTCACTTTTCGCTACTCCGAGAGTTCCCTGAAATCAAATATATCTTGATAAATACAGTTTTTAAGAAAATTAAAGTTTCAATTAAAATATTTTTTTTGCCTTTTGTCTGCACCTTCTGGCAATAGAGAATTTTAACGTGGTTTTTATACTTGTTTTTTGGACTTGAATTTCTGATACTTATTGTCATTAAATAAGAAGATATTGGAAGAAATTCCAATTCCAATTCCTTTTTTTAAATTCATAGCTCCATCATTTTTTGAGTTAAAATGCCAAAATTTAGAGCAAAAAGTAGGGATTGCCTAGAAAAATTGAGCGAGCCAGGCAAGTAAAATAACATTACCCTACAATGGATTCCGGAACACACTGGAGCAAAGGGAAATGAAATAGCTTATAAACTCGTTAAAGCGGCAAGCCCTCCATAGGACCTGAGCCTTTCTGTGGTATCAGCTACAGAACAATGGAAAAAGCACTAGAAAAGAAGGTGCAGAACGGCAAAGACTCTTCTGGGAAACTATAATCAGAGTAGATCTGCAGAATGTATTAAGTAAGAAAAATCTACGAAAACTAACAGGAGTTCTATCAGGGCACTGTCGCCTCAACAAACACCTGAAGACGCTAGACCTAGCAGATAATGCGGCGTGCAGATTTTGTTGCACAGAGGGCGAAACCTCTATCCACATTCTCTCGAAGTGTGAAACTCCAGAGCACTACACCTGGGTGCGTATGAAATAGAAGACGAAGAACTCTGTAATTAAAGCCATCCCACATTCGAGACGTTTTAAAAGGAATGGGATTGATGGATCAGCTCTAAACACTTGGTTCTCGAGTATCGCAGCGAGAAAGGGGGACACAATGGATCCTTTGGGTCGCAGTATATATTAAACCCCAAATTTATACATACATACATACAGGGATTATAATATACTTAATATGTGCAAAAGCCACCTGCTACCGGATTATTAGTTTATTTAAAATCAATATTCAGTTTACAGTACGTTTTTTGTTTTGGGAGGCCTACATGCGTAACTGTAAGTCGGACTATATATTAGGGAAAAGTTTTGTAAAGTCTACAAAAATTTTAACACCAATTATATTGGTCTTCATTCAGATATCCTTGTCTTCTTTGTCGTAATTTTTTCAGGTGTTCCAAGTTAATCAAAGCATCATCTATAAGTTTTTCATTGAATATTTCTGTCACCCATATATACTTAACGTAATTCGAATAAGTTACCCCTAAAAACAACCCAAAAATTCGAACGGATAAATTAGTTTTCGAGAAAACAATATGTCTGACATTGAATATGTTTGATTTGAAAGTAATGCTCGGTAGGGGTAGTACAGATTTATCGATGAGATGGGGTTGAATTTACCACTGGTTCGAACTTGATGGGGTATTGAGATTTAAGAAGCGTGTTATGTGAGAGATAAATACAGAGGTCAGCACTCACTATCGTGGCAAATTTCTTTGTGGTTAACAGGTCTAAGGTCTTTTGACATATTTAATTGAAAAAATACCGTAGCAAGGATATTTGATTATCATACATAAGCATTTGTTTTGTACCACCAGCAGAGTTGAAGTTGTGTGAAGTAGACTGAGGCTCCGCATATTAATTTGTATATTATAATATGAGCCTTATTTCCTATAGAAAGTATGCTGTTTTCCATATTTATTGGCTTCTCATCTATTGCGGATGATAGCGTCCTTCCGACCTCTGTGGTGAATCACTCTGCTTTTTTTTGTTCACTCCCCAGCCTATCATCTTCTTCGTCGCTTCTCTAACTATCCTACTCCACTTTTTTCTATCTTCTACGATTTTTCTTCAGTTCCTCAGCATCCTCCGCTTCAATATCCTGCATTACTTATTATTCCCAGCATGCTTTAGACTGGCCTCTTAGCCGTCCTATGGCTGGCTTCTACTATTTCACCTCAATTTTAATCTTGTGATTCATTAACCTTCTCAGCTATCCTCTGTCTGTCGTGACCGGCCTCAGTATCTTCTTTAACATCTTTTTCTCCGATATTTTAAGATCCTCTTCGGCCGTCATTGACCGGCACATGGTTTCGGTCCTATATGTTATAAATGGTCTAATTCCTGTTCTGTACATTCTCAAATTTATGCGCGTGCTCAGCTTTTCACTCCTGTAAAACATTCAGAACACTCTATTCGCCGCTCTGATTCTCTCCGCTACATCTATGTTTCTATTATTTACTTATTGTTACATCCAAATACTTGCAATCTTTCACTTTTTGGAATAGATATCCTCCCAGAATGATATCCTTATAATTATTTGTCCTTCTCTTGGTTACCAATATGTGTTTTGTTTTTTGAGTATTCACCTCCAACTGGCCTTTTTCATCAACTATATTATAAGTTTCTCCAGGCTTCTCTTATCCCTTGCCATTAGCATATTCTATTTTCTGCGTAATCTTTTGGGATATTTTTCTTCTTTCTATTATCTACTACTCTGTCTATTGCAATGTTGAACAGAGCTGTTGAGAGAGCGTCTCTCTGCCTAACACCTCTTTCTATTGGAACTACCTTTGTTACAACTAACTCCGTCAAAATTTTGGCCTTAAATCGTCATCCTTTATAATTTAGTAATTTTTTTACCATCGCCTACTTTAAGAGTTTCTTGGTGACGCTATCAAAAACTTTTTTAAAGTCTACAAACATTAGGCGCAGGTCCATATCGTAATAAAAGCACTTTTCTACTTTTTGTGACATCACTTGCACTGCATCTGTTCTCGATCTCCCGGTTCTGATAAGCTGCTAAAAGTATCATGTTCTTTTTTTAATGTATCCTAATAGCCTATCTCTAATGAGAGGGCTCAGAATTTTATAAGTATCTCATCGTACTTGTTAAAGGTAATCTTCTTCTCTTCGATATAAAGTTGCAATTGCAATGAGCAATGAAATTAAATTTAGCCTTGCTAAACATAACATTAAATCGGCATAGATAAAAAGACAGACAATGATAATGAAACAAAATTGAAAAATTTACTATTAGGATGAGACATGGGAAAATACGCTTTAAAAAGTATATTGATACAATCATCAAAGGAAGTTGAATTGCTGTAAGAAGATAATTGGATACAATGATACGTAGAGCTTGCTACATTTGAGTTTTGATCGAGGGCAATTTACCTTTATCCAAAGTTGCATCCCTGAGAAGTTATAGGACCAACAAATTTTTAAAAAAATCAATTTCTCTGCAGCCTTGATATATAAATTCATAGCCTATTCTTGACTTTTTGTGAGTTTTTAAATAAAATTGTTAAAAACATGTCTTAGGGCAGTGGTTTCTAGTCTGCATAATTCAAGAGATATGGGTAGAGATATACAGTATTTGAAGTTATTACAAGAGTTGTAAATTTTATTCAAAATAGCCCATTGAGAGGAAGGCATTTCGCAAAATTTGTGATGACATGGTTTCAGAATATAGATCACTTCTATGTTATTGTAAGGCCCGTTGACTGTCTCGTGCCCAAAGTACTTCAAAGGGTGTTTGAGCTAAAAGAAGAGATCGCCATATTTCTTCCTGATAATAATAGAGATGAAGCAAATTTGTTTTATGAGACGAAATTCTTTGTAAAACTTGCGTATATTATGAGTTGATTATTTATGAAATTACATTTTTAGGAAAATTAAGAGGGCAACATTTTTTTAAAAGAGGGCGCAAGTACAAAAAGGTTGGAAATCACCGTCTTAGGGTATTCTACATTTCCTTTAAAGGACAAAGTTCTCTAGATCCCCGAGTATGCAGTTTAATATTGAGAAAAAATATTACAATGATCACGTTTTACGACGGGGTCAAACCACAGCTCTAACCAATCTACGTTCATATTCTAATTTTTTGTTTGTTAGACTCCAGTTGATTGTGTTATGAAAAACTGAAAAATTAGTACTCACATCAATGGCGATGAACGTAGGTCTTATATACAAACTGGCCTTCTCACTATGCGGTACCCATTCTTGATCTATTTGTATTAATCTGGTAATACATTTAATCAGTTCGTCACAGTTGAAAGTTGGTAATCCGACCATTTCGGCGGATTTATTCATACGTATCATATTTAGGTCCGGTCGAAACCATCTCAATTTGCCATCTACACCTCTATACACTTTTGTTCCTTCAAATAGCTGAAACAAAGTTACTTCTTCAAATAGAAATTTACTCCTAAAAACTAGAAAGTAGATTTTGAAAGTAAAATAATAAGTTTCTTAGTGGGTTGGAATTTTTGGTACAAAACTTTTAATCTCCATCAGAAATAAATAAACAATATGTGTGTCCTGATGTTCAGATTATGAAATTTCGTTTAAGAATGCGGGCGCTTTCAATGTCATAGTTTTTCTAAAATAATTCCAATAAAATCAGTTTTTCAATTATTAAGAAGTATTGTTTACTGCTGAAAAAACTCATGATTTTCCAATTCCATGTGACTTGAAACGATCAACTCGAGATTATAAATTCTTAATTTAGATAGTAAATCGCCAGTGTGAAGAGGATTAATACAATGGTCTAATATACCAAGCTAGTCGATACAGGGGAGAGTTCCGAGGGGTGAAAGTGATCAATTTGTCGGGAAGATAAGCGATCGATAATATGCCTGACAATTTGTCAAGATATAGTACTTTGCATAACTAAAAAGAGTACCAAAGGGCTAACATGTCAGTGGATACAAAGGGGTGGCAGACAAGGGTAACTTTCGGTGGTTTTGAATTGTATTAATTGTTGTACAAATTTTTAAATTCATGGGATTCAAATTTCAATATTCAAAGTGACTACAAGAATTAATAAAATTCAAAACCACCGAAAATCATTATTAATTATTTCCCAGACGATAAATACATAAATATTTGTAAGTTCAGAAAATATATTAAAATTAGTCCACTTTGGTGTTTCATTTCCACGTTCCCAATAACAAAAGGGGTAATAATATAGGGCGCAAAGATTCCGTTACAATTATAAATATTTTTATATAGACTTAAAGAAAAGTCAAAACGTCAATTTTTCACCAATCTCTTAAAAATTATTGAGAAAATCAAATTTTAAAACACAAGAACATATATATATATATATATATATATATATATATATATATATATATATATATATATATATATATATATATATATATATATATATATATATACATGCATCTAAATGTTCTTGATTTTAGATCTCTTCTGTTTTAAAATTAGTTTTATGGTTCTTAAAAGAAAGATAAATTTTGACGTTTCGACTTTTCTTTAAGTCTTTATCAAAATATGATATGCACACTGACAATTTGCTTATTTATATCAATCTATAGATCACCTTCATCATGAATATCAAAATAAGGATAAAATCAACTTAGAGCTTTGTTCCAATAAAAAAAATAAAAAATAAAATTAATTTTTCCTTGGTTTGCACATCTCAAATTGGTTGGAATACGAAAGCAATTTGGTTCTCAAAATATTTAAACTTCAATTCGTGTCATCCTATGGCACAAAAAAGATCAGTGATAATAAGTTTGGCTGATAGATCTATCCAACTATCAGATCCTGAATTTAGATGCTTAGCTATTCAAAAAGCAAAAACTGCATTGAAAGAAAGTAATTATCCGGAAAAAATGATAAATAACAAATTCAAGAAAAGGATAAACAGATACTACAATCAATTTAAAAATAAAATAGAAACGAAACATCAAAATATGAAACATTTTTTCTCACCATATGTACAAAGACTTTTCCAGCAATTATCGAATTATGTCATAGAGGACGTAATACATTATCCAAATATTTCACTAAATTAAAATCTAAAACACCAAAAAACAAAAGAAGTAATATTATATAGCAAGTGCCTTGTACTAATTATGACGCTGTCTACATAGGGCAAACATCTCAGTATTTAGAAAATAGACTAAGAGGTCATCAATACGATAAAAAAATAGAACTGCATCAACAAACCATGAAATATCAAAAAAACATAAATTCAATTATAAAGACTCAAAAATTCTTGAAAAGGAATCTAATACACGAAAAAGAGAATTTTTAGAAATGGTTCACATTCATAAGAACGAAAAAGCTATAAATGATAAAAAAGTTCTAAATAATTTAAGTAAAATTTATAGCTCTATTTTGTAAATTCTAATAAATTTAATATATTCAAGATGTGGAAACCAAGGAAAAATTAATTTTTCTTAATGGAAAAAAGTTGATTTTATCCTTATTTTGATATTCATGATGAAGGTGATCTATAGATCAATATAAATACGCAAATTGTCAGTGCCAATATCATATTTTGATAAAGACTTTCTTTTAAGAACTATCAAAAAAACTAATTTTAAAACAGAAGAAACCTAAAATCAAGAACATTTAGTTTAGATTTATTAATATATCAATAGGTCTAACAAATAGGAAATTGAAGAAATTTCTTATTTGTATATATACATATTATGGGTATATCGAAGCATTGTTTATATAAATATGAAAAAAACAAACAAATTGAGACCATATAAGTCAAAATCGAACGAGTAGTACCGAAGTACGAGAGCCCTATACGATGTCAATGCTCTAGGTGAAACATTTGACCCTGCATAGCAGCCCTTTGTATCTACCAGGGTGTCAGCCCTTTTGGATTTGTACTACTAAGAGATCAACCATTCTTTAGTAAAAAAGGCTGACATATTACTGATCTTTTTTTCCCAAAATTTGACCCTCTTTACCCTTGTCTGCCACTGTCCATGTATCCACTGACGCGTCCGCCCTTTGGTATTCTTTTTAGTTATTCCACGTACTATATCTTGACAAATTGTCAGGCATATTATCGATCGTTTATTTATCACGAAAAATTGACCACTTTCACTCCTCAGAACTACTCCCTGTATCCACTAGGGTGTCAGCCGGCTTCGGAATTAACTAACGACACCAAATGAATGGTTTACGATGGTGAAACTCCATATTACCGATTATTGTGAAATTCCGGCTGTAGTTCTTCTACTATAAGGTGGCAACCTTCTTAGAAATCCTAAGATATGCACTCGCGTGTGTCATTTGTTACATTAGTGGTATTACAATATTATTATTTGAAAGCTTCAGAAAAATCGAAATTTTTGTGAAATTCAGTATTTGAACTCAACTTTAACATTTATAAAATGTCCTATATCCATTTTTTCGGGACAGTCTGTATGATATTAAAGTGATATAATTATAAAGAAGATAAAAACTAGTCAATAATCTAGCTACTATATACTACTGGTATATATTGAAAATCGGGTTCTCAATAAGTTCATTGTACTGACCTTGAGTGCAATAAGAAAAGTACACAAAAACAATTAATTTAGAAATATATAAATGCAACAGTCGTTTGTAGTCAAATAATCAATATTATTTCGAATAAACTTTTCCAGTTCAATTGCACTCTAAGTTTAACTACAATAAACAAGATTCGATTTAATTTATTGATTAAAATGTGTACATATGTATCTCTTATTTGTGTAAAATAGATGAAGACAATATTTTTCTACCAAACCGTTCGTAAACAGACAATATTGGAGACTAATTTTATCAGCAAAAAGTACATAATTTCCTTACACTATAAAATTTCATGTACATTACAGATTTGTTCCAACCTGCTAGTTTGGACCGTTATTGGAACGGTTATTCTTCTTCTCATGCCGTCTTTTTATTGAAAGTTGGCGACCATGTTTTTAAATGCGTCTCTGACCCTCGCAACATGAAACAAATCTCCGACACTGAGATTTGTCCACTCTCTTATGTTTCGGAGCCAGGATTTCTTCTTCCTGTCGATGCCTTCCATTCTCTCTACTCTGCCCTGTTCTGTAGCAGTAGGTATTTGTCTTTGCTTAAGATGTTGTAAGATGTTTTTTAATCTTAATAATTGTCAACAGCTTTCTTTTGCGACCAATACGTCTTAGTACTTTGTCGTTGGTGATTCTGTCAGTCCAGGGTATCTTTAGGATGCGTCTATAGAGCCACTTCTCAAATGCCACAAGTTTTTCTATCATTTGAGCTTTCAAGATTCAAGTTTCCACTCCGTACAGCAGTAATGACCACACATAACATTCTATGAATCCTATTCTGTTTGCGGAGGTTAAGATTTCTGCTTGCAAACTTTGAGGAGTACTTGACAAATGCTTCTCGAGCCATTTCAATTCTGATCTTGATTTCTTCGTCTGGATTCATTCGAGCGTTTATGATTGAACCAAGATACTTATATTTTTGCACCTATTCTATTTGTTTTCCATTCAGTGTGGGAATAGGGTAAATATTAATATTTTGGTTTTTACTTATAAACATGAATTTAGTTTTTTAATATTTATAGTGAGTCCTACATTTTCACATTCTCGGTTGACTCTTTCGAATAGAATTTGAAGATCTTCTTAGCTTTGAGTCATTATAGCAGTATCATCGGCGAATTTTGAGGTGTGCTACGTTCCCGTAGCCGTAGTTCCATTGAAAACACAAACTTCACGCAAACTTTACATTAACATCAAAAAAGGTTGTAGGTTGTATATCAATTTAAGAAAAAAGCTTAAGACTATAGGTATGACAGAGAACGGCAACTGCATATTGCGTAAGCTAGTCATGGAAACAGCAGAGCATCTACTCTGCGAATATCTTGCCGATTTATTCAAATTGTTAAGTACCTCGAAGGAGTATAACTAACATCTTAGGAAGTGGGACAAAAATCCAGTAAAATATCCTACTTTGGAAGGAGCATACGTATTTTGAAAGCAAATGTAGAGGCAAAATTCTTGTAGAGCAGAGTGGCTGGGAAGCCAAAACGTCTCATTCATCAGTCTATGATCTATGAAAATGTTACCGATTCTTTGAATACCCAAATTCGGTTAAAATTTGATCAGATTATGTATAATACCCTAACCCAATAAGACAAGTCAAGTAAATACATTCGAGCAAGCAGAATAGATGATGAGTTTATTTGTAGAAAAAAAGTGGAGTTGAAATCTTGCTAACCAATGATGGTTGATATAATGCTTATAAAATAATAAAATCAGTAGTTAAACGTGGTTTCAATAATCCGACAACCGTACTCGAACAAACGCCAGAATATTAAGACATCTATCTGTTTACTGACCGCCCTTAAATACTGAAAAATTGTATTGTATGAAAGGTTATAATTATCTATGGTCGTTAAAGTCACATCTATACAAAATAAAGTACGTAATTTGATACCTTAATAGAACTCAATTGTCCAAGGGACACCCGGAATCAATCATTTATGATGTGGGTTCCCATTAAGATCATGTACCATAAATTTTAATGAATACAATAAACCTTAGAATTTAGTAGCTAAATTTATTTATTCTTCACAGTTACATTAATATAAAACAGAAATTTGTTAATCCGTGAGGATACGTCAATGGAGGGTAAAAATAAGGAACATTATTATATCCTTCAACTGAATGTGACTAACAGATCCCAATGGTTCTCACTGGGAGTGAATTAAATTACATACACGAGGTTGTACGTTTGTTTGGGTTACATTTTTGCAATGTTTTTAAATTTAAATAAATTTTAATGGGAAATTATTATGTCAAAACAAAGCATAACACGTTAGTTTATACAGACATTTCAAATTGCTGTCCACTACAAGTTATCCCAGATTATGGAAATTATTTTGGGGGGTAAATATGATGGTGACAAATTTTCAAACCAGATGTCATAAGGTATGCGTAAATATTCCTTGCAGAAATTGTAATTATAACAGGAATCGTCGCCAGGAAGGATCAGAGCGATGAAGAAAAAAAAATCTACTCCAGATGTTCACACTAATCTTTTTCTACAAGTATTAAATTTCATAGAAATTGAATTTTTTTTCTTTATTGTTGAGTAGAATATGGAAAGGAGATACTTCATGTTTACCACTACTTTTTGTGAATGCTTAAGTTGGCGATTGAATTTCATTTGAATATATCTTACCTCAATAGCGTAATGTAGTGCTCTAGCTGCAGGATGCAGTGAAAGATTTCCAAATGGTACTATTTTGGGTTTCTGCCAGCCTCCCAATTTTTCGTAATAGTTTATTTTCAGCATATGGTCACTAAAGAAATGTCCAAATTTTAATTCACTAACATCAGGTTTTGGTCGAAGTTTTCCCGGATCGGCGAGTTTTGTAGTGAGATCACTAGCCTGCAATAAAGTGTAAAACATTGTCATGATTTTTTAGCTGTATAAGAATACTGAGATAATATTAAAAAAACTTGAGCTTCAAAATTCATGACATACTGTTTTTTATCTAAGTGGTTTTATATTTGAACTATTTTCCATACCAATTTGAAAGTTGCATTTATTTAACAAATTTTAACACATTTCTCGTTTCTAAATAAGAAAATGAAAAAAGAAATCCTTCACTAGTTTTGGGAGTGTTTTGTCCAAACTGACGTATCTCTGCGAATTTTTAATGTAAAGTTGTGGCTCTCTAGCTACGCAGACATAGAAACAAGTCCCAAACCCATCATCTTGAGACAAACAGTAAACTTCTCTTAGTATATCTTATTGATATACTTTAAATAGAGTGGGACTCTACGAAAATTCAAGAGAACATAGCTAGCAGGATAACTGAGGACCTACTCTAACATCCAGATGAGTGAACTGACGTAATACATCGGAGAAAACAATGCCAAATATTCAAGGCCAAAATAACATCTAAACCACGAACAGCAGTGAGAAAACGAAGAAGAAGGATCTCAAGTAAAGTTGAGAATTTCTTTATAGAGACTGCAAAAAACATACACCAACGAAAGCATCGAAAGGTACAAAGAAGAAAGAAAGACTGAATTGAGCCTGATACCGAAAAAACTAGTATATTTGATAAGTATCAAGATATTTCGTTAAATCATACTTTCTCCAGCTTCTTTTTCTTCGCGCAACTGTGTGATATCGTTCACATCAATATTTTTATATTCAGTTACGGTTTGCTAATAATGGTTTGGAATTGTCGCGATGCTTCTGCTGATGACTTTCCATACTTCCGATCTCTCATTTCTATATTGTGAATTGTAAAGTGTCAATGGTACTTGAGTACAAGAGGCAGGTAAGTATGTATTCGAAAACAGAAAAGGGGCAAATTTACATTTTAATGCTTGGTTAGGTTACGTTAGAAACTAGAAAATTTTATCGGTATGAATTAGTAAATTTTTGAAAATATTAGTTTATATATATCTATCTGACAGTTGTATACTTCAATTTACTTAACTCAATTGAACTATTTTTATATCTAATTCACTTTTTTGGTTTTTAAATGGCACCCTAAAATCTTGTCAAGATTACATGTACAAATATTGCATCTCAAATTTATTTGGTCGAGTTTATCACACTAAAAGGTCATCTAACTGCTATCTGGCCGAGTTTACTACCTCCCGAACGCATATACAACGCGAACCAATCCCGGCCATGCAGAGAAGTTATTCCTATATCAGGGCCATCTCTAAAGAAAACCATATCTCTCATAAAATAACTCTTATCTACAATAAGTTATATAAAAAGTGTCCACCGATTATTTAATAAGTAGCAAGTATCGTGTTGTTCAATCATTTGATTAAAACTAAGTAGATTTTGCTAACTGGATTTGTACTAAAGATTTAGTGTTAATCTCTCGTGTATGTGGTTCCAAAAAGCAGCATAAAATGTCAAATTTATATAAACAATTAGTTTTTATAATCTCACTTTAATGCACAAAGGTATGTATGTATATAAAACAAATTGAAAAGTTACAAAAATATATAAAAAACAATTTACCTTAAATGTTATTTCCGAATCAGTTTCATAACGTTCATTTGCAATATCATCTATTTGAGGAGCTTCTTTAACTTGCAAGGAACAGGATCTAACAGTTTGTTTTAATTTATGTTGATGCTTTAGTATCCATCTGTAGACGCTCTACAATTAAAATAGATAATGAAAGAATATCATGAATGGACGAAAAAATTAATATCGGTGGGTTTTTCATATATTAAAAATGTTTTTGATATAATAATAATGTTACGAACAAGTCCACGATATGGGCCGGTCCTGTCCGGTTATAATAGAACTCTAAAATTTGGCACAAGCGTAATTCGTTTGAGGTTTTTTATATATGTTTTTATCATAGATGTCGATTTGTTTACATTGTTTTTTTTAACTAATACCTAGAAAGATCTTTTTATTCATATGTTTTGTTTGTTTATTGAAGAAACGCCCGGTAAGAAGGGTGAATTAGTATAAAGACTCAAAGTGGCACTGGTAAGTGACGAATTGGATCCAAAAACTTGTCTTTGAAGGAATTAGTTTCACCTTATGTGTTTCAACTTAATCTGGTTAATTTCTAGAATGAAGAACGAAATTTCTACTAAAATGAACGAGAAGATTTCGACCATGGAGGACGATATTTCTACCAATATGGATGAGAAGATTTCAACCACGAAGAGCGATATTTCTGCTAGAAAAATCTCTTCAAGACTACGAGGTAGACATTGCCCGACTTGTCCGATTCGCTTATTCATCAGCTCCAAGGCACATGACAAAATGTTTGGGTATCTAGGTATTTATTGAAGGCCTGCGCAACCATTATATGAAGACGCTTCGGTTAACCTATCTTAAAACCTTAGTAGTTGCCGTGAATGCTTCTCTTGAATATGACGCAGTTGAAAGTTATGGTTAACAAGAAGCCAAGAAAGGGCAAATGTCAGAATCTTAGTAAGCCAGGGATGTACTCATATCCTGCAAGCAGCCCGGGAATTCCGCAAAAACATAGGGAAAACTGAAACGGGTCGCCAACAAGGAGGCAGCTCCGACCCAGGATTGTAGCCTTGCCTTTCACTTCTGTGGTCATCGAAAAGTCAATACCTTGACTGGGCGGGCGTACCCAACAGACAGCGCCCAGAACAATAAAGTCAAATTTGAGGAAGCCCTAGTTTCGAGAACTACAGTGTCATTGATGAATGGTCACCCACAACGATCAAAGAAGATCAGGAAAATAATCCTTACCTGAAAATATTTCGGCAATGAAAGAAAGAAAATTGGTGACATACCTAGCAAGAAGTAGCACCGGCACTAAAGGTAATGAGATTTCCTTGTCCTGGGAGAGGGCCTTTTAAAGAGAATCCTTAAGAACGATAATGGTATAATGGTCCCGAGAAGAGGAGACAGCTAGTCATTCTAAGAACGAGAGTAGCCAAGGTACTGAAGAAGTTACACGACTGTCCATCGGGAGGACATCTAGGAGTGATGAAAACCCTTCAGCGAGTCCATAAAAGATTTTATTGGATGAACAGCTCCGACAATGTAAAGACTGGTGTGAGAAATGTACTATTTGTTCTACGATCGTAAGATAAAGACACGCGTGGACCATTAGAATGTTGGAAATCATTTCGAAAGGATTGCTTTAGATATCGTGGTCGTGATGGATTATTTCACAGCGATCAAGGGAAAAACTTCGAGAGCCATGTGCTCCAGGAAATATGTGACCAGCTGTTGTTGAAGAAGAACAGAACAACAGCATTATATCCACAATCAGATGGAATGGTCGAGAGAACGAACAGGACCACTAGCAGTTATCTGTCCCAAGAAGTTTCCAGCCACGAAAGAGATTGGTATCAGTATCAATGCCTATTTATAATGGCTTCTCGATCGGCTATCAAATCAAATCAAATATTTAAGTTGCCAGTGACAGAATTAAAAAACGATACAACACGGAAGCCTCAGGCGGCGGTATTAAAGAGGGTTAGTAAGTATGGCTGCACAACTAGACGAGGAGAAAGGAATTTTCTCCAAAATTACAAAAGTCCTGGGAAGGTCTATCATCCTTAATCAAAAAGGAACCAATGATGTCATCTATTGCATAAGCAAGATTTCCATTGGAAAACCGAAAGTAGTCCACCAAAATCGCCTTTCGAAGAAAACCATGAGCAAAGCTAGATATGGAGTCACTATTCGCTAGCCGGTAACATCCCTGCTCGTATCAGGTACGCACGAGAGTTAGCAACTGTCTTCCGGAAGAAGTTTGATCAATAAGAAAAACTTGGGGACAGACCCCAGCCCCCGGCAAGAAGCTGACAATCAAACACATCTTCTACCTGATAATCAAAAATGAATTTGAAGATCGATCTTGCGATTTGTGGGAAATGCTTCAAGGCCTCCGCGAACATTGGCGAGTTGTCAGGAACATGGTAGAGGTGATATTCCAGGATACCGGCGTTCACGTATTAATAAGCAGTTATCAACATCGTCATCAGTAAAGACGGTGTCCTGCTATTTTTATATGACGTGTAAAGTAAAGGAATGGGTCCAGTTGCCGATTTAAACATCCAATCCCCGTTATACATGAGTTCCAGGAGGAGCTTCCATCTAATAAGGGCGTAATGTTTTGAACAAGTCCAGAATATGGTCCGTGAAGCCGATCCGGTGATAATAAAACTCCAAAATTTGGCGAAAGAGGAATTCCTTTGAGGTTTGTTTACAAAGTAGACGATTTGTTTACATTGTTTATTTTCAACTAATTTCTAGGAAGGTCTTTTTATTTATTTGTTTTATTTGTTTATTTTTCTAGAATATTTGAGGAATTCGTTTTGGATATAAAAATAAGTTTGTTTAGCGGAGTCAGTTTATAATTAAAAGTTATAATGAACGGAACGACACACAAAAGTTACCAGTGAATTTAAATAAATCAAATAAGTTTATAACTTATAACTTAAGCCACCTATAGAAAAAGTAGGAATAAATAAGAAAACCAGTACAATAATAATTAATTATAATGTGACCTCTATTAATATTGTTTCTGGACAGGCATATTTCATACAAAAGTTCTTAGCAAACCAACTAAATTTTTAAAAACTAATATAGAGTAAGTGCCATCCTATATGGCCCCAGTGAAATTGCTCATCGCAAATAATGATCATTTAGTTTGCAGTCTTCTCGTCATGCAATAAACCAGATCTTGACCCTTGTTCGATCCCAAAAATTGGTACTTTAAAGAATACAGGACAGTCTGAAGCCCATTTTAAGCAAAAGAAGTAAACACCAGAATTACACATTTTAATTAGAAAAACTATATAGTTACATAACAAAAACAATATGTAAGCATACCTTAACCGAAATGGAAAAAATGCTTCGACAATTGGTTCCAACGCATGAAAAAGTGTGTCGATTTTAATTGAGAATATTTGAAAAATGATAAAGCCATATCCAATTATAAATATTTGTTTCTATTTGTTTATCTCGAAACTTAAGTAGCTACCCTGGTGTGTATGTGTAAATATTTAAAAATATATTATTACTTGAAGTTAAACGCCATATATTCTTTCTCTGCAACTTTTTATGTTGCTCTTCAAAGAAAATAATTCAAATTTTACATGTTCCGAACTATGCATACTGAATACACTGTTTACACTACCACTACATCAACACTCACAATTACACCTTCGTGAGTGTTGATGTAGTGGTAGTGTAAACAGTGTTTTTAGTATAAATATTATGGTTCCAAACTTAACCAAACGAAGCATATTTTATACATATTTATCGAATATCATATTGCAAAGAAGGTAGTTAGTAGATTACTGACACCCACCAAAGATTCCTACAGGTGGTCCTTAATATTTAATACACGAAATAGAAAAGATAAGATGACATGCAACTACATATTTTCGAAATCAGAAGAAAAAAAGCACCATATTTAACTGTGCCAAATATAAAGCACAACAGCAACTTCGACAGAAATAAAAGAATCGTTGAAAATTTCGAAAAGATTGATAAGTTGCTATAAGTGGAGATAAAAAATGCTATATACGACAACAACAAAATGTTGTCACTACTATTGGAGAAACTTCGGAAGGAAGATACTCTGAATCAATGTTTAGAGTTATTCAATGACATATATTATGGAAGAAATTGCAAGAACCACAGGACACATAGTGCTGATTATTATAATATATTCTCGAATATATAAAACGTGATTTGAACGCATCAACCGCTTTTTCAGCTATAGAAAAACGTTGACCTCGCAATTTATTTATTTTTTCTGCAGGAATAAGAAGAAATCATTGAGTGGTGGATGACCCATCAATTTCATGTTTTAACTGTTCAAAAACGTTTTTGTTTGAACTGATGGAGAGAGCTCACATTGTCGTGGTGGAGATGATTCGTCTTCTCGATTGGTTTCCATGATTTTTTCGAACACTTCTGGCAAACAAATGCTGGTATTATCCGAGAAAACAGACGACCATTTGCTTCGAAGTGATTTGTACAACTTTTGTTGGATTTGGCTCGTACTCAGAAACCCATACAGTCGATTTATGTTTATTTTCTCGTTCATAAGCAAAGATCCATGATTCGTCACATGTCACGATCTTATAGACGTCTTTTGAAGCTCCGCTATCGAATTTTTTCAGCATTTATTCGCACCAATCAACACGAGCTTTTTTTGAGCGATGAGGATCTTACAATATCAGTTTACCCTCAGTATCGAACTGGATTTAATTCTATTTTCTGATCAAGATTAATTTCAAATATCCGGAGTACGTTCGCCATTAGAAATGTCAAACTTTATGATGGCAATTTCAGATTTGACATATTCACATCAGTGTTGCCATATCTCAAAACTTAAGTGGCAACCGTCGTATAAATATACAACAGAGTGAGAGTCTCTATAAGTTGTAAAATAAAGTAACGAAACGTACTTGGGATTAAGGAACTCTATTTACTGCTAGCTTTATTTGAATAAAGAAATAAGCGTTATTTCATTTGAATACAATCGCACAAGTTCATAAAAATTGTTTTAGAAAATCCGGAAATTGGATTGTAATATGCATTCCCTGAACTTGAACTAAGTTATACAAGGATTTATTGAGTATGGGAACATAAACTGTTATAAGCCATATACATTATCACCAGTAGATCTCAAAGAAGTCAGTAGTATTGAAATGCGCTACTAATAGTTTTGTGGTCTTCTTCTTCTTCTCATATCATTGAAGGTTGGCGACCACGTTTTTAAATGCGTCTCTGTCCCTCGCAACATGAAACAATTCTCCAACGCTGAAATTTGTACAGTCTCTTATGTTACGGAGCCAGGATTTCTTCTTCCTGTCGATGCCTTCCATTCTCTCTACTCTGCCCTGTTCTGTAGCAGAAGGTATTTGTCTTTTCTTAAGATGTGTCCTATGTAAGATGTTTTTCTCATCTTAACAATTGTCAACAGCTTTCTTTTGCGACCAACGCGTGTTAATACTTAGTACTTTGTGGTCTAGCAGTTGTTTATTTCAAAATGACAGTGGAGTAAGACAGTTTTTGTTGTTGTTTTGCTCTGTGCTGAATTTTCTATACTATCTTTAAGACAATTTTGAGTGCATTTGTAAATAGTTTTCATTAAAAGTGTTTGATATTACTGTTTGAGCAGTGAAAGTCGTGGATTTTATTATTAAACATTGTTATAAACAATACTCGGATTCCTCTTCCATTTTTATTAGTAATTCAGAAAAATGCGAAGTTACCAAAGTTACTTATCCTAATCCAGTCTAATGGAGTGTTTTAGTAAGTTTTATATTAACTGTTAAAAAAATCAAAGAAAATTTGGCAGATAATTTCATTTAGACAATGGTAGATGAAGCAACGGATGCTCGTGTCTTTTGTGTGTGATCCTTGATAGCAGGCATCCTTGACCTCAACAAACTTCCAACACCTCATTTAATATCGTGCATTATATTAGAAAAAATCAATAATGAAACAGTTTCTCGTTTTGTAAACAATATATTAACTAATTATTTCTCGGATGCGACCGAATTTTACTTTTAATGAGGGATGATGTTCCGTATATGATAAAACGGGGCAACATTTGAAGGTTTATTTCCCAAAATTGACTACGTGTTTTGTGCGGCTCATTGATTAAAACGAGCTGCAGAAAAAATTCGAGAAGTGTTCCTTGAAGTAAATAAACTGATCCAAATTTTCCTAAAATCTCCTTATAGCGAGTGCTAATATTAAAGCATAAAGGATTGCCCACTTCCGCCTGAAGTTGTGATCAAATACACAATCAATTATCAAATTAAGAATTATTATAGTGAGTTCGACAATTGGCTTTTATTAGATCCCATTTAGAAGGTTTGCCGGTTGCTATTAAGAAAATCTTTATCTGTGTCCATATAAAAATCGTTGAGGATGTTGGAAAATTGTTGTGAGCAATTAAAAGCGAAAAAGGGATCTTTATCTATGGAAAACTTCAAATTATTGAATAAAAATCTTGGATACCAACTATCAAAATATTTTAATGACTGCCTGAATGTTGTGTCAGCCTCAAACGAAAGAAGTTCCAAATTGCTGAGTTGCTACAAAATTGCCCTGTGTAGAGTACAAAGATCATTATCCCAATTGACTTGATTATTAACTTTAATTCAGAAAATCAAAAGTATACAATTCACTGATTAAAAAGATCATTATCCTACGAAAATGTATAACATAAAACAAATATTGGGAACATAATTTATAAAAGTAAGTTTTCATCCCAATTTATTCTGCGTCCTAATTTTTTTTTCAAAATATCCATTTTTTGTTCACAAAAATAATATAACGCACGATTTTCAAGCATACAAAATTTTCAATAGACGTTTGTTAATTTTCAATGCACAAAATTCCGAGCATTAGTTACAACTTATTTGACTTGCAAGGAAATACTGGAGTTTTAGATCTATTTCAATAAGTTTCAGGTAAAGTATAGGTTTAAACAGGCGAAGATACTCCAGGAGAAGTATAAACAAAGAAGATGGACACCTTGAGTACTTCTTATTATTTTGGTTGTAGGTAGTGCATTTAAATGGAAAACTGAAAAACTTTCTAACTGGAAAAATAGATTTCAGATTCTTTCGAATAGGTTGATAATGATATTGAAGATCCTTATAGGCCAAACAATTTTATAAACCAAACGTTACCTCATGATCAGTCAGTGATGCTTTAAACAACACTGCCATGCACTTTTTGCAAATTCATATAGTTTAGAATCGATTGATATGGAAAAAAAAACGTTAGAAAATGAGCCTCTCAACAATAGAATAAAAAAAACTGGAAATCCTGATCCACACAACCAGAATCAAACAAACATTTGGGCCAGCAATATGTTACCAAGCAGAGTGTCGTAATTGGATGTAAGTCATTGTCTTAATCTGACGAGTGACGCTACTGGTATGGAAGACATTGCATCTCGTGCATTAAAATAATGAACTTAATGAATATAGTGTACCTACTTTTTATCAGTTTTTGATATAAAATAGAAATAATTCTGTTATTTTAAGTCATTCTAACTTCTACGTACAGACTTGAGAAGAAACTTCTATATGAGATGGACGATTTTCTGTGAGAAAAAATCATTTATAAAATTTTTATATTTATTCACCAAATTTTCAAACAATACTTTATGAAAATCATTAAAAATGACAATTTAATCAAACGCAAAAACAACTCAGTATTTTCGCCAAATTCCGGGAGTTCAGTGACCCTTTAAGTCAGTTTCTTGCAATGCCAACTAAATTTTTAACATCTGTCGGGGTGAAGTGTTATATGAATGCAAATACATTCTTTAGAGTCTTTTATCTGCTTTTGTTGTAGTATTTAGAGGTGGTTAGATTAGGTAATGTTAGGTTAGATTAGGTTTAGTTTGAAAAATAATAAAATTTTACTCTAATATGACCAGTAGAGCACTAAAGCTCTCCATTTTCTTCTGTTTTAGCTATTTCTGTATCCTCTTTCCATGTTAAGTTTATCTGTTGCAGTTCTTCCGCGATAGTTCTCCATGTTTGTACAGGTCCGCCTCTTTTTCTTTTGCCTATTTTATTATAATTTAATGCTTGTCTGTTTTCACTTCCATCTCAATTTCCTCTTCGTAATCTGTACGTTTGTTTTATCTTCTTCAGTTAAGTTTCAGAGGTGTTTTTTACTTATCCTGTTTGGCCAAAAAATTTTCCTTATAATTCGTAGGCATCTGTTGATAAACGACTGAATGTTGATTGAATAAAGCAGACTTAGTTTTATCCTTGAAATACTTTCTGAAGACCATATTTTAAGTAATGACTTGAAAGCCTTTTGCGCCGGCCTATTATTCCTTCGATAATAGTTTCATTATCTTCATTTATACTTTCTATGCTGCCTAAATAGCAAAATTGCTCAATTTGCTCTATACCTGTTCCTCCCAAATAATAGCGCTTTTTGTTTCGGTTTTGCTATTCTTAATATCTTTTTTATTTCACTGTTCATGTTTAAAATAACTGATCATGAGTTATTGTGTAGATTGTTAGTTTTCTCTCGCATCTGACATCCGCGAATTCAAGGTCTTCCAGTTTTTCAAATAAGTTCCAGTTGATGCCTCACCTTCTATCCTCAGTTTTCCTCAATAACCAATCTATTACAATGGTAAAGAAGATTGGAGACTCAGCATCAGTCTCTTTTCAATTTTGACTTGCTGGGATAATTTCCTTTGCGTTGTACCCTGGCTGAACAATTGTTATAAAAAAGTACTACTCTGGAATCTGATGGTTCGTGCGCTTTGAGGATGTTCCACATTACTTTTCTGTTTATCGTGCCAAAGTCTACAAAAATCAGATACCTTCAGTTTGCTCTTTTGTTTCCTCTAATATTATTCTTACTGACGCAATAATTCAAAAGTTACTACTTCTGAATCCAACTTGGCTTTTTCGCTACTCTCATTATTTCAAATAGAAACATTACTGTTATTAAAAAATGCCTAGAGCCTAATGAAGCATTTTCGTTCCACATAAAGGAAGAGAGCCAAAGATAATATCAGTTGAATGCAATGCAGTGGCTTGGCTATTCTAAAAGAAGATAAGAGGTAGATTCTCTTCTCGTGCCTGATGGCAGATTCGGTGGAAAAGAGGAGAAAAAATGTCTATCAGAATATGGTGGCCGCATTAAAGTATATTTTCCAAACCAGTGATTTCCAAAGTCACCCAATCTACATTCTACATCGTTAAATCTAATCTCCAAATTTTTTACAAATTTGGGAGTTCCACCTAAGCCAAATGTATTTTGAGTTTCATTGAGTTAATACGAGTATATAAATATTTTTATTTCCATTTGTACACCTATGAAACTCACTAATTGCTGCTTTGATATGTCTCCCTTGTTCATAATAGAAAGTAAATTTTTTCTTGTAACCCAGAATATTATGTTAAAATTTAATTTATACAATAATTTATACGATAAAATGTAACTGATTTAATATACACAAATATATTTGAAAAAATCGGTGTGGTAATATTGGTTACTTATTATCGCTACCAGCTTTTGCAATATACAATGTTATTTAGTAAGTTGTTTTGAATCTCGGAACGATTATTTTTAAACGTTGTATTACACACCCTAATGTCAAAAGTTCATTGATATCTATTTACGTAAATCCATTTTTTTTTATTTACAATAAAACAAATATTAGCATCCCTTCTCTTAATATTAATAATAAATTGAAAACTTGACAGTTATAAACAGCGGAAGTTGCTGAATGCATGTGCACCTACACTGTCATTATTTTGATAATTGTTTTTATTTAAAAAATCGAAAGTAGCTGATGCTTAGCGCGAAAAATCCAGCGATTCAATTTGCTCGGCGTTAGTCACGTTCACTGCATATCTGAATGTTAGATTTAATTGATCAATCCATGGCTCCGCTTACCTCTGCAATCTAGAGCGAAGTTCGAGCTTTATGTTGGTCCATGTGCACATGAAATCGGTGCACTCGCAGCTCACGATTGTAAAAATCGGTTTCAAAACGGAAATAATAGATAAAATGACGGAAATTAGCAATATTGGAAGACAATTCATTTTTTTCCTTCCTTTAGAAGAAAAAATAAAAACTCAAAGTGTTTAAGAGAAACTTAAGGAAAAATTGACTGGTTGTATTTATTATTTGAAACAGTCGAGGCCTCAGAATCAGTTGATCTCAATACATCAACTACTTCTGAAATATATTTCACCCGTTTCATTTTCTTGGTCCCCTCAGTCTAGTTAGCGAATATATGTAAGAATACTACATTAAAGTAAGTATAAGTGGTTATTAAGGTCCTTAAAACAGACTAAAATTAGTTTTTTATATTCCAATATTCATGCTATTTCTCATCGATACTTATACATTGAAATCAGGAATACTGATATTAATACGATGCGATGGAAGAGCGACAATTAACAGGTTGTTAGTTTCCGCCATAATTCTGATGTCATCTGTCAAAATTTTAGATAAATTTTACGTATTAAATTAGTTTTAATACTCATGTGAAGAATTTTGTTTCCGTAGTTGGGTAAATGAGAACAAAAAGAATTTGGAGAGCTCATTGAACATTATTTGTCATTTCCTTAATGTTAACCAAAACATATTCCAAATATCAGAATATGAGAAATGATTAATGTTAAGAAAACGTGAATAAGAAAGGCGGAACATTACCTGGTTAAAAGGAATAATCACGATAATGTCCCAAACCAAGGGACTATGAGGACCGAGAGAAATGGAGATTGGGCTATAGATCAGAGAATTAGATTAAATGATTCTAAATAATTACTGTAAGTAATGTTTATTATTGTTATATTTTATGGTCAAGTACAATATAAAAATATGTATAAAAGTGCAGTTTGGTGTTTAATTTAATCCCATTAAGATAACGCTCATAATCTAGCTGACAAAGACTTCGTTCGAATTGATTCCAAATACTCAAAGTAGTCGAAATGTAAAATTTTTATCTCTCTTACAAAGATTAATTATAAATCAGAAGAACTTAAAATCAAGACGATTTAAAAATCTAAACCTATCAATAGGTCTAAGACCATTATACCCCAAGAAAAAATGGAACAAGGAACGTTTTAGTTCTCATAAAATCTTGGCCACAGTCTTTTAGAATTTCAAATTTGAATCTGGAAAATATTTTGATGACACCTGACACATTGTTACTGCTCATAATTTGCTTGAAAATGTGATAACATTGATTATCTATAAAGGAAATCAGAATCACGGATTCGCAAAAATCGGGATAAGTTTATGAAAAATAATACAATTACTTCTAATGGATGGAAAAATTGATAAATTTGGAGGCGTAGATTTTGATTTGCACTTACATGATTATTAGGGGATTCTCGGGGTGGCCAAACATTCAAAACAAAATAAATTGAGCACTCCGATTGAAGAAATGGGTGTAATGGCTGCTTGACTTTTCGCATTTTATATAAAATTTCTATTTCGTGACTTTCTTCTGAACTAGGGAATATGCTAGTGAATCAGCATTTGAACATCTTCGGACCACACGTATCATTTTCATAGCTTTGGTTATTAATGTTGTAAGTATATTTTAGATTATTTTTAATAGTCTTAACTAGTTCGTGGTATTCCTGTCTCGGTTTTACTTTATGTATGAATAGTGCAGTCCAATCAAAAACGCTTTATTTGACACCAGCATCTTGAATTCGAAAGATGATGAAAATCGAATTTTATGTCTGGGGGACATGGCCATTTAACGATTGTTTGAGTACTATGATAACATAGCATCTCACACAGCCATTGTGGACAAATTTTCTGTTAGAACACATTTGGGACAATAACCGTTACGTCCTGATACAGCATCAGAAGACTTTTTCCAAAATTTGAAACCCGCTTGTTTTAAAGCTTAATAATATAATAGTTTTAAAACGGTTTTTCAATTCGTTGGCATTATTTGGACGATTTGAACATATTTAGTGTTTTATTACTACATCCTCAGTGGTTTTTATGATAAAAAGATAAATAAATGTAAAAATTGAAGAAAAAAATGCATTCAATTTGTATGATTTAGAGACATTGTGTCACAATACGAATTGAAAAAAAGCGCAGTTTAATATGTGTTCACCATTTTTCTAATGAATTTTCATCATTTTGATCTTTGTGTCATTATTGGAATTTTTGTTACATCATTGCTGTTCATGTTTAGTTTTTCAAATACTGTGGCGCTCAACAGGAATTGTTTGTATAATCAGGTATTGTTTTTGAAAACAATTTCACTTGCAAATGAATCTTTGTTATTTAAACATATATAATAATAATTATTTATGCAAAGGGATATTTTAGAAATGTTTTCATTACTTTGACTACGTTTCGCAAACTTCAAATATTCAAAATTTTAACGAAATTAGAAAATACACTGAGTTGGAATTATTATTTCGGTTATTGTATATACTTATGAAATGCCACTATACGTCAAATTTAAATTATAATTTGATATTCTTTAACGTCAAAATGCGATCCCTACCCAACGGTTGATAAGTATTGCATTGAGGAACTTCCGGATATTGCTCTGATAATGTGGTGCAGCTCTACCTTGCTGAAACCATACCGCATTCACTAGAAATTGAGGATTTTCTGGATCAGGATATAAATGTGACAGAAAGGGCAGGACATGAGATTATTCCAAATTACGTTCGTCATTCAAATTGCTCTAATGAAAAAGAAACCAATGGTACAGCTTTCAGCAATCCCTGCTCAAACATTAACATATTGAGATCTGTTGAATAAATCTTTGTTTTACGTCCTGTACTCAATACCGTTCACATATTCCTTTCAAAATTATTCTAATCATATAAGATCAGGTTATCGCGCTGGCTAATCTGTCGATCCTCGCCTCCCTTACCAACGATTGATAAGTATTGCATTGAGGAAATTCCGGACATTGCTCTGGTAACGTGGTGGTGTTTCATCTTGCTGAAACCATACCGCATTCACTGGAAATTAAGGATTTTCTGGATCAGGATATAAATTGGCCGGAGCCGGAATGAATGGAGTTGCCCAAATTATGTTCTTCTCTTATCCATTGAGGGTTTTCCGTTAAGTTGTAGCACAATTTTGCCGATTAGGATTACCGTTAAGTGGAAAATTGGATTAATCATAAAACGTAACTTTTCTATTTGAATAATAAAACTATTATCCAACATGTTCATCATTCGTTCATAAGAATAATTTTTATCAAAATCGCATTCCATGAGCTCCTGACCAGGTATCATATTATACGGAAAACGGAAATAAAGGCTACACCATACCTGTATACGAACCAGAAGACAAAGTGTCATTTGAATCACTAAAATCAAATACCTGGAAGACAATCTGACATTCAAAAACTACGTCGAATCTAGTAGATCAGACGAGGAAGGTAAAGAGACGACCGAAAAATGATCCAAACTGGAACCCAAGCTCCACTCATCCGGACCATCCTTATGCGTCTAAAGCGTGGGGATACAATACTATAAATCAGCAGATCTACTGATACTTGGACCGAAAGAAGATACGAAATATTATGGAAGAAACCGTCAGAAGATTCCAAGAGCTGAGGATATGTCCCATCATCCAACCGAGGGAGCTGATGGATTACATCAGAGAAGACTACGCCAGGAAATCCGCTGGATCTAGACCAGTAGTGAAGACTAATAGAAAAAAATAGCGAAGAATGAAAAGGGACTACCGTATATAAACAAATCTTTAGTCCAATGACAATCATAGATTTTCAGTTATTTTGTTAATTTTAGAATTGCTAATAATATATAATAATGTTTTTTTTTTATAATTTGTCTTGATTTTAGGTCTCTTTTCTATAAAAATCAGTTTAAAATAACATGTAAAAATAAACGTTTCGACGTACTTCGTTCTTTTAAGTTAATGAAAATGTTTTTTTTATACTCTCCTATATTCGTTTAATTGAATGCTAATTATAAAACGAAATTATTCCCTAGTTAATTTTAAGTAGTAATCATCAACTTTTTTATTGAATCAACAAAAAATGTAGTTTAATTCGGTATACGTATATATAAGTACCTAATCATTTAAATTTAAATTGGGGTATTTGTGTCCCTTTATATATTAAGTTGGTTGCTAAGGATTAGTAACATACTTATTGCTCTTTGGTTGAGAAAAAAATCTTTTGAGGGGATCATACTGAAAATGGCGTATCGTAGACTTCCCTTAATGTTAAAAGTAGTTACAATGACCTCGTCATTGAGACACCGATATACATTTCGTCCACGCTTATTCATATCACTGATACTATTGATTTTTGTTAACACAAAACGGTATAGTTCTTCCAATATTAATTTCAGAAGACAGTTATGCGAGGGTCAATCAATATTTCATAAATATGCACAGCACTCATATCAAATTAAGAAAAAAAATGTTTACTCCCAATATAAAATTCATATAACACATAAATATATAACATGTAACAAACCGTCAGTCCACGTGGACTCATCATCTCCACTGTTTACCAATGAAAACATCGAATCGTAAACATAAATGCATAAACGTACACACAGAAATATGGCGTTCCTTAGACCATGGGCGAATGAAGGCAATGAAATGAATTAAGTAATAAAGATAGATTATCCAGAATACAATTATACCAGTTTAGAAACATTGCGAAAAGTTTTGTCAGCATGTGGTTTTAAACACAAACAACTGAATAAACGGCTAGCAATAACCTAATCGTCAAAGATCGTTCGATGGCGACAAGATTATTTGCGTCAGATAAAAGACTACCGAAATTCTAATAGATACATAATTTATCTAGAAGAAACATAGAAAAGTGGTTTAGTGAACAGCTTTTACCTAACATTCCAGCACAGTCAGTATTGTTATGGACAACGCATCCTACCACTCAGGGCAACTCCTTAAGATACCAAATAGTAGTAGTAGCATTTAAGTCTGAAAAAAATATTTCTATTTCCGTCAGGGCTCGTAAAAAAGGCCCAACAAACAAAGAATTGCTTATTGTTGTTAAAGGTCTAAAGTTAGAGATATTGACAAGCTGTGCAAAGAACAGGGTCATACTCTCCTCAGACTACCTCCTTACTATTGCATATTTAACTCCATACAGTTAATATGGGCAAACGTAAAATCAGAATTACTAAAATGTAATCAGTTTCTAGAACTGAGTAAAGAGGTTGTAGAAGTCGTAAAGAAAGTTCTAGCAGCAGACCGCCAAGAGCTTTTGAAAAACTGTGTTGAACATGTTATCAAAGAAGAAGATGAGTATGTGGTATCACACTCTTTACAACCCATCATAATTCAATTAAATGATCAGACGACTCTAACTACCATGAGTATTTATAAGGATACTTTGTTTTATTTGCAAAGAATTTATTTTCCTTCATGGTTTATGCTTTGAAATTTTTTTTTCCAGAAAAAAAAACGAATTGGATACAAAAAGGGCCAAGCTCAAGTCTGGTACCGTGTTTAAGCCAAACTCCCAACAGGCAGGTACATTTTCCTCGTCTATTTACCTTTTAAAATCTAATATTCAGCTGTAATAAGTTAACGAGGTAAAATTATGATTTTTTTCTAAGTTATAAGTAGGACTACATTTAAGTGCATCTGTCTAAATAACGGCGTATAATGCCGTCCAATTTATAATGATTGCCTTTTAACGAATACTTTACGATCAGAATTGTCAAAAACAAGTTGTTGCAAATCTTCATATAGAAATAAACATATTACTTTGAGTTATGCTCCATGAGAAAGAAAAATAAAAGTATTTATATATTAAATTATTAGCTTCAGCTGTTTTCTAACATGACAATTTACATATTTTAATCAGTAGTATTTTTGATAAATTCTAAATATTTTCAATATACAAAATTCACGTATTTTTTATCCTAAATTTACTAAGGAACATCGGAAACATTATAATAAAAAGAAGAGAGAAATGAGTTTCTAATCTGCTGATATTACGTCTCTTGCCAATAATTTTATAGTTATGTTTCATATTTATTAGGAGTTTTCAAAATTTTTCTTCCGATCACAAAATATTGAATAAAATATTGGCAATATTTCTTGATCAAAAGCATACCAGATGAAGTTCATCTGATTATTTCATGCTATGTCTTGACATTATCGGCTTTGTGCCATTTTTATTGCGTGCAAGTTGCAATCTAGTTACTTTTGGCTTAACAGATCAGCTAACTTTCGTAAAACTTAGCTTTGTTATTTTCATTATTAAGCTAAGTACAAAATAGTAGGTAAAATTTGAGGTTAGGAATTTGTTTACTTTTACAGTTTACAGAGACTTGCATGTAATTTCTTGCACGTTGTATTACATTATGTCAAGCGGCCTTTAGGATATTAACACACGACATTGTAGAGATATTTGGCAACTCATATGTGATTGAATGTAGAGTTTTATGGCAAATTACGCACAATTGGTTGATTTCGTACGTCGCAATAGAAAATTTAAAAAATTTAATTGTCAAACATATTTGTTGCTTAATTATTTCACATTGTGTTGTTTCGTAGTTCAAAAACTGAAATGAGTAGGTAACTAACTAATATCAGATTATTCTTGTCGATTTTTATAGGGCTATATTCTTTTGAAATATGGATATCGCTACAAGTGACGATGAGTTATTACTAGAAAATACACCCCCAAATATCCCAGAAGAGGCTAAAAATGCCACTTTTCATTTTTATCTCATATCAAAAGAGTATCAAATCTGCTATACGAGGATGGTCCCGGAAGTACCTGGTCCAACAAAGAAATCACAAATATTTTAGGAAAAAATATACATTTATTCTTCATCGTAATCTCCTTTTAGCTCCATACACTTTTCCCAGCGAAATTCGATACCCTTTTTATAATAAGAATCGTCAAACTCCTCAAAATAGCCATTAACTGCCGACAACACCTCTTTATTGTTAAAAAATCTTTGACCACCGAGACATTTTTTCAAGTTTTGGAACAGAACATAATCCGAGGGGGCTGAATCTGGAGAGTAGAGTTCAAGAGGTAGCAATGCAAACTTTAATTCATTAATATCGACAATTGCAACAACAGGTGTGTGAGCTGGTGCAGTGTCTTGATAAAACAACACTTTCTTCTTAGCCAAATGCAGCCGTTTTTGCTTGATTTCTTAGCTCAAGCGTTGCAATAATTCTGCATAATACTCACCGTTGATAGTTTTTCCTTTTTAAGATACTCGATGAAAATTATCCCAAGCGCTTCCCAAAACACCAACGCCACGACCTTGCCTGCAGATGGAACAGTCTTTGTCTTCTTTGGATTTGGTTCTCCCTTTTCAGTCCATTGTTTTGATTTTTCTTTTGTTTTGGCACCCAACTTGTGCACAGCTTTCTCATGTCTAAATTTTCAGAAATTTTAAGTTAATATGCGATGTACCACACTTTTTGGAATGCCTACTAAGCCTGCTAAATCGGGCACTTTCAGTCAACGATCATCCAGTACCGCTTTTTGGATGTTTTTCAGCATTTCTGAAGTCGTCTCTTCATTTGGTCAACCGCTGCGATGCTGGTCCTCATAGGTCGTAAGGCAACGTTTAAACTCCGCAACCCAATATTTTACTGTTGATAAATGAGGAGCAGTCTCACCCAGAGTAGAATCTAGCCCAGTCTTTATATTGGTTGTGCTAAAGCCCCTCAAAGAAAAGTATTGTATCACATAGCGATGACCAATTTTTTCCATGTTTTCAAATTCACTGAAAACGTTCACTATTGATGGCTTCCAAACAAATACGAAACAACATGGATTCTTCAAACTTGAAACATATGCTGTATTGATTGTGATTGTAATTCAGATATATTCTTCAAGCAACTACCACCAACTATAGGTCAGACAAGGTGCTTCTGGGGCCATCCTCGTACTCTGTTCAAGAAATGGCGGAAAGAAAAAGGAATCAATTATTATTTTTCCTGAAATGTGTTAATGTTCTAAGTAGAAGAACTTTCTAGGAAAATTAAACCAAATAGTCTTTAGACACATCACTCGATTTTATGCACCACACTTAATATTTATCATGATTTAAATATTACCAAGTATTCAAAACTTGAAGTACTACTAAAGCACAAGTCCGATGATTACACACCAAATACAATAAAGATTTTAAGAAATGAACAAATTCATGTATTAATTTATAATGTACCGAGAGTAATTGCTAACTATCTGCGTTTACCAAATCTGAAGTTATATATGGGGCAATGTTCCGAAAGTCATTCGCGACAATCCTGGTGGATGCAGGAAGCGATATTAGGACCCTCAAGAGAAAGGTTATATAGATGGATTTAGGGATTTATTGGAATCAGAAACATTACTGGCGTACCAGAAAACTTGAAATCTGTCCAAGAAATATGGCAAAATATAAATCACCAAAAACCTTCTTTTCATTTTAAAAATAATAATATTACTATAAATTTTTGTAACCATTACAAATAGAAAAGATTATAGCTGTGGGGATCGTAGGAAAAATATTGTATGTAACTCGTTCGATAGTGATAAACACACTCGCGTTTGTTAAATGTCACTTTCTGCGGTTGTTATGTGATATACTATAAATTAACCCATCATCAACTCATTGAATTTGTATCATTTAGAGCATAAGATATTTTTTGTTATTAAACTGAAACATTTAAAATTTAAAATCATGGCGTGAATTCTAAACAAACATTTAAAAGACAAACCTTAATTCTAGTAAATTCTACTTAGGAGATAAAGCGAATTATTCTACTGCCGGATAAAGTGATACTTTCTCTGTTTATAAGTGTAGATAAAATTTTAATAATAATTTCAAATTAATTTCTAACGTACCTGTTTTGAAGAAATGACAGCCATTGTACTTATAAAAAATATGTATACACAAAACAATTTCCACTCTTCAAATCACAATCGGAACTTGCAAATGTCGTTCACGTCGATGGAATATTTAATTTAATTTTTATCAAGTCGTCCGAACAACAAACTAAACTGCAAATTTAGTAATTAGTTCGTTTTATATATAAATAGAGTTATCTTTTTTTGAAAAACTTGTGTATATATTTATTAATTAACTGACGCAACGTGAAATGGCGAAAACTCGAGGACAAGTAATATTGTAAGACAGAAACAGCAGTAATGTATTCGAAGCAATGTTCGTTGTCAAACTAAATCAGTGTTATGTCGAAATATGATAATAAGAGATCATGACCTTTCCGATACATTATTCTTATCATTATTCTATATTATCCGTATTATCAATGAACGTTTAAAATCGGTAGGTAAGACATGGTCAGTAATACATTTTTACCATTCAACAACAGATATTTATTATAAATATTTATAGTTTCTGTAATGGAAATCTATATTTATTAAAATATTTATTATGTCCCATACTAGGTAGATGTATGTAAGGATATTATCGAATTCAAATTGCTAACATTTTCTTAAGCTTTTGATATGAAGTTATACCACCACTAAGGAGAACCATCTCGGTGTCTGATGAAAGGAAGCAAATTAAGGTGGCGTTATAGTAGCCAGAGGACGAATTTTAAAAAGAGCGCCACAAACTATTAGAGTAGGATAGTAAATTAAATTCTTTTTTGAAAGTCAAAACTATTTCAAAGGAACTAAAACAAAACTACACTAGCGCTATTTTGGTAAGTCTTCATATTATAATTTGCTGTTTACAAATGGACACTTATTCAATTAATCCCCCATACAAAACGGTTCTTCTTACATCTATAACCACTACATATTAATATTCGGTGGTTGTACAGAGTAGTTTAAGTGTATTGTGTATCGATATGTTTATCAACGCTCTATACCACACTGTACTAGACCAAAAGCCAGTGACCAATTTTAAGTGGTCATTTCAAAAGTCATGAAACTTTTCACAGTCAAACCTTAATACCTACAGATGCTGAAAATAAGACTTATTTCTGTTAAACTATAAGTCATAAAATTCTAGGAAATTACTTTCGACAGTATTGTTACTTCATAAAATTTTTGCCAGAATATTTACATCCCTCCTAATTGTTGACAGAACATTGTAAATAGTAAAGTCATCGACTCACACTTCTTGCTTTGCTAGAATTTTACGTTGCAGCCCGTTCACATAGCGAGGATCCCGCTTTTTTTCAGGATTATTATTATTTTTAACGAATGTCACCGAAATATTCACACAATCCCAGGGAATCTGCATGCGCTATACACTTTTGTCAACAAATCACAACTACAGAATAGCATATCAGTTTTTAAAAGCTTACACAGTACATAGATAGTCAACAGCTAGTCTATTCGGAGGCGTTGCACGTGGATTATGGTTGGCAATGCTAAAGAATAGACTTTTGAAGTAATTGTTTATTATTATCATAACAGAGATCAGTATTGAGAGACAAGCTCTCAGATAGTTACGACGAAAATATAAAAACAGCAGAATATGTGTGATTTTGAATGAGCATTCCAGAAAAATGGAGTAAAAGTAAAGATAACCGTTTGGTAAGTCTTATTTATTTTTAGCAAGAATAGGGTTTAATTTCCTGACCAAGTGATAGGTTACTGAAAGCGTTTTTTGATCAAGTATTAGAATTCCACACCATTATAAATTTACAAATCTACAGATATAGAATATGAAAGGCAAAAGGTCATGGTTTCGAGCTTTCATAACTGCACTCATCCTCATAATAATCAGAAGGCATATTTTAATCGACTTTCTAAACAGTCACCGTCCGTGTAATCTATCTCCTAATAACCTCTTACACAGTGTACGTCACAGAAATGCAATACTCTAAGAAGAAATGCAAACTTAGTTGTTATTCAGCGGAAACAACATGGCGGATTTTCGATGCCAATGCCCTCGATGGTAGTTGGCAGAACTAATTTATTTTCGAGGTCCGTTCAAATTTATAACAAAGAATATCTACTGTATCCTATTATTCATTAGAAACACTAACCATAATCAAAAGAATAAAATAATAATATGATCACAATGAAGAATAATTTGCTTCAAATCAGATGTCTGTATTCTATGTAATGTAAAATAATAGGCAATGACTCGCTTCCAACTCCTCCTTATTCCACTATCTAGAAAAACTAGTGATCAGCCAACTGATTTTCCGTTCCAAAGTTTCCAATATCTACTTAACGTGAAACTGAACTTTCATGCTTTTCATAATGAAGGCCTGTAGTAATAATACACAGTGGCGGTCAAGTTCATTCATTTTATTAATTTGGAGCTTCAATTGTTCCATTGATACTAGTTTCAAAAGCTATTCTTGCCAACATTCCTTCCAGTGTTGAAACTGAAGGCAGCTGAAAATAATTTGATAAATACCTATTCAACCTACGACTTCTACGACATAGAAAGAGCAAAAGTTTTATAGTCCATCGAAGTACCTTGTCTACGAATATTTCTTAACTGTAAATAAATAAATTTTTTCTTTACATTATTTAAACTTTCTTCTATACACTCAAATGTTCCAATTTCTCGAATCTTCTTCAATGTCTTTAACTTGTTATTCTTTAGACTGTTTTTCAATTGTGATATTTTGGTTATTGTATTCAGATGAACTTAATACATAACCATTTCCCTAGGTGTTGAATTATTCCTGTTAGTTCCAGCTACAGTCAAAAAACTCAGTTTTTCTTTGTCAAAACTAATAATTTCCTCTGTAACAATGAAATATGAAAATTTACAAACTCCAATGTCTGCTATACCTGTATTTATAGCATATGAATGTTGTTGGTTTAGTATACAGTCATGAACTTTGGCATAATTTTGATCTTCATAAATGGTAGTAGACAATGAGGGCACATGAGAGATAGGAAGCTTTATACA
Organism: Diorhabda sublineata; assembly: GCF_026230105.1. NCBI lineage: Eukaryota > Metazoa > Arthropoda > Insecta > Coleoptera > Chrysomelidae > Diorhabda > Diorhabda sublineata. The sequence goes on from NC_079475.1 coordinate 19,591,644, forward strand.
TCAAATTTTTTCTATTGCAATTTGCAAAATTTCCAAAAAATGATTTCCACACAAGCTATAATTTGGTGTTGAGCATTTGATTTTACAAAATTTTTCCCATTTAGAACACACACCAGAAAAGCATTTGGGAAGTCAACAAAAATGTTTATTTATCTTTCCTTCCATATATTTACTATTGCAGCCTGGAAATTTACATCTATACTTTACTCTGTCACCTACTTTGAAGTCCGCCCTGAAATATTCAATGGAAAATTACAGAAAAGAGTATTTAGCTATAAATTTTTCAGTTATTTCCAAAAGATCTCTCGTCGTCTAGGGTTATGCTGCCTACCTAGCTCGATAACATTTTCTCATTAATATAAAATTAAAAGCTGACTACATGCTCAGAAATATATATTCTCCATTCAAACCGATTTCAACAAGAAATCATTTCTTGTTGAGAATTGATCAATTGACAGCTGACCCGAACCCAACCCAACCTTGACCCTATCCAACTTCACACTATACTTTTGTTTTATGTAGAGTCAAAGTTGGTAATTATGTATTCTAATGTATTCTGATTTTATTAAATTAGTAGGCGATAAGCACTTTTTGACAGTTTCATGTAATAGTGACACGAGCGAAAAGAAAGGCGAAAGAAAAACGTGCTCCGAAATTGTTATTCCGTTATTATTGTTATTTGAACGCACTTTTGAAATCCTGTTCAATAAATCGAACATTGATCAAGATTGGACTCAATTTATTTGCAACTACAAACCCAAAACCCACTGTAAATGAAACAACATTTCTGATAATATCACCTACCTGTGTACCGAAGTCTGAAGGAAATTTGGCGGAAATTCATAAATTGATGACGAATGACATATTGACGTTGACAGTGTCCGTCAATAGCATTCTCCCCCTCACAATCTAAGCCTGCTATATCATCGCCAACTGCATACACCTATCAATCTAATCGGCGGGTGTAATTTGGGCGCTAACCACCTTCTTTACCTGACTGACCAAGAAGGGTAGATAATCCGACATGTATTTTCGGCGCTAAGAAGTGCAGGTAGGTCGAGTCATAAAATAACCCAATAGAGGGAACGTTGATAGATTTTTAAGTAGGTTAGGTTAGGTTAGGTTATGTAAGTCTCTTATTTTATATGTAATATGTACTTAAGTACTAAATAAAAATATAAAGAAATATAAAATTTACTTTATTCTGTAGAGTGTTACAAAAATGTTGTGAGGAAACTTTATTAAGGGCAGATTTTTCATTTAAAAAAAGTGCAAAGTAGCCTCCTCTAACGGTAAATATTTTCAGACCTTAAGTGATAATAGGTCATTTCTCTTATAGGAAAATCTAAAAATACAAAAATACACATAGGATTAAAATGACCTTTCGGTCTTAGCGCCTAGTTTACATGTTGTAAAAAGTACATTAATCCTTTAGCGCCCAAATTACTTCCGCCCAATCTGATGACTCGGAATATAATGTTTTAGACGTAGATCTATGTAAGTTTTCAGTTAGTGAAAGAATTTGATGAATATATAGATTCAAAAATGAACATATCGTTTACCAATTTTTTTTACCTCGAGCCTATCGTTAATTTCTCTTTGGAGGTATTGGCTTCTCTAAAGTTCGCATTATGTATTTTGAAACCTGATCTAATTTTTGAAAAAGATCGTTAAATGTAGCTATGGACATCCGAAAATAATTTTAAAAAAATGTCTCCTTCTATCAAATGAGGTAGTTGTGGATGTACCCAGTATTTATTTAAGAACATACAGAGAGTGATTGTCGCTAGCCTTGGCGATACTGCCCTCCCACATAAAGCAGAGCAAAAACAAAACTACATCACTACTTCGGTTAAGAATAATCGAATCACCTCTTATACATACTTGATCTAGTGCCGAGCGACTAGCATTTGTTTCCACAATTGAAGACGCATCTGGCGTAGCGGCGCAAAAGCGATGATGACGAAGTTTAAACGATCGTAATGCAAAAGTTATTAAAATAATGTTCTTTGATGATGGAATACACAATCTGGTCCCAATATACGATAAATTCATTAATACCAATTGAGATTATGCAGAAAAATAGAATGTCGTCTTTCGAGTTAATACATTATTTTAGGCTTATATAAACCTCTTTTTTTTATTTTAAGACGATACTTTGAAAACACGCTTTGTAATCCAAATGTAATCTCAACCAGTAAGTGTCAATGGAGGTGGCCATTAAATGATTATAGCTGATCACATGATAGAACCATACGTTCTCCAATCTGCCAGTTTTATTACAAAACATACGGCAACAAATATAGTGTTTACATGATTGGGTGCTTATATGAGATCATTTCAATATCAAATTCGAAAAAGATGGATTGAAAAAGGGGTTCAGAAAAGTGGCGAAATACTAATGAGGACACGGAAGTAAGAATCAGAGCGGTATTTCGATCTATTAACGTTAGTATTCTGATAAACAATTGAATTTAAACACCAGTATTACATTGAATTGAATTCTATTCTAAAGAATGCTTAATCAAAATGATATGAGTTATATAACCCAAGATTCTACTAGTGCTATAAGATACCGAGAGTACCGTTTGGAGAAATAAAAGAGAAGTTTCCGTCCACCCTGTATACAAAAGAGACAAAGGCAATATAATTGAATATGGAGATATTTCATCATATCAGGAAAGTCTGTGCCTCGAATTCGGTGTTCATGAGTCACGTCTGCCTGTCGAGTAGGACTTACAAATACTGCTCTAGCTGGGACAGCTTGAAAGATCATTTGCCGTGGTAGTATCGGTAAAACAGAGTAATATTTTTAAAATGGACGAATCTGGGCCTAGAAGCTGTTGCGGATTATATAGCTTTTTGGTCTTAAAGAGGGCTTCAAGCTTTCTTTTAGCTAATGCGGCCACGTAACTATGCATTGACATATTGCTTCTAATCTCAACACTCAACAAGCGAATTTGCGAAGATGGTAATATTTTATGTCCAGGCAGGACCAAATCCGGAGCTGCAGTGCCAGCCTTCTTTGCAAATATAGCAGCCTCGGTGTTGATTAACATACGATTTTAACGTAAACGTGTTGATACCTATTAAAGTACTCTGTATAACGTAATGAAGCCCTATATCAAAATCATACATTTCATTTAACAAATTATATGTTTTGTTCGAGATTTCAAAATATAGACCTCATAAATTATTATTCATATTTTATATCAGTTATGATAAATTAATTCACAGAATTAATGTACGTTTATTTTAGTTAAAAATACAAAAACACGTCACATAAGAAAAAACTGAGAGAATTAATAAATAAAAAACAAAATAAACTTGATTTTGAGTTAATCAAAAAAAAGTACATAATTAAAAGAATTAACTTTTGAAAAAAATCTCGTGAGAACATCAATATTTTCAACCTTACAGTTAGCGTCATACCAATTTTATAAGTGAGAAACAGTCTTAACCAGTAACAAGAAAGGATAGTCAGAGATTACCAAAGAGGTTACAAGAAAGGAAGAGGAACAACTGATCAAATATTTACCCTTAAGACGACCATGGATTAAAGCTCAGGCTTATGACACAGTAGACAGTAATAAAATGTATGCTGTCTCTAATCTACTAGAAATTGTCAAAAAATTGTTAAGTTAGTCAAGATTACATTAGATAACTTGCAAAGCAGAGTACCGACTGATGGAATTTCCACAGTGGCTTTTAATCTGGTGTTGAAAAATATTTTACGAGATAACAAGATAAAACAACAGGGCTGATTTATCACCATAAACAGCAAATAATTGCATACGCAGACGATTTAGCTTCAATAACCAGAAAAAAAAAAGAAATGGAAAGAACAATCTGTAACTAGAAGAGGCTTCAAAAATTTATGGATTAAAAAACCCAAGAGAAAAAGTATATGGTGTCGAGACACAATTTAATTGGTAGATAGGGATATATAGAAATTAAAGCAAGAAAGGACAGAAAATATAAGATAGAAAAAGTTTGTGAATTCGAATACCTCGGAGCAACACTGTCAAATAAAAATGAAGAGCGGACAGAAATAAATAAGAGAATAGCCAAAGGAAGTGAAGCCATTGAGTCAAATGATAAAATCGAAGGAGTTATCTAGAGCAACCAAAATTAAAATATACCGAATAATAATATGACCAATAGTTACATACGGAAGTGAAACTTGGGTTTTATCAAAGGCTGAAGATACAAAACTGGTTATATGGGAAATGATGGTGTTGAGGAATATTTTTGGGGGAATAAAAAAATAAAAAGTGAAGGACTAGAAGAGGAGATGAAGAACTAATGAAGAACTAAAGGATTTGTATATACCCATAAATAACAAGATACATAAAAGCCCCATAAATAACAAGATACATAAAAGCCCCATATATAACAAGATACATAAAAGCCAAAAGAGTAAGGTAGCTGGACATAAGTAGTTGGGAAATAGATTTGCAAAAAGGCCATTGAAGAATTGGTTGGAGGTACAAGAAGAAAGGGGAGACCAAAGGAAAATGGTTTGAAGCAGTTTTCAAGTATATTAGAGAGGTAGAACCGGAATGAGCTCTGGAACGCAATCTGCGAAGAAGAATTGTGAAATCGGTTGAAAACCGATGAGACAAAAATATATATAATACATAAAATTCATGGAGCGTTGTACGTTCATTTTGGTTAAAAATACAAAATTATGTCGCAAAAGAGGATTAATAAAAGAAAAACTAAATAAACTTGATTTGATTTAATTATGTATAATTTATGGAAGAAACTACATGATAAAAAAAGTAACTTTTTAGAAAATCTATTAAGATCATCAATATTTTCAATTGTTTTGATTAAACAACTGTTGTCAATATCAATCTTACAAATAGCATCATATCAATTTTATTATTATGGTATCTTTAACCGAAAAAAAAAGAATATAAATTCTAAAGATGGTGAATTACGGAGAAAGAGACCTCGAAGTTTATTAAGAAGCATGTGTTTTATTTAACGACAGACATTTTGAGAGGTCTTCAATTGCTAGAAGCACAGTAAGCAGAATTGTTGCATAATTTAATGAAACGGTAAACGTGTTCAAATTACAAGGTAGATACAAAAGCTGGTATATTATATGGAGAAAGAAGTGGGTGAGTATCAGTGCGGTTTCAGCCGTAACCTTTCCACATATTTACGCTCCGTCAGACCCTAGAGAAAACCTACGAGTACAATGTCGATCTTCACCATCTCTTCATGAATTTGGTGGGGTTTGTCGCTCCAAAGAAGGTGGTGCATATGGTTAGAATGACACTGAGGAACGCCTCTAACAGAGTGAAGGTATTGGGGTCTCTAGGAACACATGCTTGCGTCAGGGAGACCCTCTAGCGACAACACTGTACAGTATCTCACTGGAAGGTGCCTCAAGGTGCATTCGGACGAATCCCAGAGGAACTATTTGCAATAGGCTCGCACAGCACCTCGCCTATGCGGATGATGTTGACATCATGACACGAACCACTTCGGTTCTTTCAGGAACGGTTGAGAAGTTCGAGCGAGCAGCTGAAGCAAGAGGACAAGAGATTTGGTGACGTTCATCCGGGAAGAGAGGATGCCTTCTGATAGATACCCCATAGAGCCAACCATGTACGGAGTTCCTGGAGGACGGCGACTGAGAGGAAGATAGCGCCTTTGCTGGTTGGAGGACGTTGAGGCGGACCGGTTCCAACTAGGGGTTCGAGGCATTATGCTCAGGACAGAAAGGATTGGCAGTCGTTTCCTGAGAAGGTCCTGGTTCTGAAAGGACCGTAGCGCTGTTTGAAGAAAAAAGAAAAGAAGGGAAGCGTGGGGGGGGGGTATTCTAAAATATAGAAGACTAGGACTACGATGCAAAGTTATTTATTTTTCTGTTATTAGTACGCAACTGTAACAGAAATTACCTTACACCAAAATAGTGTTCCGTGTTTGTAGCAATGTTGTTAAAGAAAGAAAAACTACACCCATACAAAGGTCAACTTGTTCACGGACTCTCAGGAGATGATCAAGTCAGACATTTAGAATTTTTTGATATGTGATAAAAATCTATATTATTTTAATAGTGTACGTTTTGTTTAAGTGGTACAGTAAATCGTCACAGCTTAGACAAAACACTCCCAGTCTCCCCAAAAAATTATTTTTGGGTAGTAATCGGTAAAGAAAGATTCATCAGTCCTTATTTCTTTCGTGAGAATTTAACAGCGGAACATCTTCGTATTGCAGTGCTTGCTAAACTAATTGAGGCATTTCCGGATGAAAATAATAGAGAGAAACTATATCCCAATATGTGGTCACAGGTATTGGGATAATCATTTTGAAGGACGGCTGGAAGACATGGATTAATATAGTGGCCACCTAGATGACTTGATCTTACTCAACTTGATTTTTGTCAATGGGGACATTTAAAAAGTCGGATCTATGTTAACAGACTAGACAATTTGGTCCTTTACTGCATGATATATTAAATATATAAATAAAAAAAATATTTTTCATAGTGACTAGTTTTATTAAAGCCTTAAAATAAACTACAGATTTTTTAAAAAGTACATGTGTTAAGTTTTTATTTCGAGAAACCATATGTAGGTTCGTATGGATTCCAAAAAAAAAATCTCAAGTGATATCATAATCTTATTATATCTGGAGTAGAAAAGAATTTTATATTAATGAAAGTAAGACAATTTCTTTTTACGGTATAATATAAATATACTTAGCTTTCATTTGCGACACTTAGTATAGGTTCTCATGAAAAAAACTTGACAAATTTGTCGGTTTTTTGCCACTATGGTCCAATATTATCAGTCCGCACTGAGACGAAGAGTAAGTCCTCTTCTGGAGCTATTCTCATTTTTACGCAAAAGACCACACTGAGTTAGTTATACTTATAATTTTTGACTGTTGTATCCAATTATCAAAAAGTATTTTGTTATTCTTGTGCTTTGGTACGGACTGCATTAAACGAGCCAAAACATTGCCACTAACTCTAAGGTCCTTGTTGCTCGCCCGTAAATAACTCAAAGTTGTAGTTGAAACCTGAATGCTCCCTCAGAACTTGGTTATTATGTCCCCTCTTATCCGATTTTGCTGGGTTATACTGTTTGAGTTCGTGTCTTCTTTTGGTAGACCAAATATTCTTCACTAGGAACTATCAAAAGGCGCTGTCCATTTCTGGATTCTGGATCTAAATGGATTAAATTGTGAGTTATCGTTGATATTTAAGAAACGCTTTATTGTTTCCCATCTGTTGCACATCATTACATCATTTACTTGAGGCTGTCCTCTTTCCAAATTCCAGCAAAGTCTTAATACCGGTAGTTTCACGAACGACATAAAAATTAATATACCAATAAATTTTTCTAACTCTTCTTAAGTAATCTTGAATATCTTCATCAAATTGGATTGTTCTACATCATTGCTATCAACTCGTCTGACGAATTTATCTGTTTTATATCGTCAGGAACTTCAACATCTTCAGTGAAAATAAACGATCCGGATCATAATGAGGTAGATGTTCAGTTGACCAGTTCATTCTGACGGTAGGCTTTTCACGACGATGTTTTTATTTGATGTTGAGGGTAAATTCGCCAAAGGTACGTCGTCGTCTTAAAATCCATCGTCCGTATCGGGTACAACAACAGGGTGTAGGAATGTCAGTGTTGGAATCAGAAGACAAATCATCATCACTAACGCAATGCTTAGGGATTGCGGGATTGCGTTAGTAAGCCCATTATGCCTATAAAAGCGCCCGATGTCTAATTTACCACCTATAAAGAAAAATAATAGCTAAGCATGAAGAGAATATTAAAGAAATTGAGACGATCTTCGTACATAATCAATTATCCATACTGAGTGCATATGAAACGAAATATGTATAAGCAAAAGAAGCGAAGAATGCGTACAAACCCGGATATAATTTCGAAACAATTATGTTGAAAATGAGTGAAATCAAATAGAAAGTGGGGATCTTTGTGCATGCAAACTAGAGGATATGGCAAACAATAAAACATGTTTTACCTCGAACCTTATCAATGTAAGGTTATATCTAAATTTCAAATGATAATAGACAAAATAGTTGTGTTTTGTTATTGCTAATGATTCGATAAGCAAACCCCATTGGGCAATCCAAGAAAACAGCCGATCTACGTCAAAATTACGGCCGTGGGGTAAACAATTGATTTGGTAAGAACTCGTGTTAGCTTTTCTTGATTTTTCCGATAGTGAGGGTTGTTTTTTGAAGATTTTTTGTTTGATGGTGTTAATAGGACTCCATAGATATTTTTTAGATCTGTTTTAGTAGAACTAATACGGCCGAAACTGAATATTTATGCAGGTTTTTTGTCAGTCTTCAAGTAAGCTTTCAAGCAATTTACAAAACTTAGAGCACTTGTATTTATTTGGAACTTGTTGGCAGTTTTTTTAAACATTAATTTTTAACTGTTGCGTGTAAGCTTATCAAACATGAGTAAATACTTCAAGATTGCAAAGTTATAATCCAGTAGCAGCTGGAAGGTGCAAGGACAAACTTAAAGCTTTAGGTTGAGTTAACCATTTTTCAGAAGATGATGAAAAGAGTTTTAGTCAGAATCCTACTAATTTTCCACAAGTTTCCAATATACTTGCGTTTTAGACTAAATTTACCGCTTATCTATAGTAGTTTTTTTGTTTTGTATTATTTTTTTGTTTTATAGTGTTATGAGAACAATTTTGATAGCAAATTCAACATTTATTTAAGAAGCCATTTCGCAATAAAACTAGGAATAATACAGTCTAAAATTCAACAAATAATCACACGGAAACTTTTAGCAAAAACATTTGCTTATCCCTCGGCGGCCATTTTAAAATGGATTTTGACAATTCGTTAGATTGCTCAGTGTATGAAATGACTCCTGTAACTCCGCAGATGAACGAAAACTCTCCAAATCATGTCCACCAGCGTCATGATTTTTCAGATTGTGAACGGAACACGTTTTTTCGATTTTTTTTTTAATTTTCCCGTATTTTTATAATTTAAACTCTTCTTAAATCAATTTTTATTTATACTGAAAAACAATCTTTATTAAATAATGTAAAAAACCTAGTTCCTATTTAAGAAAATATTGATGACGTTATAACTTTGACAAGTTTGACGTTTTATTTTTTGAATTATGTCAAAGGACGCGAAATAACATAAACCGTTTAACGTATTTTTACATTTTTTTAAATAAACATTGTACGTTTAATGAATTTTGTACATTACTTTATCATAACCCTATATATTATGTATATTAAAACCCATATAACAAACTGTCGTGGGATTGGTATAACACTATCGCGATAAACACGTATCGTATTTCGATCCTGCAAAAATTGGCAATTAGGGATTTGTGGAGGTGAATATTTTATTAAACAATTAAGAAGTGTGTAAGTACATAAGTTTGGTGTATGGTAAGAAAATGCAATTTAAAACGACAATTATTTATAAATTGAGTCAAAATGTAATACAAAACAGAAATTAATTGATAACTAACATACACGGTAATTAGAGAAGATGTCACGTTTAATTTTTATAAAATGTTGTTCAAGTGTGACGTAAGTTCCTCATAGGATTTTTATAATATTGATAACAGCGTTGAGGTAGACCAAATGCGATATTCGAAGAATCATTCCGATATTTTTTACGGAATAATATTATTAGTATTGAACCAGTGACTTAAAAGAACAGTAGATTACATGAATTGATTTTATGTTGAACATACGAGGTCTGACAATTGAATAATGAACTAATATTCAGCCGCACTTGTGGTAACGAAGCTTATACCACATAATGTTCTATTCATAAGGCTTCATGCGATCATTAGGTCTCTCTTAGCTATGTGTTTATACATGTGTTAGTAGTGCTCTTTACAAAAAAGAAAAATCAAAATCTCGAGCAACGTGTCGCGATAAAATTTTATACGAATTTGGACAATTCGGTAATTGAAGCTTATGATAACCTATTGAAAGTGTTTGGTGGTGATTCTATGAGCCGAGCACAATATTTTCGTGGCATGGAATGTTCAAGGAAAGCGGTGAAAGTGTAGAAGACGAAACACGAGAAGGTATATCGTTCGAGGTGCACACTACAGATCATACTCTTAGAAGAAATGCAACTTAGTTGTTATTCAGTCTAAACCATATACGTAACACTTCTATATGGACAGTTTCTACAAGTGGAAGCTATTTAGACTGAAGAAGACCGAATGACAAGGATTTCTCTATCCTCCGAGGCTCCAGCTCGGTTCTCTGCATATTCTCAAGCATGCATAACCTGTCTGCAACGAGAATATGGTATATTGTCGGCTTCTTAATAATGGTACATTCCTTCCCGTTTAAACTTTATGTATGGAACACATCAATTATCTCGGAAACGGCTTGTACGATTTTTATTAATTTTTCTGATACGGCCGGTATTATGGTGATATTAGCATTGTTGTTTTTTGCTTTTTCCGGAAAAATAATGTACTTTGTTGTTTCAAATAGATAACCCTGTATATTTTTAGCTTTTCGAAATCCTTAAGAAATACTTATTATTTTTCATCCATGTTTCCTATACCTAAATGCTATAATTTCGGAGTTATAGCCACATTTGCGTTATCTCCGCCGTAGTTAAAATAATACATTTAGGTGGCTATAACAGCTACAATAACAAATTTGACGTTTCAATCGTTTATCTGGAAAGACCGGATAGATGTAGAAATCGAAAAGAAATGTGTAACATCTTCAATATCCTAACCGAAATCCTATAACAAAATCTACTGTCAGTGAATTAGTAAAAAAGCTTAACGAAACAGGTTCAGTAAAAGATTTATCCAAATCAGAACGCAGAAAAAATGCATACAGCCAATCCTCAGATGTTTGTGACCTGTTAGAAGACGATCTACACTTGAGTATCAGAAAAATATCAAGGGAACTTGATATTTCCCAAACATCTGTAATGCTGATTTTACGTGATAATAAATTCTATCAATACAAAGTAACGTTAGTTCCAGAGTTGTCAGATGACGATTTTGATATACGTGAAATGTTTGTAGAGCTAATGATGAAAAAATGTTACAATCGAAACGTTCCAAATTTTTTGAGTAATGTTATGTTTTGCGAACTTTTTGTATTAATGGAAAAGTGAATAGGCATAATTGTAGATACTGGTCACTAGAGGGCAACATTGGTAGCAATAGCAGAATTTGAGCAGAATGTTTCTTACCCTATATTTTTTTATTTTGAGTATGTAATAAATAAATACTAGCTTTTACTCGCGGCTTCGCTCGCATCGAATCCATTAAATAAGTATCACAAATCATTATAATAGAAAAGAATGAACTCTGTAGCTATATTAGAACCTGAGATATAGATCTTTGAATGTAGAAAAATTGCCAAAAACCTACAAAAATCCATAACTCTACATTGAATGTCCGCGCCAACTCAACCGATTTAAGTGTTCAAAAACTCAAAAGAAAGTTTCAGCGAGTGTTCTTAAACCAAAACGAAGTCTCTATCTTGAATAGAACCTGAGATATTGAGGATAGAACGTGTGTATGTGAAAAACTCCCATAAGTAATGTACAGGGAGAAATCGCATTTGAGTATAACTTGAGAATGGTGAAAATTAGATGAAATCCGATGGTTGATGGCTGATCTGTGCATCAATACCTTTCATTGAAAAAAAAAATTATCAAATCGGTTGGGTAGAACGCCTGAACGGACTCGGAATGGAAATCATCAATTTTTTTAATATATATGTTTATCACCTCTGTAGCATAGACTTTCATTTATTTCACTTTTCCAACTCAATATTAGTAAGAATGAATATTAACCTCTACAAATCGAAAACTCAAACTTTATGGCATCTATTTTGATATTCAACATATAGGTGGCACTACATGTTACACATGGGTATACGAAGAATTACAAATTCACATCGAAATGCGTAAAATAGTACATAAATAGGAATATATCATCAATGATATATAAAAATTTATATATAATAAAATATAAAAAAAATTGACAGCGGTGGGATTCGAACCCACGCCCTTTCGGACTGGTGCCTAAAACCAGCGCCTTAGACCGCTCGGCCACGCTGCCGTTATAATTTAATAATTCAATATTATACCTTGAGGTAATAATCACATATTTCATATGATTGTATTAAATATAAATACTAAAAGTTTTTGTTATACTCTTTTCTTACGCAACTTGCTTACGTTTTTCTTTTTTTAAATTTGAACAGGGAACAGAAAAACTCATTTTATTTTTTAATTTGTGTAACGGGTCAACCGCACAGTTATTAACGTACAACGTACGCATTATAGTCTAATTTTGTTGAATTATTTATAAAGAAATGTAAGTTTTTTGTTTATTCACTGGATGCTTCTTTTATTGTTTGGGTCATTAAATCTTAAGCAGCTTATACACATGAAATCCAGGGATGTGGCTTGCCATAGATGGACCCTGAATGAAAGTTTGTTGAGGTTTCTCACTTATAGGCATTCAAATTTGCGGAATCAGAGCTTATATCTAATATATAAAATTCTCATGTTTGTAGTTAAACTTCTTCGAAGCGGCTTGATTCTCATGAAATTTTTTGTGCATATCGGTTAGGTCTCGAAATCGGACAACATTTATTTTTCCATAACGATTTTTACTTAGATAGTTTTTACTCTCATGTAAATAAACACGTGTTGTGAGCTTCCTCTAACATTTCAACGTGTTCTATGATTGGGAAAGGTAAATCAAATAATAAGTAAACGAATACAATATTCAGTATTTTTCACAAATAAGTATTTTAACTTGATTTATTTACAGATTATAGGTACAGTCAGCAATGCCAGCAAGACGTAAAGAGACCGATTTGAGTCCTCGAACCATCAAATCTCATTCATATAAGAGCTCTAAGATAAGGCAAACAAATCCAACAAAACAATGCAGATGTGCGTGTGAACACGGCATAATTACGCGAATCACAATCGCAAGAGGTACGAGATGACCGAGATCAGCAAAGACAATTAGAACGAAGAGAAACGCGCGTATTCATAGTAAACAGATGTAGAGGAATTGACTAACAATGCCAACAAGTTCTTCGAGCATTTAAATCAGATTTATTTCTTCGACTAGCATTCCAGTATGAGCCTGATGTTGAATATCAGGATTTCAAAGTGGTTATTGGCATATTCTCACACAATTAATAGTAAAAATATGAATAATGTCTAGATGTCTAGACAGCTATCAAGAATTTTAATTTGAAATACGAGGATGTATTGATATCTAGTTAGCCTAGACCACTTCCATGAATAAACAAAATATTGCGTTACCATAGCAACGAACAATAACTTATTAGAAGTATCAGTGTAAAGTAAACCAAGGCGAAATTGTGAAACTCGAAAAATTGAAGTATCGAGCCATCATCAAGTATCTGTATTTAAAAGGGTTAAGAGGTAAGCATATTTACAAAGTTATGCTTAATGCCCTTGGTGATCAATGTCCTTCGTATGCGACCATGAAAAATTGGACTGCGAGTTTTAAAAGAGGTGAATTTTGGTACAAATGTACCCAAGTCTCAAGTACCCAATTCGGCTTAAGAAGTCTACATCGTTTTCAAATCGAGCACAGATCGAACGCTTTTGGTCAACATTCAAACATTTGGGGATCCATTTTGCATTTCTGGTTAGACTATCGAACTTAAGGAGTAAACTCCAGTCGTGCGTCGGAGTTGACACACACAATTTTTTTTACATCATTTAGGAAGTGGAGAGGAGCTCCATCAGAGGAATATCACATAACATGGATGGGAAATAGTTTTGGAAAAATTTCAAGTGTCGGTAACTATTCTGCCCATACATTAACACAAAATAGAAATTGATTTGTTTTTTTAATTGTACCGTTAGGATTTTCATCTGCTCACAAATATGAATTATGGAAATTAATAAAATCGTCTCGTGGAAACTATCTTTATTAGTAAACAATGCAAGTACTTACAACAATAATTTCAGATAATTTTCATCAGAATGTCTCTTTATGGCGAACGGTTTTCTTGGCATGTACAACGATCTAAAAATCTACATATCTCTTATACCATAGATTTTATCGAGTTAAACAAAGAGTGCCTTTTTGTTAAAAAACCGATTGAAACATACATTTTTGATATCTATAGATTGTACAAGTTCTCCTTGTAAAATTTAGAGATTTATAACTCAGAAACGAGGGGATGTATGAGAAATTTTTTATGTCACAACATTATTTTCAAGTCATCTACTTCCGAATTTTTCGCATCAAGTCCCGTAATGTTACAATTTTTGAACCACATTCCTAAGAAAATTTAATCTATTATTCATTTTTTGTTATGAGAAAAATACAAATGAGGAGTGAAAGGTACAGAAATATAAATTCAATGGGTGAAAGGGTATTATTAATTCTTTAATAGGTAAGTGACAATTTTAATTGTTAATGAAATTACACTACTGACCTCTTATTCAAACCCCATCATTCCTACGTCAGTACCTCAAACAATATGTAAACAAATAGAATGTTTGAATAATTATCAATTTTTGTATTACCTACATGTGCTGATTATTGTCAAGATTATCATTTCATTACCACTATACAAAGTATGATCAAAAATTTGGTAAACGTATTACATGGGAAAAAATTGAAGGAACCAATTACAGTAATTATTCCAGAATTTTTTGATAAAATTCTTTTCCGTCAAAAGTACTGGCACCTAACACGTGGAATTCTTCAGTCAATAAATGGCAAATGCAATGATAGCCTCTTCTATCTCTCTAAGCTCAATCCGACAAAAGTCCAGTACCATTTTTACCAACTTTTTTCATAATATCGTTGGTTGTCGCAGTTTTTGGCCGTTATGAGTCAAGCTGATAGACCACGTTGGAATTACGGTCATAAATGATGTTGCAGAATCTTGGTACACAGTGTCTAGCTCCTCTTTTTTTGTGTAGGCATATTGCATAATATTGTTGGTTGTCGCAGTTTTTGGCCGTTTTGATTCAAGCTAATAGACAAAATTTTATGGTCATAAATGATGTTGCAAAATCTTGGTGCACAGTGTCTAGCTTCTCTTTCAATTGGTTAGGCATATTGCCTAAATATTTAATGAATATGAAAGCATATCAGACAACCCTCCTACTTCTATACATATGTCATAATGGAACCAAAAATGGGGTGTAATGATGTTCTGGGCGACTATGTCAATAAAACTTTTCTCCCAACTAAAATTTGATTATTGTTTACAAGTTATATGAACGATTTAAAAGTGGGGATGAGTCGGACGAGAAACGGTCAGGACTTCCTTCGACTTTAAAAATATATGCCCACACTTTTTTCATTTCTTTGACTCGCGAGTTTTTGGCCGCTAAAAGTCTTGCAACATACCCGTATTCATATTACTCAGATTTAGCATCATGCAACTTTGTCTGTGTGTGCAAATTTGTCCGTTTTATTGTGAAGGGTTTTTAAGAAATATAACTTCATTTAATTATTTCGAAAAAAGTTATCAACAATTATACGTGAATGATTGCATTTTTATGAACACTTAAAGCCCTGAAACCAATATAAGTTTTCATTTTTTTATTCCCATAATTTTTTTCGTAACCCGCCTTAAAAACGAAGATTTAAAAAAAATCATCGAAATCGGATGATTTTTCGATTTTCTAGAGCCAAAAGTACCCAAATTATATGCCATTTTTTCAAATTGTTTTCAGAAACATAATTTTTGATCATAACTGTATTTACTCACTCAAAGTTAGTCACTATTATTTTTAGTAATGGAATAAAGAAATAAACCATTATTATTTACGAGTTACTTTACTAGAAGTGAAAAAATCATTATAATAAAACGATCAATATTATTATCATTCATTATAATGAGAATTTAATAATTTCATGCTGACGCTAGAGTCGAATGTTGAATGCGGTTACATGGAATTATACTAAAATGCGATTTGAAATAAATGCAACGTCGAATGAAAAGAGCGTCAAGCTTTTTTACCGTGTATCATTAACGATTTTTTTACATATTCAAAGATCATCTAACACAATGTTCGAATTGATTCGTTGACGTTGTAATAGAATTTCTAACAATTTGAATATGAACACAAAATAGTTGATGAGTTAATTTTTGAAACATCTGATCTCGTTAGGTTTCACCTTTGCTTATATTTGTAATTTAATAAATTATGAAACACTGAAATGAGAGGGAGTATTAAATAAATTTTTTTTTATTGAAATATTAGCAAGTTAGCACTTAAAAACACATTTTAGATGGTATGTGTGGAGATATTTGGCAAAAGACATGGCGGGAAACAACAAGAAAAACTGTTATGAAAACTTATGAATGATAAAGCTTTATTTTTCTTGGTGTATTTTCATGTATAGTTTATTCTTATTTTATTTTAAAATGAAGAAAATTGTGTTTAACCGTAGTTTCACTTTCTTATACGACTTCAAAAGCTTCGTTAAGTAATACTAACACCAAATACCCAGGTTATCTAGGAAGGCAAGTAAAATCTGTTCAACTAGCTTCACCGTATTCGTCATCACCATACTGACTTACCCGGAGCAAGTGAAACTTACCACAATAAAAAGCTGGCGCCTGAGGCAATCCGTTACCTGAGCTTTTGCGTCAAATCGTCAAGCAAAGATTATATGCCGTCAAGTAGCGACAAAAGAGCGTTAAAAGTTACGCTTGCAAGTGAAATGTGAAAATCCGAAGTTGTGAGAGGAACATTCTTGAGTTAATGATTATAATGATAACAAGTGGAAAGTAAAAAAACGCGTTTGTGATCGAGAGTCTTGTGTTTATAAGTATAATGCTATCAAGTGAAAGTGAGAAGACACACTTTTGAGCGTGATTCTTATAATTGGAACGCGCCATTAAGTTTATAGATTAACATTCTTAAGCAAATGGCACGTAAAAATCCTTGTTTGTGAGTTTTTGAAGTGTAATGCACCGTTGAGTTTCAAGTGTAACGTACGCAATTAAATGGAATGTAAAAAATGACTTTAGTGGACGTGACTTGAGTGGAACGCACCATTGAGTTTATAATTATAACATTCGCACAAAAGTGAAACGTGAAAAAAATTCGATTCTGAGCGTGAGTCTTGAATTTGCTCATTGGAACCTAATATCGAGTTTGATTGTAACGTGAAAATCCGCAGTTCCGAATGTAAGTTTGGCAGTACTAAGGGGATGCAATCTTAAGTTTCTAGTTGGAAATTACCTGTAAGAATATAGAACGTAAAAATCCGCGGTTGTAAGCGTGAGTCTTGTAAGAGGAGCATTGATTATGGACGTGTCTCAGGCGCGCTTAGTGGAACTTGTTCTTAACTTTACGGTTGTAACGCTCACAAACAAGTGGAACGTAAAAATCCGCAGTTTGTGAGCGTAAATCTTGGGACTGCTTACTAGAGGTTTTATTGTAACTCCTGCTAATGATTGAAACATGAAAACTAGCGATTGTGAGCATGTTTTGGGAGTGATTAGCAAAACGTGAACTTGACTTTATGTATGTACCGCTCGTAAGCAAATTGAGGGTAAAAAAGCTCGCAGTTGTGAGTATGGAATACAACAAAATCTACATATCGGATTTTATATTTCAAACGTTTGCAGGTAATTTTTTTTCACACATCCATAATTGTTACGGTGAATATATTTTTATATAAAAACACATCGTTATATCAAACGAATATTTTTATTTTAATCATTTTACAAAATATAATTCAATAGAATTATTTTGAATTCTTTAGTAAAAACGCCATTCCATGTGTTCTGAAATGTTTATTTAACGCAACTGAATCGTCAAATTCATCTAAACACACTCTACATTGATTGTCTTTGACGGGTCCTTTCGATTCACCAGGTGCTAATCGCATCACATTTTCCAATTCTTTCACAGCCTCAACATCGAAACAATCGTTATCTTTCAAATAAGACTCATAATTATGGATATTGTGGAAATGTAGTAAATGTTTATAAAGAGACGGTTTAACCACAAAACATTCGCCGCATTCCATACACTGATACGCCGTTGAAATATTTCTGTGAATCCGAATGTGGTCGTGAAATTCGTTTCGTTCTCTAGACTGATAATCACATAATTTACAATAATATGTGCCGTCGAATTCGATTGGTTTTTCCGCTATCAAATCCGGTTCTTGTACTTTTTCAGGTTTCCTTCGTCTACTGATATCAGTGAGATATCGTTTCCTTTTCTTTTTACAATTCTCTTCAGATTTGGGAGATTCGCTCGATCTACTATTCTCCTGAGATATATTCAAATGAATACCGTTCGATATATCACTAATATCTAATTTGTTAACGTAAACAACCGGACGGGCATATTTACATAATCTCATATGGGACACTTTCTTTTCCAACGGTATTTGATCGTTGCATAAAATACAAAAATATTTTTTCGTTATTAACACTTTAGGTTTATTTTTTAAACGTAATTTAGTGTCCGATATCATTTTACTCGTACATTTTAAAAGGTGAGTCGCGAATGTAAAAGTGGATCGAAAAGTATTACGACAATATTTGCATAAATAAACGTACATTATATTATCAATTTTCGAATGTATCTCGATATGTTTATCGAATTCGTTATCGCCAATTGTTCCGAAGTCCGTACAAACGCCGCATTGGTAAACTTTTGAAAACGTACAATCGCCATCGTGAAATTCGATATGTTTTTGTAATTCGGATACCGAGTACGAAGTACACTTACATACTGAACAAGTATAAACGCATTTGAAATGCTGTTGGGAAAAATGCGAGGAAAAATTGGCTAACGAAGCGAATAATTTACTACATCTCTTGCCGGGACAACGATATTTTACGTGTTTCGCTAAATGGAAACAAACTTCTTCCATATGTTGGTGTAATAATTCGGAAGTTTCGAAATCTTTACCGCAATCCGGACAAACATGAGGAGCTTCATTCTTATGTATCCTTTCGTGCGCTTTGAAAGAACATTTTGTTGGGGCGACGAACTTACAAATGGAACACGTTAAATTTAAATCGTTGGGTTTATTACTACCCTTGTAATGTTCCAACATGGTAGCACTTACGGCAGATTTACATTCCAAGCATCGTGGTACGTTGTAAGATTTTTCGTGTAAAGATTCCACTTTCGATATAATCGGCATAGTAAATCGATCTGCGTAATCGAATAATTCGATTTTAACATTTGTATCAAGTTCTGGTTCGTTTGGTTTTGTCAATAAAGCTCTTTCCGTCAATCTTTTTTGATCATATAAAGTGATAAACCGACATTTCGGTATATTGTTGCAAACTTGTTTAAGACATAACGGTTGGTTCGGATCTCTGAATATAAAATCGCTAGGGCTTAAAACAACAACCGCTTTGCCTTTTTGATCTTCACCGGGCCAATAAAACTGCACGTTTACGTAGATATTATCGGGAACGTCTTCTTCTTCATCATTTTCGTAAATTAACGGAATGTTAGGAACTGGTAAAAAGCCTGCTAAATCTATAGGCAAAGTAGAAGTATCTAGATCAGCCAAATTGATCTGACCCTCTTTGAGAGTATAATGATGACGGGTATGTAATAATAGAGTACATCTATTGTAGAACCGCAATATTCTACCTGAACATCGGGAGCATTTATATCTCAGTATAATAATTCTTCTATGGACATGATCTTGTAATGATGAAAACGATGAAAACCTAAAAAAAAATTCAACATTAATATTGCAACACAAAGTTATTTATAAAACATAAGAAATTCAAGTTCAAGTTGGATTTTTCTGAAATATAAAGTAAAAAGTTTCTCTTTCGCTCCAAAATTTGTCGTTCATCTATTGCATTCATCTTACCTAATGAAAATCTCGGATCTTCTTCAAAAATTACAGAAAAATTTATCATAAGACAATAAAAGCTGCCAAATATATTTATTACAATAGGAGACTCGCCAATTCTCGTAATGTTTCTAAAGAAACATGGTCCATTGTGAATGATCTAAGAAATAAGGCTTTATCATCGATAACCACAATAATTACGTTGTGACTGTAGTCAAAAATTTATCAAATTCTATAACTCCTTCTCATGATCCGCTTTCATATCTCCCAATGCCAATGCTAATTTACACAGTTTCTTCTTTATGTCCGTCGTTTTAGCAGAGCTTCGCAATGACATCAAACATGAATACTCATCTGGAACTGATGGACTTAATTAAAAATATTTTCGAGTCTGCCGATTGCACATTAAATCACTTTAAAATTTTAATTAACGTTTCATTTCAAAATGGCACTTTTCCCAAATTGCCTTAAGACGGCTATAATTATATCTCTGCATAAAGGAGGAGATAAAAATCAACCATCGAGTTATAGCCCAATTGCACTCCTTCCCACGTTATCGAAGATCATAGGATCATTGGTCAAAAAAAGGGTTTATCATTTCTGTTTAAATATAAAATACTTACTACCCATCAATTTGGGTTTTTAAATAACAAATGCAAAAATGATACTATATTCTCTCCCATAAATAATGTCTACTCCAGCCTAAACAGCCATAACTCTACTGCAACAACTTGTTGTGAATTTCTAAGGCTTTCAATTGTGTTGATCATAATATTTTAATTAACAAATTGCAGTACTACGAGGGAAATCAGCTTCTAAGGATTGATACAACGATGTCTTCTTGCAAGCCAATATAATGTGAAGTGCCCCAAGACTCAGTACTAGGCCCTATTTTGTTTCTTCTGCTTATAAACGTCATCGCCTATCTCGACATCAGTGGTAAAATATGTCGTTTTGCAGACGACACTAGTTTCTTTTGAAGCAACTCTGATATCAGGGCACTTCATAAGATCATATCTAGTGACCTAATCACCCTTAAATCATGGTGCGATTCAAATCTTCTGTGTTTCAACGTTTTTAAAATTAAATTTTATCATATAAAAATATATTGCTGCCATTTTTTAAATAACACCACCATTGACGTCATTGAATTAGTAAAATTCTTAGGGATTGTCGTGGACAATTCCTTGAAATGGGAATTACTATCGGCGCCTTATCTAAATAATTAAGTTCCTCCCGCTTTGTGCTGAAATCGTGATGTGACTAGAAATTGAAAATTTCTCAAGATTTTTTTACTATATACAAATATCTTCAAGAACTATCAAATCTTTTAATCACCTATTAATGTTGAGGGTTTATTTTAAAGCCCGATCCAGAGTCTCCATGAGGCTATACGAGGGAATGCGAGTATGAGAGTGTGGACGGTTCTCTCGTGTCCGCCACGCCTCTCTGTCGCTACAATCCTTGTCGATTTATCTGGCGTTAATGAAAGAATGTTCTTTCTCAGGTCGCTATGGATGGATACGCCTCAGAAAGTTTGAGGTCAAAGCTTGTGTTCTTCTCATTTTGTCATCCACTCTTGTTCTCCTGTACACCAACGATCTACTCGACAAAACTACAAAACCGATATATAGCTTTACCGACGATAGCACCCCAGTGGGGTGGAAGCAATCTAATTAAGTTTACTATGTCTTGGCATAGTCACATACCCGAATTAGCTGGTATAGCTTCACAAAAACTTGGAGCCCTCTTTAAGACCAAAAAGCGGTATACTCCGCAACAGCTTCTAATCCTCTATAAGGCCCAGATTTGTCCATCTTTGGAATATTGCTCGCACATTTGGAGCTCTGCTTCCAATCTTACTCGGAGGATGCTCTACTTTGTTTTATCAATACTACCACGGCAGATGCTCTTCAGAGCTGTCCAACATAATCCCGGCTAGAGCAGTTTTGCAAGACCTAATCACCAGGCGTGGTTCATAAACACGAAGTTGCTCAGAATGTCAATTTATCGGTATTCATTTCTTTGGAGAAGTGCCTGTTGAATCAGCTATCAAGGCACATATTCCCCGAATGCTATAGCCTACAGCAGTTCAAGATCAATATCCACAGGCATCTCCACACGGTAGGCACCATTCGAACCACTCGAGTATAATAGGATTTGCCCTCTTATGGGTGCTGTTTACATAAAAAAATTTGCGTAATTATATTATTCAATAGATCACCTACAGCATGATTATCAAAACAAAAATAAAATCAATATAAAAATCTGCTTTAACCAGAAAAATTTTTCCTTAGTTGTTACATTTCAAAAATAAATAATTAAATTGTTCAGGTCTTTTTATAACTGATAGCTTTCTCGTTCCTATGTATAGCAATCATTTCTAAAAATTCTTTTTTCCTTGTATATTCATAATTGAATGTATGTTTCTTTGATATTTGATGGTTGGTTAATGCTGTTTTATTTTTTTTATCGTATTGTGAACCTTACATTCTATTTTTTAACCACTAAGATTTCTGTCCTATATAAACAGCGTAATAAACATTACAAGGTACTTGGTAATAATAATATTACTTTTGTTTTTGGGTATTTTTCGATTTAGTGGAATATATAATCTATTATGTCTTTTATGACATATACTAATATAACATTTATGGAACTAATTCGATACTTGGGAAAGTACTTGTACATATAGTAAGGAAAAATGTTTTATGTTTAGTTTATGCTTTGTGACAATAAAATAAAAAGAAACCATTTTTGTCTTAGTATTATTAACGTTTGAGGTACACAGATCTTAATTCATTATTTCTAAGCCAGTCTGATTTTTGTAAGCAAGTATATTTTGTAATATCTATGCCACAGAACATTAAAATTTATACAAATTGTTTCTAATTTCATACGACCAAATTCAAAAGTTGATTTCTCGTATAAAATTATGATAGGTCTTTCCTATAACAAAATGTATTCGACAAACCCTCTTCTGAGATATCAACCCTACTTTTTCCATACTTAAATAAAAATAGAAACTCAAAATTTTGTATATTACGTGCGATCGCAATGGCCTAAACACCGATATTTTTTCAACATTCCTGTAACAATATAAGAGGATGACATTAGCAACCCTCAACTTATTCATAAAAAATTTTTTTAACATTTAGTTTTGTTTTCTAGAACCAATCAATTCGGAAATACCTATCCACATATTAAGTTTTTTCTTCTCTCAATATGTGGCTCACTATTTAATGAAGAATAAAAATCATGATTTAGGTATTTTTTTCTGAATAGGTGTATTGGTTCTGGAAAAAAGCTTCATGATTAAGAAACGTCTTCAGAAGAACAATTCTGAAAGTAATATTTTGACTTTATAAAACTAAATCTAAAAAAATATTGGCAATAGATAAGGTGAGGATTGTCAATGGCACACCCTTATAATGTAACAGTAATTTTGAAAACATACCGGTGGTTGTTATTTTTTGGTGGGGTAAAGTGATGAGGAACGTTTGTTGTAGAAATGACCCATTAAAATTTTATCCAAGCAATCAACTGAAATTATGTTTCATAAATTAGAATTACCCTGTATATCACCTGAAAACATAAATATACATTCAAATAAATAGATGACGTTGGAAGCAACCTAGATAATTGTTGAGTAACGAATTTCCATAATAAAATTGATTGGGAAATAGTAATCCAATTTAATCAGATCGGTTACTTTCAGCCAGAACTCTAGATAATTTTTCGAAAATTTATTATTCAAAACTGAATTAGTACAGCTGTGCTTTCGAAACTGAGAATAGTGGTTTTGTTGAACTACTTTTATAAACTTGACAAAACATCTAAGTAAATTACTTCTAGGGGATATTACTTTGAAAAACTTCACAAGAAATCTCAGAAAATTACTTGGAAGGAGTTCAACTTTTGAGCCATTACAAGAACTCTAAGCCAGATACTTCTATAAACCTAACAAAAAATAAAAGCATATCACTTTCTAAAGGATTCAACTTTGCAAACTACTTGTAAAGGGTTCAACTTTAAAAGATATTACAAAAAGTCTAAGCGATCTTCTTCTAGAAACCTAAAAAAATATATAAGCAGATTACTTGTAGAGAATTAAACTTACAAGACAAAAAACAAAAAATCTAAGCAGATAACTTATACGAGTTGAACTATTAAGATATTACAATAAGTCTAAACAAGCCACTTCTATAAACTTAACTAAACATCCTAGCAGATTACTTCTAGAGGTTCATACTTTCAAAAACTTTACAATAAATATAAGCAAAGGATTCAACTTTCAAGATATTATAAGAAATCTAAGCAAATTACTTGTAAAGGTTCCTACTTTGAAGTCCCCAGAACATATCTAATTGGATTACGTCTGACATATATACTACTTTGAGGACTTCTCACAAAATATAAGAGAATTATAACAATTATGAGAAGTTCTAATTTGAAATCCATATAACAAATCTATATGAAATATGAAAGTCTAAATAGGCTATAAACTTAAGAAGAAATCTTAGCAAATTACTTCTAAAGATTTCTACTTTTAAAAACTTTACAAGAAATCTAAGAAAACTACTTAGGGTCCAAGTTTTAAGATATTATAAGAAATCTAAACAGATTACTTCTAAAGGTTCCTACTTTGAAGACCCCAGAACATAACTAATAGGTTTACGTTTGAAGTATATAATACTTTGAATGCTTCTTAAAAAATATAAAGGAATTATAAAAATTATTAAAGAGTCTAATTTGAAAATTCTATAACACATCTATATGAAATAAATTTTAGAGCATTTTCCAATGTTTTGTGACGCAGTATATCTATTACTATTTTCTTGATATTAAAATAACTCTAGAAAAGCCATCTTTCTATAAAAACACACTCAAGTTTACAATTCATATCTATTCATATTCTAAGTACAATCAATATAACAACATAGCTCATTATTGTCTTTACTATCCCTACAATTTTCTTGATTAATTTTACAGGTAAGTAAATTTTTTTTTCAAAATAACATCATTAAAGGTTGGTTTCAAATGAATAAGAATTAATATTACTCATTCTTATAGAAAATCATTATTATATATACTCACAAAGTTTGGCAGGCGTAACAAGGATAAACATAAGCACCTAAAGTTGGCTTAAAGCTTATCCACTGCTTAGGCTCATCTCCAAATAGAATATCCCACATTGATTTGATCCGATTCCGACATTCCTAAAAAATTATATTTTTTTATTCGCTTAAATTCCACGTCAAACTTTAGAGTAATTAGGGAAGTTACATTAAAATATTATTTTTCAATGGTAATAGTGAGATTTTTATTTCTGATAAACTATCATAGATGAATAGAAAGTTTTGAGAAAAAAAAATTATATTGAACGAATTAGTCAAGATTTATTTGCATTGAAATAGAAGATTACAATTTTATATTTAATTAGATTTGCTTTTGATTTCATAAAGAAAAAATTCTTCTACTTAGATATAAAATAGATTAAAATAATAAATTATTTTTTTAGAGCTGACAACACCGCTAATTTAATAAAGAGTAATCGCCTATCACAAAACAAAACATACAAAACATATTTGTTACATTTACTCACTAATTACTTCTATATAATTATTACTAGTGTATATAGTAGTTATATGAATTAAATATACTCTCATTTTCATTAACACTAAGTCAAAGCTACATTGAGGTTAGGTAATACGAAAGAAAATCAATTGAACAACTATACGTAGAATCGGTGAAAACTTCTTATACTGTTAATTACATTAAAAGAACGTATCAGAATTTGAACCTACACAGTTTTAAGATCTACTTCAAATTAGTTTTTGAATACACTGTATCTTTCAACACATCTAAATCTGTAATCTACTTCTTAGCATACAATAGTATAGCTCCACTGTTATATTAATATAAAACTCCATATATTAGTGGAACTCGTTGTAACTGAATTTACATACCTCAGGTAACTTAGCTACTACATAGTAAAACTGTCAGATTTATTTGACATTTTCAGTATATAGTTACTTCTCGTTATACTTTGGACACTAGTTCTAAATTTAATTTTTTATTTACTAAGGTATGGTAAAAAAATATACTTACTCCAAATATTGAGATTCTATCATAAGTGAACCCATTGGCCATTGGTGCAGTCATTTCCATATACTCTTAATGTAACACACCTCACACAAAATATTTATATTTGTGCCAGTTAGAAATTAAGAGCGGCATATAAATAATCCCATATCACATTTAAGCAATAATTACTTTAAACTGTCTGCATACAATTTATGTGTACTCTTGAGTAATACACAATAATCTGTCAGAAATATTTAAGACATGCACGCATTGACAGTATACTTGTCAATCTTTTTTAGTGTTGCCAAGTTGTAACATGCTTATTATCCACTTTGACTAGATTAAAGCAGCAACAGTTAATTTTAAAAATCTATTTTTTTCGAAGCAGCAGGAGAAAAGTAACAGTGTTTAAGAACAAAGAAAAAAATTAGGTTTGTTGATTTTATATTTGTCAGATGTAAGATTTAACATTTACAAAAGAACCAAAACGAAAACAAAATAATCTTTTTAGGTGCTTATAAATTATTAAATGGTTGCAATTTAGATATATTTGGCGATAATTACAATAAGATGTGTATATATAAAGTGAAAACTATGAAATTCTGTTCAAATTTCATCGAAGTTTCTTTTGCCATTGGAATGTCAGTATTTATAAAATTCATAGGTAAAAGAAACTCTTAACATATTTTCTCATTTATTTTATACAATAGACAATTTTTGGAATCATATGTAAATACACTTAGTAATAACTAACAAATCTATTTTGCTTTCTGCAGCATTTTAAACTGTTCCTATCAATATAGTACAACTCTTCTAAATAATATTTACAATACTTCATCCGGATTGAACATGCCCTGAAAAAATAGATTAATATAAATAAAAATTACTATTAACATAAATAAAATTAACAATGATATTCTGTATAACAGACCTCCATATTAAAAAGATAATAGCATTTAAAGTGAATTATTACTTTTATTAGAATACTAGCAATCCCTTTGACAAATACAGAGTGTTCCGGGACTGGATTTAAAAAATTCGGGAGTAAGTTGACGACGTGAAAATAATGCTGTGATATAAAAAAAATTTCATACCATCCTTTGTTTCTGAGTTATAGGGCTTTAGAGTTGTGAAATCAGAGAGCATTCCAAAAAATGGCTAACTTCAAGCTTTGAAATTATGTGGAAACTTTCAGTTATAAAAGTGCATTGATGTAGATAAAAATTACTTTAACACAAATAAAAACATTTTACTAAAAAAACTTTTAGTTTTCTTGATTCGGGAATGAGTAGATGACGTGAGAATAACATTGTGACATGAAAAAAAATTTTCATAGGATATCTCGTTTCTGAGTTATGGGACTTTAAAGTTGCAAAATCAGATTAAGTATATTTTCTAAATTATACATTCGAATATTATAAATTTTTAATGACGGAATAACTAATTCTACACTACTATCTGAAGTACAGTATAAAGATAGCAATAATGAATTTTTCAATTCGATTTTTTAGAAAAATATACTCTGTGAAACTCGATAAAATTTATAGTTCAGGAAATATGTAAATTTTTAGATCGTTACATATACCAAGGAAACCGTTCGCCATAAAGAGACATTCTAAGGAAAATTATCATAAATTGTAATTATTTATTGAAAATACTCACAGGAGGTATTAAAACACAATCAAACATTTCTAATTGAACTGATTACTGTCGATTATCGAGTTCTTACATTAGGAAAAAATTGAAATGTAGCCTACAACTTATCAATTAAAAAAAAAAAAAAAACTATACTAAATGTTCGAAGTGGGCAACTTGCATTTCTACAGATTTTCGGAGTGTATAGAGGATATTTCTTAGAACTTGGAAGACAATTCCAAGATTCTGATTATAGCGTTTCGTTCCTTGTGTTAAGTGATGTTGCACTTACAAAGCTTCATTTAAGGGGGAGGGGCTCCATCGTGCATGAACCACAGGTCTCTGCGAATTTTTAGAAAAATATGACATGGGTGGTAAATCATTTTAAGAAAATTCAAATTCAAGACCATTCAGGTTATTATCAAAAAAATATGGACCTACTATTTGATACTTTATAGGCTAACCAATTAAATTTGTCTACATTTCAATTCTCCAATACAATGTTCGACTGTATGCAGTCCAATTAGAAATATTTGATTGTATTTTCTTCTTCAGATTCCGGGTTCGAAACTTGTCTAGGAAAATTTAATTGTTTTTATGTTTACAGAACTAAATTGAAATAGTCAGTGTTTCACATGATAAAATGATAAGAACCTATTTTTTGTAGCAAGACAATATAATATAGTTGAATCAAAAAAGCATTTGATGCGGAAGTGATTGATGGATTCATTAATCATTGCAGTGATTCATTATGGGTACATTATGTTCAACAGTCATGTATATTAGTTATTTAACCAACAAGTACATTAATGAAGGCGATTAATGATAGAGATATTTTTAATGTTAATGTTCTAGATCATTATTCTCATTTAGATTAAGTTGGTTACAATACTTTTCTGTCCATCTTATATTTTTCTAAAGTGGAAGAAAACAGTTTGGAACTTTTATTTGAGGCGTTGAGAATTATAGTGGCCTAACCCCAATATGGAACAAATGAGAAAATGGATGGTTTGTAAAGAAGCTCACGTTAGTGAGACATTTTTTTCCTTTAATCATTTTATTTTTAGTTATTTATTAGTAATATACTAGAAGATTTCAATGACAATCAAAAAAGTTTGTTTCGATGTGGGTTATACCACTATAAGGTATTAATTTAAAGGGATTTAATGCCAATTTTACAACCTAGGGTTAAACTGGAAATTAAACTATGATTTGAACTCTATTTTAAAAGAAGAATAAACAAGATTGGTATCTTTTACAGGTCACAGTAAAACAAACATTTTTCTGCCAGTTGTCACAAATATAACCAACATCTTTCCGATATTTGTTTCAAAGTTGAATTGTTTAAGAAAACAAAAATGAACAAATAATAAAAAAATCCTGCAATTTCTATAAAGTGCTACTTGTGGTTAATTTTGTTAAGAAATACAAAGAAACGGTCGAATTGGTAGCAGATAGTATTCTCGTATTTTTCTTATTCTTCTCTATAGCTCTTGATACCTTTTCGAGCGATGGGATTTTAGTTTTCATTCTCCTTTCATCCATTTTTTCTGATTCTTTGCTACTTCATTCAAATGCTGTCTGTTTTCCCTTGTCCTCCCCTTCCTGTGCTATTTGTTGCAGCCAAGTTTTCCTGGGTCTTCCTTTCTTAGTTTCGGGGTTTTGTACTTATTTTCATCAGCTTGCTTCAAACTATTATGTTGTTAAGTTTCAGAAAGCTTGGTTGAAACCCATTTTCCATAGACATTGAGCTAGGATCTTTTTCCCATTTCTCTTAAAAGATATTCTCTTCATTTCTTCACATTAAAATTTCATTGTGAACTGATATACACCACATTGTTATTTAGCATTATCAATATTTAAAACTGAGAATTAGCATAAAGAAATGTGATAGAGTCGCTAGAGATATGTTCCAATAATGTAAAATATTTGTTGAACAATTGTATAGTGAAAAAACTAGAAAATTTCATATCAAAAATGATTTACCTTTGCACGTCTCAAAATAGAATCTTTGCTTGCATCATATGGATGATCTTTTGAAGGGATTTCTAATACTGCTGGGATAGGTGAATTATGAGAATCAATAATATGTCTAATAATTTCAGCAATATTTTGATTTATCAAAATAATATCAATATCATCTCTCTTCAAAAAACGTTTGAAACAATCTTCAATTTCACTTACTGCAGTATCTACAAAATGAGAAGGCATAATAATTAATTTTGAATAATATTGAGTAAATTTTTCTACATACAAGAAATCAAATAGATTGCTTATAAATCTCAATACACATAGTAAGAAATGAACTCATAAAATGAAGATATGTAGTTGTTTTATAAATATAACTTTAACTTAAAAAAATTAACTTACTTTTATCAACCACCAAAAAGTTCGAGTGTCTATTTTTATTTATTTCGCCAACTCCACCCAGAAGGAACCCAACACAAGTATCCTAGAAATAAAGCTGTGTCAGCTAACATTACATATATATATATATTACTATCTTAGCAACTTACCTCATCTCCTATAACTGATATCAATTTACCTTTAACTGCTGCATGTAGAGCCATATTTTACTTTTTCAATTCAAAATTTTACAGAAGAAACTACTAAAGTCACCTGACGACCCTACTTTACTAATAAGCAGCTGACTTTGACACATGAATATGTGACAATCAATCATTTTGACCAACATAAATATTTCAAATCAATGACAACTGTACTCAACGTTCACATAAACATTTTTTAATTGTTTCGCCATATATTACACCACAAATATTATGCAACGTTAGTAAGCAGTTTTGAATTTTAGCTTTAGGACAATATAACTATAAAATGTTCACTTCGCACATTGTCAACTTTAACAACACATTGCCAACTGAATAAAAGTGATTTGATTAAACATTGGATTTTGCTATTTTTTACTATTATAATTATATTAGTGTAAACCGGCTTATTACTAAAAGTGAAGTAGTATACAAGATTAGTTTCTTTTGATTTTTAAACTTCTACATAAGTTTAATTTCGATACCGAACATGATTAAGTATGTTATGTTATATTTAATGTGTTGTAACATATATTTAGTATTAGGAAAGAAACACAAAGAAAATGAAAAACCAGACTGGGCAAAAAAAGATATTAGGGATTACACAGATGCAGATATGGAGCGGTTACTAGAACAATGGGAGGTAACTACTGAATATAAATTATTATACATTTATTATTACACTTTCAGCTTCTAAAATTTTTATTTAATTAATAATTGGAATAAAACATAAAAACAGAAACTTAATTTTCCGCTTGTAGGAAGATGATGAACCACTAGAACCAGATGAATTACCAGAACACCTTCGACCAGCACCTCCATTAGATCTAAGTAAAATGAATCCAAATGATCCAGAGGGTATGTTACAAGCAACAAAGAAGGGCAGGACTCTCATGACATTTGTACAAGTAGCTGGTACTCTTTCAAAAGATGAGACTGAAGAGTTGACTAAATTGTGGCAAACTAGTTTATGGAATAATCATATACAAGCAGAAAGGTAATAGATTAAAAACAAATAGTCAGGTCAAAAATTTAACAGATTTAGAAAATAATTCAGAAAATTATAAATGTTTTCTCCATCTAACAGTATATAACTATTCTTCATTAACATTCACTTGACACTAAACTCATATTTAAGAAAAATAAAGACAAATATGAGATCAGAGTAACATTTATAAAAATAGAAACACTGAAAAATCAACATTTCTTACAGACAAAATAATTAAATATTAGCGTTAAATAGTAGTAAATTTCAACCAGACATTCAGTGCTGTTACCTAAAAATAGAAAGTTTTTAAGGGAGGGTCTTTTTAGAAGATGAGAGAATATCCATATACAACTAAATTTTTTATGAGAATTTGAAAAGCAATGAAATGCTATGCTCATTTTTTTGTACTTATTACTTAGTAATTTTTACTTCCAAAAACTGAGCACCCTACTAGTGGACTAATATAATAAATTTTCAACAGTAATTTATTTCACTTCCTTTACAATCATCAAAACAGAATGGTATACAACAACTCAGTCTTGAAGATATTTAAACTCAATTAAAAATATGTGTTTTTTGGCCAAGAGAATTATCCTACTATGTGCACTAGTCATAGGGCCGAGAATTATGAGGAGTCAGCAGCACAATAATCAAAGTTTGATAACTACATAAACTTACTATTTATACATAAGTACCAAAAAAGACAATATATACAAAACAAAACACTAAATCAAGTCACGCGTGCCGATTCTCTAAGAGTACCATAGCTCAGCTGAGATCTAGCTGTCCGAGAGCTGCTCACTTGTCTGTCTTGAGACAGAATGAGCTTCTCTTGGGTCTCGCTTGGGTTCATGTAACTGTATTGGTTTTTCCTAAAACGTGTACCAGCTATAGAGAAGATATATATCAGTCAATCAGAGTTGGAAGCGAGGGTACATGGCGTGGTCCCTCCTTCCTGTGATGAAGTCACAAAATTGTTTGTATAGGTGTGCGTTTGTGTGTATGTGTATCATCGGGATACCTACTGACCAACGGTTATGGGGTTATTTAAAATCTAAAGTATATTTAAATAGACCAGACAATATTGCTGATTTAAAAGTTAGGAAGAAATTAACAAAATAACCCCTGAGGTCATAAAAAATTCCAAAATCGTCTTCGGTTATTGTTAAGAAGTGAATGGTGGCCATTTTAAACATTTAATTCAATTGTACATTGAAAAATATATTCTAAATATCATGCGACATTTTCTTCATTCTGCGTAAAGTTTTGTGATAGACATTACCAAAATGTTAAATACTTATTTTCTCAGTTATGATGGCACCAAATTTAAAAAAACTGAATTGCTGAACAGAGGACTAAAATCCCTTTCCAACAAGTTCCACTCGACCCCTTTCTTGTTTAAAATTTTCAAGGGGGCACTTCTAATTCAAAGGGGGTGCTGGACTGCTGGGGGTATAATATTTTCATACTGTAAATTGAATGTATTCCATACATATGGACCGCATTGTATATTACAACTCCAGAGATGTATATACGTGGCATACTCATGCATATTATGACTATTACAACTTTTTAAATCGTTATATCTCAGAAACGGTGGTTCTTAGGAAAAAAATTATTGATACGTTTTATGATGTACAATTTTTATCTGTTGTATTTTTATGATAAAACTTGACCTTTGGCCTTGAATAAAAATTTTTTCCGGTAATTTTATACTTTCGCAGTAACCTCGATTTTTGGCTTTAGAAAATCTGATTTCGATGAATTTTTTTTAAATCTTCGTTTTTACGGCGGATTTAGGAAAAAATTATGGGAATAAAAAAATGAAAACTTAATTGGTTGAAGGACTAAGTAATCATTCAAGTTATATGAACAAAAACTTTTTTAAAATCACTTATTGTAATCAAGTGTACAATATTAAAAGTTAACTTTGAAAAATTGAAAATTTTCACCATTATAAAAGTGGTATCTTACTAAGGTTGACTGTTAAAGAGAATTGGGAGGGGATCGAAGGGCAGGGGGTTGTTTGAAAAGCAGAGCAAATGTGAACATTTGTTTTGAATTTTTAGCACATCTTCCCCCTAACCTAACCTAATCTATATAAGTTTTAATCTATTTTATTCTGATCCTGAAACCGAGACTTTTTTTTCAGATATTTAGTAGGTGATAACAGAGCTATATTCCTGTTTAAAGATGGATCCCAAGCATGGGTAGCAAAAGATTACCTGATTGAACAAGAGAAATGTGAAAGTGTTACAATTGAATCGAAAGTGTATCCAGGAAAATTCTCAAAAAATACGAACAAGGAAGAACTATAATTATATTTTTTATTAAATATATTTTTTTTATTTTTTACAAAGTATTATTAGTAGTTTTCATACCATTCTTGAAATGCTTTATATTCTAGAACTAATTTTTTTTAAATAATGATGCGTAAGTATTGAAAACAGTTTGGGGTTTTTGGCATTATACGGTCCAAAGAAAGACAAGACAAAAGAGAGGTCAAGAAAGAAAGTCAATTAACCCCTGAATATTTACTACAAATTATGTGAGATACTTGACCCGATAATTACAAGAGATTTCTCCAAATGAATCAAAACAGTTTTGATACATTAATAGCATTAATTCAGCTGATATTGAAAAAAAGATATTGTATACGTCTTGTTAGTCAAGAACTTTCTGTAAGATTAAGATATCTAGCCTCTGGCAGGGATTTGAATTTGAAAGTTACGCAGCCCTTGTTTATTTTTATTCTTAAATTGATAACTGCAATTGATGTGGGTTAAATAAACACTTCAATGTTTCATCGATCGTCAGTTGCTCAATTAATCTCTTGAGTTACAGTACCATAATATAGGCGCTCCAGAATTTAATCACTAAATGCACCCGATCCCTTTTTTTCCTATTTATTCTGGAACTCTTTATTAAAATTGGTTCATTAGATATTTTCTTTCTTCTACTTGTCCGCGCTCTAGACGTTCTTAAATGTCAAAGATAGTTGTTATTGAGAAACAGTAACGCATACAATGATCGCGCTCTTAACGTCGAAGTTATCCAACTTTTTTCGCGCCGATCCTGATTCGAAAAAATAACCTCTCTTTTCTAGTGTAGTTTTTAGTTGCCATATATAAGTTACATAAAAATTGACTTCTTTGAGTGAAAGTCTGCTAGAATTTATACGTGTTCATAAGTGTTTATATAACAGTCGACGGGATAGAAGAAAACTAAAATTTGGCAGAACATAGGGAATAATTTTCCCATTTTAAAATCCCATGATAATGTTGAAGAATTCCAACTGTACAGTTATTTTTGTATAGGCTGTCTGCAGAAACTGCGATCTCTCATTATGAATGGTTGGCGGCCCTGCTAATTACATTTTTACGTGCTGTCATCTTGACTTATTTTTTACTTCATGATTTCCGATTTGCTTCTAATTTGAATTTATTTTATCAAGTAATTAAAAACTGAACTAAAAAGGTGTGTTTATCGCATCAGATAAAACTGGTGATTAATCTCATTTTAAAACGTCATATTTCAGACGCTTGACTTCAGCACTTCTATGAGACATTCCTAAAAGAATATTAAATATACTATATTAAGGACTTGATATCACCTAAACGAACATTAATTTTATGTTCCACACAATTTTCTTTTCAAAGCGACAATAGATGCGAATACCTCTTCTACATTTTAAAGAATAACGTTTTAGAGAGGAGCGCTGATTGGATGTTTCTATTACGTTCGGTCTTTTCTTTTCCATGTGATTGCACCATAACCAATAAAAAATCTGGATAAATGACATCTATCAACATTACGTAAAATTTAAATAAATGTGTCATTTTATATTGTTTGTTCATTAATCAAAGAATGACTTCCAGTTTCCTTAGACGGTTTGGTAATGTAAGTATTATTATTATTAATTTTTCTTTGAAAGAACATTTATTTAATTGTAGAAAAAATGTTTGAACCTGTTTTCAATAGGTCAAATAAGACTGTCAAGTTCAACTCAGTGTGTAGATCCTCCTGATGATTTATTTACAATTCCTAGACCACTTTCAAGAGAAAATGAACCTATTGAACAACGTCGAGCCAGGTGCTATTTGAAATAATAAAATAATAATCCATTTATATTTGTTTTTTATTGTTTAGATTAGTCTATCAGTCAAGAAAACGAGGTATGTTGGAAAATGACTTGCTTCTCAGCACATTTGTTGCAAAGTATTTGAAATCTTTTGATGAAACCCAGTTGGAGAAATATGATAGGTGAGTTTTCCAAAAAATGTTTCTTGTCAATCAAATATGGTTAGGACAAATTTGTTTATAATGTACTTCATATATTATGAAATGACAAAGTGAAATATTGAACATCAGGAGCTCTTTATACTGCTCTTCTTTACCTAATAACAATCATGAATTGAGTATTGCTTAATTTTATATTTCATTCTCATATGGCATATCAAAATACCCTTCTTCGAAACATTAACACATAACTTTAGATTCTCTTTACTGGTTTAATTTTGTCGCTATTCAATACTTTTACATGAAATAGAGTTTCTTTTTTAATATTGATATTTTTTATTGCTGTGAAAAACATGTAAATTTACTAAAATTTCTTTAACTTAACAACTTTTTTTTCTAAGTATTTGATTTCGTTTTGCAAATTGCATTGATTAGAGAAAGTTTTTCACAAGTACATGTGGCACAAAGATTACCTTTGGCACAATCTATTATTTCTAGAAAATTAATCAAATTCCAAGAGATGGGAAGATATTTAAGATCAGATCAGAGCCAAGAGAGTGTGACCGATTCTAATTGGGACCAATTTTACCAAATTCAAGTGCTGAACCAATTATTTGTTACATTTATTTTGCATCACCAAGATTTTGTGTAGTCAATCAACACAAAATTAACAATGATACAATATGGAGAAGACTTTATTGAGGCCAAAAGTATATGTAACTGGATGTCTGCCAATCTTAAATGAGGGCAACTGCAGATTATTATATATCATTTGAACTGGGAAGACCTCCAGTGGTTCAATGTAATATATTCAGATGAGAACAGATTTTGCCAACCAATATGTCTCAGTATAGAGAAGAAAGAATGAAATATGCATATGAGCATGGTGATGTATAGTGTTCATTGAAAGAGGTAATCTTTCAAATACTTTATTAAAGTATTAGAATTACAAGTTATATCTTTTGGTCTCTTTTTCTTGTAAGAGAACAAGCTATCATAGCCTCTGTGTGATGTAATAGATAGCTACTCACAAGCTGTATTTAATCTGCCTTACAATTTATATAAGATATCTCTTAAGGCTTATTGATTCGAATGATTTTCATCAAAATGAAATCAGAAATAAGTCTCAGACTTGCCCAGAAGTGCTTTCGCTCACTAATTGGTGTTAGAGAATGAATACTCCAGTAAGAATTAAAGTGAAATTGAGGAACCATTAAAAGTAATCTTATTGTTTACTATGATTGGCTGTGTAATAATAAACTTAATGTAAATGTGGAGAAAAAAGTGTACTTGGTAATCCTTCAAAGATGCAAGGGACAATGTAACCCCACTATTAAACTGAACAACTTAATGTTTAAAAGAGTAGAGGAATACAGATACCTAGGTCTGGTGATATCTGATAAATTAATGAGGCATGGACATGCAGATAATGTGACTGAAAAAATTACTCCATTTATTCGACTAATGAAACGGCCCACCGGTTGAGAATCTTTGTGCTAGGAAATTGAAAAATACCCTTTTCTCAGAATATACAAAAAACTTTTAAATTTTCATACATTCCAACATTGATAATGTAATTAATTTTTATATTACAGATTAATTAACGGTCCTTCAAATGATTGGGAACTTTATTACTGGGCAACCAATCTTAAGGAAACACCCATTGAGCACAATCATGATGTCATGGATTTATTGAAATATCACTGTAAAAACTTGAATAAGGAACCGAGAATTCGACAACCAGATCTTTAAGTATAGATCCGTTGTAATGGCTGTAAATTATTGTAGTATTTATTATCAATAAAATATATTATGTAACAAAATTATATTGAATATATCAAGATTTTTTTGAAATAAATGGATGACTCATTTTTGAATTATTTAATGAAAAAGTGAAGATAATGAAGACAAAAAGAGATTCATAATTTGGATCAAGGAAGAATATGAGTACGAAGGAAGATCAATTGAATGGTATTGGTAATCTAACTCTATATGAATTGTTTGAAGTCAGTTTTGTCTAAAAAGTCACAACTGCGGGTTTTTATTTTCGGTGAAGGAATGAAAGTAAAAGTGAATTAATATTCTTCAAGTAATAATTTAAATAGAATGGTGATACTTATCGAATTATAACAAGACCAAGGAAAGAAATTATAGAATAAGTTTTCCTTATGAATGAAAATATAAAATAGGATATATTAACTTATTCTTCAATGCCACACGGCCTTCATATGGGAGAGGCACATTGTAAATTATTTATTATTCTAATGATTTATATCCACGCAAAGAGTATGAACAATACCTGTAATGTGTATAATACACCTTGTATTAATTTTCTTTTTATTCAGATTTATATATGGTTCTGTATGAAATTATTTATCTAGAGATCTAAGCCTTTTTTGTACTATTAACAGCAATTAGAAGTACATTTTCTATAAGCTGTTGGTCATCAACCTATAGGTTGGTTTTGGGAATGTCCTAATGAGACTTCTCCATTGAGAAAGTCTCTTGCACTTTATTTATCAATTAGCCAGCTTCATTTCAGTCTTCTGTTTGGTTCTTGGGCTAGTGGTTGTAGTAGTAGATTAGGATGGCTGTCCAGTTTTAGGTAGTGGTTACGACTTCTTTCTTTGTACTGTCTCTTGTATTGTTGGAGTAAGGAGGTCTTGATGGATAAATTTGTTTGTGATATACCATGTTGCATTGACCAGTGATTGAAGGATTTTAGATTGTCCTCATTGTATGAGAGCAATTCCTTCCAATTGAGTTTAGAGTCTAAGTGTAATCCCAGGTATTTGACACAAGAAGTTACTAGTATCACTATTTTGTTAATAGTAACTGGAGACATTGGCTTTTTCTTATGGTAAATGTTATGTGCTAGGATTTGGAATAAGTGGTCTTGGAGATTGGCAGAAGCTATTATTGGATCCTCATGTATAAGCAGTATCACTGTGTCACTAGCAAATATGCCTGTCATAGTGTAGTTTGAGGTTGGAATGTCAAGTATATATCAGCTACGGTACTGGCCCTAGGACGCTGCCTTGTGGAACTCCAGCTTTAATAGAGTGAAACTCAGAGGTCTCATCACTAACTTTTGTTCTGAAGGTTTTGTTTGACAGATATGACTGACAGTTTAGTATGAATTTGGTAGACAGAGTTTAATTTTATTTAACAGACCTACATGCCAGACTTTATCGAATACTTGGCTAACAATATATATATATATATATATATATATATATATATATATATATATATATATATATATATATATATATATATATATATATATATATATATATATATATATATATATATATATGTTGAAATTACTAAAGCTTTAGTGGGAAGTTCTTAGCATTATCGGAGTTATCATGTCTATTCCTTGTGCCTTTTTATTGTTTGATGATTTAATTTTTTCTTTTATTTCTTTTGGGCTTGTGAGTTTTATTGATGTTTGGCTCTCTTCTGGATTGTTGAGTGGAGTATTAATTAGATTGTTATGTATAAGGAAGTCATTGTTTGGAGTGAAAACATTCTTCAAATGTTGAGCAAAGAGGTTGGCTTTTTCTTTACTGCTTCTAACCCAAGTGTTTGGCAATTTTTTAGAGAAAAGGTTAGTGTTATTGGTTTTCTAGAGTATTTGATTGGTTTCCAGATGGAGTGATCGTATCGGTTAAGGTTTGTTAAGTATTGTCTTGTACCTCTGTAATTTTTAGCTTGAGTATGTGTCTTGCATGATTGAACTCTCTTTTATTATTTGGAGTATGACTCCGCTGCCATTTTGCTCTTGCTCTAAGCCTTTTATTTGTCTCATCTTATAAATAACACTTGTAGTGAAAAAAAATATATTTAGAAACGCTTTCTTAAGCCTGTCCCCATTCAATTTTGGCTTGATTTTTCATCCGAAAATTTTAATAATCCTCCCGATGTCTAATTTTTATTGGCGATATCGGACGGTTTTGTTTTATTATTTAGAGTTGAGATAACAGCTGTTGAATTTGAAATAAATTAAAATAAATATGGATTATGGATAGATGCTTTTCCGTAAGTTATGTACGTATTACGAATAACTTATTACGTCTATATCTTCTGTTATCTTTACAAAAATACAAACAGAAAAGGGCCAAGTGCGAAAGGTAAAAAGTATAAGTAGTGTACCATAAAGTATTTAACGAAAAACATGCAATCGTTTCGTCCGAAATCGTTTTTTTGATCTGAATCTGAGAAAGTGATAATATATTGTCATTAGAAAATTTTACAATTTTATGGATAAAGCGACACAATTTTTTATTAAATAATAATGTGTTTCAATAATAATGATTATAATACCTATAATATCTTACTTCTTACTAAATTGACGTATGCTATTGAGTCTACGGTAGATTGTAGAATTCTTCCACAGAATAATAATGTCTTTTTAGCAGAATTGTCTTTGTAAATCATCGGAATTTATTAAATGTATTTGCCATTTTTAATTCTAAAGGTAGCTGATTGTATCATCGGAAATTTGATGCATTGGATACCAGCGTTAGACAACAATATATACAAAAAAAATAATTACATTTCATCAATCTATTTCTGCAATCTAGATATTTTTTCACCTGATATTGGTAGAACTGATTTTAAAAATTGAGGATATAAACATAACCTTGATTAATAGATGTCATGTTGAAAGAGACATGTAATGTCTAAAATTAGAAAATAGGGAGTTGATAAAGTTTTTCACCCTTAAGAAAACCGAAATGGTTTTCCAAAGTGTACTTTCCTATGTTCTGAATAAATATCTTGGAGAATTTGTCGAAAACTTGGATGAAAATCAATTAAATGTTGGAATATGGGGAGGTATAAGTAAAATAAACTGAAAGTTTTTTTTCATATTTTTTTTAATTTTCTTTTTAGGAGACGTTGAGTTGAAAGATTTAGTCCTAAAACCGGCTGCCCTAGCAGAGTTAGATTTACCTGTACAGTCTGTTTATGGAAAAATAGGTTTGTAGTCTTTAATACTCAATTAAAGTAGGTTTGGTGAACTACTGACCTTTATAGGATGAGGTAATAGTTATTTAATAAGAAACCTTCATTGTTTATTTTACATTACATGCTTAAATTAGAAATACATGCTAGTTTTAATACATAAATTTTATATGGACGCTAAAATTTCCTCATTAAAATTCAAATATAGATACCAAATTTTAACTAAATGCATACAAATTAGCAAATCTTCAATTAAAATATACAGACAGAATAACCCTAGAATAAATTTAAGGAGATTCCAATAAAA
Source organism: Diorhabda sublineata (assembly GCF_026230105.1). Classification (NCBI taxonomy): domain Eukaryota; kingdom Metazoa; phylum Arthropoda; class Insecta; order Coleoptera; family Chrysomelidae; genus Diorhabda; species Diorhabda sublineata. The sequence goes on from NC_079475.1 coordinate 19,632,270, forward strand.
AATTATACCTAGTATAGCTACTCAATATATGAATTTGTGACATTCAATTATTATTTTTTTATTGTTACTAATTTCATTATTATCAATAACTTCCTTTAACCTTGGCAATATTGAATGTGTGAATGGATATTATTCAGATTTGGTTAAATCTTGCAAAATACCATTAAAAAACTGTTTATTTAATATGAATTTTATCATAATTTCCAATATTGCTATTTGGTTAATTTTTTTCTAAAATTTATAATACCTTCCTAAGAATGTAAAATTACACAATCTTATGTAATTTAAATTTGGTGTTTTTGATTGATATCACAGCTGAAAATTGTTGTGTGGTTTTAGAAAAATTTATTCATTTTAAAGGGCAAAAATGGATATAATAGTAAAAAATAAATTTCTATTTATAGTGTTGAATTGGCAATAAGCTAACAAGTTTTTGTGACAAATTATTGCTCTTCAAAGTATTTAAATTCTCGTTTATCATTTCGTTTTTAGGAAAAACTTGAATATTTATGTAAGAAATGACACTTTCATTCTTATCTGTAGGAAGACATTTTTCCATTAACAATAGAAGGTTTTCACACCAAAAATCTTTAATAACTTTCTGGTACTAATTCTGCACCTATAAACACTTCTTTAACCCTTTTTTATTTATAATATTGACAATTAGGGGGTAATTAAATCCACTCATAATGGGGTTCTTGTAATATAAACGACCTCTTTTCCAAGTATTTGTAATTTTCAGGAAAGCTTGTTTTGAAAATACCATGGAAATCTCTATACACTTCCAGTACTATAATCACTGTTGAAGATATATATTTGTTAGTACAACCAAATCAACAAGTTAAATTTGATCCAGTAAAAGAAGAACGAAGACTTTATGATTTTAAATTGAAGGAGATTCATCGAATTGAAGAAGCAAAAAGGCTCGAAGAAGAAAAGTGTAAGTATTAAAAATATTTTCAAATCTAGATAACTTATATATTTTTTAATAAAAATGTGTGTTATTTGGACACAATTTAGAAATTATGAGTTGGAATTACTGGAAATGTTATCACTATTTACTACCACCACACCAAATTCATAATTACACTGTACTGTGTGTTTAAATAACCAGAGACCAAAGGTAAATTTCCTTTGGTTTCTGATTGATTGATGAACAATGTGATTTATGCAACAATACTCGAGAGAAAAATTCGAAGATGAGGATCTTCTCATTCTGAGTATCCCGATGATCCCAACAGAATACGTCCAAGTTTAAATGACTTTAATGTTTGATCAGTCTTGTTTTCGCTATGACTATTAATAAATAACAAGACCAATCTTTGAAACTTTGTGGTTAGTAGAAAATTTACTTTTTTTCCATGGTCAATTATATGTAGCATATTCACAGATCAGAAGACCATCTGCGTTATTTGTTTTTGCTTATGATAATAAAACAAAAAATGCCATCTATCACATAGGTTGAATGTAGACTGCAACCTATGCACCATAATACCTGGCCAACAAAGTATCATTACAATACTTGATTTTTTTTATTTATATTTATCATTGTAATAAAAAATTGAACTTAATGAAATCCAAATTGATAAAATTAATCATTTGCTCAATAAATCAGCGTCGAAGTATAGTCTACAGTCCGATTTTCAGTAGTTCACTAACAACCAATCTATGTTTTTGATTTTAATGTATTATCCCACTTTTCCCAGTTTCCCATTCTATATTAGTGGATCAACTGTTATTTATATTACCCTACCACAATGTCTCACCAATGGTGTATCCTTTATTCCTTCTAATTGACTTTCCCTTGTTGTACTGGATTTTCAATATAAATTGACTCTTAAATGTGTTACAAGATGTTAACATGGTAGAAGACAATCTTTATATTAATTTCAAATCAAAGTTATGTAGTTATTCTAATAAGAAAAAGATTGTAGAAAAGTAATTGCCCAACTTTTAAAATATTTATGAGTTACTTGTATATGTTCTAATCTATATTTGAACTAGAAATTAATTTATTGCTCTTTAAAATACTCAATAAATCAATTTCAGTGGGCTATTCTTAAAAATAAGTAATGAGCAATAGAAAAAATGCTTTCAATATTAATCACTGTATGTAACAATGTTTATTGCACTAAACTTGATAAGTAGCCACTTAACATTCAGTAAATCATTAATTCTTATCTGAACAACAATTTTATTTTTTCTAATCAGTGTTAATTGATCTTATCATTTTCCTTCTTTTGCAGTAGTTGTTTCTACATAATAAATTACATATTTAACTTTCAAAACTTTATTTTGAATAATTTCATTCACAATAAGTTACAATTATAAAAAATATTGAATGAACTTAATTAATCTCAACAGTCGAATTACCAAATTTATTTGATGAATGAATAAACAAGATTCATTAACAGGTGTTTACAACAATTCCTATTTATAATAAAATAAATAATGATAAAGTATTTATGAAATATAATCCTTTTGCCTTTTAATTAGTCTAGATATAACTAATATGCCTTTTTTCATTCTTGAAAATAAATTGTTATGTCACTCTTTGATATAAATGTAATGTTATTGTAAGGTTATTTGATTAATTGGTTTTTTATGGAAATTATGTTTGGGTTTTATGTCACCACTAACATCTGATAAGTCGCCAAATAATTTTATCAGTGGTGGAGATACACTAATTTGTAACATTTTTTGAAAATTTTTCATTGATATATATATATATATATATATATATATATATATATATATATACACATATGTTTTGTTGAGCAAAATAATAAAAAAATAGGTAGTCATAACACCTGATGTCTATTATACTATTCAGCTAATATATCAGTCAATAAGTCTCCAGTTTAATGGACAATAGTTTTGTTCATTAAAGTTTTATATAGTGAGTTTTTAAATAGTAGAAAAGAATAATTCCAAGCGTTGATTAAATATTACTTTTTAATCATAAAAAATACCGTTGAGACAAGTAGTTTGGTCATAAAGGCACCAACGATCCGGATGTATAAAAGATAAAAAAGTCCTGAAAAGTGTATACATGACCATGGATTCGCCATTACTCACTGTTACTCATTCGAGTGAGGTGGACTCGTTTGAAATGAGTAAAATCGCCACAACAGACATGGTATTTTTGAATACATATTGTTCATTGATTATTTGATGAGGGGAAAAAACTTTTACAGTGACTTATTACCGTATCTAATTGAACAGATTAAAGTGGCCTCTTATTCAGAGCAAAATCTCTTTTACCATGACAAGTTGTTAAAAACGATGGTCAGATTCATGAATTGAACTCTGAATTGCTTCCACACCCACTACACTCTCCAGATCTGCTCCCAATAACTACTGGCTGTTTTTAGACCTGATAAAAAGCTTAAGTAAAAAAGTACAAACAAATGAGGAAGTCATCATTGATAGAGAAGCCTATTTTCAGAAAATTGTACTATAAAAATGACATATGAAGATTGAAAATAGATAGCACAGAGAAGTTGGTGAGAAATGGTCCAGCAAGATTGAAAAGTCGAAATATTGAGTGTATAACTCTTAAAAGAAAATATCTTGATCTATAAATCGAAATTTGGCTAAAAAACTTGTTTTATCTTTACTGGACCAAGTCCTTTTGAATGATGATTATTAATTAGTGTCATTTCAACGACTTGAAAAAAGAGTTCCAAGCAAACAAATATTGATAAAATGAGACAGCCATTTTACTACCAATTAAATCCCATCAGTACGTTCTAATACCTCTAACGAGTGATGTATAAGTAAAAAAGCTTGAAGAATTCATTTATTGAATTTAAATTGAAAGCATTATACTAGAAAAAGAAGAAGAAAAGTTCTTTATTGTCAAAACATTTACAATTTATAGACAATAGCTTGTAAATAACTATAGAACAAACACATATAACTAAATAATTACAAAAATGAAATTAAATCTAATTATGAAGTATACACAACAAAAATACAATAAATAACGATATTACTCTTTAAAATGTACATTGTGAGAATTTTATAATGTAATATATACAATAATCCTAAAACATGTAATAATTTAAATTAAAAGTATGTAGAATGCTCAGTAGGTACTTTCCAGGAAATATGCCTTTAAATTCTTACGAAATGCGGGAAAAGATGTTATAGATTTGATTTCGATTGGCAAATGATTGTGAATTTTTTCGCGTTGTACAATATCGAGCCCTTTATTAATTCTGAGCATGAAGTAGGCAGATAAAGATCGTGCTTCACAGTCTCACAGTTGATAGAACAATAATCTTTTTAAAATAGGAGAAGCGTACTTACGGATTCAGATATGAATAAGGAAGGGAGAGTCAATATTTTGAATCTTCTAAAGAATTCCCGGCAGTGAGTACTACTGTTTAATCTGAGTAAATAACTAAAAACTCTCTTCTGTAGTTTGAAGATTAGCTAAAATTGAGTCTCACAATACATATCCCAGAAGGAAAGGGCATATCGGAGATTGATAGTAGAGGTTGATAAGTCCTTGGAACCTGATTTTAGCGCAAAACAAGTAGAACTTAATTTTATCAATAAAGCGACGATATGTAACTACCATTTCAAAAAATTGTCCTCAACATACCCTGAAAATTTTACAGATTCGACAAAGTCAATGGTGATATTATTTAGTACAAAGTACAAAACTTTAGTTTTAGAAACGTTGAGATTCAGAAATATTATATATTTTTATTGTAGTAGCAGGTAAAGCACCAGCAAAATCAGGATGGACTCAAGAATTTGCGGAAAAATTAGTTGCTTCCATCATCAAGAATATCCAACTTAACATTAAACATATTCATATTAGATATGAAGATAAAGTAACTAATTCAAAATTTCCATTTGCATTTGGTGTCACTTTAGATCAGCTCATCGTGGAAAGTACTGATTCTAATTGGAAAAAAACAATTTCTGATGATATTGTTAAAATTTATAAGGTAAAGAGTATTAGTTAGATACCAGATTTAAACAATAGATTTCAATTCAATTTTTGTATCAACAAAATTTTTAATAGAAAAAGTGTAGTTAAATTTGTTTTGTCCTAAAATTGTGTGAAAATATTGTCCAACATTTATGTAGTTCAAATAATATGGAAATTATGATTTTTTAAAACAAGTTTGTTCATCGATTATTTCTTGTTTAACATGCAAAATGTAGTACTTTTTTATTACATATCGTTTCAGTATATTCAAATTTCTATATTATATTAAAAGAATCCCATTAATATCTTTCATGACATACTTGATCTATGCACTGTAAATCATAGCAAGGTTTACTACATTTTATGTATATTAAGTATTCTAAACTCAAATGCAGGATTCATAACACTGGAGGAATTAATGACCATTGGTCACGCTTCTGATTTTTTGTCATTGTTTACTTATACTATCATCCTTTGCCAGATAATCACTACTTCTTATCCTTTTCTTATCTCTTGAATGGTGTTTATTCAAGCTTGAGACTAACACCATGGATTTGAAATTTGAAAAAAATACACTTCATAGAAAAAAAAATTAACTCAGTTTTGATGATTTTTAGATCCTTTACTTGCAAAGTTTGTCTGTCTATCTAAATTGTAAGACCTCTCTATATGGAGATCTTCCCGTTGTTCAGATGTTGAAAAAGTTGGAACTTGGAATTGCCACCAAATCACATATGCCAGAAGGGTTTACATATAGTAAGTCTTTTAAACTGTTGTGGCCTATTTACTGTTTTTGTTTGATATTAATTTATATAAATGTTTTCACTTCCTAAATTTTTTTATTGAGTGACATAAATTAAATAGAAGATAAGTTAGACATTTTTTGGGCTAATTAGTTATTTATTTAGTTCTGGGACCAATTAACTCTTCTGCTCGTTTAATCATGAATCAAAAACCGGAATTAGATGATCCGTCTTACTCAATACCGAAGTTCCATTTTAATTTGCAAATGGAAACTCTTTACGTCGGCATAAATAAATGTCAATACCGAGATATAATATCATTGGTGGATTCTATGGGTAGAATGACGAAAGGTTTGCCATATCGCAAATATAGGCCAAATATAACGGAGTATAAAGGTCACTACCACGAATGGTGGAAATTTGCAATCACAGCTGTTTTAGAAGATGTTAGAAGAAAAAGAAGAGATTGGAATTGGGATCACATTTTAAATTATAGGCAGATGTGTAAGGAATATCATACTTTATTTACCGCAAAGCAACAGAAAAAGCAGGTGAGTTTCTATTTTATACAAACTTACTAATCACTTGAAATGATTTGTATTGCATTTGTGTTTATTTTCAGTTAAAACCGGATGAAACTGATAGGCTCATTACATGTGAAAAGACATTAGATTTAACTAATCTCATCATAATTAGACAACAGGTGAAAGCTGAAGCAGTGAAAGAAGCTCAGACACAGGGAAAACAATCTTGGTGGGATTGGGCGTGGGGTTCTAAATCAAAAGGCAGTATAGATAGTTCAAAAATTGATATTAGTGAGTATTCACAACTCAACTATAAACTATTACATATTGAAAATATTTAAAACGAATTGTTCCATTTACAGTTGACCAATTTAAGAGGGAAATGACACCAGAAGAAAAAGAGAACTTGTATAAAGCCATTGGATATCAAGAAAACGCAGCCCCCACTGAATATCCAGAAGAGTACGTCGATTTATCATGTGCGTTTTTGTTGAAGTCACTTATAGTCGAATTATCTGATATAACTCGGGAAGAAAGTTTCATTAGAGTTCTCAAAATTGATCTTAATACAGTCAGATGTAAATTAGAAACAAGACCCGCTGCTTCAGCTGTAAAGTAAGTTGCACAAAATATTCAGTTATTCATTCAATTAAATATTCTATTTGGATTATGGCTAGCGTTTGGGGCGCCTACATATCCCTTTATTGGGGTGGATTACTCCCCTTGTTCTTTTGTTGTAGTTTTTTCTTGGTCCTAGCTTCGTTTGTCAGCTTTCTCCATTCTTTTCTGTTTTTGGGTTTGGCTTTCCAGTCTACTATTTCTAGGTTTTTGGTATCTTATTCAATTTTGTTTGTTGATCAGCCTCTACCTCTTGGCCATAGAGGTATCTATTGTGTTATTCTCCTCACCATTTCTGTAGGTTACATACCTGATTATATTTTCTATTCCCAGTTCTTCTATTTCTTTATTTTTCTTCAATCTTCTCTACATCTCCTGTAATATTTGATCCGATTATAGTTCTCAGTATTTTTCGATTATCTTCAGGTCTTCTTTCTTTTTATCTATGACAGTTGTTTACATGGCTTATACAATCACTGGTCTTTTTAATGTTTTATATATTTTTATTTTGCTTTTTTTACTAATATTTCTGCTTTTGAGTAACTTTATTTTTTCCAGATGTTCGATATCCTATTTGTATTCTCTCTATTGTTAATCCTAGATAATTGAAGGAGGAAACAGTTTCAATTACGTATTTCTGTGTCCTTCATGTTTTTGGTTTTTGATTGGTTTATTTCTAGACCGACTTTTCCTGCTTCTGTTTCCAATTTGTTGATTGCCTTTATTAGATCTTCTCTTGTATTAGCCAATATTGTTATATCGTCTGCGTATGCTGCTGTTTGTATTCTCAAAAATCATATTAAACCAGGTTGGAGAGATCGAGTCGCCTTATTTGGCTCCTTTGTTTATTTTTATTCTGTTAGTGTTTCCAGATATCTTACTTTGGCTTTCGTGTTTTGTAATAATATAACTTTTATTAATATCTTTAATTTTCTGGGGATAATGTACATAGTTTCATCAAATTAGACAAAATCCATGGTTTTTTCATTAACCTACCCATTTTGTTGTTACTATTGTTTTCATTTTGTTTCATGATTCTCGACAATTTCGCATTAACTAGTGATTTGAATCAATATACTTCTTTTCTGAGATCATAATTCATCATAGATGTACAGATAAAGCAATCTTGGAATGAGAAATATAATTGGGGTTTGGATCAATAAAAGATTGACATTAACGCCGACAAAACGCCATTTTTTATATATACTCGCACTCACAGGAGTATTATAGGCAAATGAATGTAACGATATAGATATATTACTCTAGAAAATTGCTCGAAAATCCACCATAGAAAATAAAAAGTTGCACAAAAAAGCAAATATAAAAAAATGTTTTATAGTACGATATAAGGGGCCCTTAGTCTGTTTCAGACTTGATATAATTGAAGTATTATGGCATGCCTTACGTATTTGTTTTGGTTTGTCAGTTATTTATTTTAAATCCACTATAATTCGGATGGGAAACAGCGAAAACAAGTGGAGGTATGAATAGTAATTGACACAAAGAAAATATTAGAAATATTATAAGAATATAACAAAGAAAACCACAAGTAAAAAAGGTCAAAAGGTAGACTAAAATCTAAATCGAAGGAACAAGTAAAAGAAGACATCAGAAAGATTATGGTAACAAATTATAGAGATAGTATATAAAAACAGATAACAAATTTGCATTAAGAGAAAACGAGCAGCGTCAAAATGAATTCATTAAAAAAATACTAAAGGAATTAAAAAGAAGGTTCAAATTGATGCCCATCTTGATCAATGCAATTACGGCAACGTATCTCAACGGAGAGGCAGGTCCGGCAAAGCATGTCAAGCTGTCCGTAAAGAGTTTCAAATTCTTTTTCAATTGCAGTTTGGAGGTTGGGAAGGGTACGTGGTCCTCTTGCAAAAACGCGGTCCTTGAGAAGGTCCCTCAGCAAGATATAACAAGATGTCACATGACCGTGCGGGCCACTCAACGAATCCTCTTCTGCCTCTCCATTTGATCGTTGTCTATCCGTCCAAGTAAATCTTGGAGCATTTCCAGACAACTTTGTCGTGTCACATGACCTTCAAAATATACGGACCCACGAGACTTTCCGTGTGGACACCTGCCGATTTTTCGAGAGCGTTACCTGACTTATGCCCTCCTCAGGTCGACCTGATGGCGGCACAAGTCAGATAATATAGTATGCTTATTCAGTAAAATATTTCCTACTATATTTCAACAATAATTTGTCTGAAATTGGGTTCATTAGTCTCTGCTTTTTCCTAACCTGAAATGGTATCTCGTGTTTTGTGGCTTGTAGCAACTACAAGCTAACACGATTAATACCAGCTAATTCAAGTACAAAAAAGTTGATAATCATTCATTTAATAAATCAAATTTATTTATACTATATTCCTATTTAAGGAATTTTCTCCTCTATGCTTTAATTGGTCGAATATTTCTGGTCTTTTTATATGTCTCAGCTAGTTATTTTAACCAAATAATGTAAAATAGTGTATTAACCTTAAAAAAAAAATATTAAACTAAAAAAAATAACCTATTACAGGATTAATAGACAAAAATCTATACCTACCATGATTTTTTAGGGTTCAGGTGAAGGTAGATGATTTAACCGGAGAAGGTTATCATCAAGAAGATTTCATACCTTATTTGATAATATCTGAAACTAAGAATCGTCAAGGTCTTCTTGAAGTTTTATTTGAAAAAAATCCTTTGGATAAGACTTGTGATCAACGAATACATGTAACAGCGTTACCTCTTAAAATTGTATATGATGCCACTACAATAAATAGAGCAGTGAAGATTTTCGAGATTCCTCCAGATTCAAATTTAGAACAGTAAGTACACTTATTATTCTATAATTTCAAATTATAATGCTGATTATATATTCATTAATCCTTCATATTTAATAGGACTAATACTGTACGTTTCTTGGCCTTCAATAAATATTTTTATTTTCAGGATAACAGATGTAGCTGCACATAAATTAACTGATATAAAAGAAATGTCATCTTTGGGCCTTCAATATGCTGTTGAAAAACGACCTCTTATAGATCTTAATATCGATTTACAAGCGCCATTGTTAATTTTACCTTATGGTGGAAAATATACTGGTAGTGAAAATGTTTTATTGGCAAATTTGGGAAGAGTGAAAATATTTTCTTTTGGCCAAAGGTTAGTCCGATTGTTTGCTCAACTTTTTATATGTGACATAATTGATTACATTATAATTCAATATTATTTTATTTAACTGAAGTTAAAAATTTAGATTCGACTTCATTCTACAATTTCCAAGTACTAAGGGTGATATAAAAATACAGTGAATTATTTCAATAAAACAAAGTGAAAATCCCAAATTACTGCCTATGCTAGCAATGCACTTATTTCGAGGTCGAATCCATGACTGCAAGATTTTTGAAAGGCTTATTTGAAATGACGAATCAAATGCCACTTGTGGCACGGCGCGTTTCAGCTCAACTTTCGCCAAGGTTCTAGTACCGCAATGACATTTTTGCACGTTATCATTTGTTATTAAGATCGAAGAATATCCTAACAATACCTCATCCTTAGCTGCTTCGTTTTCAATATTAAATCACTTATACCTCTTTAAAGCAATATCCAAACATTGTCATAGATAAAGTTTTACCTTTAATGAGCTTTTTGGTACTTTTCTCTAACCAGAAACAAAACTGCATTGTTTAAGATCCCTATTTTCAAGTAGACACTGCTGGTTCTAACTAATCTCTGCTTATCTCAACACACGAAGACACATTCCTTGAAATAAATGTATCTTAGGTAATTGTTGTTATAAAAATGTTTTCCCCATATTTTTGAGGAAATCGATATTCCTTACATTATCTTCTATTGAAAGTGTAAAAATTATATCTATAGAAAATATTAAAACTATTTTCAAGGGGTTCAAAGAAAACCTTTTCAGGCGTAGAACCGTCTTCTCTTCTACCCATACTTACCAAGCTATTCTGTCTCTGGCAAGTCCTTTCATATTCTTCAAAGACTTCTTACTCATCCTTCTATAATGATAACAACAGTTCTCTTAAAATGTTTTTTTAGAACTTTTCCATTATTTATCAAAAGTTTCTCAACTTCTATCATATTTTTTGACCTATCCTAGTATATCCCATTCCAAAAATATGTTACTGCGTCTGATTGTTTTATTTATAGTTTGGTTGTGAATTTCCTTATATTTTTTAAGAAATGAATAGATGACTCCTATTCTACTATCTATTTTTTACATTTTTATAAATTTTTCAGTTTTTTTTTTATTTCTTGTTAATTCGGTTCTTGTGCTACTCAGTAAACTTTTTAGGTGTCATTAAATCTCCTTCGGATTAAATGATCAATCTATTAAAGCTTGTTTTTTTAAGGATCTCATCTGAAAAAGTTAAACTTTTAAGTGACGAAGGAAAATCGAAAACGGAAATTTTAGAATATATGCAAAAGAACTGTTACGACAATTTCAAATTGGAATTGACTAACGTACAAATATTAGCTGCTCAAAGTGATGAAAATTGGAAAGAAGCATTGGTAACAGGCATATCTAAGATGCATTTACTTAAACCTGTTTCTGTATCTGTCACATTTTCTTCATGTATTATTACAGACGATCCGAGTTTACCTTTGAATAAAATAAATGGAGTAATTCCTTCTATTGACGTTGTTGTGTCTGATGCTAGGTTATTGTTGCTAGTAGCTTTAGTTACAAGCATTCAGTTTCCTGGCGGAGATATTCCAGAAACTCAGCCTTTGGTAAGTTAAGCTTTTTATTATGTATAACAATCTATGACTTACTGTTGAAAACGTTTCACGTTTATGGAAAGTTTAGCCTCTAGAAGTATTCAAATTTAGTAATTTGTCCTTTGTTTCATATGATTGCAATTACATGGAACTCTATATTTATTATTTAAAGTACAGTTTTTTAATGGTAATTGATTATATTTGAAGTATAACTTAAATTCACAATTATTGAAATATATTTATCGATAGGCTTTAATGATTTATTTGCTAGTTACTAGCAAACTTGGTGCAATTTCGACAATTATTATTCATAAACTATTTGATTTGTTAGCTCCATAGAACATACCCTTAGAAGAAAAGCAAACTTAGTTGTTATTCATTTTCATCTAGTTCTGATGTCGCAGTTTCCTGAATTAACGGTAAAAAAACATGTTAGACCTGGGACACTTTTATTTACAACATAATACTTACTTACATTTTCAACTATATCAAGGAAAATTATTAGTCATGACTACAATATAACTTTTAAAATAAGAACTAACAAAATACAGATTTTTCTAACAAACAAATTGAATAGTATAATATGTAAATAAATACTAACCAGAAATGAAACAGTAAAATAATATCATTACAACGATATAGTACTTTCATTTTGGGTTTTAACAAACAAGTGTCGAAAATTCTTAACCAATTCATAAACGTGTCTCAAAATCAAACCAAGAAAATAAATCAATTAAACATAATGCAGAAAAATAAACATAAAAATTTTGAAAAACAAAAATAAATATTCTCCCTGTAAACAAACCAACAAAATTGTAAAATAAATCAGCTTTCTTTTTAAACAACAAAATAATTTGATTCCATCAGATAACATCTCCCTGTCCTCCATTTCCATTAAGTGATTAAACTGCTTATGAAGTACAGTTCACTCCATACAAACCGGAAAAAATAAAGGATACAGCAGCCAAATATTTTTCTTGTAATAAACTATATCAATTTGTCACAGTTGAAGTGATAAGAAGTAGCACTGAAGTAAAGAATTTCTGGTGTTTTTTAATAGATGAGGAACATCATATATATTCATAAATCATAAATGGAAGTAGACAATGAAGATGCAGATGAGAGGTAGGATTAGATGGGACTGCTTTATAATTCAAATGTTTCCTATTGAAATTTGTAAAATTACTTTCCAGAAAATTATTTCCACACAAGCAATAACTTGTTGAGCTTGGAATTTTACAAATTTTCTCCCATTTAGTATACACACCAGGAAAGTATTTGGGAAATCTAAAAAAACCCTTCGTCGTCTAGGGCTATGCTCCCTACCTGGCTCTAAAACAAATGAGAAATTGTATCGTATTGAAATCTGGCGGGAATTCAGATATTCAGTAATGACACATTTTTATTACAATAGCGTCATTATTGGCATGTGGCAGAACTAAATTTGTGTTGCCGAGATTAAAATACAAGTTGACCTTCTTTTTGGTATGTTCTGTAGTTAACACTATCATGTGATTAGTCACTTGAATCAGGTGCTTGTTTAGGTTTTTATTAGATCAGTTCTATAGATTTTGGGGGTTCCTCTCCTCCAAAATTATTAGATGAACTAAATTTTATAATAGAATATAGTCTTATCTTTGACTGGTTTAATTTAGGTTCGTGGAATAATATTATGTCAGTTATATTTCTCTTTAAAAGGTTGATGAACATGACCACAACAACAAAATATATTATCATAATATATTAAGTATACATGTATATTTCAGAAAAAAGCTGCTTCAAGTACATTATTGTTGAAATACAAAGAAATGCAAGCCACCGGAAAACAAACCAAACAACTTATAGATAATTTAGAACATCATGAATCCAATGTGCAATTTATTACTCTGCAAGCTGAATTTGAAATGTCTAGTAAGTTTTTTTTGTTTAATTCTTTAACTGCAATATTGTTTTACGACATATTGATTTATGTTATTTTTACAGAAGTTTCCTTATTTGTTATACATCAAGAGACAACCGTATCAGAAAAACAGCTTGCTACTTTCAGAGTAGACAGTATAAAATGTAATTTACAACAACAAACCTACGTTACGAATATTTCCATGATGTTAGGTGGTGTTGAATTGGTAATGGATCGAGGGTTTGAAAAAATCAAAATTATTGAAACTCCTATTGGCAAAAACGAAAAAAATCATTCTCTGTTTAAAGTTAATTTTATACAGGTAAACTTTCTATTATTAGTACACACATTTTACGATTAATTTCTTCCAATAATGTTATAAAATGATACATAAATTAATATTACTGTTTGTTACTACTTTTTATAGTCCTTTGCTTCTTACAACAAAGAGCACAATTTATTCTTAACCTTTTACTGTTTTTGTTGGCTTATGGCTACCGAATATTACTCACGAATTTATCACTTTGTTTAGGAATTATTTCTCACAATTGTTTAGAATTATCCTGTTTCGTGGAATTAGTCTGTAATGATACTGATTACTCACATTTCAAACTTTAATTATAATAAAACGACAAATAATAAAAAATGTTAGCAATTGCAATAAAATCATATGCTCTTTGTAGGTTGATAAATAGTAGATGTGTCGATATATGACTTGTGGTGCAGCTAAACCAAATTAAATATCTGTACTTAAATATCAACTAACTCAACCCTCTTCATTGACTCGGGGTCTTATTGCTACTTTACTGGCTCTATGGAACTTAATTCTGTAGAAAAAATCCTAAAAAGTATGGCTCTTCTTTAGAAAGCTATCCACTTTGCATTATGCACTTTTTGAAATCCTTTGGTATCATCATTCAACAAGAGAAATCTAATTATTCACCCATTCTTTTAGGTGGATCCAAAATATTGCGATTTCCATTCCACTTACAAATCGTGCGAGTCCAGTCTTCTTTTAGATTTTGATGTTTTGAACATCATACTTCATCAAGAAGGATTGTTATCATTAATGAATTTTGCTACCGATATCCAAAATCAAATAGCGGCTTCTACCACAGAAAAACAAAACAGTCTGCAAGATAGGATTGCAACAACCCGAGATGACTTTGGATTTGTATCCAAACTTGCATCTATAGGTGAAGAGTTTGTTGAAATTCCAGCTAAGGAAATCAAAAGTGAGTAATTGAACATTATATGAATGTTATTCGAATAATAAATGACATTGTTTGTTACAGAACGATCAAAAAAGAAGAAAAAAATGGTCGAAACTATCAAAATTAAAATAAATTCTGCTTTGAAAGAGGTATCTGTAAAGTTTTGCTCTGACACCGCAGACATTTCTAGTGTAGCTATAAGCGGTGCAAATGCCACAGTCATTGTGAAAGACAATTATACACAAGTAAATGCTACATTACAAGATATTACAGTTCTGGATTTAAACCACAAAAGTGTACATAAGTTGGTGAGTTTATGTAAAGATAATTTTGATTATTCATTATTTTGATATAATAGAACAATGCTTTGATGAAGGGTAGAAAATAATTAGATTTTTTGTGGTGCTTATAGTGTTGTCAACAAAAAACTCACCTGAACCAAAAATCTTAGAAGTTGTACATTCTTATGATCTCTTATACTTGTTTCACTGCTGATCACAACTGTATATTTGTGTAGTTGTGACACAACATTATAAACATATCATTATCTGCATTCAAACTGATTGTTTCAGCATAAGTGGTATTTCCTATGTTGTTTACATTATAATTACATTTTATTTGCAGTAATTTAATTATTGGTAACTGGTTGTCATACAGTTTTACATAAAATTAGTGACTCCCTTTTTATGATTAAGAATGCACATTGTTTATCGATCTTATCTCTACAACACCCTGCGTTTTTTGCATTACTCCGAAACTTTTCGCCTGGTGAGAATGACGTTAGCTGAGACCAAGAGCAAAGATAGCGGGTGAGATCTCATGAGAGTTCCAAATAGCATGAGGTCTTAGGCAAGGAGACGCCTTCTCGGGTACTCTCTTTAACCTGACACCAAAACGAGTCTTCCGATATATCGAAGTTAATAGAGGAGGAACTCTGCACAACAGAACAGTGTAGTACCTGGCATTGATCTATTCAGTTGAAGGGAGCGTGAACTGAAGGAAAGCTTGAGGATCTGGATGAGGATTCCTGTAGAGAGAGACTCGCCAATACGTGGTTATGTCAAGGAACCGAAGAACTCCCCAGGGTGTTTTGAAGTAGGCTTGTATAAGTTTGAAAATGTACGGATGGAAATAAGAGAACGTGTGAAAACGGGGAAAATAGCATACTTCAATCTACAATGACTACTTAAGTCAAGTTTGGAGAACGAAAAACTGGATCTATCGCAGAATTCTTGACCCCTGCTAGCGAGACTTGAGTCGGAATTTTTAGATTCTCATGTACACTTCCGCTCGCAAATTTGTTACACGAGCGACTAGTTACGGCAAATATCGGTGTATTAGTGTATTTTGTCAAAATAGTTTCTAGTTCTGTGCTTGTGCTGTCAATTAAATATATTATATTTTAAAAAGAACCTAAAACATCTCAAATAAATATAAGTAATTTTTCCCTTACTTTCTTCTAATATCATTTAACTCAGGAATTGTTTGTAGTTTATATAAATCAAAACCAAATAAAAAGTAAAACAGTTCTTACTACTGCAGTTTTTACAGGTTCGTCCAGATATATTCTCATTGTGTCAAAACATATCTAAAATTTTCATTGGTTAGCCGAAATATTTTTTTAAATTGGTCATCACTGAGTTGTATTAGAGGGTCTCTTAAAACAACTCAATGGAGCTCTGCAAAAATTTCTTCAGCTTCTTCTAGATCTTCCAGCAGTCCAATATACAGAAGATCATCCATTAATACAATCCCTCACATATGACTATAATTATAAATGATTCATTTACAATTATAATTTTTACAACACAGTTTTAATAAAAAATTAGAGGTTAGAATTGTCTATTTAAATGCGAATGCGACTGTAATGAAGCATTCCTGTTTGGTGGGAGCGTTCCTATTGCGAGGAGAAGGCATGTCTGGGCCACTTGGAGCGTATGTCTCAGGAGCGGGGAGTGCGCAAAGCGTACCGACAGAGGCCCGAGGGCCGGGGACTGCCTGGCCGACTGCGCAAACGATGGATGGATGATGTCGAAGAGAATCTTCGGGAGCTGGGTGTGAGGAGGTGGAGACTTCGAGTGTTGAACAGTGATGACTGGAAGAATGTGGTGGACGAGGTCAAGGCTCTTTGAGGGCCGTAGTATGAGTAGTAATACTAGTAGTAGCATGCACTAGCTTGGACAAGTGATCCTAACAAAACTTTACATTTTTTGGATTCCAGTGTTATTGAATCAACATAAAATGATGATTGATTGTTATCTGATCATATACCTTTTGTAATTCTATGGTAACCAGAAGTACTTTCAAAAACAACAAATTTGGTAATAAAGTTAGTCTCAAAGCACTTGAAGAAATGGAAAAAGTTACCAAAACAATAGTCAAAGTGAAACAAGAAAATAGAAGCTTGAGTACAAAAGCCTAATATACTAATAGAATTTTAAAATAAAAATAAAATCGGGAAAAACCGGACATCAAAATAATTTCGAGTAAAAAATAATTAACAATTGATAAAGCAATATGCTTCCGACAATATTAAGTAGAATGATGAAGATTAACTTTTCAAATACTTCATAAAATTATTTGAATATTCCAATAACAATTCATTGAGGAAAGAAATGATCACACTGATCCAGAAGTAATTGAAAAAAATCAGAATTATCAACACCTACCCATGTTATTCCGTCGCCTGATTGATAATGCTCCATTAGATTATATGGCTATGTATTGTTACCTCCACCAGTTTGCAAAACTATTTTAACCGACAAAAACATTTCAAATCTCTCAAAGATACTTTTCTTTCAATACATGTAAACTTCATTTACAACTTAGGACTTTCCATGATGCTCATAACACAAGCATATACCTTGGGAATCCGAAAATATTTCCAGAACTACAAAAATTTTAATTGAGATTATCATTAAATTTTGGGTGTGTCATGTTTGGGATGATAGTAATAATAATTTAATTTGGTTTCAATAGATCAGTAATAATTGATAGTCGATACTTTGATACCTATACTAAACAATTTCATTGATATAAACTTCTATATTGACTATATATCTGATTGAGTGGGATAAAGATTTTATGTTCATATTTTTTTGATACATTTTAGATTATGTCACGCTTAGATGGTGAAACTATAACAGCCCAAGTAGTATTAAATAATAATGAAGATACAGAGAGTGATTTACCAGATATAGATGTCAAAGTTCAATTGGGACGTTCCAGAATTGTATTCATGAACTGGTTCGTTTCAAATATGTTGGTAAGTTTATTATTGTTCTAATAAAACAAGTTTGTAATCAATATATCTGAGACAAATATATCTATTTTTTTAGAACTTCCTAAATCAATTCCAATCGGCACAAGAAGCTGTCGTTGAAGCTTCACATAGAGCTGCTGAGGCTGCTAAAGAAAACATGAAGGAAGTATATGATAAGGCAACAAAAATAGCTTTAAATATTGTAGTTAAAGCTCCAATAATTATGGTTCCTATCAATTCCCATAGTTATGACAGTTTGCTGCTGGATATGGGTATTATAACATTAGAAAATAAATTTTTAACTTTGGATGTCAAAAACGAAGAAGATAACCCCGCAGTTATAGATGATTTGAAAATCGGTTTCAAAGAGTTAAAAGTGTCCAGAGTCTTACTAGATCAGCATTATTCTCTTCTTCAAGAACATATTATGTTAAATCCTTTTAATTTTAATTTAACAGTTAAAAGAAACCTTTCTACATCTTGGTACACATCTATACCTGACATTGATTTATCTGGCAACATTGCTTCTATACATGTATGTACTCCTGTTTTATTTCATAACAAAAGATAAGTAATTCACTAATTATAATGCTTCCATTGTTGTGGTTAATACCAACTATCCGATAACTGCTAAATTTAAGTGAAATTACATTATATCCTATTATTACTGGGTTGGCGACAAAGTAATTTATAGTATAAAATAAAACACTTTTTTTAACAAAGAATAATTTTTAATACATAATTTTCATTTTGCTCAATGACCTTTTGCCATCTTTATTTCATTTCATGATTCCGCGCTCATAAAACTTCTCGTCCTTATTAGCGTAAAATTTAACCAAGTCGATTGAAGATCATCATTTGTGAAAGTTTGACCATTAAAAGAAATCTGCGAACTTCGAAGTAAATGGTAATCAAATGGTGCGATATTAGGGCTGTATGTACGTTATCGCGGTGGAAAACTAAACCTTTTCGATTTGATAATTACGCTCGTTTTTCTATGATTACTTCATCCAGTTTCATTAATTGTTGCCAGTAAACATCATAATTGATCAGTTGGTTCCTTGGAAGCAGCTCAAAAAACACAACACCTTTGTAACCATCAAACTGATAGCATGAGCTTTTTTTCTTATTTTTCAGCTTTCGATTTCGATTGTGCTGGTTCATCGTGCTTCATGATCATTTTTGAACTATGTTACTGTACAGGACCCATTTTTCATCACCAGTGATGATTCTTTTTAAAAAAGGGTCGATTACATTTTGTTTAAGGTGCATATCGCAAATGTTGATTCTTTGTGTTAAATGAATTTCTTTCAATTTGTGATATGCCTACATATCAAGAAATTTTAAGTATTTTTCAATTGTTGTGTATGATACATGATGCCGTAACCTCTCGAACAGTTATATGACTTTGATTTGGTCATCAACTTCAGTAGGCCGACCAGAGAGTTATTCATCTTTGAGGGAAAAATCTCCAGAACGGAATTTTTTATACCAAAAGTAATCAGCACCATAGACATCACATATTTATTTGTGAACTGCAGCAGCTTTCTTTCCTTTACAGAAATAAAAAAGTATAATACGCCGAAAATGTTCATTTCTGCACTCCACAACTAATAGCTTTAATAAAAATTACACTCTACCTGCTTCTAAAGTTACGATGTGACCAGTATCACGTGACAAACGGCAAAGTACAGCACTAACGTAATTTATTAAAAAATAATGCGAGGCTCTCTATCAGTAAAAAGCGAAAGTAATTAGTTGCCAACTTTATATATGTAATCAATTTATATAACAGTTTCATTAATTTATTTTTCTCTTTAGATTATGATGGGAAATATTGATTACCAAAGAATCATGGCAATTCTTTCTGGAAATTTATCTGAAGGTAAAGTTGAAGTAACTAATAAAGAATTTGAGGAGGAAGTAAAAGAAGAAGTTCTCAATACTGTTACACCACAAACAGAACATGTTGAAATAGAACATGTAGATGTAGCTACAGAAGCATTAACAAAAATTAAACCTCATGTATTTTTGAAATTTACTTTTACAATGGAAAAGTTTATAATTTCGCTTTATCATAATGCGGATAAGGTAGAGGTCAGTACTTTCATATTCACGGTTTGTGCATTTTTTAATTTCATAAATTTTCTGTAATATTTCCCCTTCCATAATTGTCTATATTCCATTATCGTCATTACATTTTTTATAGTATTATGTTCTTTAGAAATTTTATTTCCACTTAGGCTTAAGATTTTCGAGAACCATATAAATATAGGCGATCTGTAGCTATTACACTTTCTTAATAAATTTCACTCTGTCTACTTTTTAGACCGAAGGATTGTTTTGTGTGGATAAGAATCATCAATTTGCTAAGTTTTCGTTGGAGGGACTTTCTTTAAAAGGCAGGATATTAACAGATGGCTCATTAGTTACATCAATACTATTAATGAATTGTTTAATGGATGATAAAAGACCAGGCCGAGAAGATAAATTAAATAGAATGATAGACAGATCCAGCAAAAAGGAATCATACGAATTTGTTGACGCATCCAGTTCGCCTAAAAGTATGATTGATGTTACTTTCCAACAGAAAGATAACGCAATGTTTGGTAAGTACTTCTGCCGTTTTCGAAATAACAACTGAAACAGTAGCCAAGGTTTGAAATATATTGCCGAATAAATCTTAGTGACTTTGTATCAAAACTAAAGAGATGTTACATTGCCATTATTTTAACATTCACTTCAATATTTGGCAACAGATGTGAGTATTGTCGTGTTAAAATGTAACTTGTGTTTGACACATATTTACAGTCTATATTAATTATATGCATATGTTACAATCAAAATAATAAATTGGTGATTATATGAAATTACCGGTGATTATACATAATCACCACTGAATTTGGAAGATATGATGAATTATTTCATATTTATCAAATTTACCAGTTAATTTAGAAAATATCCAACTCGTAATGGGGAATGTGATAAATTCGGATTATTTTGTAGAAACAAACCAAACTCATATTCTATGGGGGAAAAATCATTCATTTGCACTTAGTTCTTTAGACGTATTAGACTGTTTTATACCTACAAAGCTTGCCAGATTTTTTACATTTGCACTTATCATAATCATCACTAAATTTGGGAAACATCCAACTCGTAATGGTAAATGTGATAGAAATCATTACTTATTAGCAGTGTTCGTGATTTTTTTTTAAATTAGATTTTTTTTATTTAAATTGGATTTTCTTAACAAGGCCTCAAATTTATAGTTATATAATTGAGGTAAATTTCATGCCAGAAGCTACGCCTTTTATATGTATAACATAATTTTCAACACTGATGGATGATTACATTTAACATCAGATTTAAATCAACGAACCTCGCTTATTGGGCCAGTAGAATAAGAGGGCAAGTTTTTTCTGTGTAGTTACAACCTAACCTAATCTAACCACTGTTTGTTTTCTTAGTATCTATAATATCAAGTAATTTGGAGTTAAAACGCTCAAGCAAACGGCCTTATTCAATGTTTTATTTTTGACGAGAGGATAGCGAAAAAATTAGAACTACTTTTGAAATAACGTGGTTGTCACGTGCCAAGCAGTTGCGCAAACTGCACGAATTTTTGTAAAGTTATGGGCTTTTATCATATTCTCCATTACGAGTTGAGGATTTTATAAACTAACCAGTAAATATGAAATAATTTATTATATTTACCAAATTCAGTGGTCATTATGTATAATATATAAATAACTATTACCGTAACTTTTATATCTTTTTCAGCTGATGTTCGAGTTTTTAGTTTTAACATAATTTTATCAATGGAATTCCTTATGAAACTAGCAGATTTTTTCAAATTGCCTGAACATGAGAACGAGATAGGCACTAGTCACGAGAATACAGTCTCTCATATGTCGAAACAAAATTCTGGATTATCTACCAAATCACAAGGATATGCAATGAAAACTAAATCCAAAGCTAAATCAACTACTAATGATGTACAAATGACAGTCAATGTCAAATTGGAGAAACCTGATATAGTTCTTGTCGAACATATGGATAGTATTGACACAAGAGCTCTAATTCTTAATGTTAGTATAAATAAACTAACTTTGCATATTTTTTCTGTCATAATGTTAAAATGACTTTTTCTAGGCGGAAATATTGTTGAAATATCGCGCAGCAGGGACACATCAGGTAGTAAACGGTATAATCAAGGAATTAGAATTATACAGATGTGTATATAATCCTGCTCAACGCTCTCAAACCAGAAGCAATGTACTCCATCCCTTAGATATAAGTTTAGCAGGATCAACACCCCCAGAAAAAGGATTACATTTGGAGGTAAGAATTATATATAACAATTTTTGGGTTGTTATAACTAGTATGGAAAAAATCACCTTTTCATAGCATTCACATCTAAAATAAATATTTTTCCAAAATTGTATATCATTATAAATATTCTTTTTTCATAATATTGCCGAGATATTTCAGTTTATTATGAATCTCTAGTGTCTCAATGTCTCAACATTGTCATTTGTTATTCCATTAATCCATTATTCAAATCTTCAGACAAGTGATAGTCCTCTGGCGATAAAAATTTGAACAAGTGGAATATGCTCCTCTTTTTCCTTTTAAACTCAATTTCATTCAAAGATTAAGTCTTCGATTTTAATTTTCTGAAATATGCTCTTGTGTAATAACCATTGATGTGTGCCTCGCTGTAATTCATCTTCGTTTTTTGTTTTTAATTCCATTATGGAAAATAAAAATGAAATCTATTTAGAGGAGAAATCGTTGATAGATCACTTTTAAGGAAAAGGATTCTGTTATTATGTATATTATATTTACAAACAAACTTTAGCATTGTTTTAAATATTTCACCTCAAATCAATACAAATATGTCGTCTAATGAGTATACGAGGATATATTGAAAAATTCCTAGCCTACTATAGAACCAAACAAAATTTCAATGTCAAAATATTTTATTACTCAACACATTCTCCTCATAATTGTAGACATTTATTACAGCGAACCTGCAACGTCTCTAGACCTTTCAAAAAAAATGTTTCTTCTTGCTCTCCACAGCTTTTATTGGAAGAAAATTTACGGCCTTTAAAACTTTTTTTCAGTTGAGGAAAGAAACGATAGTCGGATGAAGCCAAATCTGGTGAATAAGTGTTCTAGTAATTCAAACCCTAAATCACGATTTTTTTGCATGGCAACATGAGATTTGTGTGCAGTGGCGTTGTCCTGCAAAAACAAAACACCTTTGGATAGCTTTCGGCGTCTTTTCTCTTTAATTTTTTCCCTTAGAGTGGTCAGTAATGTCGAATGAAAAATCAATCATGATTACTCCATGCCAATCCAAAAAAACTGAAGCAAGAACTTTTCCAGTAGATGTTTGGACATGAAACTTCTTAGGTC
The DNA here is from genome assembly GCF_026230105.1 of Diorhabda sublineata. NCBI lineage: Eukaryota > Metazoa > Arthropoda > Insecta > Coleoptera > Chrysomelidae > Diorhabda > Diorhabda sublineata. The sequence continues at coordinate 19,655,652 of NC_079475.1, forward strand.
TTGGAACCAGAGTGTCGCCATTCCATCGATTGTTGTTTTGTTTCTGGATCGTAGAAATGTACCCAAGTCTCATCCATAGTAACAATTCGGTTTAAGAAGTCTACATCGTTTTCAAATCGAGCACAGATCGAACGCGATGCCTCTACCCTGGCACGCTTTTGGTCAATATTCAAACATTTGGGGATCCATTTTGCTGCAATTTTTCTCATGTCCGAATTGACGTGAACTATATGATGAACGCGTTCGTATGAAATATTTGCTTCAGATATCCGCTTTAGCCCAACTCGACGGTCTAATAAAATAATATTTTAGGGGACTGACACAGAAACTGGCCTTCCCGATTGGTCATTATCTTCAATGGAAAATGTACCTCTTTTGAAGCTTTCAGTCCAATTTTTCACGGTTGCATACGAAGAACATTGATCACCAAGAGTATTAAGCATATTTTCGTAAATCTGTTTACCTCTTAACCCTTTTAAATACAGGTACTTGATGATAGCTCGATACTCCAATTTTTCGATTTTCTTTTAATTTATTGTTTAACTATTATTTACTTTTTTGACGTCAAACTTTATATTGACACTTCTAATAAGTTATTTTTATGGTAACGCAATATTTTGTTTATTCATGGAACTGGTCTAGGCTAACTAAATATCAATACATCCTCGTATACAAAACTATACAATGTTTGTATCATTCTAAATTCAATCGTTACTGGTATCACACAAAAGTTCTCAATATTCCAAGGATATTTTTATTTTTTGGTATTTACAATTAATAAATAAACTTTTGCAGCTATTGATAACAAATGTATACCTGAGTGTTTCACCTGCAACAATAGAATTGTTAAATAAGGCCTTAGCCACTATGACTGCTGATGCAAGTAAAATAAACAAAGAAGAAGAACATATTTACAACTACGAAAACTTATGGAAAGATCAAGAGTTTACAGAAGACCGATTCTGGTTTTTAAATACTGGTAAGATGTAGTTTGTGATAAAATCAAAATTATCAATTCCTAATATTTCCTCCTACAAGTACCAAATTTTAAAAAACTTTATGTTGAATTTTGAGATTAGGTTAGGTTGTTATGATATTAAAATTTTTATTCCAGATTTTCAAATACACTCCTTAGTTGGAATTTCTGGAACCATTGGTGATATTCATACTGAATAATACTGTTTACATCACCACTACACCAACACTCAAAATTATACTGTCTGACACGAGTTTCGATAACCAAGTTATCGTCTAAATTTCAGTTTACCTTCAGTCTCTGAAGACGATAACTTCGTTATCGAAACGCGCAGTGTAATTAACATATCAGGAGATTTACCAGTAATTAGAAATCTTATTTGTTTCCAGAATTTGGTACTGACGTCCTTGTTCTCGATAATTTAATGGAAATGGATAAGCCAGTGTTGCAAGAATTATGTATAATTTCAATACCATCCATAACAGTAACTATTGAAGCAGGGGTTGGTACCAAAACTTTACCATTATTGATGTTAGAAACTGGTTTTACAGGCAGTGTTCGAAATTGGAGTTCACAGGTAATTTGTGCAGTTCTTTTGTTCAGTATTATTATACTCTTGTTATATTAGAGTTGGTATATAGTGTAATGTTTTTGTTTTCTTATTTATTTATACGATTTCTATATTTGTATTCATGGGATGAATTTATAAAAACTGTCTCTTACGTTATTAATTTATTTAAACACTATACACACTTAACTAACTATAATTAATCACTTATCACTAATATTTAACTGACTTAAATAATTTATATAAATTTTCCGATTACTTTCTATTTCGGTCTGTTCACTACGACTATTTATTATAAACTAACTAAACTGCGCTAAACAAACTCCGCTTGCTATAATAAAAGTAATGTAAGAAAATAATCATCAAGCATCTGTCGAATTTTAGAATTCCACTAAATCCAAGCAGTGCCGGCACCAGGGCTGGGACGTGTTTGTAACAATATGTATTAAAATTTGAAAGGATAAATGGATAGTACAAAAATGCTATTCTTGTTTTTCAAAATATTCGCAAGTGATTTGAGTTATCAGAGGTTGATAGCTTTCAAAAAGGCTTGTTGAGTCCTGCTCCTGCAGATGATGAAAATCGGAGTCGATGTAGTTTATATATCAATTAAGAAGACATTATTGGGTACTAAGAGGCAGTAGGGCGAATAAACTATCAATTATTTTTTTTGTCCAAATGCTCATTTGTGACATGTAGTCATTTTAGTTTAGTTTCTCTTAAATTAATAAAAAAAAGAAGCAAGTAAGTATTTCATTATTATTGCTTCAAGATTGAGCAATTTTTGTCGATTTTTTCCAAACTGAAATATCCAAACTGCCGACTCACCATTTCTGGCTCATTTGCATAAATACATCTATAAATAAATAAATCCAATGCGTCTATAAAATTAAGCAAAATCTTATGTATGCTAATTATATTATCTTAAAAATATCTAGAAATTACAAAACAATTTTCCTCAGTTATTTTTCTCACAGCATTGACACTTTCTGGCATATTGGCGTTGATTTACCTTCATTAACGTGTCCACTAAAGAATGACACTCATCTTGATAGATGCTTAATCGCCACAAGTTGATCGATGGATTTAAGTTATATGAATTGAATTGCCTAGAAGTTCCTTAACAGATAGTTTTTTTTCCGGAATGTCATCTCCATAAACCTGGATAAACACAAACTAGACGAAAGTTTTCAGCTTCAACAAGGATTAGCAGTGAACTAAATCGGAAAAGGAATAAACGTGTAGTGCAAAAGTTGCCTTTACACCTTTAATTTAAGCTGTATGAAGGCATATTCGATAGCAGACAAAACCTTTTATAAACATTTTATAACCTTCTTGGAAAGTGAAATAAGTTGAACAGTAAAAGTTCACATTATTGCCTGTAAACACCTCTCTAGAGCTAGTCACACGTATCATCTAAAAATAACCAATTTCTTAATATATTTTTTTAGTTAAACATGGAAGCTGCTTTGACCATGCAAATGGGTTATTACAATAGCAAACTAGCCTTATGGGAGCCTTTAATAGAGCCAGAAGTTGTCAACAACAAACATATACCTTGGGAATTGAAGCTAGGGGTGAGTATAAAATAATTTTTAGGTTGCAATAGTTCGATATTTTCTATCACATGCTTTAGAAATATTCCTAAACATAATAATTATTAGTTATTATAATTATATATCCAAAATCTGTTGCGAATAGTTACAATCAATAAATTTACAAATTTTAATGGGCTGCGCCTGTGGGATTTTGCCACCGAAAGAGACTATGTGTTAACGGACAGTAGGCAGGCTGGCCCCCAGGACAAAGATTACTACCAATAAATTAGTTAAGTACAAGGTGGATAAGCTGAAGATAGAGAGCTCTCAATCTAATTTTCAGGAAGCAGTGAGCCAAAAACTCAGATCCCTCACGAAGAGTAATGAACAGGAAAATCCAAGCAGTACTGGAGTCAACGCAAATAGGACACATTCAAGACGGCACTGAAGGCAGAGGGAACCCTTTGTATTCAAGAGGGTAAACCAGAGAAGGTCTGGTTTGACACTGACTGTGAAGCAGTCCTTATCAAAAGGAACGAAACAAGATTCAAGAAATTAAACAAGCAGACAAGGAGCACAATACAAGCGCATAGGGAAAAGCTTTCACATCGCAATCCGCCTGTCTCTTTCAATGGATCAAATACATAATAGTCGCATGGCAACAAATCAATACTATAAGTGTTTTCAGTGTTTCTCAACCCAAATCGTGGAGACACGTGCAATGAGAATGAATTTCTGCTCATAATTTGGAATTCTTGATACCTATCTGACTTAAATGTTGAGGTAACCTAGCCATTCATGAATTATTTGCTCAATATTATCTACATTGATTTTCAATTCTTCAGCAATTTCGCGTACAGTACTACGTTCCAAAATGAGCTTTTCTACAGCGCTGACGTTCTCATCGATAACACTTGTTCTGGAACGCCGCGCATATGGCAAGTTTGTTACCACTTCTTAACCTTTTTGGTAAGCGGGACACCCATTCATACACTTGAGCCTTGGAGAGGCACTCATCCCCGAATTGTTGGAGTAACTTTCAAATAATTTCTGCGTATTTTGCATGGCTATAAGGACACTAAAAAGCGAGGTTACACGGTCCCGGTTGTTTTCTACGCTTCATAACAGACCAGTCTAACATCTATTTTTATGACACTAAATTTTTCAAGGAACAATGTACATTTTTATAAAAAAAATCCATATAAAAAATAATTAATCATTTAAACATTCATATTTAGGTAACGATGAACAATGAATCAACAAATGGTGATTCCAGTTCTACTCTTAGTCCAACAGAATCAGAAATAGAGAAAACGGAGATTGAAATTCCTCAAGCGCTAATGGAAATAGATCTAGAGTCGGAGAAGAATCTTGAAATAACAGTAACCAAAACGTTGTTGGAGAATCTTCAATATTTAGGAAAGGCATTTGCTTCTGCTTTGGATACTGAAAAAATTAAATTCCAGGTTTGTACCTGTCGATTTAAGTAATTTCTGCTAAAATTAAGCAAAAAAGTATTTGTACTTTTCAGGTTTTTCCTCAATTTTAATGTATTCTTGAGTACTTTATATACAGGGGTTTTCAAAATTCATATGACAAATTTCAGGAGGTGATTTTGAAGATCCGTCTTTCCTATAACAAATTTTCCTCATTTCACCCCTTTCCTATATATCACACTTGAAAGGTGGTGACTAAAATTGAGTTTCTATTTTTTTTTCTAATGGTATAGTTTTCGTACACTCGCAAAGGACTCATTACAGGTATTTTGTTCAATATTCTTGTTACATTATTCGGGACTGAAATTAGCGACTCTTACTTCATTTCATATCAAAACTTTTTCATAAGATTCGTAAAATAAAATTATAAATTGAAATCCTTGTTTTTTTTATAAATATTTTTTATCCCTCTTTTTTTCCAAAACTAATAGCTACAGAAAAAAAATAAACACCATGATTTATATATTTTTTTTAATAAATTGAGAGGTGAACAGATTTAAAATGTAATACGATTCATAATAAATGCTGGAAATAACCGAAATACATGAACGTCGCCTAGTGTCATAGAACGTTTAGAAAAAAAAAACAATTTTAGCCACCAGCTTTTAAGGGTGATATCTAGGAAAAGGGTGGGCTGAGAAAATTTTTTTATAGGAAAGATCCATCTTAATCACCTCCTGAATTTTGTCGCATGAATTTAGGACCACCCTATATGTTCATCCCTGAATTGTACCTAATTGTGAAAATAATTTTGATATATTATCTTTAGATACTTTATTTATCATTCAAATGTATTATTTGGAGTCATGTTAAGCTTAACAGCAGAATCCTGAGTAAGATTATGATAAAATTATTTACAAATTGGCGTTCAAATATCACAGCTATGAATTTATTTTAGACATATGTACCACCATTTAAAGTATTAAACGAATTAGGTGAAGATATAACGTTATTATTAGAAGAAAGTTCTTTTGTTGGCGTTGCATCCGGTGTGGGTGATGTTAATAAACTTGAAGCTGTTCCTTTAGAGCTTAAAGAGGACTACAAAATAAATGAAAAGTTGCATTTGGGAAAGGAGCTCTTAGCTAGTAATAATAAGAAGTCACTTATATTGAAAGTTCAGGTAATTTATAATAAATTTATACATAATAACTTGCTTTTATAAATTGATTATTGTCTGATAATAGTTTGTTAGGACATTATATTTGCAAAAGACAGTCTCACACAATTTAAAATATTTATACAGATTTGTTTTTTAGATCAGTGATTTAGATTCTACCTTCACACTTCCTGTAAATAGAGCAGACAAAAGATATTTCCCGTTAAATTACAGAAGCTCCATTCATGATAATTGGGGTTTGATATCAGATATTAGAGTTGATGAAGCAGTAACAATAATTACATTACGAAGTATTGTACAGGTAAGTGATGTACAAATATTTATTATCATTATTTACTTATTCGCAATAAGTAATATTTTATAAAGTAACGGTATGGTATTAGAACTTAAGGACACAACTATAGTATGATGAAGTCTTCTTGAAAAATTTTTCAAAAATTTTGTAAGTCTCTTAGTTAATTTTTGTTTAGTCTTCCATTGTGAAATTTATAAATCTCTTTTCACCTTTTTATAAAGTTGCTAGTTGAACTGTTGTTTTCTAGACATAATTTTTAGATTCACAGCGATATTCTAATTAATTTAATAATTTTTTGGTTTTTAGGTACATAATCATTTCAATGAATATATCGATGTTTATTATATGACATCAAAAGGAAATCAATTGGAGCTGGTGAATACAGTAAAACCCAATGAAAAATTGAATGTTCCTTTAAAAGCCGTTTATACTCCAACTACTGAATTATTTTTTGCGGTATCAAATTACTCAGTTACAGTATCACCATTTACTTGGAAGGACTTGCAGACTAACTTGAAAGTAACTAGAATTCTCCAAAGTTTCCCTAAAATACAAGAAAGGGAGAATATACCTTTTGTTATAAAAGTAGTTGGTGAAATGGAACAGGTCTATTACGAAAATACCAATCGTCATACTATGGCAAGTACATGTTTCAATATACATTTAAGGCCAGCAGTGATTTTTAAAAATGGCTTGCCTTACAATGTTATTTGTTGTGTGGATGAATCACCCGATGAATTTGTGGTTGAACCTGGCGATACTCTACAACTGCCCACGGTGGATCCTGGAAAGAATTCATTGGTGTTTAGGGTGAGTTGTAATTATTTAATCTATTTTTTATTATCTTTCTTTAATAAAGATTATAATATACTTTATATGATGGTTTTAAATATCTTGTGATCGAGGTTTTAAAAAAAACTGTTTGGTCTTCCATCGGTCGTTGGTTCATGTCCAGCTTAAAGACCAAACAACGTAATTGTGATTGTTGGTAAGAGTATTACTTCATGATAAGATCATAAACTGTGTTGAGAAATGAGTATCACTACATATTATAAAATAAAGTGCGTCACCGCGTCTGTCTGTCTGTTATAAACTGAAAAACTACTCAATATATAATATGTATTAAAGTTTAACAATAATATAAATTTATTTACATTGATTATTTAAGAATTGCGGCGTTTTAAATTTCGTTGATTCTTCTAAAAAAACATTAAATTCATCGATTTCAAATCGGAATAGTCAAATTAACGCTCGATACAAATATTGAGGTTATTGATTTTTGGTTGTTATAGAATATTGCTATTTGAAATCGACGCATTTAATGTTTTTTATAAGAATCTTGTTGTTGTTAACCAATTAATGTAAGTAATATTATTGTTATGCATTTAAACATATTAAAACATATTAAAAAAAGTATATAATCATTTTTGTAGAAAATAACATTATCTACAATTTTTGTTTGATTTATTTTTATCATGAGCTAACAATTTCGATTTTTGACTGCCTAACATTTTCTACAACGAAACTTTTTAAAATTTCATTATATGATTCTGAAAATTTTCAGCTTGTTGGGAATTCATGTGAGTCTGAATATCCATTTTGACAGGCCTCTGTGCTGTCTGCTGTCTCTGTTTCGATATTGCCTAAACCTGAAAAGATATAATCAAATGAAATAAACTAGGTGGTATATTGGAAAACTATTCTCAAAGAAACTACCTATTGGGATCAAAATAAATAATTCCCACTATTCACCTCTGAAATGATTTCGAAATTCAATATTTAGAAAATGTATTCTGTCGTTCTTCCAAAGAGAAAACTACTTTCCCGGCTAATGCCTAGACGAATATTGAATTACATCTCCTCTGTCAATCGACCTTTTTGTCCATAACATCCCAATGGCTCGTAATTGCACGGAGAGGTTTATAACCACTGACTAGTTTCCACGTTATTACGTCTCATCAGAGTGATTTAGCAATGTAGTTAAACATTTTCCAGCGAACGCTAACTGCCGCCAACCTCACTTCCAATTGCGAACCACTGAACAGGTAGAAATCTAGCGTAGTCGTAGATAATATAGATTCCGATAGTTGTGTAAAATATATAAAAATAAATTACTCCTACTAGGAGATGTAATTTAATATTCGTCGATGCTTTAGCCAGGAAAGTAGTTGTTTTCTCTGAAAAACAGCAAAAACATTTTCGAAATGATTTCATGGTTGATCAGTAGGAATCATCATAAAGAACTAGGTTCACGGGTTGAACCGCGTTGAAACTAGAGGAGGGTGGGATAGGGTGGTTATTCGTTCATTGGTAAGAAGTGATACGATTCCGTGGTCTCAATCTGCTTACTCCACGCAACGAATCATCCCTTTTTTGTTGATTCCAAGGCCTCAATCTGCCTACTCCTTGGAATTTCACTGAGGAAATGAAAAGCATTAAGAACACTGTTGACACTAACACTCACTGCTGGTCTTGAGCTGAACTGAACATCGAAATTTTCTATTTTAGATTCCGGATTATTTGGAAAAGGAATGGTCATGTAGGAAACCTTTAGCCGGCGAGCCTGATGAATTTTCCGTTTGGACTTTTGAAAGCTTTGACAGTTCTACTAAAATGTCTCTGGAACTAGGAATGTATATTGTGAAGAGGAATGAATCGCTGGAGCTAACTTTGTATTGTCCGTTCTGGATGCTTAATAAAACTGGATTAATGCTCGGATATAGAGTAAGTATTTAACATTATTTGAATAATTGCTGGTGATATATTTGAAAAAATTATTTATCCGGTTTCAAATTAATTCAGAGATACATACGTGACAATTTATCATTTTTCAGAAGTCTAAAAAACATGAAAGAGCAGATTCTACTAGTAGTCTAAAGGTATCAGTAGTTATATCTTTATGTACCTTCTTTCTTTTAGTTAAATCGTAGAGTTAGTTATTTTAAAAAGGACAATTCCTCGTTTAGTTATTCAAGAAATAATGTTGAAATGTCTGCATGTTTATTGCTATAATTATTTTTCAGAAGCATAAAAAATGCGAAAGAGCCGATTCTACTGATAGTCCTAAGGTATCAATTAACTACAATACTTTTCAGTTTTATTTTGGCTTGTTTTCGTTGCTGCAACTCCAATTTGATCACTTCCCTTGTTTTCGTTGCTGCAACTCCAATTTGATCACTTCCCTTTTGATAAATTTATTTAATTTTCAGATAAAAATCACTATCGTTTAGCACATTATTTTTACAATCAAAAGTTTGCATGATCGAGCTAAGTAAATTATTAATATAGAGATTAAATCAATTGTGATAATACTGTAATGCACCGGGTGCCTTTAATGTATTTATTAGATAGATAGATTATTGACACCAATAATATATATTGAGTATTGAGTTACATCGTACATGTACCTAAATATTATGATTGTCCTAATTATAATATACGAGTATAATTCATAAATAATCGCAATATGTAACTAATACTTTTACTCGTCGTACATTTAAATATCGATAGCCTAGAAGCAATACCTCATATCTGCTTTTCTCAGTATCCTGCATCTTCTGACAAATACTCATATATGCATGACCAATAGAAATATTTCGAACAGCAATGTGACAGTACCTTGCATAAAATTTCTAAATGCAATACCTCTCATTAGCTTTTTATTTGGCGAGAAACAATTACTAGAGCCTAGAGAATCTTTTGCATGCAATACCTCGTGTTTTACGGCATACTAATAGCGAGCCGAATAGTGTCCCGCTTGCTCAAGTCTAGAATAGTAGCAATAACAAGTATCTGTTCATTTTCAAGTAAGGCATAACATGTGAATTTCATGTATCTTTTCGAATAAATGTGTAGGAAAATTTTACTTACTTATATTACAAACTTGACATGAATCCTGTTTATAATTGAAACTCCAAAAGGAAACGAAGCAAAAAGTATAACGTAGAGAGAAATAAGTGGAAGAGAAAACCAGTTAAAAAAAATGAAAAGGGACGCATACACAAAAAAGAGAAATGATAAATGGAAACATGATAAGCCAAGACAAAAAAGACAGATCAAGGAAAGATGCAATGGTGGACATTGTGAAAGAACAAAAGTTTATTTTTGCGACCAGATAACAGAGGATAAAGGAAAGAAATATTTTCTAGGTTCTAGGAACACATGAATTGGCATCAGAAAAATTTATATTTATATTACTTGAATATAGGAGAGTGTTCATACAATTGAAGTATCGTGAATATTCGTCTATATTTTTATTATTTATCGGCTACAAAAACATATCCATTTTCTAAAACTTACCTCTGAGCTCTATTATAAATATATAATCGTTTTGTGTAATTTTCCACCTCTTGACGCTCTAAATTTGTGGACAAAACTATCGACCACAAAAACATATCCAGTTGCTAAAGCTGATAAGATACTTTAAGCTTTATTGAGGTGTAATTAGGTACAACTCATTTTTAGTTTTCTTTAATCCTTCAAAAGGAAACGCGACAATGTATTTTCATGGTTAACAATCGTTATGTGTAGTTTTCCACTTCTTGACGTTCTAAATTTGTGGACAAAACTATCGACTACAAAAACATATCCATTTCCTAAAGCTGATAAGATACTCTGAACTAACTTTCATATATTTGTGTATACATAAATGTATGATCTTTATAATCTCTATCATATTATAGTATGAAAATGCTGCAGTAAGAATCTAGAGTGACACAACTTTCCTGTCCAGTTTTGAAATCTTATCTAAAATTAATAAATATCATAATACAGGACTGTTACTACTTTTTAAATAATCCCCTTCAACTGCTTTTATTTGGAAGTTAGATTTTCGTGTGCAATTTAACATAAATCACAATCCATTTATTTACTAGTCGAGCGACAAAGGTAACATAAACATAGATTTCGAATATAGTTTATAATTTTTGATATAATCTGTGGATCATTGCATTTCATGTTGCCATTGTGCAATCCTTTAGTGATACCCTTCAAAGTATTCATCAACTTATTTGTTGTAACATGAAATATCTCCTTAAGTATTTTTTTGTCATTATATGTAGCCAAATCTTCTCTATATTTACGGTGTACCTAAATACGATTGCCAACGCCAACGCTCTAGGGGAAATTCCTTGGGTCAAATTATGCATATCGGGATGGGGAACTCATGTTCACAAACGCATTATTTCCAAGATAAAGGGTGTTAGAGTTTTAAAAATAAAACGATTTTTTGTCGATAAATTTCAAATGGTGTGATCGATTGTGGTTGAAACTTTTTGACAATTGGAAAAGTAATAACATTTGATTACGCTAAAATTGACCGTTTGCGAGAAAAACATAATTTTGTGGCAGCTCTTAAATGAAATTGTTCAAGTTGATTTATGTAACGTTCATGTGAAAGTGTGCGTAACAAGATAAATTATTTAAAAATATACAAAATGGATTACACTTTTGAGGAATTATCAGAATCAGAGGAACCGGAAGTTTAAATATTAGAAAGAATTGTTGATTTTAAAAACAACGTTTTGAATAATATAGAGAATAAACCATCTTTAAGTATGAGTCACGGATTAAATACAAATAGGAACAAGATACAAGATGTTTTATAAAGAGATTCGCATGGAATTTTCTAATTGGTAACTTCAACAACATAGGAATAATGATGAATTTTTTAAATTAATATCATTTACAGATGAGGCAATGTTTACTAGAGAAGGCATGTTTAATTTCCGAAACAGTCACGTATGGGCGGATGAAAACCCGTATGTTTCCTTTAAGATTAAATGGAGAAATTTATTTGACATTCTTAAGGGACATTTTACCAGAACTTCTGGAAGATGTTCCTCTATAAACCCGACAAAATATGATATTTCAGCATGATAAAATTTTTCAACAAATGACTAAATTTAAATACCACTTATGGATAGAACTGGATAGGTCGAGGTGGGCCAATTGGTTTGCCAGTTAGGTCTCCGGACCTTACCCCCCACGATTTTTTTCAATTTGAGCTGTTATTTTAATTTATTGTGCTTAAGATGTGTTAATTAAATGTTATATTTTTATTCTGCATGATTTATTTGTAAAATTCTCATCTGAATGGCTTCCGTGTTAATTAAGAATTTCTGGAAAACATGTTTAGGCTAGTAAAGGGTAACATTTTTTTTTTTTCGAAGAAAACGTGTAGCTTAACGAACAAATATCATTTTATAGCATACCATTAACCTATCGATGTAAGTTGATTCGGAAGAAACTATTTTGTATTTTTTTAAATAATCACAAGTGAGCGATCACAAAATGATGTTTTTCTCGAAAACGGTCAATTTTAGGATAGTCAAACGTTATTGCTTTTTTATTAAGGAATTATTGTAGAATTTAAAATTTATTGAAAAAAAATAGTTATATTTTTAAAACTTTAACATCCTGTATCTTGAAAAGGATGCGTTTGCGGACATAAGTTCCATATCCCGATAGGCATACTTTGTCCAAAGGAATCTCTCCTAAAGCATTGGCATTTGAATTTAGTAACATCCTCTATTAGTCATAGGGTCTGATTTTGTTTAAATTTCTATATTCCCAATGTTCTTTCTTAAAGTTTTCTATGAAATATAATTTGGCAAAAAAATGGGAAAATGATTCTAATTATAAATTTTGAAGTTTTACAACCTTGTCTGCTCAATTATACTTTATAAATACATTATAATATTTTGTTTCACTTTTACAAGTATTTAATATGTTTAGTATTCTAATAGTTTAGCCCTTTCGCCTGAGGTCATTCAAATGCAATTCTAGATTTCGGTACCAAATTAAACTATTAGATATAATATGGCTTGACGAGACCAAAATATCAACTGGGTGTTTGGTGTCGTCAAGTTAACTTCCTCTTGGCTGACAACAGGCTCCGCGGGAAACTCCCGGACTTCTAGTTGTAATATTGCAGAGCTTAAATTTGTGAATGTTTCTTTATCTTGGAAAAACTAATTATATTGAATGAAGGAAGAAATAAAACTCTTGTCGATGCAAAAGCGAAGATATTTGGTTTCATAACTTTTCTTCCTACTGAACACAATGTTTACACCAACACTCACAATTACACTGCCTGACGCGCGATTCAAATAACCAAGTTATCGTCTTCAGAGACTGAAGGTAAACTAAAACCTTATAACTTGACTTACCTGTTTTATAATGAAGTTTCCCACCAATGAACCTTCTCTCGCGAAAATTAATTCCAGCGGGAAAAACTTTGGCGAGAATCTTCACATTCAATCCTTGACTACTAAACTATAGAGTGGGCTGTAAGAAATCAGCCCTTTGTCCCTATTTAAGTTTTTCTTACATTTACCAATTTCAATGCTTCCAAATGGATCTAACAATTTATTGTTGAATGAATTTAAAATCATTAAAATTGCTAAATGTAGAAAAAGCTTAAATAGGAACAAAGTGCCAATTCCTATTACTGCTCACTCTGTGCTGTAGTTAAATGTGAAGATTCCCGCTAAGGAGGTTTGTTGGTGGAAAATTTATGTATAAAACTGGTAAGTGAAGTTATTAGGTTTTAATTTACCTTTAGTCTATGGCAATGATAACTTGTTTATCGAAACACGCATCAGACAGTGTAGTTGTGAGTGTTTCTTGGCTCCAAAAATGTGAAGTGACTCATACTACTTTACTTGTCGTCAATCATTTGAAAATTGTATCAGCTGATTTAAAAGAAATATTTTTTAACAAATTGATTTAACAACATGGATAATGCAGTCAGTGTTAGTGGATTTGTCTGATATATAAAATATGTAGCATCAAGAAGATGAGTCCGTTAAAAACTTCATTTAATATAAAAGGAGGGATGTTATGGTTTTATAATGAAACAAAAATCAAATACCCAAATTCAACAAAATGTGGATTTGGTACTGTAAATTATTTACTGGTAAAAAAAGAAATATAATAAGAGCACGTGAAGTCTTTCGACTGCAACTAACCAAATTGAAACCTGATATAAAATTTCAATGCATCAAGCATAAGGATCTCAGTAAAGGAAAATATCTAATAAATTAATATATAAGAAATTTCTATTAACCCATTTACTGCCAACTTTTATTTTTTTTTAATATATCATTTTTTTCTCAACATTGCCATGTAAAAATAAAGAAGCAATAAATATAATATGTTTTTATTATCGGTTTTCCAAAAAAGTTCCATTTGAGGACCATGACAGATACAGGGTTGGAATAATAAGAGTATTGATGGAAATGAATTTATTACAAAAAAAGCTAATACAAAGTTTTAAAATGTTATAAAATCAAAGAATAAAAAAGTAATACTATTGAAATGTAAATAATCATTTATGCCATTTTTGCATACAATCCACGTGTATTCCAACATGACACTTTTGGCATTGTTTTCTTGGATTTTTCTTGCCCCCTTCAGTTCTTTCAATAAAATGTCCATCGCCACCAAATAGCCCTCTTGAAGTCAAGGAATGGGATTTTTCCATTAGCAATTTCATAAAGTATATAGGGAATTTACAGCATGTCTATCAAATTTGTTATAAGAGGAAAATACCAATGCTCATTTTTTGGGGAAAACCCCAAACTGTAAGAGCTGATTGTTCATTTTTTCTAACAAAGGGGAAATTTTGAAACTTTTTTGGTTTTTATCTATTTCTGAATTATCATTCAGGTGTAGATTTCATTTTATTTCCAAATACCTGTTTCTTGGCATACATTTCTTTACACAGGGTAAATTTATGTCTTCATCCTCGCACTAATACATTTCCTCCTGTGGGAAAGAATGGTATCCTGTCAGTATCAGAAACCCAATGAACTTTTGAAGACAGTTCACCTACAATGTGAATGAGTGACGATTATTTCGGGTAGCATACGCGATACTTTGCTTTACTATATACAGCAATATATCTTCCGTAAGTAATGTCTCAAATATTTGAACCTCAGACATTCCTTTCAAATCATTTTTTATTTTTTCCTGCCTCTGATATTTCTTGATCGTCCCCCAAGATTTTGGTGAAATCACGTTTGGTTTTTGGTATATTTGTATATTTTGAAAATTTACTTATTACTTACTATGCTTTGAGGAAACAATAGATCCTTCGCAGTATATATGACACCCCCATCTTGCTTTGTTAACATTTTCCTTTTTTAATTTAATAATTATATTACATTTCGTTTGTGTGTTACATAGGGGGGGGGGGAATAAAAATTTTAGAAAGACCAAAGTGGGACATGGTACAAAAAAGGTTGGGAAATACTGCTATATATATATGTATGTATATATAAAGTCTCTTTACAGAAGAAACTAAATTGTCGAGAGTAGTACGAATATAAAGATAATTGCAAAAAATTACCGTTTAAAGCAAATTTTGCAATAATAGCATGTGATCATTTTTCATGTTTATTTTACATTTTTATTATTATTATACAGTATTTGTTTCATATTTCAAATTGTTGCGTACAGAGTGGAGATGAAAACCTTAATATACTGTATCATCCGAGCGATTTTAAAGGACCAATTCTATTCTCATTCAACGCGAAAAATTTCTTTGGAAAGAAAAAAGCTTCCGTTAGGGTGGAAAATGGAGATTGGTCTAATAAATTTTCAGTAGACGTAGCTGGTTCTTCTGGATTTGTAAATTGTAAATGGAATGAACAAATCTATCAGGTAAAGAAAAATTTATTAATATACTTATCATGAAGTTTATTTTCTTGAGAAAGATATGATTAAAATCAACTTCACATTGTTTTGGCATAATGGTAGATTAAAGTAAGAATATTAAATATTTTATATACATATTTTCCTACTTCCTAATATGCCAAAATAACGTAAACCAATATTTAAGAATATTAGTACAAGAAATAGGTTTTAACCCATATTATTTATGTAGATTGGAGTCCAGAATAGGCTGACGCACAACGGTTTAACAAAACAAATAACATTCACACCTTATTACATTATTATAAATGAAGCCACTTATGAAATTGAATGCCAAGAGCACAACAGACCTGCAGATCATTGGGTCGTTGTTGAACCAAAATCATGCGCAGCCTTATGGCCGAAAAGTGAAGCACAAGATAAATTGATGAGATTGCGAGTAAAAGGAACAACGGAATCTTCAGCACCATTTTTGTATACAGAGAGTCATAATACACTACTTCGATTGAATAATAAAGTAAGTATATCAATAAATTAAGAATTTTTAAATAAAATATGGTTACCACGGTTCAATATTTTTTTATTCGAATATATTTTAATATATAGTATAATTTATATGAATCAATATTTGATTCTTATCTTCAAAACATATATTTTTTTCAAACATAGGTACACTTTACAGCAGTAAAATTACTCGATGTATCACAATAAACAAACAAAACACATTCCTTGGCTAAAACTAGGTACTCCTCTTAAAGTCAATCAATAATATCTTCAGAGTTTCTACTATCCAGTGTTTCATTCTATTATTGGTATGTCACTCGATCACTATTCTCTGCTTTTCGGTCCTCCTCCAGCAGCTGAAGCTGAATATATGAATCATAATTTGGTTTTAAATGGCAATAGGGAGGTCTTCTACCCAGGTATATGAAATCTGCTACTCTTTCCAGATTATAACATTCTATAGCATTCTCTTCGTACGGGCTTGTATTAATACTTCTGTTTTGTCTATGTTGACTGATACTCCTTATCTTTATTATGCAGCTCCAATTAAAAGCTATATATTGATATTTTATACTTAAATTATCTCAAGAAGGACAGTTAAAATACGGTGAACATTTACATCGATGGAATGAATGTGTAAAAAATATCAACATATAGTTTTTAATTAAAAAAAAAATATTATCGAATTAGACCTTGGTTTTGGAAAAGGTCTAAAGAAAAGATCGGAACGTCATTAATATGTCTAAATAACATCATTTTAATCGACTTAAACCCAGAAAAGAACTCAATAAAAATATAAACTGAGTCAAAGAAATAATGTTAAAATGGTCATTTAGATATTTTAATGACGTTTCAGTCTTTTCTTTAAACCTTTTTCATATATATGTCTTTAACCGGTGGTAGGGATATAGTTAATTATGCTCGTTTTTCTGTATATCAGAGGACCAGCTTTTAAAATTTATTCTTAGCATTTGCTATTGAGACCACACTGACAGCGTATACTTGCTACTTATTTTCTAAGTTTCTGTATCCAATCATTGTACTCAGTTGACCACATTGTCTCTTTATGTTCTTGCTTGTCTGATTGTATAGAAAGTGACAGAGCGACCCTCCCTGTTTAATTCCAAACCTTTGGAACCACGGTTGTGAGCTTTTAAAGTTTGCAGCCCCTCCTGATCAAACTCTGTATACCTCTCTGTAGTAGAGTCGGTAACACGCTAAAATTTCCTTAGCGTGGCTAACGTACCCAGATAGGATTCATAGTCTTGATTCAACACGGTAATCTCCTGTCAATTCTAATAGATTGGGATTATCAGAAGACTGCCCCACGGTCACTTATATGGCTCCCTTTCCGAACCGTGGCCACCTCCAGAAACCTGGGGGTTTTAGTTTCGAGGGATAGTACACCTTCCGACTTTTTATCTAAGTGGTAGACAAGTCTTTTTCTGTCTACAAAACTATCCCATAACTATTTGTTTATTTGAACTTGCGATAGACCTAGCTTAAGTTCACGTAATATGGTCGTGTGTATCTGTGATAAGTGGGAAACTATAATCAGAGTAGATCTGCTGAATGTATCAACCTAAGTAAGAACATTCTACGAATACTATCAGGAGATCTATTGGGGCACTGGCGCCTCAACAAAAACCTGAAGACTCTTTGACCTAGCAGATGATATGGCGTGCAGATTTTGTTGCCCAGAGGACGAAACCTCCTATCCACATTCTCTCGAAGTGTGAAACAGTAAGGAACTCCATAGCACTACATTTGAGAGCATATGAAATTGACGACAAAGATCTCTGGCAATTAAAGCCAGCCCACATTTTAGACTTTTTAAAAGGAGTGGGATTAATGGATCAGCTGTAAACACTGGGTGCTCCAGCATCTCAGCAAGAAAGGGGGACACAATAGATCCTTTGGGTCGCAGTGCATACGAGACTCTAAATCTATATATTCATCTGTGGTAAAACTGGTATCGCCACTGATACTGGGCTTCAGACCCATTTAAGACGGCTACGCTGCCTGGGTGCTACTCCGGCAGACGGCAGGCAATGTTTGTTCCGTATGTAGACAAACTTAACAAATCTTAGGCTGGAATGAGAAAACATATGCGAAGAGCACACCCCGTGGAGTATATATATATATTCACTTGTTTTATTCCTATATCTATGATAAACTTCTCTGATGTTTGTCCCATTGTTATACTTATCTTATTTGTGCTTCCTGTATCCTATAAGTAATATCTATTCAAGTATTTTTATTTTTCCTAGTATTTCATTAACAGAATTAAATGAATAACAAATAGGCATATAAAATTGCAAACTAGTTTATAAAGAGATTATTCAGAGATTTGGAAGTGAATAGTGTTATTCATTACAAATTACACAATCCTCTTAACATCTCATTAGTATCGAATCTGTAAAATAGCTGTAAACTGCTCTATAAATTAAGAAGTATCAAAATCGAACATAATCAAATAACAAAATTTGACTAATCAGATAAGAGTAATAGTTGTTTTCATATTTCACTCTATTAGATAATGATTAAAACTGAAAAATGTTTCTCCAATAAGTTTCTATTGATTTATTTTTAGTATGGTGGTGTGAACGTTGACATTCAGTTAACTGAAGGAGCAGTTTACATCAATTTAGCTGCTTATCAAGACGGCTGTGCACCTGCTTTGTTGGTAAATCATTCGACTTATCCAATAAGTTACTGGGAAAAAGAGGCGGTTCAAAAAAGGTTACCAATCATTTTAATAATAACAATATTTTGAATAATGTGAATTTTGATTATTTGATATCTATTTTATGTTTTTGTAGAACGTTGGCTCCTTTCGCCTACTGCCTTTATACCTGGGAAAATCCTTCGGGACCAAGAGCAATAGCGTGGGACAGAGGAAACAACAAAGAAATAATTAATGACCTACGAAAGGATATGTATGGGCAATTCTCTCCAAAAGATGAAATAGTTATAAGCTGGACTTCCTTTTTGGATGGTATGCAAAGAGTTCTTCTTTTCACAGAAGATAATCAATTGGCAGAAGGAGCACAGGCTAGTAATATATTGGAAGTTATTCAACAAGACATAACAGTTTCAATACATGGAATTGGTTTATCGTTGGTTAATAATGCTACGAGACAGGAACTTATGTATCTTGGAATTGCTAGTTCAGGTAAATATTTGAAAGTGTTTGTATTATGTTTTTTTATTTAATGTTTACTTATACAATATATCTTTTAATAGGTGTTATATGGGAATCATCTAAAATGAACAATAACCGATTTAAATTCCTCGATCCAAAACAGTCTATGCAATTGGAAAATGCTTACCAACAATGCTTACAAGAATCTGAAGTAAACCCCAAAGTCAGTTGGCACGTTCATATAGATGGAAAAACCGAAGTTGATTTTAAAAACAATATGATGTACAAACCTCACAAAAAACGAATAAGACGCACTTTCATCACAGGTCTGTGGTTTAATATGAAGACAAGCCCTAGTCAAATGCAAATACATGCTAAGATTAATCGCTTACAAATTGACAATCAGCTGTATGATTGTATATTCCCAGTGATTTTAGCACCAGTTCCTCCACCTAAAAGTGTTACAGTAAACGACGGTAAGTTCTCACACCATAATTTTTCAATTTCAACAAAAATATTTTCTTCGGTTGAAATAAACTAGAACTTCGCTAATCCGAACTAATTGGGACCGGGGTTCTAGTGTATGTCGAAATATTGTGTTCAAGCCAATCTTTGCATATAAATGAAGGTTATTTTATAGAAACAAAGTTTATTGAGTTCTTCTATTTTGTAAATAAAGGTTATTACACTTAATTTTAGAAATTTGATTTATTAAATTTTACTTGGGCGATGTTACGGTGGACGAGTCTGACTCGTCATCTGAATTTGAGAAGCAGGTGTTGATCTTTGCGGTACCTCAGCCAGTTGACGTTGATCGCAAATATTGCCTGTACTTTGTTTTTGAAATCTTACAGTTTCAAATAAGGTTAATTCGCTTATTAGGGATAAAAAATTTTTTTACGCTATTTAAGATGATTATATAATGAAAATGATGAAAACGACAATGAATTGGAAAGTGATACTGACGATAGAGAAGTAATTCCAGTACGTCGAAAACGCATGCCGCTTTTATAGAGCGATAGCAGATCTTATATCGAACAATTGCAAGAACATTGGATTTGGGACGAAAAAGAAAATCTTGCTGATATAAAACAATTTCAAGAAATAGCTAGAATCAATGTTTTGTATCTCCACAGTTTAGGTAATAATCCTACACCATGGAAAGTGCTACACCAAGTTCATACTGAAATTTTTTGATAAATGATAATAGAAGCAATGAATAGATATGCTAGACAAACAATTGTGAGAGAAGGTGCACATAAACCGAACCTAAAGTGGTTTCAGTAACTGTGGATAAAATGAAAGGATATATTGCAATATGTATTCTTTTATCTCGAGTAAAAAATCTGAATTGAGTAAAAAAGAACAATTATAAATACTCAAATGTTTGCAGCCACCATGCCACAGGAAAGGTTTTTTGATATCACAAGATTTCTTTACCTTACAGACAACGAAAGTTGTATAAAAATGATAGAATTAGAAAGATCAGAAATTTAGTTGATTATCTAAATAGTACATTCGACAATATTTTTACTTCAGAGAGCGCAGTCTCACTAGACGGATCTCTTATGAATTTCAACGGATGATTGATTTATATTCAGTTCAATCTATCAAAACGAGCGCGATTTGGAAAAAAAATCTATGAAATTTCCGAGTCTTCATCAGATTATTGTACTCGTTTTAAAATCTATGTAAATACCGGGAACTGATATACCGGCGCCTGAGAGTGTTGTTCTAGAAGTGGAACAACCAATTTTGAAAAAAGGCTACACACTGTACATGGACAATTGATATTTGTCTCCACAATTATTTTAAGTCATTAATGTTCTATTAAAATATAGGTATTAAACAAATCCTGAAACTTTCATTAATTTATCGTTAACGCTTGATTTTTAATCAATGTTTCATTTAAAAGTACTCAAAATTTTCATTTTAAAAAAATTATTAATATCAATATTTTTCAAAATCGTTCAAGTGATTAACTATTCATAACTACTGAAAAAAATTAATGGATCAATTTTTTTCGTGATCTTGCTGAAATATATTTTCATAACACTTGAAATATACCTCATAGTGTACAGGTTCAAATCTTACATAGTAAAAAACTATATATAATATGAAAAATATGAATGCATTGAAAGAATTCAAATATATCACACATGTTCACCCATTTTCAAAATCTGTGTAAGGAAGTAATTTCCTTAATTTCATTAGTTGATAAGTATAACAGTGATGTCCACTTATACAATCTTATTTAAGCAAAGTCTTCTTGTTTAGCAGGTAATTCATGAAGGTTGAAAGTTCTTATAAAGAAACGAAAAGATCATTAACATACAGTAGAAGCATATCTAAGTGCTGCCCTAAATTCTTACCTTATTTCTGTGAATTTCACTTTAAGAGACACTCTTAATAATAATACCTAATCGAACCATTTATTAGCAACTTCTCCTTTTCTTATGTTCTCTATAATTTCGAGCAATTTATGGTGCACACAGTCAAATGCCTTTGATAAATCTAAAAATACACTAAATGCAATTTTCCCATGGTCAAGTGGAACAACTTTGTGAATATACCCAAAAGCAGCTGTTGTGATGATTTTTCAGTGTTGTTATCCTTACTAGAAAATAGAAGTTACAATATTGCATGACAATCTCGAATATTTTCTAAAAATTGGAAAGGAAACTGATTGGCCTATAACTTGTCCACTTGTCAGAAAAGCATAGACGATGAAAGTAAGAAGCTTTGAACCATGTGGTGAAAGTTGCTTTGGCGATGTGATATATCGTATTGTCTATAATCCTGGGATAATATAGATTTTTGCACACATAACAAATTTTCGAAAAAGAAAGTTGTTTAAATGAAAAAATCCACAATTAATTGATTGTTTCATTGGCCTAATGATAAATTCAAATCTCAAATAGGTGAAGTTAGAATGATAAGTACTTGATATAATAATTAAATGGCAAGATCTATAATTTCTAACTCGTCGAATTTCATTTGATAATAAATATATCTATTAATTTTCAGGTATCAAGCCATTTATAGAAGTCAGTATAGTTCAGTTACTAATGAAAAACAGTCAAATCCGGCAATTCAAGTATTTCAAAGTTTTAGTACAAGAATTCCATATTAAATTGGATATGGGATTTGTAAATAGTATTTTAGAAATGATGCAAGAGGATGAAGCCTCGGCAGAAACAGAGGTAAGCATCATTCCATATATTTTTTTTTAAATTAATTTATGTCTTTTATTCTGTTTTAGAAACAACAATTTTTAATAGACAAGCAACAAGTTGAGGAAACGTTATATGCACTTGCTTCTAATCAAGCCATTCAGGAGCAAAAAAGTTTCTACGATTTATTACACTTTTCCCCTTTCAAAATCCACATAAGTTTCTCTTTAGCGGCAGGAACAAGCTCGTCTTCCCAGAATATTTCAACGCCTCCTATCGTTAACGCTTTGCTTCAAGGAATAGGCGTCACTCTCACAGATTTGAATGATGTTGTATTCAAGTAAGTAAATGACTTAACGTTTATGTAGCACTAATATAGAAAGGGTTCCATCGTTATATAACGTATTTCATTGCAAGACAATGATTTAAGTTATTGCAAATAAAATGGAAATACGAGGATGGTCCTAGAAGTATCTGGCCTTACCTAGAGATGGCAGTAGTTGCTTGAAGAATACTACTTGTATTAGAAAGTACACAATCTATACAGTATATGTCTTAAGTTTGAAGGAGCCACGTTGTTTAATATTTGTTTGGTAGCCATCAATAGTGAATGTAAACATGGAAAAAATTGGTCATCGTTATGTGATACAATACTTTTATTTGAAAAGCCTTAGCCCAACCAGTATAGAAGCTGAAGAAGATTCTACTCTAGGTGAGATTGTTCCTTCGTCGACCAAATGAAGTGACGACTCCAGAAATATTGAAGAAAATCCACAAAGTGGTACTGGATAATCGTCGACTGAAAGTGCGCGAGCTAGTAGACATAGTAGAAAATTTGGACATGAGAAAACTGTGCGCAAAATGGGTGCCGCATTTGCTCATAATGGAACAAACATAGAGTCGTGAAGATGTTACCATCAAGTGTTTGGCAATGTTTGACATAGATAAAGCCGAATTTTTGCACAGTTTCATAATCATGAATGAAACGTGGGTCATCACTTCACTCTCAAAATTTAGCCCTCTCGGATTATTTTCTGTTCCCAGACTTAAAAAATGGCTCAGCAGTCGAAGATGTTTAAACAAAGAAGAGGTGATGTTGGCTATTTTGAGGAGCTTTATGATTTTATTATAAAAAGGGTATCAAACTTATTGAACATCAAGTTCAAGTTGAAAAGTGTATGGAGCTAAAAGAAGCTTACGTTGAAAAATAAATATCTTTCTGTGTTTTCTTTATTGAGCCAATATTTAATGTTTAATCATAATGATTTACATATCCAGATATAGAGCCGTGATGAAGTAAATTATGTACAAATATAAAAATATTGTAATAATATGGAGAAATAAGATTTCTGGTGTTGCCTTCCCACTAGCTCACGATTTTAAAGAACACTTGACATTGTTTAGTATCACAGCGATTAAAATAGAATAATTATTTCTAAAATTTAATATTTTGTATGGAGTATGCATTTACTAAAAATACTAATCGAATAATGGCATACAATTTTTAATTTTTAGATTAGCTTTCTTTGAAAGAAACTTCACCTTCCTTACCCAGAAGCAATTAATTAATGAAGCTGCTAGTCATTATGCGGGACAAGCTATAAAACAATTTTATGTACTTGTCTTAGGCCTAGATGTCTTGGGTAATCCGTATGGTCTCGTTTTGGGAATTACAAAAGGTGTTGAAGATCTTTTCTACGAACCATTCCAGGTAAGTTATTTTCCACGGTTCTATTTGGAAACATTTTTTCAACGTAAATTACCATATTTTAGGGTGCTATTCAAGGTCCAGGGGAGTTTGTAGAAGGTTTAGCATTAGGTGTTAAAAGTTTATTTGGTCACACAGTTGGAGGCGCTGCAGGTGCTGTGTCGAAAATTACAGGAGCTATGGGCAAAGGAATAGCAGCATTAACATTGGATGACGATTTTCAACGGAAACGAAGAGAAAAAATGAATAGAAAACCACAAAATGTTCAAGAAGGTTTGGCTAGGAGTGGAAAAGGATTAGTTATGGTAATAAAATTTATTATTTAAATAACATAATTTTAAATATTCATATAATAACACAAAAAATGCATAATTGGCGAAAGCCTACCACCATATTTTACAGGTGAAGTGGGTGCGAAGTGATCGAGAATATTCACATATATATGTCAAACGATAGTTAAAAACAGAGGAATGATATAATTATTGTTAACTTAACGCACCCATAATGGGAGTACAATCAGCAAATGCTATTAGGAATCCTAAAAATGTTATGGATAGAAACATAGCAAATATAAAACTGTTTCTAGAAGAAACTCCAAGGGAACATGCATATATAATCTTTACCTTTTCCAAAACAACTTTGAGCATTAAAATATCTTCATATACATTGGAGAGATGATAAAATACTTTTTTTATTTACCCATGCTAATTTTCGAGACTAATTGAAAATTTTATTCCTTGTTTTTTTTTTAGAAATCTCAACTAATTATCAGTTTGAAAATGAATTAATGTTATTTGAATAAAATATTTCAGTTTATAGATTATTGACAGCAGTAGCTTCAGCATGTAGTTATGACGGTTATTCTTGGCGTCTCCTTTCTAGAGAATAATAATCAGAAAATGTTGTTAAACTCGTAGATATTACTTTTTTATCTGAATTAGTATTTCCAGGTATACAAGCTTGATTCGCATCACTACGCTTGTATTTACCATAGACATTTTTGTTGAACTGTTTTGCACAATTTTTTTTATTGTAATATAAATTTTTTTGCAGGGTGTTTATTCCGGTGTAACTGGAGTTTTTACAAAACCCGTCGAAGGAGCTAGAGAAGAGGGCGTTGAAGGTTTTTTCAAAGGTTTAGGAAAGGGAGCAGTTGGTCTCGTTACTCGTCCAGTTGCTGGAGTAGTTGATTTTGCTAGTGATTCTTTAGATGTCGTTAAACGAGCGGCCGAAGGTAAAAAACTATGCTTAATAAGTTATATAAGTTGAATTCCAATCTAACTATTCAAAGCATCATAATGTCATAAAGGGTCCAGACTTTTGGCAGACGCTCCCTTTAACAAAAAAATATTTTAAGAATAAGACCAAAAACCATCAAAACTTACTTAAATAAATCCCGAAGCTTCTTATATTT
Organism: Diorhabda sublineata; assembly: GCF_026230105.1. Lineage (NCBI taxonomy): Eukaryota > Metazoa > Arthropoda > Insecta > Coleoptera > Chrysomelidae > Diorhabda > Diorhabda sublineata. Next base: position 19,681,246 of record NC_079475.1, read on the forward strand.
TTGAAAATTTTTCACAAAAACAACAGGTCCACTGTATCCGTTAAAAAGTTTCACGAAGGCGACTGAAAGTATTGATAGAGCTATTATAAGCTGCTCCTGGTAAAACCATCTATTTAAAACAACTTGGGATAGACAGCAATAAGTAAAAAAAGGAACACTGTGAAGTGAAAACGAACGGGTCCATAAACAGTAAAATTAAATAACAAAGAGGTCCTAAATTTTAATGGCAGGAATGCTAGTGACATTTGCGGATTTTTTGGGGATAACGTGTTTACCAGATCTAAGGAGTCTTCAATCTATGCTCAAAAACCATAATTTATGATAAGATACATTTCGTTGCAATTTGCTCAACCCTCAGTAAATATTTTATACATTATTAATAAAATGTATGATAGAAGTTCTCATTTAATTTATGGACTAAATTGATTTGTTTTTTTTAATTAATTTATATTGATGATTTTCAAAACTAAAGGTAACCTCCATGATAATCAAGAATAATGATTGCTACCATGTGATGAGAATTTAATATATATTATTATTTGGTGTAACTGAAATTTAAACTTTGTATTTGTTGAAGAAAACTTGAAAATGGCAAAGGAAAGAGCATAAGAGAATAAAAATGATCTTAAGACAAAACATCATGTATAGGAATTAAGATATTAAATTTAAAACTAATATTTTTTTTTTGTTATTTACGACTGAATAATGTAACAGGGAACGAAGATACTTTACGATTACGGGCTCCAAGATTTTTACATTCTGATGGATTGGTGAGACCTTACAATCAACATGAAGCTAACGGTAATAGATACCTTAATCATGTTTCTAAAGGGAAATATGCGAAGACAGATACCTACGTAGCTCATTATATCATAATACAGAACAAAGAAGTGCTCTTATTAACTGATCGAAGAGTGGCTTATATCACACACAACGACATTTTTGGAGGATGGCAGGTAAGTGTTATATATTGGAAATGGTTGATTGTTGCGAGCCTTTAAATTTCAAACGTTACAACACGATAATGGAGCTTATGTTTTTCTATTTAAAATACTATTAGGTAGACCCCTCAAATTAACACAAAATTTTGACTTTTTTTATCTTAAAAAATATTGAACAAAAAATTACTAAACAGAGGTGGAGTTGAAGCTTAATAATTATAAGAAATACAGAGATTTCGCAAAAATATTAGAAGAGGAGGCAAAATATAAAAAACAATGATAAGGCTTATTTTCATAGCATATATTTCCTACTTTGGAATTAATTATATTTTTAATGGGTCTAAGAGGTGGCTCATGTAAAGAGGCCTTATTGGATCGAAGTCAGGGCTTTTAAATGGCCATAACATGGATTGTATTTCGTTGTCATCATGGTAATTTTAGAAAAATTTTATGATATGTCATTGAGTATTATCTACGAAGATAAACTTTTCTCCTTCAGGGGAAATAAAGGTACGACTTGGTGTATTATTTCCACAACGTATCTGTGAACTTAAAACAACTACTTTCAATGAACACCATGTGAACACAAATGTGCCAAATTCGGTTCATCAAAACCTAAGTTATAACGAATTTAGTTATAATACCTTCCCTCAGTTATTTATCTTTAATTTGGAGTAAAAAAGGCTTGACGAAATTCATCATTATATAGTTTTAATATTAACCTTCTATAAGTTATCTGATTTTATAAATATTTTTAGATTGATTGGTCTTATACTTGGGAAGAAGTTACGATGCCAGCCAAAGTTACCCCTAAAGGTATCTTAATCGCTACATCAGAAAAGAAGAAAAAGCTATTTGGCTCGAACTCTAATAGCAAAATAATACTTGTATCAAGTCCACAAACTAGAGAGGAGATATGCGAAAAAATCGAGTCTTTAAGATCAGCCTAAATTATATGCTATAAAATATTTTTACAAAATTCTTGTTTCTCTCGCTTTAATTAAAATCAAATACTGAAACTTTTTACATATTTATAAAGTTGATAGGGAAAATGCGATGTTGGAAATCTTTCAAGAAACAATTAACAAAACAAATATTAATTAACCTAAATTAGTTCAAATTAATTAAATATTGAATACAGGTTATAGTTTTTTGTATTCACTCATTCATAAAAACTCATTGTTTAACAGATAATTGGTGGCTTTGATTACATTATTGATTCCTTATTATGAAGTTCCATTTTATAAATAAGTAAAAAATTCAGGATTATTTGGGTTTTTCATTTGTTGGCGTAAGCACTAAGAAAAATCACTTTAATTTTTGTTATTTAACATAATATGAGTACAATGACAAATCTTCCATTATATAATCGCTTTTTTCAATTTTAAAAATTGTTGTTGAGACTAAACTAATTTTTTTGCACGTTTGTACACTTAATGTTGTTTTCTCAAAATTTTATATTTTGTTTTTATATATATATATATATGTTTCGAGATGCAAACCTGTGTTTTATTTATTTTACTACATTCTTATTTTGAAAGTTTTGGGTTTTTATGGATGATTTTGGATTAAAGTACTGCTGGTAACATGACTCAGGAATGATAAACTTCAATAATGATAGTTTGAAAATATTAATATAATTTAGTAAAAAATATATGAGATTTAATCAGTACAATATATAAAAGACAAATATATAACATTTAGTAACACTACAAATAAATATCAATAAACAGTTGAACAAAAGAAACAAGTGTAATGTTAACATTAAAAACATTTCAATTTATTTTTTAACAATATATTTTAATATGTGGTTAAAGAAATAAAAAAATAAAGAGTTTTGATATTCTTGCACCTTAATCAGTGTAATGTATAAGTTCAGATTATCAATAGGGATTTTAAATGGTACAATTTCAGTTTGAATAAGGTCAATAAGAGAAAAAAATAGCTAGCATCTAGAATTCAAAAAGCCAGTATAATCAACAAAACCCATACTATCTGAGGTTGTAAGTTGGTTCTGACTTATCGTTATGAAAGGGGAATGTTTGTTTGGTCTCATGATGTTGTAAATGGCTGGCTGATATTTTTTGATTCATTATAGTAATGAAATATAAACTAAAAAGTTAAACTCAATAACATTGAAACGTATCTAATAGAATCAAGTATGGTATAAAGAAGGCTTAATGTAAAAAAATGAATGAAAAAGTCCACAAAAACCCATGTTTGAGAGAAAAAGAAGCTACAAGTATTTTGAATAAAAGATAAAAAACTTTGAAAAAATTTGATAAAGAAAATTATTCTTACATAATGGGCGTCAAATATATATGACGATTTTACTTTTAAAAATAAAAATATTAAAAAATATATATTTTAGTATGTTTTGTTAATGTTAATACTATAAATACTCTGTAACTCAAATCTCAAGATTTTTAATGTAAATGAGTTTTAGTGCATATTTTTTTATATTTATCGTTTGTTACTAATTTTGTTTGATATTAAATATAAACAGAAAAGAAGTGATCACTAATACTTATCTTCTAGTCAGAGTCTTATTATTAGAATTTCAATGCATTATTAAATCGGCAATTTTGTACTTTTGAGATTTAGTCTATTAGATTAGTAGTTACAGTAAGAAAACATTTATCATTAGTTAATCGAAGGAAAATCATATTCAGTTGGTATAACTGAGAATATTGAGTTGACGAGGCTTCATTATACTGTTAAGGCAGTGTTACAGGCACTTCAATAATATTCAATGAAACATTAAGTACATATTATGTTCACTTTGTTTTGGCATGAAGAGTAGCTATGCTTTATATAGATTGATTAAGTTTACCAAAACATTATCAACAGTAAATAATTAATAGTATAAGGTACATACAGATTATGAGATGTGAAATTGAACTTGAAATATTGGAAAAAATTTATGAAAACTTTGAATATTTTTGGTGCATTGTGCACAAAACAATGTTAACAGTTAATATCAATTGACAAATTGGATAATTAACTCTATGGCACTTCACAGGTGTATTCTTGTATCAAATTAACGTATTCGAGATATTTTTTTGGCTTTATCAACACATGGTGGAGGTATTGTTGGTTTGTTTGTTGCAAATCTGCTGTATAATCTGAAAAATAAAATTCAATAGTGAGGTATTACAAATAGTTATAGCCTGCTCTTTTTTGTAGATTATCTCAAATTTTGTTAATTCTCATGACTCAGTAGTAAGGTCCATATTTTTTTATTTCAAATAGGGGGCGAAAAATTTAAAGGGGGAAGGGGTAGTTGAGTTAAATAACTTAAATATAATTTTTTTCATTATTTTTTTGATAAAAATTATACAAACAAATGATATTTAAGAATATAATAAAAATCAGTATTCTTTTTAAATTAATAAAATTATTTTTATGAGAATTCCTGAGTACAAAAATTTTTATATTTTTCTGAACTACGGATCTTTTTCACTTTGAAGCATTGTTTTTCTTCATTTATTAGTTGACTTTAGTAAGTAATATTGCTATTAGTGTGTCTATTTCAAGTCGAGTCATGTCACTTGTTAAGGTGAAAATCTGGGACTGTCCAGGCCAATCCGGAACATATAGTCACCTTACTCAGTAGTCACATCTTATCTTCAAGTTGCTGCTATATTACTGTTATATGATTACTATCAATTTAAGACCAACTGACACCATTGTTATTCTATCACTATATCACATCTACAACAACCTAGCCTTTACTAGAAAAAGTTCCATTTCACTAGCATATACTATCAGTTGGTATTTATAATTTTATATATTTTTAAATTTCATTTTATAACAAAGCTGGTGGGATTCAAATTTATATTACCAATATTATCCCAATATTTTACACAACAAATATTATTCCTTAAATAGTAGGGAGTGATACTTACACTCTGTATGTTTCACTTCTCAAGTAATCTTGTAAATGACTTATTCCTAACTGTAATTGCTCAGCTATTGGAGCAACCCACTCATTTCCTTCAAATCTAAAAGCTGATTTATTGGAAGACATATCCAGGTTACCTATTTCAGGAGGTAATATGGTAAGTCTATTTCCTTGAAGATGGAGTTCTCTAAGTCTGGTAAGTTCGCCAATCTCCCTTGGTAATTCTATTAGATCATTTTCTCGAAGAACCAACTAAAAAAATAAATGATGAAAAACAGGCCAATTGAGATGATAAAGATATGCATTATTGGTAATGTAATTTAAGTAATTAATTCCAAATTATTTTATCTATGATTTCAAAGTAGATTTCATCATATTCTAATAATTCCAATTATTTAAATAAATAAAATCATTTCATCACTTTTGAATTTGGAAGCTTTGAATGAAATTTAAGAACTAACCAGAATGTGTTCAATATTGGTTATTGTATGTAATGAACCTTGAGCTTAGTATTTTTAGTAATAAAATGATTATTAAATGGTTTAACTTGATGAATGTTTTAAATCAGTTCCAACTTATTATTATATACTTACTATCTGCAAATTTTTAAGATTCTTTATATCAGGTGAAAGGTATTCAAAATCATTATCACCCATATATAAGGCACGTAGTGTTTCTAAAAAAGAAGAAATGTACTTGATGTATCTCTATTCCTTTGTTTTAAAAGTATTCCTTAACACACACAAATCTTAACATTTCAGATTTTCAAAAGAAAGCAGTGACAACAGAACAATGGAAGCACTTATTTATTCCAAAGTAACAGTAGTTCTAACAATGTATGGAATTCCTGCCATAAGAAATAAGCCCTACATCATTTAATAATACAAATGGGGAAAACTAAGAGAAAAAGATCCTCTAGATTCGAAATATATAGTGTTTTGGATTAAATGAATTTTGTAAAAGAATTTTACCACATACCATTAGATTAGAACAAGATGGGGCTATTTTTAACAATTATTGAATAAAATTAAATTTTCTATTAGCAATTAATGTTAGTGGAAAGTCAACAGTTTATAAATCTTTGAACATACTGCTTTCTTCCACAATACAATTCTTCTTACAATTGCATTGCTTGGTGCATATATCAAAACAAAGTTATCGGCTTCAGAGACTGAAAGTAAAGCTTTCATTAAAATGCACATGATGTTGTTGTAGTGGTGGTGAAAAGTGTTATCTGTATGAATGTCACATGCAGTTCCAGAACTTATTTTGATGTTTTCTTCTTCTTTCTTTAATTTAATCTCCTTCTGCTATAACTTCATAATTATATAGGCAAAGAGCAAGATACTGGGGAAATAAGAATACCATAATCAACTGAACAACCTTTCGAAAATATTTAAACTGCCCCCCATAGAATCATTCCACCTGGAATAATTGTACACAAACAGTACTCCAATTAGTTGTTATTATCATTATACCTTCTAATTTTCTTGGACACTTCTCAGCCACTTGCTTATTCTATACTATTTCTGGGACTATTATAACTGTTTCTTTTTTGAACCCCTACTGTCCATAATGAATCCTTTGTCCGTATAGCTTTTACTTTTCCTGAACACCTCTTAACCACTTGCTTATTCTATACCATTTCTGGGATTATCACCACTGTTGTTCTTTCTTGAACATTCATGTTCATTGCTTTTAATTACTGACCTCAGCTATGTACATCTGATGACTCTGACTGTTCAATATCGTTCCGCAATCCTCTTTATTTCAACCTCACTTGCTCAGTTCGCATTTTTTTTTTATTTTTGGTGTTTAAATGCTTAACAATTAGCAATTTTATTTGACAATTGTTTGTACTTATGAGCTGGGTGTTGTTTTTGTATTTACATTTACAGTTAAATTCGAAAAATTGGAAAAGCTCCAGTTTCTGGGTTTACAGACTTTTTTGAAAATGAAAAAGACTGAGTGGAAATATGCAGAAGAGGTTATCCCAAGATTTAGTGAAACTAATTTAAGTAACATTTTCGAATGAATCTGGAAACATTTGAATACCATTATCCAGAAATGGATTTATAACAGTGCATGATTATGATGCTTTGGTGGTAGCAAATAAACATTTAAAAAGTCCATTTTTCTACTTTCATAAGATTCCATACTTCACTGTTCTTACCAGCTGACTTCAATTATGTTGGTTAAGCCTTTTTTTATTCATTTACTGCTCAGCAATTACTTATTTTCAGTTTTTGATAAATAATAAAATCATCCCAAAATGCTGCTATTTTACTTATTGTATTTTTATTTCTGTAACATAAAAAACATCTCATACCCATCATAAAGAAATTTCCAGGTAAGGCATCCTCTTTTAAATTGTTGTATGTCAAATCTAAAACTTCTAAAACTGGAAATGCACCAAAACCTCTTGGTAAAGTATACAAACGATTTATCGACAAATTCAAGATTCTTAATTTTGGCATGGATGATAATGACAAAGGTAATTCCTCAATAAAATTGTTGGAAAAATTTATTATTTCTAGATTTGTTAAATTTGCTAAGCCTGGTGGTACAGCTACAATTATAAAACATATAACAGTAATATTGAATTAAAAAATTAATATAACAATTACTTACATTTAATTTTGTTGTGGCTTAATGTCAGCCGTGTTATATTCGTCATGCTTACTAAAAAATTAAAGAAAAAATGAAAATATTAGGATATAAAAATTTCATATTTAGGAAAGTAAACATGAGGAGAATTTTTATTTGACAAAATAATGATGTAGTTTTGATATTATTGTTTACATTAAATCGTTAACTTATTGTTATATTTTTGGAAAAAGACCCCACCCAAATATAATTTAGGAGAACATACCTTAAAAGGTGATTAAAATTGTACTTACATAATCCAGGAAGTTCCTCAAAAGAAGTTATCCCTTTATCAAATAAATCAAGTTCGGGGTTTTGAAATTCCCGTGCTTCCTCTAAAACCTTCTTTGGTTTGGCCATTTCGAGTTTACTTTAATCGGGAAACACCTCAACCTTCCAAAACAATTTGACAACTACTCTCTAAGATTATATACTCTATAGATAACCTTCATAGACAGAGAAACTAAATAGATGATTTTTTTGAAGGAGGACAGCCTAGGCATTTTTTCGCGACTTATTATTTCTGGCAAAAGATCTAATTTTTTACCTTTTTTTAACTTTCATTTCACTAGTTTGTAAGGAAAAAAAATGTTAATTGCATATGTGTGGTAAAACTAGAAGCAGTCTATCTGAATTCTTTAGATATACATTTTTTTTTGCTTACAAACTAGTTAGGTGAAAGTTGAAAAGAGCTACTTATGTAGCTCTTTAAATATATATATATATATATATATATATATATATCAGTTGGTTATCTGTGAATCAAATTCCTCTACCTCTCAAGTGCAGAAGAGCTAAAAAAACTAAAACTAAAGTCTATCTGAATTCTTTTAGATATACATTTTTTTTGCTTACAAACTAGTTAGGTGAAAGTTGAAAAGAGCTACTTATGTAGCTCTTTAAATATATATATATATATATATATATATATATATATATATATATATATATATATATCAGTTGGTTATCTGTGAATCAAATTCCTCTACCTCTCAAGTGCAGAAGAGCTAAAAAAACTCAGTTAGGTCTCACTTGTGAGTATAGACCTAATAACACACTAATAAGGAATCTGTTTCTGACTTCTTTCTCGTTTACTAATTATTTCAACTTAAAACAAAAATATTCAAGAAACTAGTACTAATAGTTAAATAGAAATGTGAGGCAACAAAATATTCCAATAATAATAACAAAGAAAATGGCCCGCCACTAGCAATAAACAAATTTGTTTTCCTGACATAAAACTTACCTGTGAAAAGTTAAATCAGGAAATAAATAATCCACTTTTCCACAAACCACACAACCACGAACCATAATTGTTTGATTATTTAAATCAAGGATTTATACCAAAATAGCCAAATATTTAAAAAATAATCACAGATGCCCAATTTCTGGAAGGCAACGCCGCAAGAAATAAATTCATTCATTATCTTGTATCCATTCACCACCTAGCGTAAAATTCTAAACGGCGTTGTCATGTTTGTTTTTATCTTAGTATAGAAATCTTATACGAATAATTCATAAGATGAAATTATTATTTTATAATGAACAGTTTGATTTTATTATCAAATGTCGTAAATAATGTTAGGCAGTCAAAAATCACAAAAATTGTATTCGAAATAGTTAGTTTCATGATAAAAATAACCCAAGCAAAAATTGTAGATTATGTTCTACAAAAATGATATACTTTTTTATCTTACATTCATCATTTGTTAGAAACAATATTATTAAAGTATTGGAGATTGCATGCACACATATTTTCACACCTTAAATAGAGTTTTTGGCGTATTTTTTAATATAATTTTTGCTGTAGATAAGTCTCTTTAGAATAAGAAGATTGTTTTTATGGAAAAAAGACCTTTAAGGAAGTTTTCAATAGATTGGAAGAAAGAAATAACTGCTTCTAGGGAAAAAGTATATGGATAATTTTTGCAGATAATTAAATAAGTTTCGTGATAAGTATCGTGAACTTGCTTCACTAGAATACCAAAAAAAATTTGATATGATCGTAAGGGACTTCGACCATTTCATTATAATAATATCACAAACTTATATGCAAACTTCTAGCTTGTTGGGAATGGGTATGCAAGGGTAATCCCATTGGACGGAAATAAAAAAATGAAAATCATTGCTAAATATGTCACTGCCAGTTTATCTGTTGAGCAATGGAACGCAAATAATTTTTAGATATTTATAATCCCAAAATTATCAAATCAAAACGAATGGTCATATTCTGAGCACACTGTTTACACCACCACTACACCAACACTCACAATTACACTGTCTGCAGCGCGTTTTAATAACCAAGTTATCGCCTTCGGAGGCTGAAGGTAAAGCAATTTACCTTCACGCGACAGACAGTGTAATTGTGAGTGTTGGTGTGGTAGGAGTACAAATAGTGTCTTTAATATGAATATCACCAACGGTTCCAGATATTCCAACTTAGAATGGTCATATAATTCTAAACTGTATGCACTGTGTTATTCAGACTAGAATTTTATAGGAGAGGAATATATTTAAAAAAATGTATAAGCCATATTAATAAAAAATTATTTAATTTGGTTGCCTTTCACTAAGCAGATATAAAGGACTTTTAAAGCAGTCTTAGTAGCATTTTTGAAAATATGTACACAATACACCATAATACCATACAATTATTATTGTTAACATTTTTTTCTGGTGCTCTTTAGAAATCAGAAAACAAGCGTTATACCATTTTTCATTTTCAAGCAAGAAAAATCAAAATAGCATAGTGCACATATTTCTAACATCTTTATTCTTTGAGAAATTCTTTAAATATGAAATTGTTTTTAATAATTACGTATTCAAGAGACATGAGAGAACTGAAACTAGCTTTGCTTCTACATCATTTTTTTTTGGCATCACCAAATTGTATTTCACTGTGACTAAACGAGATAATAATGTTGTGTATTTTGTAGATGCTTGTATTTATTATTTGATATAATCTTTTTCTCACACACAAAAAGATATTTAGAAAAATATTTCATTTATTCATAGAAATGCATGTAGTCCAGATGTTCTTTCTAAATTTCTAAATCACAATTCATATTGATGAACATTTTTCAATTATTACTCTAAATAAATTGCAATCGATATTTAAAGAGAATTTACTAGTTTAACCGAACTTGTAAAGGTCTATACTAGTTGCGTCCGGGTTAATTAGGTTAGGTTAAGCTAGATTATGATTGTGATCTAAAACGTCGTCCACAATTATATCATTTTGTTTTCTAATATAAGCTTTACACGATGCTTTTGTACAAGTTCATCGTTGCACTTCACTACTTGAAATTTTTTGAAATCTAAATTTAAAACCGTCTACAATATACAAGACTTTTCCTTTTTCATATTTAGAAACTACAGACTCTGACTACATTTTTACAATAAAATTAAAACTTTTCAAAGGTAAAGCGAAAACTAAAATGTTGGGAATGAAATTTGCAAAAATATTTTTGGTCATAAAATTTAAACCAATTACTTTAAATTTATCCCCAATAAGTTGGTATTATGTATTTTACTCAAGCTCCAGGTAAGAAAATGGTTAACCAGAATTCTATATTTATATATAGATAATCCTGAGAAGTAAAATTAGTTCACAGAAGTATTTAGTATTACATTTGTTGGAAGGGACACAATTGATATACGACGCTTACAGTAACCCGGATTAAAATTTGACCACGGAACACAACTCGTATGCAACCACCAATAGATTACATATATATATATATATATATATATATATATATATATATATATATATATATATATCGATTAAACTCAGCTACTCAGCTAATCAGTTGATATTTTTCTTTGATCAGATTCCAAGATCACATACAATACACTTACAACCATCTAAAATATGTAACACAACATTATTTTAAAACTTCAAAATTTTTGGTTTTCAAGTTTCTCATGTCAATTATATAATTTTGGATGAAACAGTCTTACTTTTATACTAGGAGCATAAAGCATTTAGCACCATTGACAAAAATTAAATCATACCAGACATCCCAAAATTCTGTCCTCACATTCCTGTTCAGTTAAGGAAGGAAATAATATATGAGTGGTTGCTAGAATTCACGTAGAAACATTTTATATTATTTTACAAAAAGTAATTGTTGAATGTTCAACTTTACATCTAAAGCAATATTCGAAGATCAGAACTAAGGGACACTCTGTATTAAAAAATATTACATCAAAAATACTACTAATAAAATAAAATTTTACATATGAATCATATTGTATGTAGCTTCTCAACAAGTGTACATATTACAAACATTTAAAAGATTTCTTGGCAATAAATAAAATACATTCTGGGTACAATAAATATAAGCTCTCCATTAGATGTACCCATTGTCTTTAGAGTACAAAATATTCAAATGACTCCTATATTAGAATTAATAAAAAGGAAAAATGTTAAATATTAACTGGTAAACTTAATTATAGTATGGTGGTTAGGGACAACATTTGTAATTCAGCTTGTTTTCTTCAACAGCAGTTCCAATTCATACACTTGAGTATATGGGCATACATTTTAAGAAGCGATGCCTAGCTGGGTCTACCTGGTTCTTCCACTTCACGCTTTTTCATAATGTAATAACACCTCTGGATTTTATCTAATAGGGAATAAAAATGAATGGAATGCTGTGAACCTTATATCGGATGCGATTTTACGGTTCCGAAACTTAATATCTGTTAGTGAGCCCGTATTTGTTTAGGCTTATTTGACGCGGCTTTATGGTCACAAGACAACTCAACATTCCACAGCAATAAATTCTCTCGCTATCTGGGACAGGAAAATGTTTTTACAGAAGACTTCGTCTCATTATAACCATTCTCCTTCGCGAGATTCCTTTAAGTGCGTTACCCCTAGACTATACCTTGCTAGGGGTATAGCTAGAAATAGCTAGCATTAGATGACTATTGTACTTAGTATGTTGAAAAAAGATTGATTCACTTAAGAAAATTCGTATAATTTGTTAGATAAGCTAGACAAATACAACAAGAAAAAAAACCTTGAATAACTTCTCTGTGATTAAATTAGCATTTATTCCGAGAAATAAAACAACGATAGAAGGGCAGTGAAGATGACCGGGACATATTATAAGAACTAGTAAAACAAATATTTGAAACGAAAAATAATTCACATTCAAAATATAAATTTTTTTGCTTGGTATTGGTCTGTAGTAACAATACAAGGCAAAAACTGTGTACATGAATTGGCCACAGTAAACTCCCGGTTATCCGAGTCTAAGAGACATCTACGGGGAGCTGCGATGGTTATTTGTTTATATAGTAACAAGCGCGGTCGAGCCGTAAACGCCTCTATTGGCGTCTACTGGCTGTTGCTAGATCGAGCTGTCATGTCGTGGAAAGGGGAAGATGACTCATTATAGACTCAGTTGGCTCTGAACTCGCGTTGAACTCTTTTGGTGTTAGCCCCAAGGCAATCTTTCAACCCCCTAATGTAACCTCGCTTATATAAACTCTTGACGAAGGGTTCGAGAAGCGATGAAGAGGATCTACCGGCGAAGGCTTCTTCAGATATTGATTTTGGAGTTAGACGTAGGAATGACTGTTAAGTTTGCCTTAAAACAAGTCACATTATGTCGTACTGAATTGCGTCAGCGTGGGATGAGGTAAAAACAATCACCGTTCAAAAGACGTGGAAAAATTGATTTGACATAGACCATGGACCATGCAAATAAACGCCAGAACCCGAGAACATAATCGAACTAGTCAAACTAGCGAATGAGTTACCTACCCGTTGAAGATTAAATCAACGGTGAAGACATTTGTGATTAGTGGAATCAAGATGTTTAGATGGAGAGCACCAACAATGAAATCATCGATATGGTAACCGGTGGTAAGGATAGTGAAGAATATGACAATATGGACGAGATAACTTCCAAAATCTCATACACCTACGGGCTGAAACACTAGTTTATGGCAGGAACTTATCACCAAGAAAATCATCTATTAGAGTAATTGAAAAATTGTTTCATAGCTAAAATCTCATATAGTGTCAGTCTTGAAGCAGAAATAAGTTTGGGCTAAAATAAAACTGCAAGTAAGATTAATAATAATTAAATTATATCAAAGGTTCTAAACAAATTACCAAAATCAATTATCTAAATAAAATTATCTAATCGACGCAGTCCAAAGTACTTTGTTTATACGTACTTTCAATGACTTAGTAATAACTGCCAGTCATAAACTAGTGTTTTCATGTTGGTAACAATTGTTACTCGTTTGCATGCAATAAATCATTTTTCTACGTCGGGCTTAATGCAAGAGGCCAACTAAACCATATGAGTATCACATAGAGTTGCCAACTATACTGTTTTAAACAATATTATACTGTTTTTCACTAGGTTATACTTTTTACTGTTTAACAAAAATAAAATACTGTTTTCACCATCAAAATGCAAACATTATGTTTTTTTATTTAGTCAGAGTTCGCTCAGTGCTCAGTGCAGCGCTTAGAACATAGAATAGTACTACTTTATGTTCTAAGGTGCAGCCATAAATAAATCACATTGAGTTTCAAAGTGTTACAAATGTTGACAAGATTAGACAAGTTTATACACTCATTCAATAATGTTAGTGTACTTAAATAAAAATTTTGATAAAGACTAAAAGAAGTCGAAACGTCAAATTTTCACCTGTCTTTAAAAAATTGTAAAAGGAACTAATTTTAAATTAGAAAAGACCTAGAATCAAGAACATTCAGAAGCATAAACCGATGAAAAGGTCTAAGAAATTTAATTTTTTAAATATATGATTGTTTATTTCCATATTACCAACTTTAATGTCTGTAATGTCTTTCAAATAATGTTTTGATAAATTATTCACTAGTAAAAATTTTCAATTGTTATTGGAAATATTAATTTCATTTTATGGTAAAAGTTTTATCCAATCTAAAGTTAGGTAGAATGCCTCTGATTATAGTCTATTCCATATATGTAATACTCTTATATGGACAGTTGGTATGGAAAAAATATTAATTTTCTCTCTCGTTCGAGACACTTTATCTAGACTGCGCATGCTTTAGAATAGTATAATTTCCATAACATGTTCTTTAACGATGAGGCACATTTTCATTTGGATGGATACATAAATCGCCAAAATTGTCGTTTTTGGGAAGAAAAGAATTTATAGACCTTACATAAACCCCCGTTACATAGCCCAAAAGTCACCGTGTGGGTCGTTCTGTCGGCGAATTGTATTATTGGGCCCTACTTATGAAGGTAATCGAGGACATGCAGTGAATGTAACTTCTGCACGCTATGTCGACATGATACGCAATTTTTTCGGGACTCAACTGGAACAATGTGAGCATTGTAACCGGCTGACATGATTTCAGCAGGATGGGGCCACATCGCACACCACTAATAACTCTTTAGCTGTATTGCACGATTTGTTCCTAGAAAAGGTGGTTTCATGAAGAGGTGAAATTGAATGGCCTGACTTAACCCCACCTGATTTTTTCTTATGGGGTTATCTTAATAGCATGGTCTACGAGAATTATCCAAGAAATTTGACAGATTTAAGGAACAATATTAAAGAAAAGATCAGGAGTATTCCTCGACCACTTAGTATAACGTATTTTTTCCCAACTAAAGTAGTTTTGGATCGTTATGAGACACCCCATATATTATATACCATGATATTTGTAGAACCTAACTATACAAATATGTGTCCATAAAATTATGTTATAACGGAATAGTAAACACTATGAATAGTTAATAATTCATCAACTTTAGATAGAGCCCCAAGATAGAAGAAGAATAAAAATAATTGGGTTACAGACCTACCAAAAGGTTAAGTGAATGATTTTACATTTTAGATACTATGACATATTAATCATAATTGTATATTATGAACAAATATCTTAAAACTCTAAAACCAGCAATAAGAAATATTCTAAAACCAGTTTTTTGTGTGATAAATATTTGGAATGATATTTATATTTAACAATATACAGCTTAGTATTTTACAACAGTACCAACGAGAGGCAGTAGTAGTTCTTTTGTCCTAAAATAATTGTACTTATGTGAACAATTCTAAAACATTTGTTATTTATATATATATATATATATATATATATATATATATATATATATATATATATATATATATTTGGACTTGGATAACGCTTAAAGTGATGACCCAACTTTTGAAAATACTTCCCACGAAAAACTGTTTTTATTATTCTATTAAACAAGTAATAATTGGAACGGTTTTGATATATTATCGATGATAGTGTGAAAAAACAAATAAGGCTCCACGAAATTTACTTGTTAAAGGTTAAAGTAGTTAATATCTATTGTTTCCGTTGCTCTAAGCCAA
Organism: Diorhabda sublineata; assembly: GCF_026230105.1. Taxonomy (NCBI): domain Eukaryota; kingdom Metazoa; phylum Arthropoda; class Insecta; order Coleoptera; family Chrysomelidae; genus Diorhabda; species Diorhabda sublineata. The sequence goes on from NC_079475.1 coordinate 19,697,104, forward strand.
ACAGTGCTACAAACGATACAACAAGAGTAGTTATTTCTGTTTTGATCAAAATGGAAAAATTCCTGATGTGAAATAAAGTTCAAGCAAATATTCTTTTTACATTGGTCTTAGAAACGATTTTTCAAGACAAATAGGCAAAGAACCAGAAACGTCATTGACCAACATGTATACATAGACTGAATAGGAACTAAAAACAGCATTTAGAAAGGCACAAAACGATTCATTTGATCACTACTTGACCAACTTATCCATAAATGATAAAACTCTATGGAAGGCTACAAAAAAACTAAAAGACCTCAAGCACCCGTACCTCCTAGTCGTAAACCAAACGGAGAGGGGACTTGATCAGATAAAGAGAAGGCTGTTACATTTGCTGCCCATCTGACTAAGATTTTCAATACTGAACCAGAAGAAGTAGATCAAGAAGTTGAAGAAGTCATTAATGCTTCCTGTTAAATGTAACTTCCCATAAAACCATTCTCTCCTACAGGAATAAAACAAGAAATAGATATACTTAATAACCATAAAACACCTGGATATGACTTTATCAATGGACAAATTCTGAAACATTTATCACGTAAAGCTATTATCTTTTTAATAACAATATTTAATCGTATCCTAAGCTTGTCTTACTTTCCAAAAGTCTGGAAATATGCGGAGATTACCATGGTACAAAAACCAAAACACCTCATCCTACAGACCTATCAGTTTGTTGCATATAGTATAGTCCTAGAACGGCTATTAAGAAGGATAAACACGGATCATGATCTCATGGAGTTACTACCTAATCATCAATTTGGATTTCGAGAACATCATTCTACAACCCAGCAAGTTCACAGATTGATAAATGAAATCTCCAAGGGTCTTGAAGACAAAAAGTATTGTAATGCGGTATTCCTAGAAATATCTCAGGTCTTTGATAAGTTGTGGCACAGAGGTCTACTCTATCTATTAAATTAAAAACCTGCCTTTCAAATAATTACTACCTTTTCCTCAAATCATACTTATCGAATAGAACCTTTTCTGTAAGATTCTCAGACTAGAAATCTAATTTCTTTTCTATTAAATCTGGAGTTCCCCAAGGTAGTGTCTTAGGGCCACCGAGTTTCCTTATGTTTACATCCGATATACCAGTAACACTAAAATGGCTTCATTCGCTGATGATGTAGACGATGTAGACATTTTAGCTACAAACGAAGTCCCACTAACAGCTACTGAATATTTACAAAATCATATTGACCTGCTTAATTAGTGGTACATCAAATGGCGAAATAAGATCATCACAGCTAAATCAGTACAAATCACACATATGTGTCTCTTAGATTATATTGAATTATAAGGTAATAACGATACATAGAAGGTCTTCTAGGTTCGGATGAGGTTGGTAAAATTTTGAGAGAAAACAGATTTTTCTATTTGTATTGAATTGTTTGGAATTAATGCGGGAAAAATTGAAAGAAATAACAAGATTGTTATATTCACTGAATTAGTCTGGATCAAATGGAGTACACAGTAATTGGAATCTTCAAATAAAACTTATTTTGCGGACTTTATAAAACAAAAAAAAACGATCACGTCTATCATTTTTAGAGAAGCATTACCAATAACGTCATCACTTCATATCTTGGCTCATCATTTTGGAATAGCAGCAGAATTCATTCTGTTTTAGTGACAAAAGGACATTTCATACTTATAAAAATAGCTGCACGATTACACACCCAATATAAAAATAAGCATTTTTTTCATTTTGCGAGTTTAAAACACATAACTTACGTATTATTCGTTCCGAAAGTATACTATATTATTTACAAAGAATTATTGACTTAAATATTCAAGATAAATATTGTAAAGATAAACAATGTTCAAGCCGTAATTGAAACATTTACTTAATACTTTCAATTTGCCCAAATGAGATTTAAATATTTTAACTGTAATTTTAACAACATTTCAAGTAGATACTAAAATTTTTACAAGTACCACCGCAATTCTGGTAATAAACCTCTTTATTATGAAGACAAACATGCATTTTTCAGATTGAAATCAAGTTGAATTGGAAACGGTGAAAACGTTTCCAACCGAAAAGTTTTTAGATAAAATATGAATTTAATCGGTAATTTGAAAAAACTCGTTAAGTCACATTTTTTTCCACTTTTTTGCTGAAAATGGTTTCTTGAAAGAAGATGCGTATTCTGTGTTAAAACCACATGAGTCAATACACTCCTTCCCCTTTCAATAATACCGCGTGAAAGACGTTGCATAAATAACATTAGTCAGTGACTTAAGAGGTGGAAGATGGAAGAAGAAGTTTAGACTGAGTTGGACATTTTTATATTTGCTTTGTTTTCATTGGTTCAACAATCTTTCGTAAACTCTCGCCGTTAATGCCAAATTTGTTGTTCACTTGTCTTTTACTAAATTATTTTGTGCAAAAAGTAATTTTAGCTTGAAAAATGTCTTTAAGTGAAACTGAGAGTGATGGTGAGTCGAAAATAGAAGAGAACGTGTAATCCTGCAAAGTATAAAAAGAATTTTATGAAAAATTCTGAAGTTAAAAGACACGCATATAGTCATTATCAATGAAAACAAATCGCTACCGGTGAAAATAACAGGCAAGTTTACCATAAACCTTAATTCAGTTGAAGTTTTTTTTATCGGAGCCTATATAGACCTAATATATCGCTTATTTAATGCAGATGTAAGAAGGAATGTTTTACTAATTTCTACCAAGATAATTTTTGACTGACTGATGACTTTTGAATATCCAATTTTTTTAAACTAAGAATGAGCAGGGTATATTTCTTCAAATACTTATTGATAAGTATCGTTTAAAACAGAGGCGTCCTCGAATAAAAATGGTACACAGAGGCAAAATGCTTTTCAATTCTATGTCTGAAAACAAACTGATAAACTTAAAGTCTGCAAGAGGGTATTTATCAGCCTATATGAAGTTACTGAAGCCAGAGTTCGCAGACTTTGTGATTTGCTTAATGAAAGGAAGAGTCTTACAGATAACAGAGGTTGTCACCCGAAAACAAATACAGTTCTTGAATGATGCCAATGAACACACCCTCTGCTTTCCTAGTAAAAAGACACATTATGCAGGAAAAAAAATTGAATATCTTGATGCAGGATTGGATGTCAAAAAAATGTATTCAATGTTTAATGAAAAATATCTAGATCGGTCTGAGTCTGAATACTTTGAAAAATTACTTTTCATTGCTACACCAACTGATTAAGAGTTGTATCCATATGCGCCCAAAAGTTTTATTTTGATTGCAAAATTGTTGCAAGATCAACTGGTTTGCAACCTCTGTTTAAAACAGTTGCATCGTGGTCGGTCGGCCTTACTAGTAACTTGGTCATAGACAATTTTTGACTCGGTCTGTTTGGGTTGTAAGCCCCGATATCAATTATTGTGAAACAATCTATGTTTTGGAGTCAAATAGATATAAAATAAAAATACATAATGTTGAATCAATAACAGACTGATATGAATAGTTTAATCATGGGTGCCATTTGTACATACTGTTAAAAAGTCTTGAAGAAACGACAAATATGTGCAAGTGAAGACAGAAGATGAGTAGTGTTTTTTTAGCAGTGGTATATATGACCTTTCTGGTCGTCCTCACAATGTTATGATCAAAATTTGCAGATTTTTATTCAACACATAACTTGATATGTTATGGTTTCAAAATTGAATAATGTCATATATATTTTACCTTTCTAAGCTTTTATTGCAAAATACACACCAGAATCCTGACAAGTAGTAATATTGTCATGAGATGCTATAATTTAGACTTAGAAAAGTGTGACTTATATATTAGATCATAGGAAATCTTAGAATGCAAATGACTATTTTGTCAAGTAAAAATTGTATTTTTTGAGAATTCCTTCTTTGTCATTTTCGAATATATAAACAACATATTATCACCAGAATTGCTAGAGTTGTATATCAAAAATGACACGATTTTCTTAATAGCTAACATATCTATTCTTTTGATCTAGATTGAAATTTTTCGATATTATATTTATATATTTATAAGCCAGTGAATTGTATATACTCTTTTTGAATATATTTGAACATCTAGAGCATAAACGTAGTAAACACGAGCACTATTCTAAATATGATGCAAATATAAAACGTAAATGCGCTGATCACTAAATTTGGGAACAAATCAACAGTATAGCATGAGATGACAATTACCACTGATTACGGTACTGCTGGATTTGTCAGAATAAAAGCTAAGCATGCTTTAACAATTTATTTTGGTCTCTTTTTTTGTTTCTAATCTGTATTACTAACCAATAGTTAACCACTCGGAATACTGCAATGAGATTATCTTCAACTTTGAACATTGGATCAAACCAATTGTTGATCTCTACAATATTTATTTTACAACACATAACAGCGTATAGCCCTTTTCAAAACACTTATTTATATGAAGCGTTTAAAAAAGCGCGAAACAGAGTAAAATACATTAACAAAATGGTAAGCAAACGACGATGATTCAACCGATTTCCAAATGGCATGCCTTTAATAAGAGCCGCCGTTAAAAGATTTAGTAGATTGAATTTAAAAAAAAGAAAATAACTTTATTATATCGAGATTCAACAATTTCATATTTAGTTTACATAATCTTAACCTACAATGCTCTTCAAATAGGAGAAAATATTAATTGAGGGATTCACGGCGATGCTATTGATACATATTATGGTATCTCTTGACTACCATTGTAGGTGAAAGGAGAGAGCTGAGGTTTGCAGACGGAGGGTTACTAATACTAAAATATTTCTGTGTTAAAGGTGATTGCAGGTGCCTGTGTTTGATCACATCACGTTCTGCTGACCCTGTGCCGGAGTCCTGTAAAAACATCAATATATTCCCAATGAATGAAGGTGTGCTTGATGCTTCAAAAAATAAAAAAAGTTCCAGTTTCCTTCCCAAATTAGAATCTTTGTATAATATACAGATATGAAAAGCAAGATGATTAATTGAAAAAACATTTCGGTTATATTTTTATTATATATTATTATATTAATATTGAAATTAATAGTTGCGTTCTTTTTGCATGAAATTTCAGATAATTTGAACTCATTTAAACGTAGCTAATTCAATTCTACATCCCATTTAATTTTACTCAAATCAGATGAATTGAAATATTTACCTCCCTTCTTACCGAGCACTCGCACCAACTTTTGTTTTACGGAAATAACTCAATTCAGTTATTTGGCGAATGATTGGAAAGTTTGGAGGGCATAATACGTGTTTATATTTTCAAATCATTAATTAAATTTTTTTATATTTTTGGAAGATAGATAAAAATTTTGACGTTAAAACTACTTTCAGTCTTTATCAAAGTATAATATTGAAACAGACAATTTGTGTATTTATCAATAGATCTTCTTTATCATGAATATCAAAATAAAAATAAAATCAAAATAGAATAGTGTATTATGTTATTAGAAGTAGAAGGTTATCATTATTATTGAGCCCAGATTCTTGCACTGCCGAGGCGTTAGCTTAGCAAAACATAATATAATGGGTCTTCTGCTCCGAGTGACATTTTTCTTCAAGGTAAGGTGGTGTACATTGAAATTCTTCTTCTTGAGATATTTTTACAATACACTTTTCAAAACTGACAAACATCAAATTAAATAAAAATTAAATGACAGTTCCTGCCTACTTGGTTACAACGCCCATTATTTTGTTACTAGTACAATAATTAGCGTTCATTATTTTACTAGTAAAAGAATAGGTTATTTCTATGATCTGTGTTGCCGAAAATAATATAGATATTATTATATGCTTGAAGAAAAATCTATTTCTATTTTGATCTTATTTCGGATTTGAAAACATAAACATATATGAAAGGTCTAAGAAATAAGAAATTAAAGAGATTTATGTGTTTATTGATTAGTGCCTGGTGATTAAAATTTGCCAATTTGTTTTATTTTTTTATTGACAAGTGCATTTTGGGAAAGAATACAATGAACTGAATGAATGTCTCAGTTTATCATTCCATTTGACCTATCATATCAAAGTGAAAACAAGTGAGCTGATATTACCAACTCGATTTGGAAAAAATCAGATCATTTGCAAAAAAAAGGTACAATAGATGAAATAGAATTGAAAAAATAAAGCACATAATTGAAAAAGTTGGAACATTCTATAACATCATGAGGATATTTTTTTGAGAGGTTAAAGCAATCAAACCACAATTGTACAAAGAATGATTATGCCATCAATAGTACAATAATCGCCACTAAAATTAGATTCCTACGAAATATAAAAGGAATTACCAGAGTCTGATTTAACAGAAATAAATGCCATAGAAAGGTTAATCGGAGGATAACCGCATATGCCGTAAAAAAATAATCAAATAAAATAGTACACTAAAGAGAGTCTATTGAAGCCAGTAAATGGAAAGAAAAAAACAGGACGGCCACGTCAAAAACGAGAAGACCAAGTTTAAGTAGAGGTATAAGGAATCCAGTAGAAAGAAGCTGGCTTATTTGCATTGAATAGGAATGTTGAGAAAAGATAAGTAAAATATAATAAAGAAAAATTGTAATTTGAAACTGGATGATATTTCTACATATTATGAAATTTGTCCAAAGTCTACTGGTAACTGAAACATATGAAATAAATAAGTTAAACCGATGATGTGGATCAAAAACCAAAAATGAAATGACTCATCCATGATTTTAAAAACTACCTAATGTTATAATATATTCTATAACTGACCTGAATAAATATTATTTTTTCTCAAGATTCTGCACTCTTGCTCTTTCGTCCTCGAAGTGATCCTACAATTGATTTTAAAGCTGCTCCAATACTGCTGCCGGGTGTATGTACATTAGTACTCGGATTTCCCAATCCTTGAGGGTGAGCATCAAGACATTTCTGATACCTTAGCTGTAATTTAAATAAATTAACACAAATTGCAAAGTAACATGTTGAACCAAATATTTTAAATGTTTCATATAATATATGATATAAGTATAATGAAGTTTTTGATTTTTTCAAAGAGACATTTATATAAAATTTGACAAAATATTTATATGAATGCATGAAATGATACTAATAAAATGTCAATGGGTACTTTTATTACTCAGGACACCTCTACTATCTAAAATCTTGTTCACGAAAATCTTTTCATAACAATAAGATGTAAGCTGAAAACCCTAAATAGGAACCTGATTGTTATGTAACTTTTTGCCAATTTAATACATTATACGTTGAAAACAGTGTAAAGGTACAAAATTTTAAGGTAGATCAGCAAAAGATTGTGAATAATAATAAAATAAGTCTTTCCAGACACCGAAGGCTTAATGATGGCTATCCAAGATCAAGTTATTAACACAAATAACTATAAGAAAAATATAATTAAAGACATGAACACTCAATCTGACAAATGCATAAAGTGCCAACAAACATCAGAGACCATTCAACACATAACATCTGCTTGTAGCAAATACCGACTATCCACACCGGCATAATCAAGTATGCAACATCATCCACCAGAAACTGACCAACAAGTTTGGTCTTCTCAATACTTTTACATCGTATTACAAGTATTAGCCGCAGAAGATGCTCGAAAATGACAGTTTTACACTCTACTATCCTAAATTTCCCAACTCGCCTAAAAAATTCCAACTTTCCCAACTGCTCACTGCGAGTGGAGGGAGGCTCCCCCCTAGCCCTACCAAGTCTATTCAATAATTGTATTAAAGTTTCTTACCTTGCACGCGGCTTCTATAGTTTTACATAAAGCGCCTGACGAAGGTTCACAATAAAAGACATGCGACATGAAAGTATCTTGTGCTGTGTGCATGATAAATGCACAATGCTTAATTATTTTGCCTATACCCAAAAATGATAAATATCTAACCCTGCATTCTGCCAAAACACGTTCATCCTGAAATTTAAAAATTATATTAATATATAATAACTTAATAATGAAAACTGAAATAATCACTGTTGAACTTGTAATCATGTACTTGGTTTTAGGAGGCAACCACTAAAACTTTCTATTTCACAATTACTTGAGTGTTTAGTGCATTTAAAAACAGAAAAATGAGATCAAATTATAATATAATTTTTACTGTTCTTTAACTTTCTCATTATTCTTATTTGGCAAAATTATCATGAAGTTCTAGAACTGCTTACTTTGTATTTTTGTGTGTATGTTATTTTCACTTATGTAACATTGTTCATTTCTTATTTACAACTTTAATTATTCAATTGTTAACTGTTATGTATGTCTTTCCCACCTTTTAATTGACCCTCGGGCTGCAGGGTGGTGTAAATTAATAAATAAATGAAAAATAAATAAGTTAGTCCAAATTTGTGAATGTCAATTCTAGAATTGATCGCATGTCTCAACATGAGAATAATTCTTTGTCGTAAAACAGAATAAGGAAGACACTGCCTTCAAAGAATTTTTTTCAGATATGTGCGAAACATTTTTGATTACGAAAATCATATTTTGAGAGTGATTAAAACATATTAGGATAATCAATTTGATAACACCCTATTCCATATGAATACAGGGTAGTTAGCTAAATAAAAGTAGATTATGTATTCAAGAAAATTTGATATGAAACATTATTTTCCCATTAATTAAATGAAAATTATCCAGTGTTCCCATAATTTTTGGTATTAATTAATTGTATAATAGAAATGTAACAATTACAGAGAAAGAAGTAAGTACATTCAAGTTTATATAAATAATAATAAATATCTATAAAATTATCACAAAAGCCTAAGATTTGCATAATTTTTAGAAAAATAAGGTTCTGAATTTACTCCCTTAAAAAATTGTTTCTTTATAAATTAGTTTCAAAAAATGTATAGACAAAGACAATAGGTATATTAATTTCTAGAAATTGATATACATATTTCTGTACCACTTTGTACATTCACTTTCATCAGACTATACAATTAAACAAAATTGAACCCATTCAAAATAGGCACAAGAATCAGTAGAAGAAAAAAAATACCAAGCTAATCAAAGATTGGTTCAACAAATACTTTTCCTTGACAGTAAATCTGAAGCGCGTCATTGAGTGTAATAGGGTACTTGCATTTTTTAAAAACTGTTTATTTCTTTGTTTATTTTATAAGTTCTTGATATGAAATAATCTCAAAATGTAAAATATTTAATTGAAACTGAAAAAATAATATCTAAATATCCAATCAAAAATCGCAAAAATTTCAAATTTTCAACTACATAAGAAAACGATTCTCATTAGTTTTCAGTTGTGACGTTATAGGTTCATTCAAACTTATAGCAGTTGTCTACTTGATGATCACGAGGTCATCGTTGCCGGTAACGTAGCGTGTGCTGTTATAGTACAGTTTTTATTTATTAGTTAAGTATAAAAAACATTTTTCTCTATATAAGAATAAAGTGAAGAAATCTCTATAGGTTAAGTCCTTAAATTATTACATAATCACGTTAAAAATTAAAAGCATAATAAACTTAATATTAAAATAATCCTGGCAAACAGAAATAATTTTTGTTGTATATTCGAATTTCTTTGTATCACAAAAAACTTTATGGGGTTTACATCTTCGCAAAAAACACGATTTATATATCATTTTTCAGATAAATAAAAATTTAATAATAATGCTTATTTCAGAATAACCGAGAGAATAACTGTCATATTTACTTTGTATCATATGTTCGGTGTTTATTTTACACCTATGACGTCTCGCAATATGGCGGCCTTACTGAAATGTTTGAACAACCTACAAAATTTTTTAATTTTCAATAATTTTTTTCTTTATAAATATTGATCAAAGAATAAAAAAAGAAATTATAATAAAATAGTATGATGTATATAAACTATCCAAAACTATTTTTTTCTCAAACCATGCAAGTACCCTATTGTGAGTGTTGGTGTAGTGGTAGCAGTGAACAGTATGTTTAGTATGGATATCACCAACGATTCCAGAAATTATAACTGAACATATTGAATATGAAACGAGCATTGCGATTTCTATATCTGTATTCAAATTATATACACGGTTTACTTCTAACAACACCAAAGCTCACAATAACATTAATTTGATAAGCGTTTTGATAACCAAATAATCGTTTTCAGAAACTGGAGGTGAAAAGTTTGTTCGTCAGATGACTTTAACTTGGTTATCAAAACGACCGTCAGACAGAGTAATTGTGATTGTTTGTGTTAAGGTAGTAACAATGGTTAGGTTAGGTCAACAATAGTTGAATTAAAAGTAATTGAGATTGTAATAAAACGACGATAACAGATTTCAGATGTTTTCCACACCCGACTCAGGTGAATGTGGATCACCTTCACCTTCAGAAACCTTAATGTTTGATTTACTCTGCTTGAAGTATTTACAAATGTATAGAAATGTATTTTGTGGTGAATTGAGCCGTGAAGTCTAATATCAAAAATGAGAGTCGGTTTCCAATGTTCCATCGATACAACTCTGTTGTCAGATACAAAATTTTAGTTCAAGTATTTATGGTATTAAAAGCATTTATGAAATTGACACTTAATATTCGAAGTACAACCCATCGTATTCTAAGGTTTTAACTCAACGTCAGCAAGTTATTTGAGATCTTGGTAAAACCATTGTTTGGGCATTCAACATCTCCTTTGTATTCAACGTTTTTTACACACAAGAATTTCGCCATGGGTCTGAATAAACATTAATCTGACGATGGAACTTTCGTAATATCTGGTTTAGCATTGTCTTGTTGTAAGAGAACTTGTTTTCGGTTAACTAAACCTGGATATTTCTCCAAAAAATCTTTTACATTCGCATCAGCTGTCCACGATATATCTCGCCATTGATGGCTCGACCATCTCGAATGATTAAAAAATACACCAAACCTTCATAATTCCACCAGACACACAACAAGACTTTTTACGCTCGAATCAACCTCTCTTTGCGACAGGTTCTGATAATTGCTCTTTGTCTAACCACCAGTTTTCTCTTTTCTGGTTTTTAGATAAACCCAACTAATAATGAAACAAGCATCTTTCAGCAGGGCAAAGAGCTGTTCTCTACTCGACTCTACACGTAAACGTGTACAGTAACAACTAACGAAAATATGAAAACAGTGGCGCTTGCGTTATTTGATAAGCTGAACCAATCCGCGTCTCCTCTACGCACTTCACGAGGATCATTTCGATCGCAGACTGGAATTTTACGAGTGGTACCTTGGATGCAGACAGGATGACCCGCAGTTCTAGCATTACATTTTGTGGTCGGATGAAGCAGCTTTGAAGCTCAAGGGTACGACCAATCGGCATAACTGCGTGTATGGGAATGACCAGAATCCTCACGTCTTCATTTAAAAAGAATTAAAATTGCCTGGGGTGTGTGTGTGCGGGCAGGTATCCATGCAGCAGGTCCTGTGGGTCCGTACTTTATTAAGGGTTACGTGAGGGGCCAAATTTTTCTGGAAATGCTCGAAGATTTATTTGGGCGGATAGACAACGATCAAACACTCGCGAACATCCATCATTTCAAGCAGGATAGATGCCAGACTTACGCCTTATTCAGTATCTCAATATTCATTTTGGAGAATGGATAGGCAGACGAAGATTCATTTACTGACCCGCACGGTCATGTAACCTGACACACTGTGATTTCTTCCTGTGGGACCTTCTCAAAGACCGCGATTTTGCAAGAGGACCACGCACTCTTTCCGTCCTCCGAATTTGAAAATTTTCGCGGACAGCTTCGCCGGACCTACCTCTCCGTTGAGATACGTTGTCGTAAATGAATTGATCAATATGGGTATCAATTTGAACACTGACAGTAACCATTTGTCGAATCCCTTTTGTGATTTCTTTTAATAAATTTATTTTTATGCTGCATTTTTTTTATGCCGACCTCTGTATGATAGTTTGTACTGTTCAACCGATAACTCTGTATGATAGTTTGTACTGTTCAACTGAAAAGCATAAAATTATAATATTGGCACTAGACAAAATGACTTACATTAGGATGATGAATACTGATCATAGATGGAGCTATCGAGATATTAACAGGTTGCCACTGTTCTGGAGGTACTGTAGTCATCAACCTATCAATAGATTCGTTCAGGACATCCATACCTGTGGCAGCTGCTACTTGCGTACAACCTAAATACTGGGCTCGGAGAATCTTTTTTGGTTCTTCCATTGGAGTTGGAAAAGATTGAGCTGAAAAAAATTGGTTGGGAAGAACTTGATTAATTTGAAAATTAAAAACAAGATCTAATACATTTTTAATTTTTTATAAATGTGATAATTAAATTAGAGAAAATATACATACAAACAAAAATTTGTGAATTTCTAGCTGGACGTCTGTGTTCTGTTGGTAAGTTATTTGGTCGAGTCGCTAAAGATTTTCCATTAACATCAATAGCCTTTCCTAAATTCTGTTGCAAACTTCTTTCTATCATAATTTTTTTGCATATGTCCCTAAGAGTATTTGCAATTGTTCTAGCTGGCATGTCGCATCTAAATACATGGCACATGTGCTTACGAGTGGTCCTATCTCTAGCTACGTATGCAAAATCCCTAAAATGTTCAAAAATGGATTGAGTGAAACAAATTAAGAGCATAATGACGTAGATATATATTATTTCTTAGAATCTAATTAATGCAAGGGAATATCAAATTGTATAATCATAATAAATTTTTCTTTAATTTCTTATTTCTTAGACCTTTTGATATATTAATGCATCTAAATGTTCTTGGAACAGAAGAGACCTAAAATCAAGAGTATTAATAATTTTTTCTTGATTTATATGCACAATTAAACATCCTTTCAACATTTGCAGCAGATATTTTTATTTTGCCCAACAAACTTAATTCTTCATATCATCGGTATACAAAAGAAAGTGACTAAGTTCATAATTCTAGATGTTTAGTCTTTAATGCTCATAATTGGAATTTAATATTATGTTTAAGGAAAAAATTAACAAGTCAAAAAACATTGTAGGTACCTAATGCTTATAATTTTGTACAAACATGTACAGGAGAAAATAATAAATGAACTTAGTCATTGTTTCGTGTTAATATCTTAATTTGTTCAGGACGTGACTCTTGAATCAAGATAACCATACATTATACACAACTCAGTTTGCTAGTAATTCTCGTGATAGCAGTCCCTACCACTTGAATAACAAATGAACCTACTCGTATTCTAAATCCCACACAAGTTACACAAAAACACAGATGGGTAATAAATATTACTGAAGAAACAAAACGTGACGGGAACAAGTTTCAAAAAAATTATGTTTGTCGTATATTAATACCAAAGACAAACGTCCACAAAATCGCTTAGAAATGTAAATTGTGATAATTGCCGCTACAAATGTATTGGGTTGGCGAAAACGTAATTTCGGTTTCGTATTATAAAATAAAATATTTCTTTCTATCAAAGAATAATTTTTAATCAACTATATATTTTCCATTTTGCTCAATGACTTTTATCATCTTTCTTTCCAGCTACTTGATTCCGCTCATAAAATTTCTGGTCTTTATGATCAAAAAACTGAACCAGGTGCGATTGATGGTCATCGTCATTTGTGAAAGTTTGCCCATCAAAAAATTCTGCAAGCCTCGAAATAAATGGTAATCAGATGGTGAAAAATTAGTGCTGTATAGGGGATGTGGCATCACTTCCCAGTCAAGGTCCAATAGTTTCCCAGAGTTGCCAAAGATTTGTGTTGCTTTGGATTATCATGGTGGAACACTAAACCTTTCCGTTTTTGTTTGATTGTTTCATCCTTTCATTAATTGTTGACATTAAACATCAGAATAAATTGTTTGGTTCCTTGGAAGCAGCTCAAAAAATAAAACACCTTTGCTTTCCCACCAAACTGACTGCATGAATTTTTTTTGTTGTTTCTCAGCTTTAAATTTGGTTTGTGCTGGTTCATAGTGTTTGCTCCGTGATCGTTTTCGAGCTATGTTATTGTACAGGTACAATTTTTCATTAAAAGTGATTATTCTTTTCAAGAAAGGTACCAGAGCAAAGAATACCATAACTAAGCGGTTTTTAAGAACTACTGAAATACGAATGCTGAGATCAATAGCGGAACACATTATTTGACCAGAAGAGAAATGATGAAATAAGGAAAATATGTGATATTCAAGATGTAGTGAGATAGGCGAGAAATCGGCGAAGGGAATGAAGAGACTGCGTGGTCTCGAACAATTTCGAAGACGTATTTCATACTACGCAGATATTAGATATAATGAATGGAGCCTAACATTTAATCCAAGGTTTTCAACTTACTTTCATTTAATTATTACTAATTAGTATCAAGTCAGTTGTAATAAGCCAAAAGTGATTTTTTTATTATAAAAAAAATTGACAATGATAGTTGACAACTGATTTCGAAATTTGGTATGTAACTGATTTCCGGGTATAAAAGTATATTGTAAATTAAATTTACGAACCTGCACGATTATTTTCAAGTATATATAGTTTAAAAGGAAATGGAAAATGTAAGAAAATGCATTTTCTTGAGAATTGAGTCATCTACCTCTAGGTGGGAAGTCATAATTGCAAGGCAATCACTCTTTTTATAAACATTTATTAAAATATTTATAGAAATAATACATCATCTGTAAGTGAAATGTAGAAACAGTCTTAGAAGAGTAGTTCAATTAATTACTACTAAATGATCCATCTTTTTATGGATTTTTCATTTGCCATAGAAATTAAGTATTTATGCGAAATTGGAAATCAAGAAAATTGGATAAATATTATAAATAAAAAGCAGCTCGGATAAAATTTTCCCGAAAATTGATTATTTAGTATTACTGAAGTTAAAAAGAAAAATTATATTTTCAAAAGATTTACCTTTCTCTATTTTTCCCATCGCAGCATAAAATGTAAAGTATAAGTTACTTTTAAACATTTTAAACTATTACTACCTACCTTCCATTGTCTCTTCCTACACCCCAAACTCTTATGGTATGAATCGGTTGCGTATTTAACACAGTTAGATTTTCCGGATCAAACAATTTCAATGATCCTTCATCCAAATCCATAAATAAATCTTTACCCTTAAAAAAGAGAATAGCAGTTTGATTAATAAAATATATTCAATGAATCTTGACATTTTTCTTTAATTAGATGTATTTAAAAAATGATACTTACGTCACCCCATCTTCCTACAACATCCAACAGATCATTCCTTCCTAAGGACAGATCAACAATACACTTATTTACAGCTTTACTGCTTCGTTCCGGAGTTAGATCATCCTCTGATATCTCTACCCATCCCAGAGATCTTACTGCAAATCTTATAGGACGTTCTTTGCAATCTTGGTCGGGTTTTGAAGGAAAACTCCTTCTCCTATAGTAGAATAAACATATGTATGACCAATTATACTTTTAACAACTTCCAATTGAGGTACTGACACCGCAATCTAATGCTACCACACTCAAACCTAAGTTATTTTGACATTGTAATTTTGTTTGGTTCTATAGTAGGCTAAGAATTTTTCAATATATCCTCTTATATTCGTTTTCAATTTGAGGTTCCACAGATAACAAGAGATTCATGAGGCATTAGTTACTTGGGTTTGTACCTCATGCTGTAAGTTTTTGGCGCTTGTAATCTCGACTTCTAAGCATGATAATATTTTAAATTTAAATAACTAATAAATTCTTATTTATGAATATAAGCACTTACTTTAAAGCTATTTCTTCTTTTCTTTTCCTATCGTCACTTTCTAAATTTAAAGCGGAACTAGTGCAGCTTCTAGTAACTGATAAGTTATTTTCGAAAGATGATATTAGAGCACTCTCTTTAAGGTTCAATTTTGAATTCGATTTTTCTAATTTATGATTTTCTATAATCGGGATTTCCCTTTGAATAGTGCCACTCTTTATGTGCCAATAATACGGACCATCGTTATCTAAAATATTAAAATGAATATGTGTCAGTCAATACTAAATACAAATACGTCTTGCCTTTTTAGGCTTCAAGGGAAAATCTGGATAAAAAACTGCATTCCTAATTTTTTTTATCAAATTATTATAATAAGATGTAACTCAAGAAAAAATGGGATGATTGCAATGAAACAAAGAATAGTCGATTTTTGATTTTGATATTAACTCTTTTATGAAAATGCTCTACATATTAGAAAACGTAAATGGCTAGGGAAGTTTGAAACGCATTCCAAATTACAAGATTACTGATTATAAAATAAAAAAATGTTTTGGTTTGCATTACCTTCGTGTTTTTCCCAACCAGGAGGCAACTCATTCTGACTATCCCATTCTTTTTCTGGATCTGGTGAATTAAGTTTATCTATTTGGTCTAGACTTTTAGGACATTTTCTCATTGGTACTGCATACAAATCATTCGTTATACTACCTACAATATGTTGAATACCGTTTTCGTCTTCCTTGGTCATAACAGTTTTATCGAACAGGCTAAAATAATAAACAGTTCAATAGGATGAAAATGTTGATAATAATGAAAAAAATGTTGTAATTAACATAATTATACTAATCTACTAATGGTGTGTGGACATGACATACGGAAATGAAATGGTGCAGTAACCTAAACTGGGATCACTATTTTAAATTCAGATTATTGGACTCTAAACATTATATTTATAAAAGAAATCTATTTCTTTGAAAGGAGAGCATTCCTTATTCTAATAAAATTCATTTGAAGAATATAACAACAATTAAGTCCAGCGAAGATTAAAAACAAACTAAATAAATTAAGTTTGAAACCCATTAATACTAGGGCTCCAAATTTCTAATCGTGTGGTTTGAATTTGTTTAGTAAAAACTTTGTTTTATGTTTAGCCTCTTACAAAAATTCAAATTGTCATCAGGTAAACTCTACTTACGAGGATAGTACCGGATGTACCTGGACTGACTTAGAGATGGCGGTAGTTGCTTAAAAAATACCATTGTATTAGAAAAGTTACAATATATACAGCGTATGTTTCAGGTTTGAAGACGTTGTTTAGTATTTGTTTCGCAGCCATCAATAATAAACGTTTTCAATGAATTTGTTCATCGTTATGTGATATAATAATTTTATTTGAAAGACATTAGACCAATGAATATAAAAGCTGAAATATGTTCCTTCGTTATTATTAGTAAAATATTTAAACGAGACCAGCAACTCAGTGGTCGATCAAATGAGGAAACGACTCCATAAATCCACAAAGCGGTAATGGATGATTGTCCACTGGAACTGCGTGAGCCAGCAGACATAGTAGGCATTTGAAAAAGTGTGTTGCATCGCATATTAACTGAAAATTAGGACATGAGAAAGTTGTGCGCACAATAGAACAAAAACAGCGTCGTAAAGATGTTTCCATCGAGTGTTTAGCAATGTTTCACAGAAATAAAGCCGAATTTTTGCGCTGTTTCATAGCCATGGATGAAACGTGGGTCCATCACTTCATACCCGAAACAAGAGAATCATCAAAACAATGGATTGAAAGGGAAGAACCGGATCTAAAGAAAGCAAAGACCGTTCCATCTGCAGGTAAGGTCACGGCGTGGGTTTTTTGGGATTCGCGTGGGATAATTCTCATTGACTATCTTGAAAAAGGAAAAACTATCAATGGCGAATATTATGTGAACTTATTGCAAGAAATCAAGCAAAAATGACAGCATTTGGCTAAGAAGAAAGACAATGCACCAGCTCACACATCCGTTATTGCAATGGTCAAAATTAATGAACAAAAGTTTGAATTGCTACTTTATGCATGCATATAAATATATATTTGTTCCCAAAATTTCTGTGTTTTCTTTGTTGGGCCAGGTACTTCTGGGACCATCCTCGTATAAGTAATTAGAAAATTAATTACCAAGAATTATCTAGGATAACTAAATGTTGTAAAGGTAGCTGACATTACAGTTAGTTGTAGCTGAAAAATAATTTTTTCTAAAGCTTATTGTTCTATATTCATAGTACTACATTATTGCAAGTACTTAACAGTTTATTTAGATGATTTTGATCTTTATCGGAGTAACAAATATTCACATTGCTATATCCTCTTAATATAAATCATAATAAATGAAATTCAAAATATACCAATTGCAGTGAATCAATGTTTAGTTTGTATTGTGGTAACCCATTGGGTTTTCATTAAACATGTTGAAGGACATCCCAATTTATGGTCTATAAAAAAAATAATAGATACAGGAAAAGCAGGATATCGATTTTATAATCTATGTAGAGATTATCTAATATCTAATTTAATGACTAAAGCTCACAATGGATTAAATATTAAGTATAATTGGAAAATAATATCCATTTAAATGGTTATTTATTCATATTATCTCGAATAGTAGTTTGTTTCAAGTTGCGACCAATTGTGTAACAAAAATATAAGAAAGCGAATGCACAAGACAATAACATAACTCACGAAACAATAATAAATAGAAGAGATATTCCTTTGAAGAACTGTAATTCCTGTAGATTATGAAGTACTATTAATTTTATAAAGAATGACAATAGATGATATATTAGAATATAAAGCATTGGATACACCAAATACGAGGTTTTGCGATAGACAAATCAAAACAAATATTTAAAATTAGTACAGGTGAAATAGGATTAAAACCGAAATTAAATTGGGCGCTTCTGATTTTATAGATTCTCAGAGGTTTTCGGTTATTGAATAAGCTTAGCAACTTTTAACAAAATTACGGGCACGAGTTTTAGAAATTTTGGAACTTGTAACTCAAAAAATCTTCCTCAACGCCGAAAGCTAGAGCATCCGCTCGCGAATTCCCGCCAGTGCGAATTCAAGCCAATTTACGTTCCAGGCGCACATGGAAACTGCTCTTGGAAAACTTCTTCGTTTTCAAAAAATCAAAATGCATCATGATGGTTAAGATCTTTATTCTCTACTCGGGCAAACTACCATAATTTTCTACTTAGGAAATTTTCGGAAATCTTGCAAGCTGGAGCACTATCTTTGTTCTCGGTTGATTATTATTTCAATATTCACATACTTCTTAATAATTTCTCTTTCACAAAAATGTGGGTACTCATTTTGTGTTCTACAGTTTTGGCTCCGGCACTTTTTAAGGTGAAATATTTCGAGGTTAGGAACAAATACTTGGGATACTTTTTTGTAGAATTTTGTACTCTGCATTTTTTTTTCGATTTCCTCATAGTTTTCGAGTTATTCGCGTTTCAAATTTTTTTTGAATTATTAGTCCCAAAATTTCGAAAATCCGTGCCCGTAATTTTGTTAAGATTTGCTAGACTTATTCAGTATCCCATAACTCTAGAATCTAGAAAATCAAAGCCGTCCAATTTGATTTAAGGTTTTAGCTCAAAACCGCATAATTTGCCTGTACTGTACATCGGATATGGCTTTATTGATGTTCAAAATGTTCTCCATTAAGAACAATCCACTTTTGCATTCGCTTTAACCAATTTCCATTCCGATTGAGGTACCTTCAAAACGCTCTTCAGGTGTAGAAAAGCTTTGACCCCGCAATTAATTTTTGATCTGTGAGAATATTTTTCTTGGAACTGATGTGTGAGAGCTCGCGTTGTCGTGGTGGAGTATGATTCGTCTTCTTCGATTGGTTTCCCTGATTGTTTCGAACACTTCCGACCAGCAAATACTGGTGTACCATTCAGAATTGACCAGGCGACCATTTGTTTCGAAGTGCTACATGAGCAAATAACTTTTGTTGGATTTGGATTGTTCATACGCTCGATTGTTGCAATATCAGTTTACGCACAGCATCGATTTTTTCTGGCATAACAGTAGATTTTGGAAGTCATTCTCGAAATTAATTCTGTAGCGAAGTGCGACGACGATTGAATTCGGAAAACCAGCAAAACACGGTGACTGGAGATGGCGCTTCATTACCAAAAATCGTAGCGAGTTGATCGACACACTGCAGTTGTTTAAATCCCTGTCAAAAGTCATAGAAAATCATCGCACGGTAATTTAATTTTGTGTATCAAGTATCTGTAAACAACTCAAATAGCACTCGTATGACAACACGTTCTGAGTACGTTCACCATTAGAAATGTCAAACTTTATGATGGCAATGTCATATTTTATAGAATCACATCAGTGTTGCCATATCTCAAAACTTAAGTAGCAGCCATCGTATAACGTGAAAAAATCTTTGGAAACTAGAGCTGGTAATAGATAATCGAAACTTCCAGTATATTTCATTGATATTGATTGGATCGAATTATTTAGCTTCGCAGTACATCTTCCTTCCATTCACATTTCTGCATTCCTCCAATCTCTTTGACCATCTGTTATTGTTGAATTATTGTGGATATGTCTGATTCAAATTTGTATAGGGTGATCAAATGATAATGGAAAGAATTATACCGTAGAAACTATTTTTTGTAGACTTGCGGTAAAAAAAGCTTTGCTCCCACGAATACCGTGGAAAATATATTAGATTTCCACTGATACAGTGATTATTATTTGAAATCCACCAAGTAAATTGTACAAAAAATATATGATTTTAAAAGTTTTACTCGAGTAGTAGAGAATTTTTGTTCAATAAAATGGTGAGGGTTTTTATAAAATAAGCATCTGTACCTCTAAAGTTGCAATTTCATGTTGACGCTCGGCGCTGAGCTCGAGCGTCTAATGCGGTGGTAAGAATTTAAGTGCAATTTCATGGTGAAGCTCGACGCTGGTTTAGAGCATCAAATGAGGTCACGTGATATATTTTCGACTGGAATGCAGTCTAATATAAGAGCGTCAAGCCTCAAAACACTGAAAAAAATAATAAAATATACACTTCCGTCAATATATAATTTATTCAATAATTGTTTGAATAAATTATTAGCTTAAATAGGTGAATTATTCTAATTGATGAATTTATGTGATATCGTTGAAGTTATTGATAAAATATATACCTTGCACTATTAAGAACAATTAACAGTTGATAATATGGGTTGAGGTTTTTTTGCTACAATACCCGATTTCAAAAGCTAAACAATATTTAGTTTTGGCGTTGCGTTAATTTTAGATGATGCTCAAGTTGGAATTATAGCACATAAACTCATTAGACGCTCTAAGCCAGCGTCGAGCTTCACCATGAAATTGCATCTTTAGATTATAACGCCATTTGAAATAGTTGTAGTGCTATAGAGCGTTACACACATGGCAAACAAATATGAAGTAATCAGTCATTGATTTTAGGCTTCATTCAATAATAATTTTATTTCAAGTGAACTGTGAATAATGCATTATTACCCTTTTCAGAACACGAGTAAACAGTTACTAATATAACTTTTTTCAGTATATTAATCGATTTTTATAAATCAATTATTCAAACTGATACACGTTAATGATACCCAGAAAACATGCCAAGCAAAGTTTAGCTTTGATGTTTAATACTCTTTACATCTGCCGCTACATTTATTTCAGATGGCGCTCGAATTCTTAGCACGTGAGTGCATTTAACGAGCGTCTGCAACAAATTACATACTGAACGACTAAATGAATTTTAACAATATTGATCTTGGTGAAAATAGTTATTTATTTAGTAAGTACGGAAAAGCGAGTTTTTGAGTATTAACACGTGCATGAAATAGTTATTTTCCTAACAAGTGCGGAAAGTGATACTTTCCCGCACGCGACTGCAGTTGTCCTGAACGACGCGGAGCGGAGTTAGGGCAAGCGGCCAAGTGCGGGAAAGACACTTTGCGCATGAGTTAGGAACATTATTTTTTCTACGACCGTATATACAAAAAAGTAAACCAACCCATTTTTCTAAAATTATTTTATTCCAACAAACATAATAATATACAAAACTTTAACTAAAAACTACTAATCATTATAAATATTAATTTGTTGCATTCTGTAGACTAGACTAGAATTGCCGGCCCAGTGGAGTTATTTGGTTTCAACTGGAAGGTAGATGACGTTGGTGAGGATGGCATCGGTTGCAGGTCGCATAAAGATGACGATGACGGTGACGGCAACGGTTTTAAGTCATTTGTAGTACAGAGAATTTTATTTGATATTTTTTTCTTCTGATTCTCGGAGTCCTCCAAATAGCCCTCAGCGACAGTAGTAGACTTCCAGTCACCCAGACGCTTTAGGTTGGTTATTTCTTCGCCGGAGTCTGCTAGGAACGTTGCCGAAGAACGTTTGAAACTGTGTCCTGTATAACGTTCCAGATTAGGTAGGCGATCTCTGCTGGCTTCTTGTCAAAAGTGTTTACGCCAACACATTGAACTGAGCATTTTCCATTCTTATAATGAATAAAAAATCGGCGGTGTGGAATGGTAGGTGGTCGTAAATCTGCGTAGTTTCAAATAGGTTCCATCATTTATTTATTCAGATAAAACAAATGATCTTGACGAATGATTTTTGGAATCAGAAATTTTCACAATTAGGTTGCCTTTATCTTGAATGTCGTCGACAGTGATATTTACAAGCTCGGACCTGCGGAGAGCGCCAGCCAGTGCAAAATTGGTACTCACTTTAATCATCAGGTATACCTCATCGGGAGCTAGCATAACCCTGGATATATCTTCTTTAGTAAAAACTAAAAACTTGTGCTTTCTGAATGAATGTTTAATTTCTTCATTTTCTTCTGAGTTTTTGAATAATTCACCGTAATATTACAAGTACATTCAGCCAACTGTAAATAATTTCATGGTTTTTACCAAAAGAGAAAAAATCGGAGGTCGATTTTCAAGAGTGAAATATCGATACACGGACTAGATTTAGTACAACATATTTAAAAAATCGATTTATTTGATCCGATGAATCGATTCTTGGTTTAATCGATTTCAGATCGCCATGTCTAGTTCTAATAAAATCAGTATATTTATGGTATTCATGGTGTTAACTATCGCTATCGTAACCGATCAAATACCCAAAACGCCGAATAATCTTATTCCATTTAAGATCACTTTTTCCATATTTTGCAAATAAATTAAACCCTATTGTTTCGGGACGAATATAAATACTTGTATTTTTATTAGTAACTGTATTTAATAGTGCCGGGATTGAAGTGATACGAAGATACTGAAGGTCAATACGGGTTACTAAAAATCATCACAAACAGAAGATGAAAATCTGAGACTTTGGCTTGGAGTTTTATTTTTCTTATAACAATTGGTGGAAATAAGTCTTCTTTATTAATAGTAATTTTCAAGTTGCCTCTGTATTTTTTCTTAAGATTCCAATTGTACGTCCAGCTTTTGCTGATTTTCTTTTAAAAGAGGTAAAGCATTAGATTTTTCATTTTTCCTACTCTCACCATTATTTTTATTTGTCTCCTTTCAGACCTCCATTCCCCTCCTCCCTTAATAATTTTATTATATATATATATATATATATATATATATATATATATATATATATATATATAATAATTTTGTTAAAAGACGTATAGGAGCAAAATATAATGACAACTGGAGAAAGAAGAAAGCAATTAGTAAGAAGTAAAGGATGGAGTACCTCAATAGTATAGTATACAATAAATAAATCAGATGAAAAATTTAAATTTGGAAAATGGGAAGATTGGATATTACATTCAATGGATATGTCACACCTACTTTTCCTGTATGCGAAACAATACAATACTGTATAGAAATTCTATTACATACTTTTCCCAGACAGTAGAACTTTCACTCAAGTCCTTATCAGACAAAGAATTTCCATTCCATTCATTACCCCTACAACAAATAACATATACTACTATTTCTTACAAATTTCTCAAATAATTACCGTTTCTAACTGATACTATTGAAAATTGGACCAATTAGAGATTATTCTTTAAGATTTGATGGAAAAAATTCAGGATTAAGTAGATGACGTGAAAATAATGCTGAGACATGAAGAAAAATCTCATTCCACCATTCGTTTCTGAGTTATAAACCTCTAAATTTTACTAGGAGAACTTGTACAATCTATAGATATCAAAAATGAATGTTTCAATCGGTTGTTCAACAAAAAGTTACTGTTTGTTTAACTCGATAAAATCTATGGTTTAGGAGATATGTAGAGTTTTAGATCACCGAGGAAACCGTTCGCCATAAAGAGACATTCTGAAGAAAATTATCATAAATTGTAATTATTCATTGAAATTACTTACAGGAAGTATTAAAACACAGTTAATCATTTCTTTGAGAACTAATGATAAAATAAACAAACATTGTCCTACATACTATCGAAGATCATATGACTGGCATAAGGAAAAACTTGAAAGAGATTAATAATTATTTTTCATCTATTAGGCTACTGTCATATTCAATTAAAAATTACAAGCGACTTAATTTTTTATGTCAGTTTACTGTCAATCTTTTCAAAATCTGTCATCAATTATTATCACATCGCATTTAAAGTTTCAATATTGTAGAATTTACCTTTAGTAAATATGCCGACATGCATTTGATGTATGGTTTGACTTCTGGTAACTCGTCAAAAGCCAGATGGTTGTATACTAAACGCTTTCCTGGCAGAATTGTACCCGACTGTAGAACTTTTGTTAGGTTGTATCAACGACAACTATTCGTAGGATTTTCTAGAGGCAACTCCTTTTTCCATTTCACATCCATATATTGCATACCAAGGAAGTTGAGGATTATCTAACAAGACTGACTTACGCTCGTTGGTTTATAGATAAACAATGAGTTGATAATGCAATTGTTGGAAACGTACTTTTTACTGATGAAGCTGGTTACACACAAGGCGGTTCTATTAATTCAAATAATTTACATTTGTGGACAGATGAAAATCCTAAAGGTACAATCAGACAAAGAATCAACACGATTTTTTATCGGCAGGAATAGTGGGTAATAATTTAGTAAGTCCATATTTTTTGGATAATAACCTGAATGGTCAGCGATAATTAGAATTACTCCAAAATGATTTACCACCCATGTTATATAATATTATTCTAAACATTCGCAGAGATAATTGGTTCATGCACGATGGACCCCTGACCACTTCATAAATGAGGTAACAAATGCAGTTCAATTAGAAATGTTTGATTGTGTTTAAATACCTCTCATTAGTATTTTCAATAAATAATTACAATTTATGATAATTTTCTTCAGAATGTCTCTTTATGGCGAACGGTTTCCTCGGTGATCTAAAACTCTACATATCTCCTAAACCATACATTTTATCGAGTTAAACAAACAGTAACTTTTTGTTGAACAACCGATTGAAAAATTCATTTTTGATATACATATTTAGATTGTACAAGGTATCCCTGTGAAAGTTACTGATTATTATTCATTGGGCATGAGCCGTCCCCGGCCTTTAGATAGTAGTGTGGAATTATTTATTCCGTCAAACATAAGTAATAATCTATTAAAAATTCATAATGTTCAAATGTATAATTTAGAAAATATACTTAATTATAAGTTCTGATTTCGCAAATTTTAAATTCTATAACTCAGAAACGAGGGGCCGCATGAGAAAATGTTTTTTAGGTCACAGCATTATTTTCACGTCATCTACTCACTCCTGAATTTTTTGCATCTAGTCCCGGAACACTCTATACAAAAATACTGTATATAAAAATATTTTCTATTTTCTCTCATACTTTCGTAATTTTAATAAGTTGAAATATCAAAAACATGTTAATGGCATACATTTGATATAATAATGAAGAAACTATCTTACAAGGTGTGTGAGAAAAGCAATGATACTGAGTTTTCATTTACCAAAGTTTTTTTTTAAATAACAATTCAATGTAAGTACTTGGCTTATGTTGAGTATAAACCGACGGACCTGTTAGTCCCACACTCGGTTCCACTACTCGAAGCCTTCAAATGGTGTGCATCTTAACTGATTTAACTTAATAATCACCATATGTCCAAAATGATGTCCTACATAAGACATACAGCATTGATTTAAATCAGCATTTTGTTCAATTGTGAGGTGATGTGGGGTTGTGGGTTAATTTTATGATGTAATGTTTATGGTGCTGATTACTTAACAGCGCTAACTACTGATGTTGACGATGACCGAATCATAATTGAAGAGGATCATCATGTAACTGCTCGAGAGGTAGCGAAGAGGCTACATATATCGTACACAACAATTGAAAAACACTTAAAATATCTTGGGCTAGTTAAGAAGCTTGATAATTGGGTATCTCACGAATTGAAAGAAATTCATCTAACACAAAGGATGAACATTTGCGATATGTACCTTAAACTAAATGAAACCGACCCTTTCTTGAAAAGGATTATCAGTGGTGATGAAAAATGGTGCCTGTACAGTAACATACTTCGCAAACGATAATGGAGCAAACACGATGAACCAGCACAAACAACATGGAAAGCTGAAAAACAACAAAAAAGCTGATGCCGTCTGTTTGGTGGGATTACAAAGGTGTTGTGTTTTGTGAACTGCTTCCAAGGAATCAAACGATTAATTCTGATGTTTACTGTCAAAAATTAATGAAAGTGGATGAAGCAATCAAAGAAAAACTACCAGAATTGTCAAATAGGAAAGGTTTAGTTTTCCACCATAATAATGCAAGGCATCACATATATTTGGCAACTTATGGAAAACTATTGGAGCTTGGCTGGGCGGTGATGCCATGTCCCTCATACAGTTCTTTTCTGGCACCATCTAATTACCATTTATTTCGAACTTTCGAAAGGAGATTACTTTGAATGGTCAAACTTTCACAAATGACGATGTCCTTCTATCGCACCTAGTTCAGTTTTTTGCTGATAAGATCCAGACATTTTATGAGCACGGAATCATGAAGCTGAACGAAAGATGGAGGTCTCCCTGATCGAGGTTCATCTTCAATGAATTGAGCGGAAAGCCAGCGCTGTGCTTTGAGTAAGCAATTTTTTCCAAAGGCATTCTGATGCTCCAGTTTTTGTGAAATCAACATAATTTCAACAAACAAAAC
Source organism: Diorhabda sublineata (assembly GCF_026230105.1). Lineage (NCBI taxonomy): Eukaryota > Metazoa > Arthropoda > Insecta > Coleoptera > Chrysomelidae > Diorhabda > Diorhabda sublineata. The sequence goes on from NC_079475.1 coordinate 19,723,970, forward strand.
TCTTTCTTTTAACAAGTGCAATCATTTTTAATTTAGTATTAAAGCGTGTCAGCAAATGAGCATAATATCGGGCAATAACCGTTTTTTTTCTAACTATTTGGAATCGTAAAACAGTGGTTATCACCTCATTAGCTGGAAAAACAGCTTTTTTGCTTTATTGACAATAAGTTCCTCGGATGACGTACATAATATGGACTTTATTATCTGGAGGGTATAATTATATGCCCAAGTTTCTTTGACTGTGACAAATCGGCAGAAAAATTCTTTTGAATTACGAGCGAGCCTTTGATCAGCATTTTACAATCGCAGCACCCACATTACAGATATTTTTTTTATATGTAAACGTTTACGCCAAATATTGCATAAATGTTCGGTCGAAATATTTTCTTCATTAGCTAAGTTACTTACTTTTATACTGGGATCGTTAATCAGAAAGACACATATTTTATTAACCATTTTTGGAGCAGTTTCAGTGAATGACGGTTCCGAACTTTAGGCATTATTCATCTTCTAATGGTTTCTTTTAGGAGCAGAGAACAAATTACAAATTATTCCTTGTGACGGAACACTTTCAAGAAAATATTAATTCTTCGTCGATTTATAAAATCATGTTTAATTGACGCTCAAAATTCTTTTCCTCAATATTTAGCCAACACAAAAATATTTTTCTCAATATAAGTATTGAAATGTCATATGTCATATGTCAAATTAATATAAAATTTTGGCATATGATATTAGACATATATGACAGAAACTAACAATATAATCACCATAGGGTTAGTTTTTCGTCAAACTCCCCTCGTACCACTGTCACAAATAACGCGTAAGTTGTAGGGTAGGTTAAACAAACAACTTTAGAATATGCTATGACAATAACGTTGTCAGATTGACCACAGTGTTGCTAGTCTTATTATTTTTCTCACACTCCTTGGAGATCCGGTGTAGTGTAATTGTAAAATGTGATAGTTAAACGTACAGTTCTTATTAGAAAGTGACATCTTCCAGTTGATGAGTTTGCGAATATTTAAAAACCTTTATTTTTAAATTTATTCTTCATATTATTTAGTATCGTACGAGGCATATCCATAATGTAGGTTTCGTTTCTATTTCTATCAGTCGCAGCGCTGCGATCACAGTTGCAAGCATGCGCGGCAATTACTCTGACCCCATTTTCAAATCGCTTCTGCCGTCGTGTACTTTGTGTTGCTTCTTTATGATGTCAGTCTTAATCGAAAATGTCGTCACTTGTGAAATCAGATTTGTGATTCGTTTTCTAAATACAAAGAAAGTTAAACCAAATCTGCTTACGGACAAAATTCTTTAAATGATTCAACGATTGGAAGATATGCCAGACAGTTCAATGAAGGATGCACGATGATGAGCGCCGTGAACGGCTTTCTTTGGATACTGATATTTGGTTCACACAATCGAAAAGAAGTTTAAGCAGAATCGTAAGTTTACAATTAGTGCTCTTGCTATGGAATTCCGAAAATCTTACGATCGCTAGTTACTGGAAAACAGAAATTTCGAAAATTTTGCTCACGTTGGGTACCCAAAATTCGTACACAAAACAACGAATGAACAGTTCACTTCAGTTTTTGAAACAATGAAGATGGTGATGACACCCCAGATAATAAACGGCAATAAATGGAATTGGGGCATACCTCAACCTAAGTAAATTTTGAGACCTCGAAAACTCATGTGTAACGTTTTTTTGGGACCGAAAAGGCATTTTGCTGATTGATTTCTTATCACGAGATGAAACAATCATTTGTTTATTACGATACTATGAAGTGCACCGCTCAAGGATTCCTGTCGAAAGGTGTTGTTTATTTCACAAGAGAATTTCCACAGGATTTTGGCTGGGAAGAGTTTAATCATCCTCCGTACAGACCGGACTTCGCTCCCAGCAGTTTTTATTTCTTTATATACCGAAAATCTTTCCTTGGTGGTCAACACTTCATCGATGATAATGAGACACAAAACATGTTACCCGATGGCTTAAAACATATTCTATGAAGAAGGCATACAAAAATTTGTGTCACGCTATGAAATTGCTTACAAAGTTTTGAAATCTATGTAGAAAATAAGTGAACGTTGCAGATTTTTGTGCAATAAATATATTTTCTGTATTTGTAAACGTTTGATATAACGAAACGAAACTTCCTTTGCGGATATACCTCGTATTTATGTTTTTTTCATTAACTTGTCCATATCCTATTGTTATAAGAGAGGTTGAAACTTTTAATGTACTTTCATTTGAAAGAAGCACTTTTAGTATCAGAGAGAAACAATGAAAAAAGAAAAAGACTGGACAAACGACATTAAAATATATCACAAAATAAAAATATCGGAGCTTACCTTCTATTGTCCATATAATTCTGAGTGACAGGTCCTTTATTAATATCTACACCCATTGAAGTAATATCTAAAGCGGCGTAAGCTTTTCTACTGGCGTTCGTAGCAATAGAGCCCTTCCCTCCGTGACCCATGTTACAAATATCGTCTAGTTCCTGATAGATGTCTTCATATATATTCTCTGTGTTTGAATTCAAAGCATCGTCCAAACGAGTTGAGGGACCTAGTCGATAATTCGGATTTTCGTAACTTAAGAGGCCATTTTCTAGAAAAAATTTAATAACTTATTTAAATCAATATAAGACATGTAATGTACGATCTAGTGATATCAACTCGTGTTCGATGTTAGCGCACCAATCAATATATTTAATCCACACTTATTTTACTTTTATTTTGGATCAATATCATCGTTAGTGCCAGTCTGGTCCGAAGGTTTGTTTACATTTCCGAGCGAACCTGTTAAGAAACTAGTCGATGCTTGGCCTCTAAGGATTGGAAAAATCTAGAGAGTTCGATTTGAAATATGTAGGGTAATTTTATCATGTTAATTCACGATGTGTGGCTATTAAATAACGTAACGGTGTTAAACATTCTATTTAGAATCTACACATTAGTTTTTATTATCACCTTCAATATACGGGAACATTTAATCACACGGGTGAACAAAAAAAATTTTAGCATATACATAAAAAGAAATTTGATTAGAATTTAAAAATATTTGCTTTTTAAGAATTTACAGTGATTTGACAATGTTTGATTTTTATGCCCGATCAATGTCGGTTTTTGCGCGCCATTGGTGTAGAAAGAGAACTAAGAGGGCGTGCGAGCAGTATTTCTTGCATCGCTCGTTGTGTACGACAGTTGGGGTTTGAATATTACAGGAAAATAACGTCTTTCACGTCATTTTTCACTGTATCAATCTGTGCAAAATGGCAAGAAGTTGTAAGCGAGATGCTGATTCGTTTTGTTATATTTGCGGTCAATTTATCAAAATGAGAAAGAAAAAGTATGATTTAAGTACAAATTCAAAGATTTGCTAGGCATATCAAGCTTACATTGACCCACCAGTCAAAAATCAAGGCAAAAAATAGGCTCCACATGTATCATGTAACTATTGCAGATACAATCATGACGGTAAGTTCATTTTCTCTTTTTTATTCTATTGACTATCTTATAATATCATGAACTAGGTTTACGTTACGTAACGTTTTATTGTAGGTTGGTACCGAGGTGAGAAAAGAGCAATAAAGTTTGCAATGACGAAAATTTGGAGGAATCATTACACTGATTGTTATTTTTGTATTGTGAATTCACTCAGAGGTAATAATTCAAAAAATACAACTTATCATCCACTTCTGCTCCAATACCGCATAGAGAAGAAAATCCTGTACCTTCTCCGTCATTGTTGGAAAATCAACTACTCTCTCAAGGCAGCCCTCAATCACTAAGTTCTCTGTATCCGTACAATCTGAATTCGTTTTTGAATTTGAACCAAAAATATCACACCTCATCAACTCTTAAGATCTCAATGACTTAAATCTTCCAAAAAGTAATGCCGAGTTACTAGCATCGCGATTAAAATAATGGAATCCGATATTCGACTATCCCGTCAAAGAAAACGTCATGAAGAATTTTCTCGTTTCTCTAGTAAAGAAGATGGCCTCGGTTTTTGCCATGACGTGAAAGGTCTATTTGAAGAAATCGGTATTCCATGTCATACATCTACATCTTTTTATTGACAGTTCAATTAAAAGTCTGAAAGCTGTTCTACTACACAATGGGAACAAATTTCCATCGATTCCCTTAAGTTACTCTATACATCTCAAAGAAAATTACAATAGTATTGAAATGCTATTAAACGCAATTAAAAATATGGAATACAAGTGGGAAGTTATTGGTGATTTCCAGATGGTGTAGATAGTAAAAATGATGCCGCTCACTATCGACAAAAACATTGGCCTGCACGAACTGATGACGAAGTAGGAAATATAATGTCAAACAGGTAGGCAATTGTCAATCTCTAAACTATATTAATGCCACCATTGCATATTAAATTGGGTTTTATTAAACAATATGTAAAGGCTCTCAATCATAGGTTTAAAGCTTTCAAATATTTGAAAAGTTTGTTTGTCCAAAGCTATCAGATGCGAAAATTAAAGCTGGAAGCTTTGTTGGCTCCCAAAAAAAAATTATGAATTATGATATTTTTGTAGTTACTCAGCAATAAAGAGAAAAAAGTCTGGATCAGTTTTAAGACAGTAGTTCATAGTTTTCTTGGAAACCATAGAAGAACTGATCGCTGATATGATCACGAATTTTTCTATCATGGGATGTAGAATGTCTCTAAAAATGCATATGTTACATTCTCATCTAGATAAAGTTGAAGATGATATGGTGGCTTATTCGGAAAAACAAGGGGAACGCTTTCATCAAGACATAGTGGAATTTGAGAGACGTTACCAAGACCAGTATACTAAAAGCATGATGGGAGGCTATATTTGGGGGTTAATCAGAGAAACTTCTACCGAACATGACAGAAAAAGTGGAAAAAATCATTTTAAATTACTTAACTCCAGTTTAAAACTTTTGAATTTTATATATTTCAATAAATCATCTCTTTGTGGGCTTTTTATGTGCTTTCATTGATTTTATACTCATAAAAACACATTCAGAAGAATTTTTTGTTCTAATTCTTATTTCTAGGTATAAAAGCAATAAAAATAAATATACACGTATACGCCCATACGTAAAAATGTAGACCAGTGTTATGACTCTTATGAAAAATTGTCTGACATAAAATTTTTTGTATACTATGTTATGGATTTTGTAGATTTTTTGTCTATGTCAAATATTTTGAGATATGACGTCTTCGGTTGATATCTTCAGTTCTAAACCCTGAATTTATAATTAGATAGGTTTTTCTCAATTCACGAATACAAGGTATAGTGGGTCTATGACTTATGGATTACGGTTTAAAAACATTAAATTCAATTGTAAGTATTAATAATAAGAACTTAAGTAATTATCGCCGTAAATATATGATTACAGCAAACGTAGCAAATTATCAATTCGTTCGTTACTGATAGAAACCTCTGGTTTTCATCAACCACATTGAAAATTTAAATTAAAAGGGTTAGTATGTGTATTTTCAATTCTCTGTTCAACAGTAGATTTTGTGACGTTAATAAGAATTATTTGAGGTTTCGATGTGTGATTTCAAATAGCAGCAATCTTTGTTAACGTAAGAATGAAATGGACAAAATCATATTAAAAACCAACAACTAGAGATATTTGTTAAGTATCTATGTTGGCGAAGGAATTAAATTGTTGTTATAAAAAAATATTAAACAGCAGACATACGCTTTTACGAGTAGTGTAATTTTTTTCAGTTTTGAAAACAGGAAACAGTACCTGCGTGAAATTAGGAACAAAAGGAATGGTAACCAGAGGATTTATTATTTAGATGAGACTTAACGCAGACCATACTGTAAATAAACTAACCCACTGGTCTAAAATATCCTTCCGATAAAGGTGAACGTTTTATTATCCTATACATAGGATGATCGAAAGACGATTTTGTCGCTGATGGTTTCTTGCTCGTTGAAACAAAATAGGTTGGCGATTGAGTTGGAATTTCTAGAAATGTTTGTGATATTCATAATATTTACACTATCAATTCACCAACACTCACAACTATAAAACGCGCGTCAGATAGTGTTATTGTGAGTGTTGGGGTCGTGGTAGTATAAATAGTGTGTTCAGTAGTTTCACGATTATCATCACGACATAATTTTTGCAGATTGGTTACCCTAGTAGTTGATTGAATAAATGTCCAACATCCGCGGATGAAAAAATTTATTTTTATTCATGAATAGCTTACTTTGAATAATATAGAACTTTATTTGGAATTATCGAAAGCAGAACTATTAATTTGAATTAAATTCAGTAGAGAAACACGTTGTAGATGATACAGCGTCACTTACAAAATGAACAGTATTACTTTTGCGAACTTACCAATGTAAATTAAACCCAAGAGAATTAATTTGCGAAGAAAAATTGGATACAAGCAATAGAGCATGTAAAAAGGGAAAAAATTTAGGCATTAGTTGGGATTATGGACGATGTAGAATCCCCGATAATTAATTATGTAGATTGTGAGTTATACGCTTCAATCAACCGCGATTGTCAATTTATAAAAATATGTTCCTAAAAATAAATCTTAATCTATTTTGATTCGCTTGAATACCTAAATAAGATTCTGACTTCCACAATAAATTGTTGATTTTTTTATGAAATCATCGATGGGAATTTCAAACTGTGAATTATCTACATTATATTTTTTAACTGCTGAACCAAAATGGTGCCGTAATATTCTATTAACTGGGTAAATAATATAAAATCATGATAATTACTTGAATTTCTCATTAAGCTTTGTCGAAATGAAATGATATAAAGTGTAAAGGGAAAAAACCGGACATGTCACTTTTTATTCAAAATTTAGGTATAGACGCCATTAAATTCCCCGAATAAACATGCATAGTTTAGAATACTCAAATAGTGAATAAATCAGCCTAGTTCTGAGGTAATTAATATTCAATCTATAGCATACAGGGAAAGAAACAGCTTTGTCCAAGTGTTCAAGTAAAAAACCAGCGATGTCAAATAAAATGATTATTTTGAACGTGTTTCAACAATTCATTCGGTATTCTGATGGTCGGTAAACGTTTGGATTGTTGTTTTTGTACGTGGGTGCGATAATATTCAGCTAACGGTTATTGCTAGCAGTGAGCCAGATGAGTCCATCAAACACAAAATTATAGACACAAAAAAAGAAAGAATATTGAGCCCTCAACTAATTCTGAACGTGGACTAGGTAGATAAAGGTCGTGGTCCGCGTTCCTAAGTGGGTAGCCGTGCATCGACCTTTCTGAAATTGGAGAAGTGTGCTTACGAATTAGGCAAACGGATTCAAAGATGAATAAAGAAGGAAGATTCAGAATTTTTAATCTTTTAAAGAAGTCCCTATAGGAGCCCTGCTGTTTAGTCCGAGTAAATTTCTAACAGCTTTTGTAGTTTGAAGATTCTTTCAAATTGAACCACACGTACCCCAGAAGGGAAGAGATTCGACTAAATAAGGGCATAACAGACTGTTAAGGAGGTGGATAAGTTCACTTCTTTGGAAACTGATTTTAATGCAAAGCAGCTGGAGCTTATTTTTTAGATAAGGCAGTAATATGGAATTCCCATTTCAAGGAATTATCCACAACAAGCTTAAGAATTTTACACATTTAACGACGTCAATGGTAGTGATATTTAATAAAAAAAGGCTGGAATGTATATTTATATGATAAAACTTTGATTTTAGAATCGTTGAGACAGAGAAGATTAGAATCGCACCATGATTTAATGGTGATTAGGTCACTAGATATGGTCCTATGAAGTGCCGTGAGATCAGATTGGCTCCAAGAGGAACTAATGTCTGCAAATAGACATATTTTACCACTGATGTCTAGATAGGCAATGTCGTTTATAAACAGAAGAAACAAAATAAGGCCTAATACTGAGCCATGGGGCACTCCAAATTCTATTGGCTTGAAAGAAGACATCGTTGTATCAACCCTTACAAGCTGACTTCTGTTTGTGTAAGGTATGACTTGAACCATACGAGAGGTGTTCCCGTAAAACCGTATCAACCAATTTGTTGATTAAAATATTATGATTAACACAATCGAAAGCCTTAGAAAAATCATAAAAAGTTGTTGCAGTGGAGTGATAGTTATTTAGGCTAGAGTAGACATTATTTAGGAGGGAGACTATAGCATCATTTGTGCATGTGTTATTTAAAAAACCATCAAATTGATGGGTAGTAAGTATTTTATATTTAAACAGTTATGATAAAAGCCTCTTTTTGACCCATCTTTCCATGATCTTAGATAACGTAGGAAGGAGTGCAATTGGGAAAAGTACCATTTTGAAATGAAACATTAATTAAAGTGGTAAGGTGATTTAATTTGCAATCAGGCAGACTCGAAAACATTTTTAATGTAAGTTTCTGATGAGTATTATATTTAATTACGATGTCATTAATTGTACTGCGAAGCTCTGCTAAAACTACGGGAATAAAGAAGAAACTGTGTAAATTAGCATTAGCATCAGGTAGATATGAAAGCGGATCATGAGAAGAGAAGAATTTGATAAATTTTTGGCTACATTCACAAAGTAATTATTGTGGATATCAGTGCTAGTTATGCTACATTCCTACATGCGTCAAAGTATTTTGTTCGATTCATAGAATAACAAAAAATAAGATGATTTACATAAAAGAAAGTCTAAAACGCACTGGTGCAGCTCCTTAGGATAAATGGGGAAAGCATAATGAAATCCATAGAAAAATGGACGTTTGGTAAGTGAAAAGTTCTAAGGGTTTTAAGGGTTGTCGGAGCCATAGTTTAAAGGATACAAAAAAGACCTATTTACCCGAAGAATTTATAATGAAAAAAATGTTTAACCTCTTTGAGCAAAAGCATCTAAATAATGATAAAGTCTCAAATAAAACATACAGAACCATATTTAACAACTAGTTTGATATAGTATTTGGATAACCCCGAACATGTGACGAATTTCAGATTAAAATTAAAAGCATGTTTGCTGAAAAGAATACGGATGAGATTAGAAAATTAACTATAATGAATGATCTACATAAAAGAAAGGCTGGGGCGTTCTATTGTCGAAAGAGGGGAGCAAAAGATCTACAAAAAAAAACTAATAAAAAGAAGCCATCTGCATTGATTTTGCATAAAATATACCAGTCTACGAAGGTAAGTAGCTAGAGCAACAAGATTGTGGTGATAAGTAACAAGAAAGTTTAGTAGTGTTCAAATATTGAAGAGACTAAATGGAAGAATAGTAAAAAAACAGTAATAACAAAAAGAGCATAGATGTTAACGAGAAGCTGTTTTTTTTAAATCAAAGCTACAACTCTAAAGTTATCGATATAATAATATTCCAAATGTTGATATATTTATAGCAAAATTCCACAAATCGAATACAAAGTTGTTACTAAAGAAAATAAAGGGTTTACGGGAAGTAAATGAATATTATCTAGAGAATTTTCGAGCTCGGGCAATCCGAACCCAGCGTAATGTAGAAACGCCATAACTAAAACGGAGAACGTCAAAAGATAAAAATGACTGGATCTCTAGATCTATAACACCGTGGTACAATGCCCATATGACGCATCCATTCGTTGTGATATCATGAAAAGTTATCAAACCATCCTCTCAGACAACGGTGCTCTGTAGGTACGATACATTCATGGAATTATGATCGATCATAATATTCTGCCGAAATTTTGTTCTCCACTGAAGGATGTCACAAGAGTAGTATTACGCCTGTCACAAAACTAGGTCTTAACAAAAAAAAATTCACGGTGAACATTTTTTTAACAGGAAAGCGAAAAACTCCAAAAATTCCGTCATGGGAATGAGTGCGAGCATTGAGCGAATGTGAGTCGAGTACACGGTGGTTCTAACGCACAGATTATATAAAAGGGTGCATCGAACGCACATTTACAGGTATAAAGACGGTATCTTCAATCCCTGAATTTAGCTGGAAATGTTTATTACCGTAAATAAATGAAGAAACATTATAAAAGAGTTTACAACAGAGTAATAAAAAGTTAATACTTTCTCATCAATGCAATTATAGTCATAGTCTCTTAACCTAACCTAACTTAAACTAACCTAACCTAACCTAACCATTCTTAAATTAAAAGGCTATTTTAGAGAAAAATTCTAAATACGCAATTTTTAATTATTTTGAACCTTATAACAAAAATGCTTTCATTCTCGAAAAAAAAAAAAAAATGATTTTTTCTATCAATTTTTGTTCAATATTTTATATATTGAACATTTGCCCATTTTGGAAAATCTCAGATGTTGCTGATAGTTTTTCGTTTTGTCTTAATGATAATAATTATTCAAAAGTTCGTATATTTGCCATCTCTAGGATTCTTCTTCGGCAAATCAAATTTTCTTGTGCGCTCGTCGGATTTGACACAGGTAGTGTGCGCTAGATGCACGAAATATTTTCTAAATGTGCCTGTGCGCTTGATTCACGTACGCTCCTCGCACTATGGAAATTCTATTGCTAGATATGGTTGAGATAGAAACACGGTAAAGGAAAAAAATTATAAAATTTCTTACGTGACTTAGAGAAATAAATGTGTGCTTACATATTATAATACATAAAGAAATATAAAAAAAACAATAGAAATATAAAAAGGCCGAGTCGCATAAGATTTCCAATTCTTCTATGTCGTCTTCTCAGTAAGTATTGTGTAATATGCCATTCGGCGTGTTATGTTTTTCTTAAACATTTCGAATATTCTTTTGTTCACGTATTGTGGCTTGTGGCACAGTAGTCACTTCGAATTTATTTATTCTAACATTCAAGTTTTTGAAAAAATCAATTTGTTATCGATATCCCACTCCATTAGATAAATTCAATAAATCCTCGAAATTTACACAAATTTTATCATTTTTCGATTCATCCATTTTGTTATTAACAACAAAATTCTTGGCTCAAGAGAAATTAAAATTACTCTTCCTGTAGGAGGACATTTCTTTTGGAATGTGACGAAAATGTAGGACTTTGGAATTTGAGAAGTTCCTTTGAGATCCCAGAAAAATTTGAAGAATTTATTAGAAATTATAGTGTGTCACAAAATATTATTTTGAATTGGAAGTCTTTTTTCAACTCAATATACATACCAAAATATCCATTTAAAATCCAAGACTTAAAGGAAATAATGGTAAAATCTGGACATGACCGTTTTGACACAAACACGGGTTTGAAAAATGGGGAGTTTATACTGCCTCCTCCCGTATACAATGGTAATCGGTCAGATTTACAAAGACGAAATTCAAAAATTTTCAAATCTTTTGTTACTTTACAGTTCCTTTACCACTTGCAAATCCTAAGTTTGCAGACCTGATGAGCGTCATGCGGTTTTGTAATTCGAAAGCGGTGATATATTTCTAAAACCTGGCACATAACTAACAAATTTGAAGCATTTACATGTATAAATTTTAAACATAAACAAATAATTGTTAAAAAACTAATTGCTCCTATATTTTCTGTTATAAATATCATTGTAACATGGATGGTTCTTGTTTGTTTTAGATGAGGTAGCTACTTTATTCCGTGGAAAACATGAACTTCGTTTGTTTTTTGGCAACAAATTCGTTAAAAGATCTTTTTAAAGCTTTAGTACTGTAATTATAAGATTTTGCTAAAATGTAACTTTAGTTTTCTGGAAAAATTTGAATTATTTCTAATTTTAGAATAGAAATATTTCCTTTTCAACATTAAATTGGTATTTACTTAGTTTGAGAATAAAGTGACATGTCTGCTTTTTTCCCTGTACCCTTCATATAAATTCTCTATGAAACATTATCTTTATACCTAAACTTAATTACAATTATGGTTGTCGAATGATTTTGGTATTTCGAAACTGGTTAAAACAGGATATCGATTATGATTTATTACTCCACGTACTTCTTGAAAGAAATTTAGTTTATTAGCAAACTTGGCTCATAGGATAAAAATAGATATAAGGAATAGCTTTCTTTGTTTTGGATGAATCAATGGAAATATAGTAATACTGCGCAGATATAAACTTTATTTGAAGAGGAACATTTAATAATTGTATTTGATTGAGTTAATAAAATCGATATTTGATTAAAAATAAAGAATGAAAGAATTGTATATTTTTTAAATTCTTAAACGTTACGTCAGCTTCTTCTTCTTCTTCTTTTAATGCTTATCCATTAATGGATGTTCGCGACCACATTTTTCATGGCTTTTCTATCTCTAGCGGTATGGATCAATGCCTGAATATTTTGTATACCCGTCCAATGCCTCACGTTCCGCAACCATGACATCCTCTTCCGTCCCAATCCTCTCTTACCTTCAATCTTACCCTCGACTATCAGCTGAAGGAATTGATATTTATGGCCAAAATATGCAATCTTTCGTTTCTTCACGATGTTAAAGAGTTCACGGTCTTTATTGATACGCCCTGAGAATATCCTCATTCCTCACTTTGGCAGTCCATGGTATCTTCAGGATTCTACGATATACCCACATTTCGAATGCCTCTAATTTGTTGATGTTTTCCACCTTAAGGGTCCAACCCTCCAACCCGTAAAGAAGCACTGACCAAACGTAGCACCGCACAAGTCTCAGTCTAAGATCAAGATCAAAGTCGGTACATGTAAATACATTTTTAAATTTTATGAATGTACTTTGAGCTTGTTCAATTCGGCATTTTATTTCACCGTCCGACGACCATTCCCCCATAGAGCCATGTTCCTAGATATTTAAATTTTTCTACCCGTTCTATAGGTTTTCCATTATATGTTACTCTAGATTTTCTAAACGTATTCGCTTCCCTAGTGATAATCATGAATTTAGTTTTTTTGATGTTGATGTTTAATCCCATGTTTTGGCTATGTCAGCATTGGTATAATAAGTTGTGTGGCATTAAATCCGCAACCATTAATAATATATGCGGCTACTTCATGTTGCTAAATGAAATAAACATTTTACCTCCTTCTTCTACCCTGAGAAAGTGGGTTAAATTTTAATAAGTAAATTGCTCTATCCAAAGTTACAAAATTACGTATTTGTGTAGCACTGGAAGCTGCCTCTGTCTAATAGGACAGTGTGAAATGTTCACATTTTGGCGAATGTGCTGTTAATTATGGGAAATGAAGTGGTTTTAACTGCTGTAACAAACGAAAAATCGAATCTGAGCCGTGAATATAAATCAGTGGTTAGTATATTTGAAATATGAATTATTGTAGACCATGTCATTAATCTTTGCGTAGCAATTAAAAACAAATTATAATTTTCTACGTTTTAAGGAGGCCCTACACTATCAAACGGCTTGATCAATTGCTTGAGGCTCCGATTGATGGGCGCTTCAAGTATACTTCAATCAACACTTCAATCTTTTGATCAAAACACTCAGTCGAAGCTGAGAAGTGAAGGAGTGTGAATGGTGTAAAACGTAGATTTGGGCTTCTTGGCCTTAACGTTGGTTGGTGTGAAGGGGAGAAACCACAAAAAGAAAAAAAGACGGTTGTTTTTATCAATCAACGTTAATGCTTGTTTCAAGCTTCAAACGGGTTTCTAAACTATCAATCACGCTTGATACAATCAATTTGCTCTAGCATTTGATCAAGACGCTTGATAGTCTAGAGCCTACTTTATATCCTTAATACTTGAGTGAATCAGCTTTGCTCGGCATTTTGTGTTTTTTGAAAATTATATTTAAATACGAATTCCATACTGATGAAATATGAACAATATTTTTCGATTTTGCCAACATAATTATAAAAAATATGAAATAGTTATTTAAATAAAAAATCACGAGTGCAATTAGTTTAATATTGTTGTCACTACAGTTTTAATTTTGAAATCGGGTCTTAATATACTACTTCCTTCCACACTATATTGCGGGCATGTCGAGGATTTTCATTTAGAAGATAACCTTTCAACGTTATTTGCATTACTCTTGAAAATGTTGACTCCAAGTTAGCCCCAATAGATTGAAAAGTGTAAATGCGGATCTAACGGGAAATTGGTGACGCTACATGGTGCATCCCAGTTGTCCTTTTGATGAGTCCAAGGTTATTGTTGGTATATATTCTTCTTTGCCAAATTTTCTCATTTCTTATGTGAATACACATACTTGTTACACCATTGCATAGACTTTTGAAAAGTCTAAATTACGCAAAAGCATTATTAACGCATTTTTTTTCAATTTTAGTTATGTGTGGTAAGTCTGAAATGTTGACACTATTGGGATATTCTGCTCCTTCAAGTTTTTCTTTCATTGAATAATAGCTATGGGTAGTTTAGCAAATATACCATCATAAATTTTTTCAACAACTTTGTTAAATGGTGCGAATATTGCTTTGCCTTACACCCCGCCCTAATTTTCATTGGCTAATCAGTTACCAAATACTTTATCAATATTATTGTTGCTTTAAATTATATTCTGTGGCAATTCAAGTTCTTCTGTGGTATTTAGGATCACTTCGCCGTTGCCTAATTTTAGTGAATAAACAGCAAAGTGTACTTCCTGTATATGCGTATTTTCTTCTAGTTTAAAAGTCTTGAAAATGGACCATGAGGAACATCGTTTAATAAAAAAATAACTTCGTACGTGGCTGCATAGGCAGAAAATGATGATTGGGACTACTCAAACGCCATTCTTTTCTTGTTATTCTACTTCCAATACTGTTATTTTTATTCCAAAAAGTTTATGTTTAAGTTGATTATCAAAAACCCGAATAAAACCACATTTTCTAATTTTCTAAAAATGAATCCTAACTGGATCAATTCATCACCTCCGAAGCCATTTGTATACTAAATTTTATTTCGCGAGTTGAACCGCGTTGTAGTTTCGAAAACTTTTGACGTTTGGGCTTCCACTTTGAAGCCATTATCAAGTGTAGGGATAGAGTGGTTATTCGTTCATTGTTAAGAAGTGATCCGATTCCGTGGACTCAATCTGCCTACTCCTTAGAATTTCACCGAGGAAATGAAAAGCTCACACAGAATAATTCAAAATTATTAAAATAGAAATAAAAAATGATATGCTCAATATCGAGAACACCGTTGAGACTAACACAATCACTGCTGGTCTTGAGCTAACTGTCATTTCCTCGGTGAAATTCCAAGGAGTAGGCAGATTGAGGTCTTGGAATCAACAAAAAAATGGGTGGTTCGTTGCGTTAAGTACGTATGCAGATTGAGACCACGGAATTGGATCACTTCTTATCAATGAACGAGTATTCGCGTTTTATTATTGGGAACGTGAGAATGAAACACTAAAGTAGACTATATTCGTAAGGACCTAGCCTATTAAAACTTAATGTCATCCATTAATTAACCAATCAATATTGAACATCATTCACTAGAACTTATCTTTATCTAACCTATAAAAATTCAACGTCATTCATAATCTAACCAATTAAAAATTCCTATAGTAACAAGAATCAAAATTTCGATCACACGTCATTTTGAATATTGAATCCCACGAATTCAAGTTTTTATAAGAATCAATACAACTTAAAGCCCCGCAAATCTTAATTAATCATTGTAAGTAAATGTTATTATTGTTATACATTTATACATATTTCTTATATTATACTAAACCATAATTTCAGACGATGAATACATAAGTATTCAGAAGCTTGGAAAATACATTAAAGTTAGTCTACTTTGGTGTTTCATTGCCACGTTCCCAATAAGAAAACGCTTATTTATAAATATATACAAGAAAATTGCTCATTTAAAGATGTAAGATTACAGGAACAGTATCAAAACTAAGACCCAATACACACACATGGAGCAACTGTAAAGAAACTTACCTCAAATGTGTCGGAAGTCACCAACTGTTTGGTGATATGTGTCTGTGACATTATCTATTCTACATCCCCTTTCCGAGAAAAATAATTTACTTCAGCATCGAATCAAACAATCCAGTCCAAACTTATTTTGTAATTGTACAAACTATCCTATTCGTCCATCTTTGGAATATTGCTCGCACATTTGGAACTCTGCCTCCAAGCATACCCTGAAGATACTCGACTCAATTCAACTAAGCGATTCAGAGTTGACTATAAACTTGGACAGTTTAGAGCATATAAGGAAGTTCGCCGACCTCACTCTGTTTTACCGATACTACAACGGGAAATGCTCTTCCGAGCTGTCAAACATAGTTCCACCTAGAATAGTTTTTGCAAGACATACTCGACAGGCAGATGTGGCTCATCAACACCAAGTTTGCCTGTAGACGCCCCGAACTTTGGAGAAATGCAAGTCTTTGGAATCAGCTACCAAGACACGTCTTTTCCGAATACTACATCCTTCAGAAGTTCAAGATCAATATCTACAGGCATCTTCACACGGCGGCACCAATCAATTTACTCGAGTGTAAACGGGTTTACCCTCTTGAGCTTGCTTCTTACATGAATAAAGAACAAATATAGTTCCAGAAACAAAATAAATAAATAAAATGAAGACAGTAATTTTACTGGAACAAATTAATAACCTAAGTCACAAACTCGTATTGTCGTGATCAGATTGAAAACAAAATAATCTTCGTCCATTGAAACCTTTGAAAGGTGGGTGATTCAAGTCACCAGCGAATCAAAATATCGAGTTTTTAAAACCGGTTGTCAACACTTTGCCGACTGGTTGGCGACCAGTTACTCCGTCTGCTCAAATTCGATTACAAAGGTTGTTATGCATTGCAAACTGGTTAATGAATTGGGTCATAAATTAGTTTCTTTTGAGTTGATCTGTGTGTATTCGGCCTAAGTCATTATTTGTCGCGGGTAGTAGGTTGGAACTAGCTCTACAAGAACTAATTTTTGGTTTCAAACCATTTTGTAAAAGTCGTGCGGACTAGTTTAATGGTGCGCTAGTTTGAACGATGAATGATGTTTAACAGATATTAAAATGAATGAAATACGCGTCGCAGTTTTGTGAAAAGATTATTCTAATTATAATGTTTTTAGAGAAAAGGATATTGAAAACATTTTTTAACAATATCCCAGACGGATTTAATACCTAATTATAAATCTGCGACATGCCCTAGGATGAAATATCAAAAAAACTTAGCTTTGAAGAAAAATTTACCTCAAAAGTAAGCTGTAGAAGCGAATAGGATCAAAAGACCATATTAGAAATTAACAGAAATGCCAAATGGTATGGCTCCAAAACAGCAGATCAAACTGGAATAGGAGTGTACGGGCCCAGAGCTAAACATTATCTTAACAAAATCTTGGGCACTACAGCAAGTACTTTGTAAGCAGAAATATATGCTATTTAAAAAATTTTCCAGTCCAACTTATAAATGAATCATCACAAACCGACTATTATTATCTTATTTGATAGCCAAACAACCATTAGAGCTCTTAGTTTCAATATTAAGGGAATCGACAGCAAGAAAATAGAGACAATACTAGAAAATAAGGTAGATAAGGCAAAGATATTTCTGGGAAACTATAAACAGAATAGATCTGTTGAACATACCAATCTAGGTAAGAACAATTATTGCCGCGTCTCTGGACACCTGAAGATGTTAAATTCAATAGAGAGTGTATATTATGTTACGTAGAGGAAGAAAACTCTATCTAAGACCACGGAATTTCATCTGGGAAGAAATGAAATGGAAGACGAAGGTCTTAAGTAGCTAAAATTTTGCCACATCCTGGAAGGACTGGGATCAATAAATCAGCTGTGAAAACTGTATCATATCCATAAATAGGGACAAAGTAGCATCTTTGGGTCGCAATGTACATGATTCTCTAATCACAACATATATACCTAGTTGATAAGAAAATAAGAGGAATGGAAGAGGGTCTCTGGCTAGATATAGATCAATATCTTATGTATGTTGTGTATCGTTTCCATGATATTTTCACATTTATTTTGGAAAGCTTATTTCAAACTTTGCATCTACTTTCACTTATTGTTTTTTTTATTTGTTTTAATGTTCATTTCGAGCAAGCACAATGAATAATAATAAAAAAAATTTTTTTAATAATTTTTACTTTCCATCAAGTCGTCGCAACAACTTTCTTTAATTAAAAGGGGGGTTCCAATAAACAAATCAGTTTTTCGTAATATGAGCAGTAGTAATGATTGATTTAAATTATGTAAAAACATCACAAAACTTTGAATTTGTTAATTAATTGTATGGTATTTTGGAATGATGGAGAAAATTAAACGTTGTATTTACAATGAGGAATTTCCATGACTTTGAAATAATAGAAAATCATTTTTAAAATGAAATGAATACCTGCTATTATTCCGATGAAAGTAAAATAAAAATGTGTGCTACTGATTTTACCAAAAATATTTTATTTTTTTTTTCACTTTACCAAGAAAAATGTCCTCATCTTCGTGAACAGCCTGCGCAGTAATTGCAGCCATTCCACGAACTAAAGTTAACAGTGAACAGTAAGGACTAGGATTTGCCGAGAGAAAAACGCTATTCAAATGCAAACCTATGGGAGCTCTGTGGAACTCTCCACACAACATCCCAATGAGAAGAATTCGTCCCTACCTGAAACAAAAAAAAAATATCAATAATTAAATGAGAAAATGTTCGTCTTTTTACAATATCAATGGTAAAATCATCGCAAAGGCGATTTCAATTAATAACTATTAGATAATAGGTATGTTTACCACGATTAAAGGTCTCAGGGTGCTAGATATGGGCTTTAGGGTGGTCCAGGATATCACCGCCCAATCTTTGAACGTTGCTATGGTGTGATGGGCCTTGATTGGCCGACCATTCATCTTCTTTGGTAGTAGACCAAACCATTTGTTGATCAACAAATCACAGTAACTCTCACTATCTAGGGTGCAATCTGATTTTTATGGTGTTGTAGCTAGACGACAAGTATCGCGATCGTGATTCAAACCTGCACACGTAACCGCAGACGCACCAACTCAACGCATGCGGCCACCTTGTAGAATTAGATGTGTAATTTATTTTTGACTTACTGTAGTAGAATATGTTGCTGTTTTTGGTTGTTATTGGTACATAATTATAGATACAACAATATCACATATGTATAAAGAAATAATAAACATATCTAATAGCCAATGTCATACTGAGCTATGAAAACGTTACACAAAAGGAACAAGAAATAATTGGAGAGTACATCCTACTAGTAGGCATGTTGGTGAATAAAATTTTCGGATTTGACAAAACTCTACAAGTGATAGGAAAGCATTGTTTCAATTGAGCGCTAGCAATCCAGAGTGATGTTTACACTTAATTATGTGTATAGTAATCTGGACTTTTGTGTTCACAAATTCAAGACTTGGAAAGCAATATGTTGACGGAAGTCTCTGGAAAATTTGGGCTTGGATGAGTATCAATGGGCCTGGCCTTTGTTGGAGAATTGGTGCAAGATTCAACCCTGAAGTTTACCTAAATATTCTAGACAATATTATGTTGCTATCAAACTAATGATGGAAACGATTTTATTCACCAACATGATAGTTGTCCTGTCAACTCGCCAGCATAATTCAACCATGGTTTCGACAAAACAATATTGAGACTTTACCGTGGCGGGCAAATAGTCCTGATATAAATCCCATTGAAAATTTATCGGGTGGTTGGTAAAAAAATTTAAAAAAGGAATTTTCATCCCAGAAATCAAGAGCTATCGGAATTTAATTTAATTGATTAGAAAAATTTATCAGACCGTCGAATTGGGCTAAAACGGATAACACGTCAATTTGGACATGAGAAAAATTGCTGCAAAATGGATTCACAAATGTTTGAATATTGACCAAAAGCGTGCAAATGTAGAAGCACTTCTTAAACCGAATTGTTACTATGGATGAGACTTGGGTACATTTCTACGATCCAGAAACAAAGCAACAATCGATGTCGAGTCGGAATGGCGACACTCTGGTTCTCCAACACCTAAGAAGTTTCGTGTCAAAAAATCTGCTGGAAAAGTTCTTGATCATGATTGATTTTTTGTTTTGGATAAGGGTAGAACATTACTGACCACTCTACGGGAAATAATTGAAGAGAAAAGACGCGGAGAGCTATCCAAAGGTGTTTTGTTTTTGCAGGACAACGCCCCTGCACACAAATCTGATGTTGCCCTGCAAAAAATTCGTGATTTATGGTTTGAATTACTAGAACACCTCCCTTATTCACCAGATTTGGCTTCGTCCGACTATCATCTCTCGCCCACTGAAAAAAAGTTGAAAAGGTCGTAAATTTTCTTCCAACGAGGAGGTAATAAAAGTTGTGAAGGTCTGATTTGCCAAGCAAGGAGAAGAATATGTTGAGTAATAAAATATTTTGACATTTAAAATTTTGATGGTTCTATAGAAGGCTAAGAATTTTTCAATATATTCCTTACCAACAAGATGCATCGTGTAATTCCCGTTCTTATGTAAAATTGTCGAGGGGGTGCTTATCATTCAGAGGGAGTGCTGGAGAGAGATAATATTTTCAAAATGTAAATTGTCAACTTAAGAAGACAAATCGACCTGTTTAAGTTTTTTTTCATATAATACATAATAACGCTAGAATTGAATTTATTCCATACATGTGAACCTCATTGTATATTTGAAATAATAAAGTAAGTGATGTTTGAATTTGTCAAAGTTACTTCAATATTTGAACACCCTATAATGAAATAATGGAACAATAAATATAACGATTTATTATGAAAAATATCCTAAATCACTGTAGTAAACTTCACTTGTCTGAATTCACCTTCACTTGTCGGGATTAAACTCTTTCTGCTTTCCGCAAAGAATGGAATATGTCAAGAACGGTAAAACCTATGGAGGTTCATAATTTTTTTTTCAAAATTGACTTGATTCTATATAGAATGAGATCAAACATGGGACATTACATTTAAAAACCAATAAATTATATACATTTAAACAAAATTTCAATTGATAGAGACCAAAAATCAAGATAATTTATCAACAAAACCATATAAAAAAGATCTAAGAAGTAATAAACTAAAAAAAATTATTTCATTTATTTAACTACTTTCGGGTCGTCGTGTATGGCTGGAAATACTATTAGGTGGTAGCCGTAATTGAGAGAGAGTAAATGAGAGAAAAAAATTGAAAAATGTTATCTATATAATGGCATCAAAATAATAATAATCTAACCATTCTAAATAACACTGTCAAATATAACTAGTACGCAATGTATAAATTACCTTTTAAAATTCTCATCGGGACTGATAATATACGCAATAACTTCGCGAAAAATATACCCGTTTCCGAAAAGTCGTTACTCCAATTCGAAATAACAATGAAACTACAACGAATCGTCTAATTTTCTCGCTAACAAAAAATCGTTGGCAATCCCCAGAACCGCTATTAACAATATTACTTGCGTCTTTCGGCGACGGAAAACTGTCTGGAGCGTCTCTACCGATTTCCAAGAGATGGTTGCTGTTATTTGGCGGTTAGTATTTTCACGCCGGTACCAATGTATCTGGTATATAGGGCAGTTATTGGCTGACAGAGTGCAAGCGCGTATTGAATACGGATTATAAGCAAAAAAAGGAATTCTCTATGTATCAGCGTCGGAGTGGCGTCACAATTACTATTTTACGAGGCGTTAAAATCGAACAGACTGATTTTTTAAAGTAGTTTTATTCCAGTATACCTTATGTCATCGCCTTCAAATTTATTGCAAACGATTCATTCACTAATTTAAGCGATGCTGGAACTTATATAGTCTTCAGTTGGTCTGTTACAATCGTTGGAATGTTTCTAATATCCCAAAATTAGTTTACAATTTAGGGAAGAGGAGGACTAAGGTGAGTAGGGCAGTTGAGGTGCTACAACAATGTTTTTATTGGTTAAAAACTTTGTCTTGAAATTGTGCTGATCAGTGATAGATTTAGGAGCAGGCTGTAGCCTAGGGAGACAGATTTAGAGAGTCGGCAAATTTTGTTTAAGGAGAAGACAAGTTTTGATGAGATTTTATCACCGTTGTTGATTCTCAGGAATCACTCCGTGAGTTTTCCATAAATGTACAAGAAGTATTTTGAAGAAATAAACGTATAGAGAGAAAATACTAGAGAAATGGAAAATAGACAACCAAAAAAAGAAAGAAGATTTGATTAAATACTTGATGAAGATATTGGAATGGCTGCGTTTACTTCAGACTTAACACGTTTTTCGTTTCATAAATATTCGTCAAAAGGCCTATAATGATTTCAGCGAGAAATTTCTTACAAAATTTGGTGGCTTTTCACTATCGGTTCTAACGAAAAAGCTAGTTTCCTGGAAAAAATGTACCCTAATGATTTAGAAATAGATATATCGGAAATGCGTATACTTTCAAAGCTACCTTTCACTTGAAAAAATTTTGATACATCAAGCCTATCTTTGTTTCTGCACGAACAGCATTTAGAATACATTTAACCAAACTTTGAGATAGCACACGTATTGATCTATTTACAACAGCGACAACTTGTTCAGGTGAGAGAGGTTTACTTACCTTATAAAAAATGTAATTTAAATAATTGTGAACTAAGATATAGAATTTCAGAAGTCAGTAGAGGCGGCTAAAAATGAATAGGCAACAGGCAGCCTCGAAGTTAACTCTTCCTCGATCATACTAATCATCAACCGATGATCTTAACGGAAAACTTTTAGGATTCTATCGACGTTTTGATCTTTTAGTTTAAGGTCTTTCGCTGAACATTTCATCGTCCATTGAGTTTCGTACTTCTAATAATGCTTTAAATCACCCCAACATCTGGTCACTTTACAACACTCTCTCCTTAGACCCGATGAAATTTCTATTAAGGCGTGCTCAAGTTTGAAGAAAATTGAGCACGCCGTTGCCGAACTAGTTTTCATAATGCCCTTAAAAATCACTGAAATGAGTACGCACAACCTACTGACTCGATCAAATTCAAACGTCTGTTGAATGTCCTCGTGTTGATCCTATAACTGGCGGTTTCTTATTGGAAACGTGGACTAACTTTAATATATTTCCGAAGCTTTCGAATACTTATATATTCATCGTCTGAGAAATAATTAATTAAGATTTTTGGTGGGTTTGAATTGTATTAATTATTCTAAAAATTTTAAATTTATATGTTTCAAAATTCAATATTCAAATTGATGTTGATAGAAATATTAATTAATTAACGGTATGATAAAGTGGAAAAACATCAATCAAGTGATTGGTATTAATACATTTGTCTGTTGCAAATTGCGTGTCATTTTAAATTGGACTATCCAGCGAAATATACGAAACGTTATGAGGGATGACGGTTACCATTATGGCGAAAAGTGGTATGACAATCTAGGATCAAATCTAGGATGGGAATCGGTAAAGGTAGCGACTGGTTACTGTTGAAGTATTAACAAAAAGAAAAATATTTTGCAAATAATTGGAAGTGCCATTAGATAAAATGCAGAGTAGTAATTTTATGTAACGTTAGTCCTATTAGATTAATAATCGAGTTCACATTTCTAATAAATTTGACTTATTTTAGATTGCTACGGGAACTTTGAAATACGCCTATTTTTGAAAACCAAATTCACACACGTTACAGAGTATTTTGAATGAAAAAAGGCTGCAAGCAATAAATTATATGAAGAAAAAAACTATGAATAAAATCTATCATATCAGATTAACTGCCGACGAATGTTCGCAGCATCTAAAAACTGCGACAACCAACGATATCATGGATATAATCAAACAAGATAGAATGACTATGGGCATATCAAAAGACCTCATTTGCCATATACTGACTGCAGGATTATGCATCCGTAAGCTATCCGCGCGTTGGGTGTCGTGTTCGCTCACTTTGGACTAAAAGCATTTCTTAGAACTTATTGACACAGTTTAAGCAAACTAAGTCGGACGTTTTGCATCGATTTTTAACTGTAAATGAAACCTAGATCCACCACTCCCCTCCTAAAATTAAAAAAACAATCCAAATAGGTAATTGTAAAGGGGACACCTGCTCTGAAAAAGGCAAAGTTCGGAAAAATGGCGGCCGTTTTTTTACCGTTTTTAGGATAGTCACGGGATTGTGTTCATCGACTATCTTCAGAAATGTAAAACAATAACAGGGGAGTAGTAGTCATAATTGCTTGATAAGGTAAAGGAAGAAATTACAAGAAAGTTCCCGCAATTGAAGAAAAAAGTGCTTTTCCATCACGTCAACGCACTTTTTCACGATTCGGTAATCACTATGGATAAAATTCACGAATTGCGCTTCGAACTGATTAACATCGTATACATCAGATTTGACCCCCCGTGACTTTTTCCTGTTTCCTATTATTTGGAAGGGGTAAAAAGGTTAGAACATCTTATGTAAAAAGGTTAGAACATCTTATAAACTTGAAAGCAGAATATATGTTGAAAAATAAGAATAATTATCGATTCATTTCGATTGCTAGAGTATCGTTCTTCGGATTATATAATAAATTTTCTAGACTATCAGTGTGTTCAGAAGCGTTGAATATTTAATTGCTACGCTTATTTCTAAGACGTTTTCTAACTTTGTGAGAAACTTCAAAACCATCGAGATATACAGATAGAGTAGACATGCTATAGACGCGCATGTACTTGGGAGGGTCTGGCCAATATAACAAGTAACAGGATGATTGATGTCTTTGTTTAAAGAGAACTTAATAGATGGGCACATTCAATAGCTAACATTTAATAATCTTCAAGTTACCCATGTATAGATTGAATCTATTGAGTTTTATTCATAGAAATACAAATTATGCACGCTCTTTCACCGTTGTCCGTTGAATCGTTTTAATCAGAGTCACGCATGCACAGTACGCAACGAAATAGCATCATAAATGATTCTCTTTTTATTATCAACACTATGCTTGATAATTTATTTAAAATAAGTTAATATGGGCGTCAAAAGCTGCATTTTTCGTATTCCCTTACGAGTTTCCTACTCGATAATCTTGGTAGACTACAAGAAGAGTGATTGAGGTTATGGAGAACAGCTGTCAAGTTGGGAAGTAAGTATGATAGATGACTACATCGGAAGTTGAAGGGATATGAACCGTATCGTCATTACAGAGAAAAAATGAACATAAGTTTCAAAAACAGTACAGTATATATATATATATATATATATATATATATATATATATATATATCAGAATTCTCCCTCATTAATCTACTTTCTTAACTTTGAAACTAATATCGCTTATTTCGCTAAAAAAATTGGAGAAGAAGCTAACCAAACCAAACATGTTTTACAAAAAGTGAACTTTATTTTAGAGTAAATAAATCAAAACGTTAATCACATTTGTTCACATTAAATTTAGACAAATTAATACCTTAATTTATGTACTGATTCCAATTTAAAAACTTCGATATCGATGAATAGCGAAGTAATTTTGGGGGTCATAATTGTATTAAATATTTGTGTTTCTTCCGCCCAGGCGCTTGCGTTAATACAAGCTTACAACCATTGTAGTATGAAGGGAGGGAACAAGAGCTTGAATCCTGGAGAGAAGTCTGAAGTATGGTTAACTTATGGTAAGATACAACAGAGCGTATTAGTCTTTATCAAGTGTTCGTACATATTACATCTTGTAAAAACATTTAACGTTCAATTTTCCACTTTATAATGGTTAAGTTTAAGTGCTGTTTGGTAATAGTACAATAATGAATGAAGCTTCTTTTGATGAAACATTCTATAGGTAAGTTATTAAAAAATTATTCGATTATTCGTTTAAATTAATCCCTAGGAAAGTGACTGCATAGTATGAGCCGTGTGATTTAGTATAAGTATTCTTATCATACAGGTAGGGTGTATAAGTGACATATTTTTTAATCTCAAAATTTTTTCCCAAAACCAATTGCAGCAGAGAAAAAAAATAAACACCATAATTCATAATTTTTCTAATAAACTGAGTGGAAAACAGTAAAGATGTAAAATAGATTTTTTTATATACTTATTGTTGCATCAACTTCAAAGGTTATTAGCGATATGTTCTTCACAATTTATAATACAGTTGAGTATCTTTTAGATATTTGCTAAGTTTTGTGCTATTACAAAGAAAAAGATACTGGTACGGCAACGTGAGAAGAATGGAAGAGAGTAGACTGCCACGAATCGTACTTGAAGGTAAACCAATAGGGAAAAGAGAACCCGGACGACCACCTAAGAGATTGATAAACAGCTGGCAGTCCACCTCCGAGATACTTATACAGAGGAACCTGCAAAACTAACAGATCATGAGAGCTTAAAAATGAATAAGAAGAAGACAATTATTGTTAAGTAAAGAAATTATGGTTTTTGGAAAGTTGTTAGTTAGTCTTTCATTTTTATACTTTTGACAGTTCACATATTGGTTGGTTTTCTCGGTTAAATATATATGAGTCACCTTAGTGTGCCGTAGATTTAGACGATCCATTTTATTTGGTCTGTACGATTTGTAAAACTGTTTTTTCATGTTTGGACACGTTTGATAAAAATACCCATGGTTAGTCCTTTGCGAGTACACGAAATTTTAATTTGGTTAAAGGAAAGACATATCTTAATTTCATACGAGCAATCACCTCCTGAATTTTGTCGCATGAATTCAGGAACACCCAATATGGTAAGTGCAAATATAACATAAAAATTATAAATAGTTGTATCTTAATCCCGAATATTGTATGAGCTTTTCATTTGAACAGAACCAAAAGCGACTTTCCGATTTGTGTCCTAGGTAGGCTTTAAAGAAACCACAATCCAAAATATCTAACAAAATATGTATTTACTCTTTTAGTTTTTAATATTTGTTTTAGATTTTTCCAATAAAATATGAATTTCAAGATTATGTGGATCAACCTAAAGGAGCTATCATTTGTTCAGTTAACTTTGAAGAGTCTTCTTTATTTTAATACTTCTAGTTCATTCACAATCCAACGGAAATAAATAAAATAAAAAATTGTGAATTCTGTGAAAAAATAATCAAATATCACATAAATGTATGTTGAGGAAAAATATCAGAATAACAGACTCTAAAAATTTTTATTGGTGTAGAATTTCTTCTAGTTTGCAAAAAGAGACAAGTTACACATCGGATCTAATAAAAACTGTTTCTGAAAGATATATAGATTCTATTAGATTTAATTTTTTGCCAAAGAAATCAATTTTAACAAACAAAAAAGGCAGTTATATAATAAAATAATTCTTTTCAAAGGACAATGAAAGTATATTTAATTAATATTGTTACGAACTCGTCTACTGATAGATCGTGAAGTCGGTCCTGTTCTATTATGTTAATAGAATCTAAAGTTTGGAGGATACGGCGGACAATTCCCACTTTTTATATACAGCAGCAATTTCTTGATATTGCTTTTATAACTTATTTACAGAATGTTGTGGCCGTTTTCATAGAATCAATTCTGGGTAACGAGAAATTCGTTGTGTATAAATACTAAATAGGTGCTTGTTATTCAGCGAGTCATTCAGAAAATAATCTGATGTCATTCTGAACACATTGGCATAGATAAGTAAACAGTACGTTTGAATAAATTAATACCTTAAGTGTTTAATAATAAGTCTTGTCAATAGTTTGGCGAATAGTTAAGTGTACTTAGTATTAGTGTATAAACAAATTAAGTAAATAAATGAGAAACGTTGGTTATAAATTTACCCCACTGTTTAAATAAATAAGGAAAACATTACAATATATTGAATACGAAACATATTGTGATCTATTTTATATTTTTACTCAATATAAGTACGGATCTTTCTTGATTAGGAATTTGTCGAGGGGGGCGCTGCAGGTTTCACTTGCATATGCCTACACACTCGTTCCGCATGTGCCCCAAGTTTCTTATTTCCATGCTTACAACCATACACATAGTATACTAGATTGCGTATTCGATGAAATTCAATAGCAGAATTAAATACAAATCAAATTATGGTATAATTATCTCCGTCAAATTCCAGCGTTGTTTCTTCAAATCTATGGTATCATACTACTTCCACCGTTCTTTTTCTCTACTTATCTTACGTCACCAATCACTGCACATTAGAAATAACAGAGGCTGTTTCTTTTAAAAGTTAGCACAACTTTTCCATATAAGAAGTAAATGAATCGCGCAGTCTAGTATTACTGTCTATACTTAAAACAATATACCCGCACCATTGTTATTACTGTTTATTACAAAGTTAAAAACCTTTTATAATACATTTAATTTGATGTTACCCTTCCTAGTCGACATCACATGAGTTTGCTACGTCTCATACTGTGACTTACAAGCGGAAAAACGAGCTTAGAGTACGAATATTTACACATTCGTTTGAATTTTTAATGCGAACTTTTGATGAACATTAAGCGATCATGCAAAATATTGCATTCTGTAGTTTAATTAACAGTTTCCCATATTTACCAAACAACTAAAGTAGTTTTCTGCATAAATACCGTACCTGAGCAATTGTTACTACATCATTTGCCTCCAAACTACTCTGTTCTTCACCAACGTTCCCTGTCCTTTTACATTCATTGTTTGTAAGGCTTGGTGAACTCCGCTAGTCCTCTATTCTTTCTATATGTCCAAACCATCTCAACCTCTGGACTGAAAGCATTTTCTTTCTATATCTTTGAAAAGTTCTATTAGTCTGTCTTTATTTCTTTTTTTGCAATATCATCTGCATATGCACAAATCTGGATCGATTTATTTGCTTAATTCCTTTGTGTGGTATTATTATAAGGAGTATACTTAAAAGATTCGTTTAACACTAGGTGTGATATCACTTAATTTACCACCTATTTCAACTTTATCAGAAGATTTTAGCATTGTCATCATAGCCATATTAATTTAGGGAGTATTTCCATTTCCCTCAGTGCTTCTGCTACAACGTACGCTATTAAAAGTTCGTTTAAAATCTATAGCTGGTATATTTAGATGAATAATATGTTCGTAGCATCTTAACATGATTTGCCGTGGTATGAATAATTGATCAGTTGTACCACGTGATTTTATAAATTGATATTGACAGATTTTTTTGTACTTCTTTCTAATGTATTCGGCTATATTCAAACTCACTGGCATAATCTGTATTTTCCATATTCCTTTGATTAAGTCGTGTATCCTTCGCTGAGAACCTATTCCTCCTAACTTAATCAGTTCTCCCACTATTGCGTTTTCTCCTGGAGGGTTTGTTATTTCTGATCTTCTGAATTGCTTTCCGAATCTCCTGTATTGGTGGTGTATCGTCATCTTTATTATTGGTTAGATCTACATGTTCTACTTCCTCAGTATTTCTTACTTCATCTGTATGATGTTTGTTAGGCAGACTGTTAAAGTGTTGTGCCCATATTTCCAATGCCTCTCTTTCATCTGTAATTATAAATCCATTTCGATTCTTGCATCCAGTTGTTCTGGTTGAAATTATTTCTCAATTTTCGGCGAGGAATTTTCTGATTTCACCTTGTTGATTTAAATTCTCTATTTCTTATATTTCCTTTATACAGTTTGAACCTCCGATAGGCCACCAAGCCACGTTTTCAATTCAGGAAAAAGATGAAAGCAGTAGTGGCGAATCTGCAGTTTTCTTTAACCATTCTGTCATCTCGTCGAACCAGGTCATCTGAAACGTCAGATTTGCGTCCTCGGTCCCCTTCATCATGCACGTCCTTAAACTTTCGACACCATTCACGCACAATACCATCACTCATGAAGTTTTCCACTCATTCTCCGATGGATTTCTGCAGCACTATGGCCTTCAGATTGCAGAAAACGAATCACATTTTGCAATTCATACTTGGCGGGAGTATCAAAATAATGGCGGACTTGTTTAAACTGTAGCATAACGCCGACTGACGTCTGAATGTCAACAATGGGGAAGTCAGTAATGCGAAAGCTTAGCAGTTTTGTTTCTTCCCGCGTACATGACATCTAAAACATGGCTGAAGCTAATAATATAATCGCCTCACTGTAGCTAAAGTGAGAAGTCAGTCTTCTGTCCGACCGCTCTCGTATTATAATAATATGTAGTATTAATCATAACAAATATAATCTTGTCATAATAAATAATTCTCGCCTTTCTAAGATTGGCGAAATCCCCGTAATATACAACAATTCCCAACTCTATTTTCTAGTTTTCGTTTCGGAGTACAAGATCAATGGTAGTAGCAAGTAATGGAAAGGCGCCCGAAAGTCTGGATTCGATTATGCCGTTCGCTGAGTCACGCGATATTTGCTTTTAAATATAAATGTTATTTTCTCCGAAGACGATAAAAGGCATAGTATGTGACAGTAGGGAAAATAGAGTGTTAATACTCTTGGAGGGCGTAAGGTAGATATGAAAATTAGGTAAACGTATAATTTTTTTTGAACAAGTAATCTCTTGTTAGTTTCTAAAATAAAAAGTAATTTCAAGTCTTTGTTTATATGTTTTCATAAGATTCAGAATATGTGGTAAAAGTAGCTGAATCAATACTTACTAAGAAATATGTTTAATTAAGAAGGATGAGAAGGTAATCAAAGAGCGAGGAAAAAATAGGCGTGAAAAAAAAAGAGGAGAAACGAATAAAGGTTTGAGATAAATTTGATGGCATGATAAACTAAGAAAAAGCTCACCTTAGATAGGGTTTTGCATGATGTAAGGCATAGAATACGAACTAATATTAAATTACACATTGTGAAATAACATGAAAAAAAGCTCAGATAAAATACCATAAGAACCGATCTGCGAACGCGCTTGAATGAAATTCGGAATAGTTTTACCTCATATAACTGCTAAATGGTAGAGTATGCAAAAAGCATTTATTACATCACTCAATAAGATGTGTGACTGATACACAAAAGACCATGTTGAAAATTTCATGACATTTCAATTAGTCACAAAAAAGTCCACCATTATATCTAAACGTAAATTGAAATTGTGTGAAATGGTTGAGGCCTTAAATATATCAGAAGGGAGTGTGTTTAAAATTATGCATGAACATTTGACTATTAGAAAGCTTTTTTCAAAGTGGGTACCGCGTCGATCGAAAATAACAACGTATTGATGATTCAGAGCAGTGTTTGGCCATTTTTGCATGTAATAAATCATATTTTTGCGTCGATATGTGACAATGAATAAAACATAGATACATCACTTCATTCCGGAATCAAAACGATCATCATCTGAGTGGACCGCAGCCGGTGAACAACGTCCGAAGCGTTCAAAAACACAACAGTCAGCTGGGAAGGTTATGTCTTCAGTATTTTTGGATAGGCACGGAATATTGTTCATAGATTATGTCCAAAATGGAAAGACAATCAATAGCGAATACTAAATAGAGTTGTTGGATCGTTTGAATGTAAAATTGAGGAAAAAAGGTCGAAGTAAAAAACACTGTTTCACCAATACAATGCACCGATCTACAAGTCGATGGCAATTATGGTTAAAAAGGAAAGAATTACAATTTGAATTGCCTCCCTATCCACCGTATAGTCCAGATCTGGCCCTCAGTGACTACGGACTATTGACTGATCTGAAAAAAATGCTGGTCGATATAAAAATTCAGCTCAAAAGAAGAAGCAATTGCTGAAACTAGAGCCTATTTTCTTAATTCTTTTAAAAACGTAGATGTAATAGTTAGACCAATTTCATCCATCTTTAGAATATTGCTGGCATATTTGGAGTATGGCTCCCAAGCATATCCTGAGGATGAAAGAGCAATTCGACTTATAGGCGATCCATAGATGACCAGAAACTTGGACAGCTTAGAGCATAGAAGAAAGGCTGTCGACCTGACTCTGTTTTACAGATATTACCACAGCAAATGCTATTCAGAGCTGTCTAGCATAATCGTGGCTTGCAGACGTGGCTCATGAACACTCCAATTTGTCGGGACTCATTTCTTAGGAGAAGTGTAAGCCCGTGGAAGTAGCTACCAAGCCACTATAACCTATAGAAGTTCAAGATCAATATTCACAAGCATGTCCACAAGGCAGACACCACTCGAATAACTAACTCTCTTGTGCTTGCTTTTCACAAAAACAAGAATTAATTAACGCCTGCGAGCTGGATGTAAAGCAATGAAGTGATACAGTTGCCTTATTTTGTTGGATATTATACGTGATTAAAATGTTCAAACGTTCAAACAAATTTTTCGTATATTTTCCAAAGATTAAGAGATTTCTTTCCTAACATGTTTTTAGTAATATATGGAATTTTAATAGTTGTGCTAATGGAAATGAGGCAGGACTCATCAGACTATGAACGATGGAAAAGTGAGAAGTTAATCCGTACCTATTTCATGAAGGGTAGTGAAGTACAAGGGATCTTTAATTTCTTATTGCCTTTATATATTCTAATTTATTGAAATAATTGTTTCATTTGTTTATCATAATCATTCCACCAGTTATTCAACAATAAAATTAAAAAAATGAACTTGCCAATAATTAATTACATTAGAATCTAACGATCCATTCTACTACAGTTTTATTCATTATACAGCATCTATTAATATTTTTCAATTCAATTTCTACTTCCAATAGATCAGATTAAATTGAAATAAATTGCAACAAAGTATTTATACATGTTCTCGTAAAGGCAAACGTTATGATCATAAATCTTTAAGTGGCGTCAGTCGTTGATATTTAACCCATTTTGGAATCGGTTCATCCATGTCAAACTGGAAACTACTTATAGAAGAAGTTGACTAAAAGTAGGTTCCAAATAAGCAAAAACATTATACGAAAATGAGAAGCACCAAAGGATAACAGGAATAAAGAGGGCAAAGTCCTCGTGCCAGTCAGACTGTCGCTTCGAGCGTCTATAAAGGCCAGAAGGGAAGTGAAATTTTGTTCTTTTCAACAACAGATGAAAGATATAAAGGAAACACAATAGAGGATATCGCGATATTTCAAAAGTACAGGGTGATTCTACATCAACAACAAGTACCAGGTTTTTTCAACTTAATTTCAGTCGGCTTTAATTTTTGTAACTACGAGATATAAACAAATTTTATATGAAAGTTAATTTTTTAATAATTATTTCACAAACTCATTGAAAATTATCTAGAATGAAACATTCTGTACATTTTTTCTATTTTTCTTACCTTCCTTAGTTTGAGAAATATAAATAGGTAAATAAATTGAAAAGTACGAGGTCTGGCTATTAAATAACGAGACTGGTTACGACAAAGTGTTTTTTCCTTTGATCAAAGCAGAGGTGGAAAACTTCCTTGGTGATGGGCTTTAGGAGCTCCGCCGTTTTATGCTTCACCACTTCCATCGAATCAAATCGGGTCCCTTTCAAAGCAGATCTGTTTCTAACCTTTCTAATCTAATCAGACCCGTTGACGCAAGAGCTTTTGGTCAGGAGTCAGATTTTTTGGCACCAATTTCGCACAGACTTTTGTCATGTGTAATTTCTCATGTAAAATTTTTCTAACCGTTTCTTTATCGACGTTTACATCCACGGCAATGATCCCGTTGCTCATTCAACGATCTGCATGCACAATTTGGTTGATTATGGTGACTGCTTCCGGAGTTAAAACAGTCACAGAGCGACCAGGGCGCTGGTCATCTTCAGTGCTCTCTCGGCCTTCACTAAAGCGTTTACACCACTAAAAAACACGCGCGCTCAATCGGAATTTTTTTCAATTTAACGAGAAATTTGAGATTCATACGCTGCTCCTGTTTTTCGTCACACATAGTTTTCGGCACGAGAAAGAAATACGTTCGTTTCAAACCGCTACTACACAAATACTATAATAGTGACGGAAACGTGTTTTGGGACGTGCATAGACAAAATATCTAAATACCCAACGCACTACTCGTTTTTTACCCCACCCGTCTAGAGCACCCATTAGGCGTGCAGTTTCGTTATTTAATAGCCACACCTCGTATGTGTACGCACTAAAAACAACAATTTGTATTTTAGAATAACTAATTTATATTCACGGGATTCGCGATTCAAGTTATCGTTTTAGCACGATTGGAATTCCAATCCTATCTCCGTGAAGGAAAGTTTTAGGGCCCTTTCACACCAAACGAATCCGAATCAATCAGAATCACTCCGAATCAAGTTGAATCTGATTGACCAAGATTCGGCTTCGAGCGCTCCGTTTAAATGTGAAGGGACTGTTTTCCCGCCTCAGACCGAATGAATCTGGTTCAATCAGGTTTGATTCGAGGTCGCACTTGATTCAACCTGTCAGATTCCTCGTCCGGTCAGTCTTGAATCAACAACCATACGAGATGGACGTGGAGTTATTAATAATAAAAGTTAAAGAAAATAGTGCGATTTATGACGCCAGTGATAAAAATCACAGCAGAGAAATCTCATATCTTCTGTGTGGATATATATATATATATATATATATATATATATATATATATATATATATATATATATATATATATATATATATATGATATATATGATATATATGAAAGAGTGGAGAAAGAGTGGAGATGACGAATCAGATTCAACTTGATTCGACTGTGACTCTGAAAGTGAATTCGGGGATGATGGAAGTAGCAGGAGCCAAAGTGAAAACGAAAAAAAATAACAGCTGGTTTTTAATGAATAAAAGATTGATTGACATATTATTACTTATTCTATAATTTTATAGTTTTATTTCTTCATTTAAAACTTATTTCAACCCAATTGAAATACTGTCAAATAATGGTCGACATAGTACCTAAAGTAAAAAAAGATTAGCTCGCTTTATACCGAAAGGAAAATTCGTTAGCTGATATGTTTACAGCTATTTTATTCATTCAAGGGGCTAAATGATTCCATTAATTGTAGGTCGAGTAAAATTGGTCGCACAAATCTGTTACTGGCTCCCGGACTATAAATCCTTTTGGAAAGGGGTGTAAATACTTCGCTATAATAACTTCGTAATTTCTACTATCTTCTTCCATTCCATCTACTGATAATTTGAGAGACTTTATTTACTATCGCCTCAAATGGAACACACAATATAATGAACAAGAGAAATGGATAAATCGAATAATAGGCACTAGAAAAACCAAATTGGTTTCGTGCTGTTAATCTGATAAGGATAATATTTTTGGCTACGTCTTACTCCCAAGAGCCATTTTATATTTATCGATCTTAATATAAGAGACCCTATAATAGAAATAATAGTCTATAAAGTAGCCTTTCAAAAACAAAGGAATCTAGACTTGTCCTCATTCTATTAAATTATTTAGTTTTTAGAAATTATTCGTTCAAATTTAATCCTTAAATTGGATTATCATTCAAGTTTATTTAGGAAATAATTAAGTTTTAATGAGCTGGAAAAAACACAAAATACTGGGTGTCAGTTTGTAAGCATACATATTCTTCTTCTTTCTTTAATGTAAGCAAAATCCTTGTTTTTCCTCATATCCTCTGCCGTTTAATTATTAGAGAGGTTGTCGCTCCATCTCTTGCGGGGTCTTCCAACACTTCGGCGCCCTAAGCGCGACTTGTCTCTAGCTATTTTGACCATTCTGTCGTCATTCATTCGATCCCTGTCAAAAAGTGTCTTTCCAACGATCCTGCGCACTATTTTCATTTAGGTGGTTTCTAATATTCCCTTTGTGTTTGATGTGTCTTTCTGTACTGGGAGCAAACAACAAACCGAAATGCACGGTAATGATCAAGCTGATCCCATAGCTAACAAAGCTAGAACAACTTCTTTCATAGTATCTCAACTTTAGGTTTCCTGAAAAGCTATCAAGTCATGAATTTAAAAAAGGGGAAAAACAAGAAAAAAAAATAGAAAAATAGTGATTGAAATGCAAAGCAAAGATGAGCTTAGAAGAGTTACTGGTATACTCAATGGACATTGTCCAATAAATTACCATCGAAAGAACATCAGAGAAGCGACAGCTCTGCACGAAACCAATTAGCTGAATACCTCTGTGAGTGCGAGGATATTCATAGACACAGCCTACGGTACTTATATTAAAGCTTCTTAAAGCGAGAAGAGGTAAGCCGCATAGCCTCAAGTCATTGTTACCTAAAGTAAACATCACAAAATAGATCAAGAGGTTGAAGTGTTAGCGAGGTAAATTCACGGCCTTGATGCCTTAGCTCATCTAATCCAATCTAACTTTTTATAAATAGCAAATACTTGACTTTTCTGCAATCTACGCGGGATGCAACTTAAGTTTTGAGACGTCGTAACACTGATGTGAATATGTCAAATCTGACATTGGCATCATTCGTTATTTTCTATGACTTTAGACTTGGATTAAACTAACAGCAGTGTGTCGATCAACTCGCTTCGACTTTGAAGTGATGAAGCCACCGTGTTTCGCTGGTTTCCCGAATTCAATCGTGGTTGCACTTCGCCACAGTATCGTCTAAAATCGGCTTTTGTGCCACAACAGAGATCGTCATGTGACATATCGAGAGATTGAGGAATAGTTGGCCATCAGTTCTACATTTGACTGTTAAAAAGATTTGTTAGCGTTGGAAACCGCATAATTTGATAATCATTCAGAAAAAGCACGTGAGGGTCGACCAAAATCGGCGTGAACGTAAACTGATGGGATTGTCTTGTGACAAACCGTGAGATTGAGTTAATGAACAGTTGTATGTCACAAATATTTATTCGCATATGAAAAAATTTCAATCACGGTATGTCAAAAGACGTCTGTAAGATCATGACATGCGACGAATTATGGATCTATGCATATGAACCCGGAACTCAACAACAATCGACTGAATAAATCTTTCAATATGTGCCAAATCCAACAAAAGTCCTTCGCTCCATTAGGTAGAGATAGGACGGAGCAAGGTAGAACGGTCTGAATGATACAACAGCATCAACAGCAACAACAGAAAAGCTAAAAGATGAATCATTCTTCACAACGACAATTCGAGCTCCTAAACATCAGTTCAAACAAATTGGCACCCAATGATTTCTTATTATTCCCACAGATCAAAAATAAATTGCGAGGTCACCGTCCTACACTTGAAGAAGCGGTTCTTGCGTTCAAATCACATGTTTTGGAGATACCTCAATTTTGATGGAAAAAAGGCTTAAAAAATTGAATCAAACGGATGCAAAAGTGTGATAATCTCAATGGAGAATATTTTGAAAAACAATAAAGCCATATATAATTATAAATATTTGTCTATCTCAAAACTTAAGAAGCATCCCTCACGTACAAACGAACTTCGAGGTACTAAATGAAATTGAAACAATAAAATGTAATCATTTGAAAAATATGTATCTAGTGAAAAACTCTGAAGAATTTACATGGATAATGAACCCTACCACAGTCATCTTCTTCAAAAAACACTAACAAGAGCTCACAGAAACAATGTCTTCATGGAAGATATGCAGTTTTTTTGTACAACTGACAAAATTTCATTCGCATCGATAGTAATTGTTTGATATAACTAAAAATTGAAACTAAATTTAGTGTGACAGGTCTAAATTTACAGATGCAATGAAATTTAGGAAAAAGAAATAAGACGAAAAAAATAGTTTGAACAATTTATATAAATTGAATGTATAGAAATTTCAGTTTACACTAGTGGTCATTAAACCACTAACACGCAAACGTACAGTTAGAACCGAAGAAAATATTGCGTCTGTATCGACCAGTGTTACTGATGACCATGAAATGTCGATTCCTTGGTGTTCGCAACAATTGGACTCTTGTTACTCCACTACGTAGAAAATTTTGCGAAAGGCTGGAGCAAGAATTGAAGCCACACGATCTCCCACAACGTCTAACATTTGGTGAATGGGAGCTGGCAAAGTTGGAGGTAGATCCACTTACCGAAAAATTGTGTTCGGTGACGAACTGGTTGAATGGATAAGTCAACAAGCAAAATTGCCGCATCTGGAGTGAAGACCAGCCAGAAGCATTGCCAAAGCTATCAATGCATCCCGAAAAAGTTACTGTTTGGTGTGGATTATGGGCCGGTGCCAACATCGGGCCGTACTTCTTCAAAAGCGACGATGACCGGAACGTTACTGTGAATGGTGAACGCTACCGTGTGATGATTGACGATTTTTTCTGCCCAAAATGAAAGAATTGAACATGCCTGACATGTGGTTTCAATAAGATGGTGCTATACGCCACCCGGCACGCGTAACAATGGCCAAATTGAGAGCCGCCTTCGGTGAACAGTTCATCTCACGTTTGGAGCCCGTCAATAGGCCGCCTAGATCATGTGATTTAACGCCTTTGGACTATTTCTTTTGGGGCCATGTTAAGGCTAATGTCTACAGGGATAAACCAGCAACGATTGACGCACTGGAAGCCAATATTAAAGCATTTATTCCAATATGTTGGTGAGAGTGTGCAAAAATGGACCTGCACATGGGCTATCTAAAGTGGAGCCGCGGCCAACATTTGCATGAAATCATCTTCAAACATTAAATTCTACTGATCGTTCTATCAATTTTAATAAAGATTTCATCAATTTTTTCAAATTTTTGTGGTTTTTTTCAAAATCAAATCCTATAACTCTTAAAAAATCACTAATTATTTTTCATCGCCCATAACAATGACTCGCAATTCGCAAATTGCTACTTAGTTGGCGACAACATATTGGTATCCGTGTTAATTGGTTTTGAGTATATTTAGGACACTCTCGTATTTTTCGGTATTTTGACAATTTCTCGTTAATTCCCTCGATACGGTACTTTTAAAGTATGGTATTCACGCGTTAATTTTCTTACGGAAACACTGACTCTCACCAGTATTTCTGTTATTTCCCGGGTTAAAATTCTGGATATTCATTTTCTTGAGAGATTCAGATATGGTATTCCTAGTTCACATTCGGCTATAGTTTCCGCGTGAAATATTTTGGTTTTGAAAAATGCAAACTATGTCGGGCTCTCGATCTCTCGATCAAAGACATTTTAATGTAACTAACATAAGAAAGAACTTGTGCTATTAATACGAGGATATATTGAAAAATTCTTAGCCTACTATAGAACCAAACAAAATTTCAATGTCATAATATTTTATTACTCAACATATTCTCCTCTTAATTGGATACATTTATTACAGCGAGCCTGCAACTTCTCTAGATCTTTCAAAAAAAATATTTCTTCTTGCTCTGCAAACCAGACCTCCACAGTTTTTATTAACTCCTCGTTGGAAGACAATTTACGACCTTTTAAAATTTTTTTCAGTTGAGGAAAGACATAATAGTCGAACGGAACCAAATCTGGTGAATAAGGGGGGTGTTCTAGTAATTCAAACCCTAAATAACGAATTTTTTGCATGGCAACATGAGATTTGTGTCCAGGGGCGTTGTCCTGCAAAAACAAAACACCTTTGGATAGCTTTCCGCGTCTTTTCTCCTAAATTTTTTTCCGTAGAGTGATCAGTAATGTCGAATAATAATCTCCAGTTATTATTCTACCCGTATCCAAAAAATCAATCAAGATTACTCCATGGCAATCCCAATAAACTGAAGCAAGAACTTTTCCAGCAGATTTTTGGACAAGAAACTTCTTAGGTCTTGGAGAACCAGAGTGTCGTCATTCCAACGATTGTTGCTTTGTTTTTGGATCGTAGAAATGTACCTAAGTCTCATCCAAAGTAACAATTCGGTTTAAGAAGTCTGCATCGTTTTCAAATCGAGCACATATCGAACGCGATACTTCTACCCTTGCACGCTTTTGGTCAACATTCAAACATTTGGGGAGCCAACTTAAAGATTCTATATTTCATTCGGGTCACTGATTTCCTTGATCATGAACAACCATTTGTGTGAGCGGAGGTAGTGGTATCACAGCTGTGAGGAAAACTTGGACGAGAGCCGTTGCCGGAAGTTACAAGACGGCAACATAAAAAACAAATCCGAACGATATTACAATGACCTACCTTTATAATTGAAGTAATATTACTGTGAATTATAATATATTGTGTTTTTTCCTGATAGTTGTGGATCTGGTATAAAATATAATCGCGAGTGATGGCTATAGTACTATTAAAACTATGCTTGAAACATTCACCATTACATACAAATAATCTTTGGATGAGTTACCCTTTTGCTGATAAAATATTGAATGAAGTAACTGATACGGGTTATTGATTAGTTTTATTCGAAATATGTTTTTAATAATCAATCACTTATTTTGTAGAAATTTCGAGTAATATTAAGAAAAATCGCATTAGAGACACGTATCTATGTAAATATCTAATCACCTATATACCGACGATTACTTAACAACTCAAAATCAATATGATAGACTGTCAATGCACCGGAATATAGGTTACAACAAAAAAACTTTTAATTTTGACAAAAATTATTCCAACAATTTTTCAATGGACAATTTCATGCAATCAAATAGGGTATATAGAGGTTGGTCAGTTATGTATAAAAAATTTTCAAGATGTCTGAATACTTACCGAAATGGTACAAATTCCTCAACATCGGATATATCGGAAAATTAGAGTAGCTCTTCAAAATATACAAATATGTAAATAAAAATTAACGACTACTGACACACATTCACATAATAAAAATTATATGTTTTTTTACGCGTTTTTTCATCGAAATTACTGTGAAGAAATTTTTAAAGGCCTTCAGCTACTGTGATCGACTAGGGGAGTTGAGAAGGCAGTTTCTGAATACTCCGCGCACCCCTTAAAGTTAAGCTATTGATTTTTCCTATCGCCTAGGAAGCAGGGCAGGCGTGACCCTGGATATTTATTGAACAATATCAAATTGTTTATTACTGACTCATCATTAGAACAATAATTTGTTATGACAACATTTTTGTCCATCTATTACTTATTGGTGGTGAAAAATTACATAAAAGGGGGTCCAATACATAATGCAGTACTAACAACAAGTTATTTTCACTATCAGGGAAGATGATAAAGTTATATTGAAGCCAAATGTAGTTGAACCAACTGAGGTTATGAGGATAAAGAATAATCTACAATAATTTCAAAATTACTGCGGAAGTATTGGACCAATATACAGTGTGTTCATAAAATAAGTAAACTTGCTAATATTTTTATTTAAATATCGCTGGAAAAAATCGTATAAAGAATCTCACTGGCCACTTTATTGTACACCTTCTTGCAACCTATCGATCTTAGAAAACTTCAAGTAATTATTTCAAAGTAACATTAAAGTTGGTGATGCACCATTCCGCTTTAACCAAAAGTTATTAAAATTGTTATCAATTGCATTTCTTATTTCAGGAATTTCTGAACAAAATTGAATACTTTGGTGGTTTGAATTGCCTTTTACAAACAGTGGTACAATAACAGTGATGCCGGTAATACCTGCCGAAATATTAACTTTCAAAATTTCATAATTGTGACAATGGGCGGTAGTGAACCGCTCCGCACATAGGACTCCTGATAGACCCGTCTTACCCTAGTAAAAACCACAGGCCGATGTTCTTAGAAAATCCAATCAAAAAGCTTGGTTTGAAACTTTTAACGTCACTGGGTAAACTGTAAGGCTTTCCCATGTATTCGATCCTCGGATGTGCAAATGCTAAGCACTTACCTATGACGTGGTGGTTTGGAATTTCGTCCTTCTACAAGCACCAGTGATTTTTAAAGGCTTTTGTGTTTTATATTTCCTCAACCATATAGGATTGGTATCAGTCCAATATCTGCATCTACCTTTTGCATTCTGGTTGCACAAAATCCATAAATCTTTAGATAATTCTTGTATTATTGTTGCTTTAAAAATATAACACTTACTCGTGTTTATGTTACATTCGGATCTTACAGTAACATCAGGTTGCAATGTAATTTTTCTAAAGTTGTACAAAAATTTTCTACAAAACTCTATATGACGTCCAGGGATTTCTCATCATTAGTTACATAATTGGACGTTCAATTTTTGTGAAAGTCTCAGTAGAAGCTCCTTCTTCAAAATATTTCACAGTCCTCCAAATTACAGGGAATTTGGTTATTCTTTCCTATTTGGTAAACGATACCCGTGTATCTTGATCTTGTTGAAAAAAATAGTTAAATGCCAAATAGAAAGTTTGTTTATCAGTTTTCTTCAATAAATGTTTTACTAGAGCCCTTGTATACAAAGGTAACTACTTAAGTTTTGAAATATGGCAATACCGATGTGAATATGTCAAATCTCAGATTGCCATCAGAAAGTTTGAGGTTTTTAATGGTAGTACTCAAAACGTGTTGCCAACGAGTGCTATCTGAGTTGTTTACAGATACTTCAAACATTCATCTTGATCAAAAAATGGAATAAAATCACGAACATTTTCGTACGATGATCTTTTGTGATTTTCGATGTGGATGAAGCAACATCTCTAGCCACCGGGATTCGCTGTTTCGCGCACTTCGCTATAGGATTAATTTCGTGAGGGTAGTCCAAAAGTGGCTGTTGTGTCAGAAAACATCGATGCTGTGCGTAAACTAATATTGAAAATCGTATTTGACATATCGTGAGATTGAAGCATATTTGGGCATTAGTTCTACTCGCATACATTCAATATTGCATGAACATTTACCTGTCAAAAAGATTTTCTCGGATTGGATACAGCATAATTCGACAATCGCTTTTAAAAACGCTCCAGTCGATTGGTACAAAGAAATCGACTGTATGGATCTTTCAAAACCAACAAAAGTTGTTCGCGCACGAAGTACTTCGAGGCAAATGGTCGCCTGTTTTTTCGGAATAACTGAACACGTCGCTACCGTTCCATTAGAGCAACGTATAATGGTCAATTCTGAATTGTACACCAGCATTTGTTTGCTAGAGATGTTAAAAAAAAATCAGGAAAAACAATCGCAGAAGACTAATCATTCTCTACCACGACAATGCGAGCTCTCAAACATCAGTTCAAACAAAATAGTCATTGAATAGTCAAAACATTGAATTTATGGGTCATCTGCCGTACAGTCCCAGTTTGACACCCAATGATTTCTTCTTATTCCATCAGATCAAAAATAAATTGCGAGGTTAACGTTTTTCTACACCTGAAGAAATCGTCGGTGCTGCAGGTTTTCTGCGGTTTTTCTGTAACCTGGTTCAGCCGCAGCTATACCTGTCAATTACCCGCGTTCCTATTAAAAATAAATAAAAAAACAATTAAAAAAAACAAACAGAAACACAAAAAAAACAGAACCATTTCTTTTCTTCTTCTTCGAGCCACGTTTGGTCGTCCGTTTTTTTTCAAGCTGACGTAGTGCAATCACAAACCGATATCAGGGCTAATTCCAATGAACCTTCCCCTCTATAAAATAATTTCCTCCCATCACCCAAAATATACCCAACGGATCTCTTTCTCTCGTTTTGATGTTTTAGGTCAATGGGAATGGAAAAAAATTTCGCTCAAATACATGAAAAAATATGTTGAAAAACAATATTAGGACGACAGTAGCTTTAGAGCTATTAAAATGTAGATTAGGAATATTAATTTAAAATGTCCAAGCAACTGCCAGTGTATGTACTCCTCCCGAATCTTGGTTTTATATTATTTGATTTTGATGATAAACAAACCACAGCAAAGTATTCAAAGAAGAATGTGATAGTCTAGTAGAACTTATTTTACATAGATATGCTTTGCAAATTATATTTTTCAATATTGAATAATAATTAATTTTAGCGTATTTTTGCACATATACTAAATATTATTAAACAATATATTTAAAACATTCTTCATAACTACTAAGTCAAAAATATCAATCGATGGTACTCAAAAATCGCCTTCAAAAATAATAAACTCACACCAACAAATGTTTCGTTGATCTTTTGATTTTTTTCTTCATTTGTAGTGAATTATCTTTGATGTCTCCTATACAATAAAAATTGGTGCAGTGAATTAGTAATTTGGGATTCTAGAAAGAAGTAAAAGTGAGTCGAGCCATATGACGGAAAAACGGATTGTTTATTTTCCAAAAAAACAATTAAATGAAATAGTAGTGTAAGATAGAATAAAATCTAGTAGAAATATAAAAACTCGAAGATCAATCGAACCATTTTCTATTCTGTATGACAAAGATTTAAAGCATTAAAAGCACAGTTCATTTCATCTCCTTTCACTGTCATTTGAAATTTAGCATTTAGAGAGGTAAATAGTCACGCGCGTAACATTTTGTTAAAATCTAATTTTTTCTAGGCATTTCCATTTCCATCTAAAATACATTTAATTAATAATAATACTAACTAGCTTTTACCCGCGGCTTCGCTCGCATCCATTAAATAAGTATCAGAAATCATTATAATAGAAAAGAATGAACTCTGTAGCTAAATTAGAACCTGAGATATAGATCTTTGAATGTAGAAAAATTGCCAAAAACCTACAAAAATCCAAACTCCACATGG
Organism: Diorhabda sublineata; assembly: GCF_026230105.1. Classification (NCBI taxonomy): domain Eukaryota; kingdom Metazoa; phylum Arthropoda; class Insecta; order Coleoptera; family Chrysomelidae; genus Diorhabda; species Diorhabda sublineata. The sequence continues at coordinate 19,768,150 of NC_079475.1, forward strand.
AATGTCCGCGCCTAGCTCCTCTCCAACTCAACCGATTTAAGTGCTCAAAAACTCAAAAGAAAGAAGGTGTTTCAGCGTGTGTTCTTAAACCAAAACGAAGTCTCTATCTTGAATAGAACCTGAGATATTGAGGATAGAACGTGTGTATGTGAAAAACTCCCATAAGTAATGTACAGGGGGAAATCGCATTTGAGTATAACTTGAGAATGGTGAAAATTATTGATCTGTGCATCAATACCTTTCATTGAAAAAAAAATTATGCAAATCGGTTGGGTAGAACGCCTGAACGGATTCGGAATGGAAATCATCAATTTTTTTAATATATAAGATTGTCTGAGGTAAGACAGGAAAACATGTTTGTATCTAGTTTACTGAGTTTTCCTATCTACAATGAAATATCTACTATGACACATGCAGATAATACTGATGCTCCGTCCTCACTCCAAGAATCAATTTTCAGGTACAGTAAGACAAGGTTACTAGAATAATAGAAGGTTTGTGACATGCCCATGTTTTGTAAACAAACGATCAGCTGCTAGAACACCAGCTACGTCATTATGTTTACATTTTTGTTTTGTTTATATGTTTATGTCAAACTGAACCTCACTAATATTATGTTCGTGTTATGAGGATGTGTTTTATCTCTTGCTGATCTGGTTATACAAACGAATATATTTCTAACTAACCAATTTATTGAAACAACAAGGCATTTTATTGAAGGAAAACCATTTTTAATCAGTTAATGCCAACAACAATACTATTGGTAGTTTTACAATTTTGGCAGATGCTAGCGTTGTTGCCGCTCTCAAAGCTATGAAGAACCGGTGACGTCACTTGTCTACTGCCTCCTATTATTCTAGTTACCTGGCAGTAAGACTCCGCTTAACGCTGTTTCGGTTTAGTGCTCTTTTATTTCAACCGGGGATTCCCCCAAAAAGGTGCACAGCGCTAGGTTTCCAAATAACAAATCCGAAACAGTATATGTAGTTATATTGGTTTATCGTTTGAAACATTTGTTGAAATTATTATAAATTTGAATTTATTAACTATAAAAATTAATACTGTGACAAATATTATGATCTTTATTTTTTACCATGAGTGATAATAAAAGAAAACAAAAAAAGAAAGCAACCAGAAAAAGCATTTCACTGGAAACTAAAATGCAAGTGATTAGAAGATTATATTCTGGTGAACGTCAACCTCAAATTAGTGCTGCAGTGAATTTGGTAACTTCAACAATAAGGACAATTCTTAAATATAAAGAAAAAACACTGTCATCGACAACTGCAACTACGTGAAGCTCTGCAACTAGAATTACAAGTTCTAGAAATAACATAATAGAGGAAATGGAAAAATTACTGTCTGCATGGATTAACGACGAAATTGAACGCAATATGCCATTAAGCCAATGTATCATAATGGAATAAGCTAGAAGAATATTTAATTACATTCAGGCGGAGGCAAGTGACATATGTAAGTGAAACTTTCGTTGCTAATCGAGGATGGTTTAATAGATTTAAACATCGAAATAAAGATTACCGGTGAAACAGCAAGTGGTGAGACGAAAGCTAAATTCGCAGCGACACTAAAAACAATAATTGAACAAGGAAACTATACTCCAGAATTGGTTTTCAATGTTTATGAAACAGACCTGTTTTGGAAAAGAATGACAAAATGAACATTTCCATCCCGTGAAGAGAAATTAGAGTCAGGATTTAAAGCTGCGAAAGATTGGTTAACACTTTCACAAACATATCTAAGTCAACTTTTCCTGTAATTTGGGAGTATAATAAAAAATCATGGATAACTATGAAATTTTCCAGGATTTCTTCCAGAACATTTCTGCCTGTCTGTAAAATGTTATTGTGAAATTAAAAAACTAGAACAAAGGGCACTACTATTAATTTATAATGTTCCAAGCTACCCAACAAATTTATCAGACTTAACAACATGCATTCCAATCGAAGTGGTTTTCACACACAACTGTGTTAATCCAACCAATAGACGAAGGCGTTATATGCAACTTTAAGGCTTATTACTTGCGGTAAACATTTAAGAAGGTGTTTGAAAAACGAACGGAGAAAAGGAGTAATCAATAAAAGAATTTTGGAAAAACTACAATATCATGAAGGCTGTATAAAACATAAACCTTTCTTGAAATGAGATTACAGAAATATCTTTGAAAGGAGCTTGGAAGAACATTTGGCCATATTAAGTAATAGCGAAGACATTGAACAGATGATCTTAGATGATCTAAATGTGGAAAACGTCAAATAAATGGTTCAAGAAACAGCAGCTAGTCTTTTTAATGATGACCTTAAGGAATACACTGAGCAAGAAAAAAATAAAAATATTGATAATAGTGATTTCGAAGAAGAGCAAAAAGATCTTTCGATAGTGTTTGTAAGAAGGAGTTTGACCACTATTACTGAAATTATGGATCTCTTTATTGAAAATGATCCAAATTTTGACAGAAGTTCAAACGCAAGATGCTTTATCTACTTATCAACAATTTCTAACAGAAGAAAAACGCAAACAACATTAGATGCCTTCTTGACAAAAAGGCAGAAAATTGGAAATAGAGAATAGACTGAATGATCTGACTGACTGAATTTTATTTGTTTTTATAAGTATATTCGTTTATATTGTTATTATATTTGTAAGAAATAAATTTTTGGTTTTATTTTTATCAAAAAAAAAAACATTATTAAAATTAATACCTAACCAATTTTCTATTCGTCTTCCCCTAACCTCATTATTTAAATGTTAAGATTGCCTGGTTTAGCGCCGTTTCACATTACGTTCTTATTTGATGAAGCCCCCGCGTTAAGCAGGGTCTTACTGTACTTCATTAAATATTCGTTTATTTATGTGAATGAACAGAAGTCCTCTTCAAAATTTAGAGATAATCGAATACTAGACTGTAGACTCAAAATTAGGATGAAGAATTTGTTAACAGATACGGTCATTTACTGGTCTACAAAACTATTTTCAAAGCAATACATTTTTCTTGAATATTGAGTAAGAAATATAAAATAAATTTAATTTTAGCGTTGTTATGTACTATGTGAAAAAAACTTGATACAGGTCGATTTTTATTTTAAATAAGAATGGGGGTCGAGTGGCACCTTGTTGGAAAGGGATTTTAGTCGTCTGTTCAGCAATATAAAGTACCATAACTGTGAAAATTAATTTTTAATATCTAAAAGTTTCATAATATCTCTGTCACAAAACTTTACGTAGAATGAAGATAATAATGTCCCATAATATTTAGAATGTATTTTTCAAAGTACTTTACAATTAAATTAAATGTTCAAAATTCACTTCTTGACAATAACCGAGGCGATTTTGGAATTCTCGTAGGTACAACATTTTGTATGACCACAGGGATTATTTTGTTAATTTCTTCCGCTATCCTTACTTTTAAATCAGCAATATTGTCTGGTCTGTTAAACTATACTTTAGATTTTAAATAACCTCATAAGACGTAATCGAGAGGAGTCAAATCGGGGGATATAGCCTCGTTTAAATAATTTCTAACTGTACGTGCAAAATGCAGTGGAGCTCCGTCTTGTTGGTAGTGAATAGATCTATCTATCTCATTTGGATGATTAACTTCAGGAAAAAGTATTTGTAATGTAAGCACTAAGAAATTAATCAAAAAATCTAGATACTCCTCACTATTTTATATGCCCTCAAAAAAATAATGGCAAATAATTTTATTGTTAATGATATCAGACCAAACGTTCACTTTTTTAGGATATAGAGCGTGAGCGACATTATTATCTTCATTACACGTAAAGTTTTGTGATAGAGATATTATCAAAATTTTACATCTTAAAAATTGATTTTCTCAGTTATGATCGCACCAAATTTGAGAAACTTCATATTGCTGAACAGGGTACTAAAATCCCTTTCTTATTTAAAATTTTCGAAGGGGTGCTTATAATTCAGAGGGAGTGCTGGGAGGGGATAATATTTTCATACTGGAAATTATCAATTTAAGAATAAAAATGGACCTGTTTCAGGTTTTATTCACATATTACATAATTGAATTTATTCCATATATATGGATCGCATTGCATAATTTCAAAGTAATATGTAATCAGTAGCATTTGTGTAATTTTAAAATAAACAGAATGGTACAATGTTTATTATTTTGAAGCCTGATATAAAATCAGAAAATAAGTGACAATGTACTATAGCATAAAAATACACCCACATACATTACAGCACTATAATTAATTAGAATCTGACATTATACACTAATATTAATTTCACTAAATTGAAATACTGTGTAGATACCTTCATAACTCTACCGTACTTACATTTCTCCCTATATCCCAACATTCCATGAATTTCGTCTTAAATTAAATAATGAGATTTACGAGATAGTGAATCCGACATTGTTTTGGCGAAAAAACTCAAAAGGTATAGGCTAATTTTGTGTTAGAAATTAAAATAGAGAAGAAGAAACGAGAAGACTGATATTCGTCTATTACGTGTTTTGGTTTTGGTTTCTTCAACTTCAACGCATCGCTTTTAAGTTGAGTGCATCGTAATTTTAAATTTTGAAATGTCATACCTGTATATATTTTATTACAATTCCTCTTATAAGCTCTTTAAAGGAGGCCAAGATGAAAGTAGCACTAGTATCTCAACCAGTTATACAAAGCAGATAAAAAATTGCTTATGAATAAACATCAAATCATTATAAAATAAATTTGTTCTAGAAATTTAGGAACATAAACTTATAAGTGTCGAAATCAACCAAATGAACAGTCAAAGACTAAATAAACATAAATGGTTCATCTAAATGTAAAGATTTTGCTAACTAGTTATTCATGATTCATATACAGTTTGTCAGACTACTATACAGTTAGTATTGTGTGGATACAAAATGTAAGAAAATTGTTTTTTGTGATTCTGTTTTTTTAACTAGTCAACTAGTCAGTTTTTCTCATTAGGAGAGATTCAAAAAAATCGCCAGCTGGCTAAAAAAAACCTCTTATAGCACCACCTCAAACCGGAAATTACTCTCGCATTACTTCTTTTCTTTCTTCAATTTCTATAATATTTCTGATAACTTTGTATGTCCTATTCCATGTTATTTCAGATGTTATCAAGTCTAGTTTCATTTCATATATGTTAAAACTGTCTCCTGTGATATTCTTGTACTCTTGCCTTAACTCCTCCCATCGCTAACACACAAACAAGGTGTGGTAGACTCCATCAATGCTGCAAGAGTATTTGCATACATTTGTTTAAATTTTTTTCTTTTGTAAAGGTAATCTCTAAAACAACCATGACCCAACAATGAGGTCTATTTATCCATCCGTTGATCTCAAGTATGAAAGTGTACGTCCCTGTCCTTTTTGGGAGTGTATCCATCTGCCTTGTCACATATTTATTAGGTTTCTTTGTGCCTCTTCTTTTTTCTGACAGGCATATCTCTCCCAGCTCGTTCTTTGATCATGAGATCTATCAGAGCAATGCCAGCTATTATTTCTGCTGCATTCAGTATGCGCTTGTTATTCTAATGGTGAGATGGTTTTGTATTTGGTGCAATTTACCAGTGTTTTATTTTCTGTAATCTCTAAAAAGCCTCTGTTTGATGAGAAAACACTGGAAAATTTGTTTTATTTTTTTAATTCAAAACAACATGTGCCTCTACATGATGTATGTTAATTAAACTGGGGCTGTATATCTAGGTTCTGGGTTGTCTACTTCAGGACAAGCTTATCCTACAATATATGAATAGAAAAACTTGTCATTAAGTCGACAAATCATATAAAAACTCTCCCCAGCATATACGAGGAAGCTAAAGTCATGATATATAATGGAACTCCTGAATAGTAAGTCAAAGAGATTCAATATCACCAAAACTCTTCACATCAACTTTGGAAGAAACATTCTGTAAATTAGAATGCGACAACAAAGGTATGAGAATTAATGAAGATTACCTTAATCATCTAAGATTCCCTGATTATAACTTCTTAATTGCAGATAACTACAAACAGCTACAAGAACAAATAAATGAACTCAACATAGCTGGCAATAGAGTAGACCTAAAAATAAACCCAGCTAAACCCAAGGTAATGTACAATGAACTGGTAGATAGACAGGACATCCTAATAAATAATACTAGACTGGAAATTGTAGAATACATACCAGGACCAACAAATACTCAGCTTCGAATTACTACTACCAGAAATTAATTGAAGAATAAAATTGGCATGGAATGCGTATGGGAGAAACTCATTAATATTAAAATCTCGAATGCCACTTTATCTGAAGAAAAGAGTCCTTGACCAATCCAGTCATGACATACAGAGGCGAGACTTAGACACTCAAGACTGATATGACAAAATACCCAGGTAATAAATGTCACCCACAGAATCAAATCCCTTAAAAGGCAATGGACAGGACGCTTGGCAAGAAGGACTGATAATAATAAACAGACCACAAAAATTACAACATGGTACCCAAAAGTCACAGAGGAAGTGAAGAAAGCCTGTTTAATGAAACTACATATATAAACAAGTTATTTGTATAATTTGGATAGGTATATTGCATCAAGCATTCTACCTGGCACTAAACATCTTTTGTACTATAAGGGATCCAAAACAAAACATTTGATATTGGTTTTTATTGATATTTGTAATTTGATAAGTTACAGTAAAAAATAAGTTTTTCATCCCTTATTAAACAGTAATTTTGTGCAATCCATCCAGCTACCTATTTTTATTTTTTATAGAGAAAGAAATTGAGTTCCTATCAAATAATTATTAGTCTTTTATTAATTTTTTTATAAAAGGTTTCTCAGCTCCTAGGCGAATGGTTGATTTTTTTAAGTAGTTATAATACTTTTGAAAGTACTAATTGAATTGATATGAATATGAATTCTATATACACTTTTAATTGGTATATTTGTTTCAGAAAATTGAGGAATTTCGGGGTCATTTGCTTTTGTATTTATGTATATTCAATAGACACCTACTCAATAATTACTAACATATTAATATGAAATAAACTTGAGGAAAACTTTTATTTCTTTAAAAATTTTTAGTGAAAAACCAAATAAGCTTATATTTATAAATTGTTTTTAAAAAGGGTTCCTACAAAGATTATGCTACTTACTTATAAGTTTTACTTTTGAATTACTTGATAGGAAGAATTCTGATAACTAGAGCTTTCTTAATAGGAAAACTAGCCTAGACTGACATCAATAGTAAAGAGACTTAATTTTTAAGACATAAATAATACTTTCCAACGATTTAATAAAAAAACAAGCATTGTTAAATTTTCAAAAATAACAAATATTTCACAACACTAATTTATCTAATTTTTCATAGTACATAAAATACTTCAAATGATCGAAATATTAAGTAGGACATTCACCCAATAGAAGTAATAATAAACAATATAAATTAGGAAAGAACAGAATTGTCACTAAGCTTTAAATAAGTTTACGATTTGTTAAGAAAATACATTATTGGTTAAACATCGAATTTATTCCAATAATTCAAATTTTTTATAATATAATGTTATACGCCCCGTTTATCAAGAAGTAGGTACGTTGACTAACTATTATTTAACATGCATAATAGTTGAAAAAGTTTAACTAACCTTCATTTGCCATAGGAAAGCTTTAATTGTCAATAACTCACTTATTTATTCCCTTTTTCTTAAAAAAATAAAAACAAACTTATCAATATTTTACAAATCAACTTTCAGTTTGACAATTTTGTCAGTAATACCACGTGCAAGAAAATAATTAAAAAATTGCTAGGAGTTCTTTAGTCGGAGAATTACACTTGATTTTACTTTTTTCTGTTATCAGAAATATATGCATCGAATGAATAACTATATAATAGTTGAAAATAATCTAATAATATAACATATTTTTGTCAACACTCCAATGTTGCTGAGCCTGTTTTACTACTTTATTGAAAAATGTAGAGATGGAGCTATTTTGTATCGTCAATATTCAAAAACAGAAATATTTTTATCCGAAAAAGGAATAATAACCATGGATACTATTTAATAATAAAAGAAATGTACATTATCAATAAATTTTGGTAACGGCAGACTTCAAAATTTACTATCCTGTTGAGTTTTAAACCTATAGTGTGAAAAATCAAGTGAACTTTTAGGTTAAGATAATGTTTACATTCAAATTTAAAGTGTAAAGTGTTTAAATAATTTATAAATTGAAAACTCTATGATTTTTTAAAATGAAAGAGTTATTTGCAGCAATTCCTGCTGCTGATTCCCCAAGAAATGTATCCTCACAAGAATTTCAGGATATGTTAACGTCATGGTTTGAGAAAAAAGGCATTCTTTGCGAGTTAAGAACCAGTCTGAGATATAAAATGATAAACGTGATTAAAAATACTTCAATAGGTCGAGATATTGTACAAAAATCGCACCCAAGTACAATCAGTTTATCTAAACAAGCAATAAGTTTAATTGTAGCCGAATTTCTAATGAAAAATAACTGTGATTATTCTCTTTCTCTATTTAATACAGAAGCTGGACTTTCGCGAACATTTTCAGATAATATAGCAAATGAAGAGAATAAATTGACTCTACAATTTGACAAGGAAAATATATTGAATATTTTGGAATTAATCGGCATTCACAAAACTTCCAATATATGTAAAGAAATTCTTGATGTCTACTATATGAATAATGAGAGAAATTCATTTCTTTCAGCACTTATTTCAGTGTTAAGTAAATGTGTGTTTGAGAATGTGAATCAAAAACAAATGAGTGATGTTGGTAAGTTTCTTTTTCTACTACAAGCAATCTTGAAATCACTGAAACTCAAATGATTAAGAATATTTCTAATGTAATTTTGTTAAGATGAAGTTGCTTTTAATCTAGTTATTTCATTCAAAAAACGTTGATCTTATTTTGACAGAATTATAATTAATTTCTGTGGCCAGTTTTCGAATTTAATAATCTTTCTGGTTTGACCTTTGATTTGAGGACTTGGTCAATATCTTTTTGTCAAAATACATGAAGGAGGACAAAGTAACGCTCCTAGGAATTATTGAAGTTAGATAATTTTAAAAAGTGGGGGTACATGGTCTACAAAAGATCTATTGTTTCCCTATCTCTAAAATTGGTTATATATAACCAAATATAGCTTATATATAAGCTATATTTGCATACTGTCCCATGGCATTAATTAATCGGGTTAATCCTCCACTTTTGATGTCAGCTTACTTTTATACAAGGGCACAGGTACATCCTGCCATAGCAAATTGTGTTTTTGACCTCTTTTCCACAAAATCTGCAGTTGACAGTGTTTCAATATGTTCAACCGACAGTATCAAGTATCATCAAAATTTCAATTTTCTTTTATGGAAGAATTATATGAATTGTTGAATTTGCTTACATTCAATGGGGTATTGTATTCTTTGGAATTATTTTAGAGCAGTTTCACACACAGTAAAGTGGATTTTGTTAGAAAATTTTGGTGAAAGGATATGATAATTTTTTTACTTATTCAGAACTAACCCATTTTCAAGAAATTTGTCTTTGATTTTAATAAAAGTCTTCAACAGCACTTAAATTTCAATTTTTTTTTTTTTTTTTGGAAGAATTATATGAATTGTCAAATTGGCTTAAATTCAATGGGGTATCGCCTTCTTTGGAATTGGAGGTTTCACTGTAAACTGGATTTTGTTGGTGAAAAGATTGTATTTAATAACGTTTCATGATCAACAATATTTATGCTATGGATGCCATAAAGTAAATGATCGAGGAAAATGTACATAGTTCTCTAATATTAAATTATTAATCTTACATGCACCTTATACAGCTTTTAAACTGGCAACTCCCTCAAATAATAAGAAAAAAAGTGGTAACTTAGAATTCATTATTGATATAACATAATTACTGAGTAGTGGCTTATAAAAAAAAAATAGTTTTATAGTTGTATAGTAGCTAGAAAAGAGTTCTCATGTGGTGGCACAGTAGCTCTATATAATTGTTCTTTAGATTATGTTTTTACCACCTCAATAAAACGGTCGAGTAAAATTGTCTTACTCAGATGAATAAGAGCCTTTTAAATAATGTATAAATGTGTTTCTAACTATTTTTGAGCACTATCCAGCTTCAGAAAATTGTTATATAAATGTTTGTATGTTTGTAATGTTTGTAATGTTGGACTAAATTTATATTTTTATTGTTTTGCAGATTTGTCCAATGAAATAGATTTTGTTAGAAAACTCAGAACAATTTTATGTAAATTGAATGTACCACAGAATAATATAACATTTGCAATAGAAAGAATCAAAGGTCTCCATTTAAGTGAAATAAAAAACATTGAAGATCATTATAGTAAAATAATTTTCAAATCGAAGAACAATCTTGTTTTAAAAGAAAAGCAAGTTAATGATATGAAGAAAAAGAAAGATTTGCTGGAAATTAAAATGATAGAACTTATTAAAAATAATAATGAGCTTAAAGTTAAAATAAAACAAGTGACAAAAGAAAAAAAGGCTAAAGAAGAGCAGCTTATTACATTGAAACATACTAAAGAAAATAAAAATTTATCTGAACAATGTCTAGATAAAGGTATAAAAACAGAATGTAGATTGGAACATTGTGGAACAAGCTGTAAAGAAAACTGTAAATTAATAATAGATCTTCAAGGCGAAAATGAGGAACTCATTAGAAAAAATAAAAAAAATTTAGAGGAAATGAATGTATGGAAAACAAAGTACCAAAATCTTCTATTAGAATTTACATCATTCCAGCAAAAAATCAGCTCATTGAATTTAAATGGAAATTCTGAAATTCCTTCCTCATTGTTACCTTCAGATTTACTAGATAAGGATTTGAAATTTTCAAGTAAGTAAAGATATTTTAAACAGGATCTATCAGTTTAAACGTAATTGGTTTTTATTTTAAGCAGATTTCATTTGTTTGTATACTTAATTTACAAAAAGTAACAAAACATTAAAGTGCAGTAAGACCCCGCTTAATGTGTAGGATATGTTCCATCAAAGTAGAGCATAATAGCTAAATAATAGACTAAAAATTTTTTGAAAATAGGGGGCTTTTTAGGTGCACTAATCAAATATTAGGTGCATTCATATTTTTTAAGGAATTCAAACAAAAAGATCTGCCAGGTCTTAAAAACTTGGCGATGCCTATTTAAATTTATAAAAATAATTTTGTGCCTGTTGTTGCACATAATAATCAAGTGTTTCTTAAATGTAACAGATTCTTCTCAAAAAGTATTCCATATTCAACATTTAATCAACAAAAATTTCTTGATGACTTGGTGGTGGGTCTTGATGAGACTGGTGCTTGTTCCAAAGTCAAACCGTATTCTAATTATCTCAGCAATAATCCATTCAGATTTTAAATAAGATTTGATGTTGGAACAAACACCCATCTCATCAAGATTCATCACTTCTAGTAAAGTCATCGAAACAAAAGTCATTCAAGGAATTTTTTATGGTTAGAAGTTGAATGTGAAATTCTTCTTGACAGGAACCTCTTGCACTTAATGAGCACTTAAATCCTGTTTGAATGATTTATTGCTGAGACGATTAGATAAAGAGTATGCCTGATGAAATATCAAAAGCTGGCACACCAAATTGTGTGTTGAGAAATAAAATAAAAATGGAATGGTTTTTTACTATGATTTAATATTCATTCAAGGCATTCAAGGAATTTTTGGAATTTGAAAGTTGGAAATAAAATTCTTCTTGACAGGAACCTCTTACACTTAATGAGCACTTGAATCCTGTTTGAAAAGTTTATTGCTGAGACAATTAGATGAGAGTATGCTAGGTGAAATAACGAGAGCTGGCTCACCAAATTGTGAGTTAAGAAATCAAATGTCATGGAAACAAAAATCATTCAAGGAATTTTTGATCAATAAGCACTCTTATGTGAAACAAAAGGGAAAAAATTATTTTTATTTAAATGGAGATCGCCAAGTTTTAAAAACCAGACCTTTTTTTTGAATTTTTCAATAACTATAAATGTAATTTATATTTAATTTTCATACCTAAATTGCACCTAAAAAGTCCCCTATTTACGATAAATTTCTAATCTATTTTTTTGGCCTGAGCCAATTTAGAGATTATGTTTTTTTGTAATAAAAATAAAACAAAACGTTTATTTCTTACAAAAATAAATACAATATAAACCAATATACGGGGATGATCTCAGAAGTACCTGGCCTGACCTAGAGATGGCGGTAGTTGCTTGAAAATTACCAATCCATACAGCATATGGTTTAAGTTTGAAGACGCCACGTTGCTCAGTATTTGTTTGGTAGCTATCAATAGTGAACGTTTTCAGTTAATTTCTAAACATGGAAAAAATTGGTCATCGTTATGTGATACAATACTTTTCTTTGAGAGGTTTTAGCACAACCAATATAAAAGCTGAACTTGATTCTATTCTGGGTGAGACTGCTCCTCCTTTATCAACAGTAAAATATTTGGTAGCAGAGTTTAAACGAGGCTGTAGCGTCATGCCATTGGTCGGTTCGTCAGGAAGCCAGAGAGTCGGAATAGCCTAAATACGTGACCGAATCGATTCTACTGCATTTTGGTTCACTACGTCCACATCGTTCCATATCGCCTTAGGCTACAGCCTACTCAGCCTACTGGTAAATCTATCACTGAGAGAAGCATACCGCCAAGTTCAACACGCATTAATGGTAAACAAACAAAACCCTTACCAGTCAACAGTGAAATCAGACGAGGAGACTCGCCTAGGCCCAATTTATTCAACATAATAAAGGATGAAACTATAAAAAAGGTACGGTTAGGCAAAGATAGAGAAATCAAAATACTGTGCTATGTCGATGACGCCATGATATGTGCCGAAAATGAAGATAGTTAAATATCTTCAATCTCACAGGAAAATAGTATGACTATCTCTACAGAAAAAACCAAATACATAACAACATCAAAAGAGCCCATTAGATGCAAATTGGAACTAGATGGTCAAATCATGAAATACAAGTACCTTGGAATTGACATAACTAGTTACGGAGATGTAGAAGACGAGGTAAGAGGACAAGTAGCTAAAGCAAATAAGGTCGCGAGATGCCTTTAGAGCGTAGAACAAACACCTAAAACAAAAAACAAAGGCATGCATTTATAAAGCGACAATCAGACCTATAATGACCTATACATCAGAAGCATAAACAATGAAACAACTCTTGGAGACAGCAAAAATGAGAAATTTTCAGGCGGAAACAATTTTATATGTGATTATGTGACGTATACAACATTAACGAATGGGGGCGTAAATAGCAATTGAACCAACATTTAAGTGTAATGGCCGATAATACACTGGTAAAACTAGCAAGGGATAAATCTCCAATTGGAACAAGGAGTGGAGGTCGACCACGAAAGAGGTGGAGTGACAATCTAGAACCAGGATGAGGAAAGATTTTGGAGAAGGAACAGGCGTTATAAAAGAAGAAGAAAGAAAGAAGAATATGTTTTTTACATAAACACATCCCCAGGGTATTGATTTCCTATGTAAAACAAGAAAAGACTTAAATAAAATTGAGAAGTGTGGGTAAAATATGAAGTTATTATACAACTTCTTTTAGCCTCAAACTAATTTTAAGGACAAATAGTTTATAGATAGTTATAAGACTTATTTTTAACTTAAATTTCAGATAAGCAGTTTGAATCATCAGACAGTTCAACTGACGAAATTGTTCGAGATGCTCGTAAGAGGTTAAAATTGCTGGAAGAAGAGAACCAAGAACTCGCAGATCGACATAGAAATATTCATAATAAAAACAAATGCAAATTATTATAATTCAACTATTTTGGTTTTCCAATCCATAAATAGGTGTTGTCATTTTGATTATATCCATTATTTCAAAACCGAAATTTAATTAACAATTATTTTATAAATAATTTAATAGAATTCAACAAAATGTTTGTACATTTTAGACATTTCTGAACAGAATTCTAAATTATTTTTGGAAATCATATAAATTTCATTTTCATTAATTATGTAAATATTCATAGGTCAAATATATTTTGAATCCCCTATTATTTTTTTTTTAATTTCGAGTGTTCGCTCGATCATCAATCCTGGTTTAGGCAGGACAGTCCTGTTTTTATGGTACTGAACCTGCTGTTGCCACTACACCAACAATCACAATTAAACTGTCTGACACGCGTTTCGATAACCAAGTTATCCTCTTCAGAGCCTGAATGTAAACTAAAACCTATTAAATTGACTTACTTATTTTGTATTCAATTTTCCCACCAATTAACTCTCGCGAAAAATAATTCCTGTGGGAAAATCTTCTTAGCGGGAATCTTCACATTTATTCCTTAACTACTGAACTATAGAGTGGGCTGTAGGGTATAGACATTATTTCCTTAACTAAACTGTTCTTAAATTTAAAAATTTCAATGCTTTTAATTGCATACAATAATTTATTACTGGATACATTTTTTAACAATTTTACATTAGATATATGGAGGGTAGATGTAAAGAGAACCATTTCGACATGATCTCGAAACATTTAATTTTCGGAGCAAGTGATATTACCGCTGCTAACTATTTATAAAATAATCTGAATTCTAGTGATTTTAAATTTTAAAATTTTTTTCTTTCACACTTAATATTAATATCTAGATTTTATTATTTTTCCTAAATTTTTCATATCTTTAAGAAATTATTTCATAAAGATTCATATCAAATAGATATTGAACTTTCATTATTTCCACTGTTCGAGGCTTGCTAGTTAAGTTTTGAGATTTGGCAACACTGTTGTGAATATGACAAATCTGACATTGCCATCATAAAGTTTGCGACGTTTTTAATGGTGGACAGATATACAAATATCTTCAAAAAAATTTCTTTTCAGGTACAAGATTACCACGAGAGTTAAGATATGATTTTCCGGAATTTCTTGCTATCTTTGATTTTTGTTTCATCCGACCCTTTTTATTTTGTTTTTTTTTTGCCTCTACTCGAAGTAGGTTCATCCTCAACATTTCTTCTTTGGTTTGTTGAATGGTATCTGAAGGTATATGGAAATCAGATCTAGTGTCAAATTCACTTGGCTCACAAATACTTGATGTATCAGAAAATGATATGACGTTTTTAGAAATATGGAGCATTTTGACTGACTTTGAATAGCAATATGGCTCTCGTACTTTCACTTTTAGGTTATAATTTTTGAAGATGAATACTTTCAATTCATACCATAAGATAATACGAAACATTTTGTGTATAAAATACTTATCTACTTACATAAATCTGCAAATGTTTGGATATAATAAAAAGCACTTAAAAACAACTGAAAAAAGAATGAAAGTAAAACGTAGATACAACAAAGTTTCCGAAACTTGGGCCATGTTTCCCTATCAAAGTGTATTAAAATCCCGATGCGGCCTAAGTGTGTTTGCTGTGCCATTTAGTAGTTGGTAGAGAAAGGTCAATGCTCTTCTACACCTAAAAATTGGTTGATGTTTTCAAATCACATGTTATGGAGGTAACTCAATCGGAATGGATAAATACTTCGACAATTGGATCAAATGCATGCAAAAGTGTATCATTTATATGGAGAATATTAAAAGAAAAATGAAGCCATATACCATTATAAATATTTGTTTTTATTCATCTTTTCCAAAATTTTCATAGTAACCCCCGTATTAGCTCTATACGGAACGGAAAACCACACCTAACCTAACTTATATTTCTAATTTTGTGATCGGTTTATGTGCTGTAGACCCACAAAGCACCTATTTATAATATGCGTAAGCTCTTCGGTAAGAAGATAAATCTGAGTGTTTTGAGATTATGTTGTAATGTGAATCAGACAGGGATGTATTAAAATTGAAATCTCTAGTTATTGTATGTGTTATCTCCGATGTTTTAAATGTATACCGATTCAGAATCTGTGATATTGTTATCTAAAATCTTTTAAAGCAATTTTAATTCTGTGAAGATATTAAATATTAGCATAGGTTACCAAAAACGTCTAGTCTTCCATAAATTTAGTTGTTTCCAAAATGGGAAAATTGAAAGAAACTTTAAAAGAAGGAGCAATTCAAATTGGCTCTGGAGGCTCAGCAGGTATTTTTTTAATTTTCAGTTTGTATTGTATTGTGAAAAAATAAATGAATCTTTTTAGGTTTTGTTGAGGTGTGTATTATGCATCCTCTTGATTTAGTAAAAACAAGACTACAAATACAGTCAAAATCAACGGATAGAAATGATTCAAGATATTACAGAGGCATTATTGATTGCTTTGGAAAAATGTATAAACATGAAGGTTTGTTATCTTTTTGGAAAGGTATATTACCTCCTATTTTAGCGGAAACTCCTAAAAGAGCTGTAAAAGTATGTTTATTTGTTAACTTTGCTCTACCTTTTCATCTGATTTGTTTTGTTTCAGTTTTTCACTTTTGAACAATACAAACAGTTTTTTATGTTTGGATCCTTAACTCCTACTCCATTGGTGAGTAATTGAGAGAATTTTTGAAATTTTAATACAAAATATGCCCAATAATTAGTTGAACTGAATTTTTTTTGCAATTATTAAATAAGGATTTTAATATTTGAAATAGAAAAATACAAAAACAAATGTAATGGGATTAAATGTTATATAATATTTTTCTAATAATAGACTAACAATATTGTATAAAGAATAGGTAAAATTACATCAATATATATATATATATATATATATATATATATATATATATATATATATATATATATATATATATATATACAGTGTGTTTCTAAATTCAGGAGGTCTTTTCTATAACAAAATTTCCTCAGCCCACCCCTTCCTGATTGCAGTCATCTATCATTTTTTTACATTTGAGCGTGTGTTTAATTTAAATTACTACTCTATTTTTTTATTTGAATTCATTTATATACTTTTTGCTTTAGACTTTCTCACTAGCTGGTCTTGGAGCAGGTGCAACTGAAGCAGTGTTTGTAAATCCTTTTGAAGTGGTGAAAGTCTCCCTACAAGCTAATAAATTAAAAACTAAAGAAGCACCGAGTACTTGGACTGTTACAAGAACTATTATTAATGAAAATGGTTTTGGATTGAAAGGGCTCAATAAGGGACTTACTGCTACTATTGCCAGAAATTCAATTTTCAATATGTTCTACTTTGGATTTTATCACTCAGTGAAAGGTTTACTTCCCGAATATGAAGTGAGTGATTATGTATAAAGTATTTACTCTTGTTTTAGCACCAATGTTTGCTTTGCTGTGATAATATTGAGAAACGAATAATGAGTATTTTAGGGTTTTTTATTTTTATTTTTTAGACAAAATTGTAATTGTGTTTATAAAGTTATTGATCTATATTTCTTTCATTTATTGTATTGCCTTTTTTTCATTTCTAGGATATGAATTTTATTTCTTGAATTTTGGTCTTTCTCCCTGTTAATCATTCTATTACTCATTATCATTACTAATTAGAAATGTCTAGAAATGATTTGAGAATTTTGTTACATAAGCTCTTCTTTACCTAGCTGAAATTTTTAGATTTATAAAATTCATTTATTGCTTAAAGTATGTTATAATAACTAATTTATCATCTTCAGAGACTGAACTTCCGTGGTACTAAGCATTATATTCAGTATGTTCTTTTTTGTTTAGTTTAGTCTAAATTCTTTCTCCTCATTTACTTCGTTTTTGTCATTCCCTTTTTCCCGTTCATGTAATTTATCTCTTCCACCCATTAGTTCTTTATCTCTCCTATACAAAGGCTATACTATGTTGTGTCAATACACAGCACTCATCTGTCCTATGGCTGAAGATCCTTGAGAAGTGCCACGAATACAACATAAAAGTACATTAACTCTTCATAGACTTTCGGCAAGCTTACGACTGCGTAAAAAGAAGCTGCCTTTATGAAACGCAGTGTATACTTCGTGTGCCAGACAAGCTAATAAGACTGGTGAAGTTGAAAGTAGTACATCATGCCGATTCAACGTTAGAAGAGGTCTGAAGCAAGAGGATGCTTTTATTGTTCAATCTGACCTTGGAAAGAATATTTAGGGGACTGCAGACCTACCCGGGAGGAACCCTACTCAACCGATGAAAACAGAAGGTGACTTACGCGGACAATGTTGAACTGCTAAGCACAAGGAAAATAGAGTTTAGGAAGACAGTTGTCTGGGATGCCAAGGTTCTTAAAGGACCATAGCTCCAATTGGAAGGAAGAATGTAATGGTTATGCATATTAGTATTTGTCATTTTTTGTTTTCATTCCTCAATAAAATAACTGTTAGCTCTTATTTTCCTAAATTCCAGACTGTTAATCTCATTTTTTTTTCAAATACTAATAAAATATAAATTATTTATACAACATTGGAATTTAATTTAAAAGTTCACTTTGTATATTAAAATTTTTTTTATTTAATCTTTATTCGTTTCTATTTTTAGAATCCCTATCGAGAATTCTTCAAGAAGATTGGGCTAGGTTTTATTTCTGGTAGTGTGGCTTCATGTCTGAATATCCCCTTTGATGTAGCCAAATCTAGAATTCAAGGACCTCAACCGGTTATTGGCGAAGTTAAATACAGGACAACTATAAATTCAATTGTTATAGTTTATCGAGAAGAAGGGTGAGTAATATTTGCAATCGATTTGCTTTTTAAAACATTCAATCCACTCTGGTTATTTGGATTGATGAAATTTTACAATCCATATTTAAGCAACTTCCCATTTATTTATATATAAAGGCTTACATGCAGATCATAACCTTGTAATTTCTCTCCACTTCTTTCAGTCCCTTGCTTCTCTCCAGCTTTGGAAGTTTCTCTCTCTTCCACCACTTCCATCCATCGCTTCTTTGGTCTACCTCTTGCCCTCTGGTATCTTCCGTTTCGTATCGTTTCAAGTGTCTGTCTTCCTCCATTCGGTCTAAGTGACCTAACCATTGAAATCTTTTCTTTATAAACGCGCTGATTGGAGCCTCATTGAAAAGTGTGTAAATTTCGTGGTTTCTTCTCTCCCATCCTAACTCTTTTTCCTCCAAAAATTCCGTTTAATATTTTTCTCTCCCAGATTTCCAATTTCTGTTTAGTTTTATTCGTTTCACAGGTGTATATCAAGGTGGGTCTCAACATTGTCTTATAAATTCGAACTTTTTTTTTATCTCTATATCTTTTTCAATGTTAATATTCTTCTAAGGATGCTTGTAGGTACAGCTATTACTTTTGGCAATTCTTAATTCGATTTCCTTCTCTTCTTGGCATTTATTATCTAGTAGTACATCCTAATATATGAAATTTTCTACTTCTCCAAATTCTATTATCGTCCTATCTTGTTTATAAACTTAAAATTGTTTTTTGTCTTACTTCCACATTTATTCTTCTGTTTCTTGCTATCAACGCCACATCATCGGCAAAAGCTAAGTATTTATGACTTTTGTTATTATCATGCTTTTTTTGTTGATATTGGTTCTTCTCATTATGCCTTCCAAAACTACATTAAATTATACTTTTGATAGGGGATCGCCTTGTCTAAATTCTTGTTGTGTTTTCCCTTTTATTTACTGACTTGAAATTTTTTAATTTCTAATTACTTAATTCCAACGATGATCAAATGAAAAATCCACAAAACAATTGATTAATTAGTGGTAATTAATTAGTCTACTGTGAAATTAATTTTTATTATCAAAATTTATTCCATGATGTCTTTGAAGTATTTCAACACTTTACAATTTTGTTATATTTTTATCTGATTTCATCAATGTGCTGGAATTGTAAATAGTTTTTTCATATTGGTTGAGAGTCAAAATATTTATTTTCACTGTAGCTTCTATCTTGCAAAAGCAGAGTAATAGAAAGCTAAATGCGAATTGAATTCAAAATAAGAAGATTAATATCTTAATGTCCATGTATTAATAATTTTTGTTATATTTTTAGGTTTGCAGCATTATATAAAGGCCTCCTGCCAAAAGTATTACGTTTGGGACCTGGGGGGGCTATTATGTTGGTAGTATATGATTACATGCATGAATACCTGACAAAAATTTTGAAATAACTGTCTAAATGTTGTGTTTTCATTTTAGACAGTTTTTAAAATATCATATCAGTTTTAAAATGCTAAAACGAATGTCCGCAGATGGTTATTATAGTATGTGCAGTATATGATATAATTAATTTGCTAAAATTGAAAATCTCAAAAAACAAATTCATTTTCCAAATAAGGTCTATCGTAACCTATCAAAAAAGGTTTGAATTAGTTTTTATAAGAAAAGTGGTGTATAAAAATATTCCACTGCTAAAAAACTTTGATAAATTAATTTAAAGGCTACAATAATAAAGTATAACATACTAATTGCCATTTTCTTCATGAAATAGTTAAACCTTAGTTTGCATTATCTGCTATCTGGAAAATTAACTAAAGTTAACTAAAAGATAACTACGAGTGAAGAAAAGTAATAGTATTTTTAAATCTCATAATTACTTTTTTAAAGTTTTCTGTTTTAAACAAATCACCTTGTGAGTTGACATTGACATTTTTAATTGGAACCTATTAGATGCTTATTCTTGGTAAAACATGTTTTTCGAAATAAATTCACCATAATTTTCTGATTGTGATTCAACTTTATTTTTATTAGTATAACTGACAAAAAATTCACTTTTTTTAATTTAAAAATTGGTATCTGATTCCACAGGCTTGCACTTCTCCAACGAAACGAGTCCTAATAAATTGACGTTTTGGGTGTCTGAAGGTGAACTCTATGCTCATGAGCCACGTCTGCTTGTCTAGTAGGTCCTGTAAATACTGCTGAAGTTGAGAAGAGAATCTGCTGTAGTGTTATCGGGCAAACAGAGTCAAGTCAGCGACATTTCTGCTATGCTCTAAACTATCCAAGTTTTTGGTCAACTCTAGGTCGCCTATAAGTCGATAGGTACTATCGTTAGCGAAGCTATAGATCGGGTTTGCAGGTTTGTTGAGTAGATCGTTGATGTACAGGAGAAAGAGAGTAAGTTGCATCTCTGCAGAACACCATTGTTGACCTTAAACCTTTCTAAGGTGTGTCCATCAATACCGTCCTGTATGGATCAGTCTTTGAGAAAGCTACTAAGCCAGACGATAAGTGACAACGATAAAACGTACGATATAATATATTTAGAAGAATTGCATGCCAAAAGCCTTCGATATGTAAAGGGAGATTGCTTTGGCTTACCCATATTTCACTTCATACTCTGGTGACATAGACAAGGAGATCTCCAGTTGATCTATGTTTACTAAAGCCGTATTGATGACGCTGATGATGTTAGCAGACTCAAGATATTTCAAGATTTGCTGGTTAATGACTTTCTGACTTTTCTATGAACTCAGTAATGGCTGGGACTAAAGCAATTGGGCGGTAGTTGTTAGGGACCGTCTTTTTTCCTTTTCAAGATATGGGTTGAAACCGAGCGAATTCCAAATCTGCAGGGAAGAATGAATGGAGTTATAATAGCTTTATTCATATTTTCTGTTCCAAATTACTCTTTCAATTTTGGATTTTTTAATAGTTTTGCTTCTGAATATCGTACATGTCGGAGACCCATCATGGTGTGCCTCCCAGTGAAGCAAACAGCACCTGTTGGTGTTTTAGCAGCCATGGTAAAATGATGAGGTCGCTACCCTCGTGTGTACGTGTTTGACAATTCCAAATTTTAAATCATTGCAATAATTTTTTATAAAACATTTATTTAATCAAAGCTTTTCTTACCTATACATAAAATAAAAAAATTCATCTCACTTTGAAAATATAGTAAAAATAAATAAATAGTGATTTATCGTGGGCATTATCATTAAGATTCCAAAGAGGTGAATGTGATAGTATTTATTAGAGACATTATACATTATGTGAATCCTGTTGCATTTTGAAGTATTTTGATTGTATACAGGTTACTTCTAAATTCATTAATAAAAATTCCATATGTGATTGCCAGTATGCAATTATGATGGATCATCACAAAATTTCATCAGCCCACTCCGTACCCAACAATTATGTTTTATTTTTTTTTTCTCAAACAACAAAAAAGTAACAACAAACATATTTCTCTGTTATAATGCAGAGTATGAATCTAAGACATTTTAGTAGACTATATTATAAGTTTTTCCGTCGAGTGCAAATATGTGTAAATTCCAGCCATAAGACACACACGAACAGGATATATATAATTGACCATGAGAGAATCGGGGCTTTTCTAAACTCCCCATACCTGTAATATCTGCCCTTGTGCTTTATATTTTGAATTGGAATGGAAGTTCAGTAGAAATCTAACCAAAAAATGACACATAACCTCAACAATTCAAATAGATTTATACGCGAAAATTACGAAGTGAGTGACATCTGTTAATTTTCTCTCAAACTCCAGTAGAGGTGAACAACAAAGCCGGAATACCAACAAATTTTGTTGTTCTATAAACACAGAACAGAAAGTGTTATTTGAAATTTTAGTCTAAATAGAAAAACAACATACCTGTTTAAAGTTATTTTCTAATAGAAAAATAACCACATATCCAAAGATGCATTTAGAAAACAATAAAAACGTGGTAAAAATTGTAGTGTTACAAATGTTCTATTCTAATGGCCAATAAAACTCTTGTGTCTCTTTTTGGCAGTTTCGTTTCGATATGCAAGTATACCCTACTTACATGAACAAATACATTTCCAATATTCAACTACATCATTCAGATTAAATTTTATCTCATGGGGCTGGGAAGCTAGACTTGACTTCTGTAGACAATGATATATTTGTCCTTTTACGGTAAAAGTTGGGGAAAATCCGGGCATTTTTATATCTTTACCAACTTATCATTTGAAAGCAAGAGTTATACTTTCTTATTTTGCTTAAAAATTGCTTTTACTCATCTGTGACACATAAAGTTTTTAAAGGCTTTTCTGGTTCAACAAGTAATGGAAGTGAAAATTTACCACTGATATGATATGATAACAATGATAATCAAATGATGATTACGATATTAAATTGAAGGATCATATTGAAACCTAGTACCATTGAATACCGACCAATCCTTACGCATGAAATTTCGACGTCGCGTGATCTGCATTTCAATATTATGAATTCTCATCTGCGATTGTTCTGGCGTTTCTATCGCTCTTCTAGCCTGCAGCGTAACTTGTCTTTCTGAACGAACTCGTACCTGAAGAGGAGTTCCAGTTGCTCTCAAAACACATTGTCGCTTTGCTTGCTGTTGTCTTCTCAGCTCTGCGTGAACCGAAGATTCTTGATTTCGTGCAACTTTTACTGCACGGCCCGCGACGAGTTTTTGGATAGATTCGATTTCCGCTTTCGAGTCATTTTTAAAGAAGAACAAAGTAAGAATTAAAACCAAAGAGTGAGTTTTTAAAATAAAGAATAGCATCTAACCACAAAAATGACATCTAACCTAAAAAATTCAAATAGTTTTATACTGCATATACAGGGTGAGTCGGGAGGAGCGCACCAAACTCTAGGAGTGTATTATACACGTTAATTTAATGTGAAAAAACTCATATGTTCTTATCCGATATTCATTTGTTTTCAAGTTATAGCATATTAA
This sequence comes from Diorhabda sublineata, assembly GCF_026230105.1. NCBI lineage: Eukaryota > Metazoa > Arthropoda > Insecta > Coleoptera > Chrysomelidae > Diorhabda > Diorhabda sublineata. Next base: position 19,791,715 of record NC_079475.1, read on the forward strand.
CAAATAAACAAATTATCACATAAAAATTTTCTTAATCATAGTGCTCTTTAATAAATGTACCGCCATTAACTTCTAAACATTTTCTGCTTCGTTCACGAAGAGCGTTTGTTACTCTCCCAATTGATTCATTTCTTTCTTCTTTAATATGGGCTGCAGTATTCACAATTCGTCCAATTAGTGCATCCCGTGTGTCCCCTTTTATTTTGTAGGTTTCATTTCTCATCCAGCCCCATAAACAAAAATCTAGTGGTGTGAGATTTGGAGATCTTGCAGGCAAATTAATGGGACCTCCACGATCAATCCAATGCCCCGGAAAACGTTCGTCCGAATGCTGCTTGACTTGACGAGCCACTTGTGCAGGAGCTCCATCGTGCTGATAGTACATCTGCATTGTAATATTTACAGGAACATCCTCTAGCAGGCCTTGTAATTCAATTTGTAAAAAATTTAGATAGTTGTCTCCTGTGAGACGATTCTCCAAAATGAAAGGGCCAATTAAATAACTGTCAATCATACCACACCACACGTTTACAAAAAACTGATGTTGACAATTGCTTTCGACTGTTGCGTGGGTATTTTCGTCCGACCATACATGATAGTTACGAGTATTATTAATACCATCACGGGTAAATGTAGCTTCATCCGTAAAGAGTATACTCGATACAACACGTTGATTATTATTTATCCACCGTCAACTCCATCCGGTTAGCGTAATACTTTGGTTGTAGGTGCTGTACTCTCTGTACGTGATAAGGATATAAGCCTTGTTTGTGGAGTGTGTTTATCACCCTTTTTTGTGGAATTACCAATTGAGTGGCAATTCTCCGTAAGCTAGTAATTCTTCTACTAGCTCTACTAGATGCAGAATATTTTTTACTTCTACCAAACCTTGTCGAGTAGCGCGTTCAGATGATATGTTAGCACTGGGAAGCTTACCAGTCTCGCACAATTTGTTAAAACTCCAATAAATAAGTTTTTATCAGGATATCTTTGGTGTGGAAAACGTTGACGATATTCCTCAGCAGCAGCTGTAGCATTTCCATAACAGAAACTATAAACAAACACCATATTTGCATATTCTAAATTTGAATAAGTATCTGATATTTTGCAACACTAACAATCACATAAATTCGAAATTAAATATTCAGTTACTGTTCACTGTACACTGACAGTTCATCAAATCGTCAGAATTATCAAATTCCTTTGAGCCTTGAACATGGCATACTTTGATAATTTTAAAATTCAGATATAAGTGTAAAGCTAGAAGAACATTTTTAATTACTCCAAAACAAATGAAAACAAATGAAAATCGGATAAGAACATATGAATTTTTTTACATTATTTTCACGTGTATAATACACTCCTAAAGTTTGGTGCGCTCCTCCCGACTCACCCTGTATAATGATAGAAAAAATAACAATAAATATAGAAAAATTCCAAACATCCAATTATACTACTATGTGAAACTATAGTTTCACATAGTAAACTAAAGAATTTTAATAGTTTTATACCGCACATATAATGACAGAAAAAAATAACAATAACTATAAAATTCCAAATATTCAATTGACTATAATTTCAGTATCTAGCCACAAAAATGATGTCTAACCTAAAAAATTCAAATAGTTTTAATCAGCATATGTAATGACAAAAGATAACAATAAATAAACATTCCAAACAGCTGAAACTATAGTCAATTGGATTGGATATTGACGTGACCGTCGGTAATACGATGCAACGGTATTACAGTACTCAGGGCTGGAACTTCATTACTGGACTGCTAGATGGCGTTGAAGAAGCTTGATTTTGATATTTTTTGACAAATAATAAAAATTTTTTCATAAAAAGTATCCTGTTACTTCTAATACCCCCAAGAATATGCGTACGAAGTTTTGTGATGATCGGTTAAGAGTTATCACGTGAAAGCGTAACAAACAATTACTTTTATAATATTAGTAAGGATGCGTCAGGGAGGAGTGAGCAGAGGAAATTATACGAAAAAACCATCATAATTTCATATAAGCAATCACCTGTATTTTCCGGATAGGATGCCAAAGGCTAATTTAAACATTTTTGTAAGGTACGATAATCTTAGTACATAAAATTTGCAATGGGAAATATGAGTGAAAACTAATAAAATTAGATAAAGTTTTTATTATTTTTGAAAATTTACTACTTTTGTTTGCAATAAGTTACCAGTCATTATGTATTTTGTTTTGTTGTGTTTTGTTATTGTATTGATACAGTGTTTTAAAAAATTTATTTGTATATAGTATACAAAGTGAGACTTCTACATGTTTACAATGCATTGTTTGTTCGTTTTTCTATTAATATATTTTGTTGCATCTTTGGTAGTTTTCTTTGCCTAAAGTTTTAGGCTTTGGCTTCCAATATGGCTGTGTAAATTTACTAAATCAGTCTTGAGTTGGTCGAATATATCCGTAAGGCTGCAAAACAATAAAATATGAAAAAATATCTTATACATGTGAAAACGAGAACAATTGAATTGATTAAAATTAATTTTGACATACAATAAAAATATGAAATATATAATATAAGTGAAATAAAAACCTAATAATTAGGAATAAATTCCTAATAACAAAACAATAATTTCACCTCAAATGAATGTAAACTCAATCTTTATAAAACCAACAAACAAAGTGAGGTGAAGTGAAGTTAATTTATAATTTGGAAAATAAAAATGGGGATATTGATAAGTGTCAAATCTATTATATCTAGTCTAATAAGCGATAAGTTGGCAAGTATATTTAATAATTGTATAGATAACTCAATTTGGCCAGATGCACTAAAACTTGCTGATTAAAATATAAAATGTATTCAAACTGGTAATAAACAAACAATCGAAAACTATACACTGATATTAATATCCAATATTTCCAAAAGTTTCGAAAACATTATTGATTAACAGAATAACGTATTTTATTACAAAAAATAAAATTCTGAGTTCAAAACAATTTGGCTTTATGAAATATAAAGGGACGAAAGACGCGCTCAATTATATCACAAATAAAATATATGAGAATTTAGACAAAAGTACTCCGATAGCGATAACATTCATTGATTTAGCAAAAGCTTTCGGCTTAATAAATAGCTATCTTAATGGTAGAAAGCAAAAGGTCAATATAATAGCGATTTCTAAAACATAGACATAGGAGTTCCACAAGGTACAATATTGGATCCATTACTGTTCATAATATACACAAATGATTTATTGATAAGTATTCCTGAAAATATAGTATCTTATGCGGATGCTACTGCAATTTTTTCAATAGTTAAGGATTGGGAAAATGTAAAATTCAAGATATTGAATAAATATCTTGAAGAAGTAGCAATAGCTTTATTGTAAAAAACTTGTTACAATTTGTAGACAAAAACTTGTAAAAACTAATAAACAACACGTAGCCCAGAAAGGTATATCGGAGATTCGACTCAATAAGGGCATAATAGACTGTTAAGGAGATGGATAAGTTCAGTTCTTTGGAACTGATCTCAGCGCAAAATAGGAGGAACTTAATTTTTTAGATAAGTCGATAATACAAATTTTACAGATTCAGCAGCTTTTATTGTCTTATGATACATTTTTCTGTAGTAGTATCACGTAATTTTTAAAGAAGACACTATCCGAGAATTTCCTAAGGTGAGTTGTTACAATACTAGAACAACTAATGAAGATACAAGTTTTTGTTTTCTTGTCAAACCTTTTTTTTCCTTTCTAGGATAATCAGAAGAAATAGAACATACTAATATGACTAATATATTATCTATCCACTTTGCAGCCCTTACTTCAGCACCTTTTGTTGTTGCTTCCTTTTCTTCACATGAACCACGTCTCTTTTTTGTCATGTCTTTATCAGCTGTAAAAGTAAGACCAGGAAACTTCTTTATTTGAACTGTACATAGACCAAAAATTCCTCGTTTGTACAGATGAACAAATAATTCAGGTGAAGAGAACTAATTGTTAAAAAATATCAGATGATTTTCTTTCGTGGGACAAACTAAATCATATTTTATTAACTTAACAATACCCGGAAAGTTAGGATTGGATTCACGTTTTCTGGCGTGAATGTCAAAATTATGAATCAGAGCAGTAACATCACATAACACATGAATATTATATCCCCTTTTATTTGTTTTTTTGGGGTTGTACTGCCAAGGATGGGAATTTCTCTTGAAGAGGACAATCTGTTCATCCACATATAAAAGTTGTTGCATTGGTATAGCTCTGATATTTCTCAATGAGGATTTCATCAAAAGCTTTATTTTAAAGAGACTATCTAAATCATTTAGATCAGCTTTAAAATTGTCGTTCATAAGTAGAGATTCTTTTTTATCATCTGAAATCGGTCTGGACTAATGATATCACCCTTGTTGCTTGAGCTCAATACATATGCATTCGTGGTAAACTAAAAATGGACATATATAAACATATACCTAGAAATTGCCTTATCTCAGTTATTGTAACAGATAATCTGGATCTGTTTGAATATAGATTTGATTGTTCCACAAGATTATTAAACATATCAGCATCAAAGAGTTCCTCAAAATATGCAATCGGTGTATCAATTTCTCTTTCTTCTATTTTATGTAACCAAATCGGTATGTTCCTCTGGCTATCATCTTCCCCTACTTGTTTCCATTCATATGCTAATTTTACCTTCTTTTGCTGCCTGATTCCTTTTTTTATATTTTCATCTTTATGTTATTCACCACTTCCATTAGAAGATTCACTTTCATTATTAGATTACACTGATTCATCAAATTCTGGATTATAATCAAAGGCTACATTATCAATATCCTCAAGGCAATTGTCATTGATTTCATAAAAAGGAAATAAATTATTTTTTGTCCTTTATTCATCTGTAAAAAATTACCAATAATTTATGAAGAACTCTTGTAATCTGTTGTAACGTATTTGAAACTGGCGGAAAACAGTCATACAACCTTTATAATCTGTTATTTCAAACGTAATACAAACCGAAAAACTCCAATTTCCAATATTTTGTCCTAGAAAACCATTTTAGAGAAATTAGATGGACCAAAAAATAGTGTAACGATTTTATAACACCTATTAAAGTTTTTAAACTATCCATTCAACACACACTCAGACTTGTTACTTACATATTGAGTTTTAAAGCTCATTTTCTTGGCTATAGTATCCAGATATTCCAATAGGTGTCACTGCAAGTAAGGTGAGATTACAGTAACCACATGAAAGTGGCCGTCATGTTTAATCCAAACTCGGCCGATTCAGCATTTGTTCTTCTCATAATAACGCTTTTCAAATCGTAATTTATATTCTCAAATACTCAATCAAAAAATTTTCAAGGGCTCAATAGTATTTTCAACAAAATTATGAAAATAATTTATTTTGTGTCGTAGTTCAGGATAAACTTGGCGGCCACCATGTGACCACACTCTTTCTCAGGCCACTGTAGGCGAGATCGTATCTTGACATTAATACAATTTTTTAAAAAAAATATGATATAGTGGTATAAAAGAATTAAACTGTTTTACTAGATTCACTATTTACGCTCTGGACCCCGATTTTCAGTGGTTTAGTTATTAGCATTAAAACCACATACCTAGTATAAAATAAGAGGAAGGAAAACGTGGAATCCACGAAAATTGTAATTTATTGAGATAACGAAATTATTTTTGACCAAATATGTCACAAATAATTCTACTTATTTAAATTTGAGGTGATTTTTTTGAGATTAGCGATTAGCCAGTGGTCACTGGGCGCCAGATCTGGACTATACGGAAGATGAGAAAGCAATTCAAAGGGTAATTCGTTCAATTTAACCATCGTTGCCACCGATTTGTGAATCAATGCATTGCCTTGGTGAAACCGTGGTTTTTTCTTGGTTTTTGCATAAAAGCTATCCAAATTCAAATAGTATTCACCATTGATTGTCTCTCTCTTTTGGAGATAGTCGATGAAAAATATTCCATGCGAATCTCAAAATACTGAAGCCATAACCTTCTCAGCTGATTGTTGTGCCTTTCAACGCATTAGACGTGGTTCACCGGCTGCGGTCCACCCAGATAATGATCGTTTCGATTCCGGAGTGAAGTGATGGATACATTGTCACATATCGATGCAAAAAATTCCGATTTATTACGTGTAAACATGGCCAGACACTGCTCTGATTCATCAACACGTTGTTTTCGATCACTTTGAAAAATGCTTTCTCATAGTCAAATGTTCATGCATAATCTCAAACACACTGCCTTATGGTACCTCCAGTTTACGATTAGATATAACCATTTTGTTGATTTTTTTGATGTTTTCTGGAGTAACCCCCTCAAATTCACCAAACCAATAAAAAATGATTCTTTTCGATCATAGTCCGGTTAACAGTAAACTATTTTTTTTATCAAGAAGCAATGATAACATATAACAATAACAAAAGTAACTTTACTTAAATGGCTGTCACTTTTTTCTAACTTTGACATGAATTTTATACATAGTTTTTGAACGCTGGTACTTCATAAACGTCATATGGATTTGACCATGGCAGCGCCATCTGTGTGTCAGTCCCATGACTTATTGAGTATTGTAATAAATTATAATCAACGCTTGTGATTCGTGTTCTCGTTTATCATATACTTTGAAATGTTCTTTGGTATTTATATCGTCTAGTCTAAAAAATCTATTTTGGACAAATTCCTCGGACTCACTAAAATTTGAACATTTTATAATGTCTATTAGATAGTAGCGGTTTCAAGGCCGACATAAAAATGTGATTTCATAACAGATCCTTTCACCTCAATTGATTAAAAAAATTGGATACTTAAAAATTAATGAGCAAATAATAAAGACGAATTATTTTTTCTTTATTCATCAAGATATGTGGCTCTTTCAAAGCTATTTGAAACATTTTTTTAATATTCCAAAAGAAAAAAAAATCACTACCTTGCTGGTATTGTCTGAAGAAATAATTTTATTATTAAAAGTATTTTCGAAATAATTGTTAACGTCTCATTCATGTTGGATAAAGATTCTCCATTGATATTTCTATGTTTTTTCGATACTGTATAAATAACCGAATGTAATAAATTTTTATGTAGAAGTTGAGTAAGACACTAAACCGAAAATGCCCTTTGCTTTTGTGATTGGTAGTTTTTATCCTTATAACTGTTGCTAGAAGTAATATATAAATATTTCATACCTTCTCTGATATGAGTCTGTTTTTTCTTGTATATCAGTGTCGGTAAAAGTTGCAGTACTTTTGGTTTCTGTGTTTACTTGGATTCCTATAGATTTTACATCCTGGAACAAAAAAATATTGTAAACGCAATTGATAGGGATAGTTCCAATCCAAATACTTTGGAAGTACAAGGTGGCGCAAAAAGAACGCATGAATTTTAAACCAGTACAATTTGCTTTATTTTGATTACAGAAAAAATGGACTCACATGAATAAAATGTTTACATTATTCAATTTATGAGTTTGATCATTGGAATATCAATATGCACTGTTTGTAGTGAACGAATTACTTCCGACATATGGTGTCCTTCCGCGTCGATACACATCAAAAGTCTTTCTTCGAAATTTTCCATTACTTTTGACAATCATCGGTCAGGATGCGCTGCAGCGAACGTCAAGACAAGTTCAGAGCTGGAGCGTACCGTCTAGTTAAGCGGCGACGACTTTGAGGAACTGACGCCCTAACTCTGTCGACATTTTGTAAAGTTTGCGCCGTACGAGGACGACTAGACGACTTCTGCTTCATAACTGATTCAGTTGTGCGAAAAGAGGTAACCCAACCGAAGTATTGTGTTGCGATCTGTGCGGAAAAGCCGTTGAACAGTAATAACAGATTCATTACTTTTGAAGAAAAAAACCAGCCCCCGCCCCTCCGCTCCGCTCCTCTCACTCCCACTACTCAACTCAAATTCATTCTTTTTGCGACACCCTTTATATAATGATGAAAACAAAACTTTTACCTATAAATAATTAAAATAATATAAATATCACTGCCAATAATATAATTTTCTCACTTTTAAATCTATATTTAAATTTTGAAGAATTATGTTTTCACATGTTTTATATACCAGTAATTTTTATCTGTCACTCAAAACTGAGAAGTTTCCGGCATAACAAAGACATAACACATTTTTTCACAATCAATTTTTTTTTACATAGTTTAATCCTTCCAAATAATAGTTGCCGTCTTTATCCTCAAAATAGGCGTTTACGTAAGGGGTATGAGGGTTGCTACTTAAATTAGACAAGTAAAAAAGAATATTTACAAATGGATATGGCTTTATTGTTTCTCAAAATATTCACCATTAAGATCAATATACTTTTGCATGCGCTTGTACCAATTATCAAAGCATTTTTCCATTTTGATTGAGGTACCTCCAAAACTCATCAACCGGTTCTTCAGGTGTATAAAAACGTTGACCTCGCAATTTATTTTTAATCTGCGGAAATAAGAAATAAGTATTGGGTGTCAAACATGGACTGTACGGCGAATGACCTATCAATCCGTTGTTTTGATTGTTCAAAAACATTTTTGTTTGACTTGATGTGTGAGATCTCGCTTTGTCGTGATAGAGAACGATTCGTTTTCTGCGATTGGTTTTCCCGATTTTTTTCAACACTTCTGGCAAACAACCGCTTGTGTTCCAATCATAATTGACCGATCTACGTTGCTCTTATGGAAAGATGGCGACATGTCCAGTTATTCCGAAAAAACATTTACTTCGAAGAGCTTCTTGCGGGAACAACTTTTGTTGGACTTACCCAAGTATGACTTAATCTCATGGTAAGTTACAAGACGATCTTGCAATAGTAGTTTACGCACAGCATTGATGTTTTCTGGCACAACAGCAGATTTTGGATGACCTTCACGACATTCATCCTGTAGCGAAGTGCTAACAAAATTGAAATCGGAAAACGAGCGAAATATGGTGCCTCGAGATGGTGCTTCATCACCAAAAGTTGAAGCGAGTTGATCGGCACACTGCCATTAGTTTAATCCAAATCGAAAGTCATAGAAAATCATCGTACGATAATGTTCGTAATTTGATTCCGTTTTCTGATCAAGATGAATCAAGTATCTATAAACAACTCAAATAGCACTCGTATCACAACACTAGCTAGTTGCCACAGTTTTTGGAGGTCTCGAACACTCGAATGTCAGACAAGTTGATACGGACACGTTTGAATTTCAGTTGCCCAAAGTGCTGAGATCTTCAGGTTAAAGTAGAAAATTTTTTAGCCAACGCTGGTATAAATTTAACTTTTTACTGTAAATATTGAAAGAAAAATTTTGCATATTCCGTTGTTTTCATTAAACAATCCAAAATAGAAACAATCAATTCCTGTCGAATTAGACAATTCAGATTTATTAAAAACATCCAAAGCTTAATAATATAATATTTAATCTCCTAACGATAAAAAAGACTCTAAACTCGTCCTGTTACAGGGATAGTCTTCCTATCGCATAAAGAAATAAAAAAGATGGTCACGATATTTTAATATACATTTAGTGCTCATTAAAATATAGTTTTAATGAAATGATTCAGTTGTTCTGGAATTTGGATTTGGTGAATGTTGAATAACATCCCGATGTCCCAACAGTTTCATGATTTGTCAGAATGAAATTTTCATTACAAGAGGCGCAATAAATTTCTTCTTCCAATTTTAAACCAAAAGTTGAAGTTAATTGATAAAAAGGTCGACTACCGTCACGCTTTCTGGATGTAAGTAATTCAATATCTCTCGAGTCTGGTAGCCAAGGATGTAATTTTGTTTTTCCGGAAACTATTAACATTTTGTTGTAGAAAAAAATTATTTAAACAGAAACTAAGATATATCGATCTCCTAAATTCTCATATTATTTTATCACTTATCAAGATAGTCATATACTATCTACAACAGGATTCTTCAGTGCTTGAGGGCTTGAAAAACGGTTTGGAGGACCACATTTAAAATACTTCATATGCAACTTTATCTATGAGTTCCAATTGGCATATAATACAAAAACTCGTTATTGTACTTTGATATCTGTTTCGAAGCATTAAGTCCCATACAATTCTTAAGTTTTGTAAGTATAGGCATCGTTTTATTGCAGCAACTCTTCTGAAGTCACTGAGAAGATTATTTAATTTTTCTGCACATGTAAGTTTCAAACTTTTTCAAAATTCTCAATTCCTTTAATATGCCTTTTACAATTAAAAAAAAATAATTTCGATACAAACGTTCTACAATAAGTGAGGTTAAGAAAATAAAGTAAACTGCTCTGTTGTATCCCTCGGTGGTAGTCAAGCATTTAACGAGATCTGGCACTGCAATACAAAATCAGAAACAAATTTCCTCCACATTATTTCTCGCTCCTCAAATCCAATCTAACCAAAAGAATTTTCCAAACAAACTTTTACAGTTGAATCAAGGACACAATACTCTAAACTGTAACATTCTCTGACGACAGAACCATCCTTTCTACTCATCAAAACTCACAAATACTAATTTATCGCACATACGCTATTATTATCCGAAGAGTTTGATCACTAATCAAGAGATATTTAAGCTTTGGAAATAGTCGGTAATCGCTGGAGGTAAAATATGGAGACAATAGTGGATGCTCGAATAATTAGAAGCCTGTCTGAACTATTGCGGATGTTGTAATAATGCAACTATGATTACCTCACGTAATTTTGAAACTTAATTGACATAATTAGCACCTGTAATCGAGACTCTCACTTGTACGTGACCTACTTTTACACCTTGAACATCCCAAAATAAATTAATCTTCAGTTTCGCCATAATTATAGTATATACCACTGGATATGAAAGATCACTATCTTCAGCCTGAAGATAGATTTGAGCTCGAGCAAACCATTCTCAGCATTCAAAACAAGACTTCCTGCGACAACGATGGGTCATCAACAAAGTTATTTTCAAATTTTCCAGAAGTGATAATTAACGTTTTATGTTCTCTAATCAACGAATCCTTAGAAAAGGGGCCTTCGTTTAGCTATCTAAAAACAGCTATAATTGTTTCCCTCCTCAAGGGTGGTGAGAAAAATAACACTAGTAACTATCGTCCTATTACATTATTACCAATCTTATCTAACATTAATTGAATGACTAATGAAAAACCATCTATTACCTTTTTTTTTCAAACATAATAGCTCAACAATTTGGTTTCATACCTACTAAATGTAATAATGACACTGTTTTCCGTTCTCAATGGAATATATACCTCACTTAACAATAAATTTTATACGGCTTCAGTTTTTTGTGATTCCGCTAAGGCCTTCGATTGTGCTGATCATGAAATTCTAATTAAACTAAAAAATTATGGCATCATTATACCACTCAAGCTAATTATTCATATAGAAACAAGGAGTCTAATTGAATCTCTTATATGATTTCTTGCTATAAGAAATTACAAGTATAAAACAAAAAGAGCTAAAGCTATTTACAAAGTTTCCAAATTTTGTGCCGTACAGTTTTATTACCTTCAGTTTTTCTATATCAATGTAACCACGTCCCAATTTGAAGCCCAACTGTAGTGCTATATAGTCTTTTTTACGACTGTGCACTTTGCTCACAAGCCGAACAATGTATCGATTATAGTCCAGAAATTACTTGTTGTAATACGCTGCTAAATACTATTGGTGAAAAAATTTGGCTCTTTCATTTACAAAAAAGATACCATCATGCGTGATTTACGTGAATTTTATAACTGCTGCACAACCCTTTGTAGCATTAGGATGTTATGTGGGGCTGGAAGTTCAGACACTATTTGTGTAAATATATACAAACTCAGAAGTTTCCTCACTTTTCATTTTAATAATAGCGGAAGGCGGGAAAGACGAGAAACCGAAGTTGCATTGACTGACGTAAGCTGGAAGACTTTGATTCTACCCCTGCACTCACGCTGTGACTCCGTCGGCAGTCGCAAATCAGATCTGCTTATCGTCCCTCTAGATAACACTACTTGCCCAACTAGACTTCCAACGAGCCCATTCACGTAACGATATTGGATCCAACTTTGACCACAAGGCGGTATACAAATCGGAACGTGAATGCTCTGTTCAATATTTGTTAATCTTGTATCCAAACTGTTGTATAATGTACCCATTATAAGTCTACATGGTTCGGCCTTAATAATACCCATTAATCAAGGTAGTGATTAATGAATCCACTAATCACTGCTGTCAGATGCTTTCTTGTTTAAGCTATATTGTATTGCTTTGCTACTAAAAATCGGCTTTTATAATTTTACAATATAAAATACTACAAACATTTTTTATTTAGTTTTGTAAATATTGAATGAAATTTTTCTAGAACAGATTCGAATCCTGGATCTGTAGCTTGAATGCACGGAGCATTAAAACTAATCTATCAGTTATATTGGATGTGTTTGTCCTATATCAGTTTTTTAACATACCATGGCTTTTGAAACAATATAAATTTAACTCAAGACTGTCAACATTATTGTTTGTTTAGACATGGAACCGAGTGTAGCGAGGTGAATTCATTTCACGGGTGCTAAATTAACTCACTCTGTGGCCGCTAGGTCGGCGTTGTAATGAAGAGATGGTATCAAATTGTGTTAACCTAATAATAATTGTTATTATTATTTCTAGGTAAAGAATTTTTATAAATAAAAGTAGTTAATATGTAAGGTAATTATATAAAAGTAGTGAAATATGTACAAATAATAATAGTTGTAAATCTCTGCCTTACCCCACGATCTTACAAGTAACCGTACCCTACCACGTCCATTCTCTAGCATCTCTAGATAGCAGCGCCGCGCCATGGCTATTTCAAACAATTAGAATTCGCACAACAAGTCAACCAAAACGCCATATAAAAATTGGGCTTGGTTTCCAAACTTTATGTAAGATCATGGCTTATATTTCTCAGTGTTTTAATATTTTATTCAAAATTATGTTAAAAAAATAATTAAAAATGGATATAGAAACTGAAAGTGACCACCAGAAATAGATAAAGCTGCTGAATTTACCACATTAAATTTATTGCCGGAAAAGTCAAGGAAAGTATATAATATGGCATATGAATTTTGAACTGGCCAAAATGATTAATATTAACTATAAATAAATATCACCGTCTCGTAACATTATAAACCAATTTTTGTGAAAATAATACTTACATTTTGGTGTTGATTATTATGGAGATATTATACGATTATTATAATTTTCGATAAGTATGTACTATGTTTAAATGAACAATAAAATAATGTCTGAAATATTTGTTAGAATAAAATAATAGTGTTTCTGATATTGTAATAAAATTTTCCAATAAAAATATTTCGTAATCGTCGATAAATTATAGTATTCTACTTGCGTATAATGAGTTATTATTCACTCGGTGATTCATGCCACTCACTAGTGTACGTGGCAGTGAAATTCACCCTGTGAATAATAACCTTCAATATACACTCAAGGATAATATACTATTAATATGCTGATTCAAAGATTTTTTTCTACATAAAATCACATCTTTCAATATTCTATATATAATTATTTTTTTAATCTACTGCAATCCATTACAGTTTGAATAAATATATATATTGAGAAAGAAAATATTGTATTTTTGAAATATTTGAAATTATGAAGGATCTCAAGAGAAGCGAATTTGATGTAAAAAATTTATTAAGAACAATTTTTTCCAGCAGATATGAAGCTATATAGATGCTTTAAGGATATAATGTAGATAAGTTGGAGAAACCATCAAATTCCGATGATTTTCTTTTGGGAGTTTGTGACATCGTTAACTAGTTGTGATCTGAAAATAAGAATATCGAATAAGATTATCTACATCTTTGCCTGAATTTCAACAATGAAATATTTCATTTGAAACATGATTATAATCAATTTCTCATTTTGAAATATGAATTAGAAAGTATTTGTTTTTATTACATATATATACCCACCTATCAACTGAAATAATCAACTATGTTTTTAAATGACGAGGAACAATTGAAACAAATTATTTAAGAAGTAATAGTTTAATAATATTTTAATTTTTTTCTTCTGTTTTTATTACATTTTCTAATAATATTCGGAAAGTAGAATATAATGAAAAAAATAAGAACAGTTCTGTGTAAATTATATCATAACGAAATAATTAAACTAAATAACATATATTTATAACAAAATATTCAAACAAAAACATAACTGATGGCTTAAACTAAACAAATATGCTATAATCGAAGTGATTTTGTCACTATTTTTTTCGACAATATCATCTCGGTCATAAAATACAACAGGGAAATATAGAAGCTATACCTAATAAAAAATTAATAAATAATATAAAACTAAATTTGGAAAATTATATCACAAATTTAAGCAAAATAAAGGAACCAACATTTTTTGTGCCAGTCTATAGATGAAACGAAAGCTTTAGTTGCGTCCTATATTTTTAAATAGCTTGAAAATTCAACAAAACAATTCAGAAAAGAATATTTTCGACGTAATAATAATTTTTGAATAGCAAAACATTGTTAAGCTTAAAAACTACAACAGAAGGAGGTAATGATGAAAATAACAATAAAAACAAGCAGGGATAACATAAGAAGAAGTAAAATCAGCAAATTAATGTGATGTAGAACTACAATAAATTAAATTTTTGGCAAGAATTGGAATGGCTCGAATGACGGAAGGACGAAGACGAACGGAATATAAACAAAACGAAAAATATGATAGTAGATGTAATAAGTGGACCAAAGAGTATCATAAGCGATGGATAAAACGGTAAGGACACAAAGAAATTAAAAGATACCTGTTAAGTAGTACGAAAACTATAGAATAAATGGAAACTATAGCTGTACTATAGTGGGAATGAGCAGCAACGGAAGTTGTAATACGACGAACGGAATAGTAATCACATCAAGATATGAATATTAAGGAAAAAACGTGTTCATCCCAATAGTGACTTTTGGAAAGCAAAAAATTATTACTTCCAGAAACTATAAAAGAAAGATAATAATTTAGAAAGGAACGAAAAGAACGAATCAATATAAGAAGAAGTAAATAGTACACTGTTCAATTACCACTACACCAACACTCACAAGTGGTGTAAACAGTGTATTCAGTATGAATATTCCAGAAATTCCAACTTATAAGAAGAACTAGAAGCAACAGATTAATAAGAGGTAGAATTAAACGGAAAAGTATGAAGTACTTGTAGTAAAGAACAGACGAAGTTGTGGAAAGATGAATGGGAGGATGAGGACATAAAAGAAATGAAAGGAACATTGAAGAATGAATGAAAAGTATCACGACGGAATAATGAGGAGGATTGAATAGTAAAAAAATTGAGAAATACATGTCAAGGAGTAGGATAAACAGAAAACTGCAGAATAAATTAAAATTATAGTTAAAGATGAAAGCGTTGAATCGAGAAGCAGGTGAACTTGTGAAACGATGACTATAAGGGAAAGGGAAAAGTCTTAGGCTTACTAATGGCAAATGTAGATTAAATGAAAAATATCGTTAGAGATGGAAGCGTTGTATTGAACAATAGTTGTGAAACAACGAATAAAATTATGAGAAAGTAATTTAGGGATACTTGGCAAACTTATGTAATGAATCAAAATTATGGTAAAAGTTGAAAGCGTTGAATTGTGGAGCAGGCGCAGTTGTTAAATGTTAAATATAGTGTGAGGGTACAAAAGAATTGGAGGATACTTGGTAAGGAGTAGGAAAAACAGTCCACTATAGATTACATTCAAATTAAGTTTAAATGTGAAAGCTTTGACTTGTGGAGCGGTCAAAGTTATAAAACAACGATTAAAAATATGGGAACACACAGGAATTGGGATATTTGGGAGTGAGCAAAAAGGGAAGAGATATTGGCATTGAAGAGGGTAAGTTGTTAAAGAACGAACAAGAGAATAACCACATCATGAATTGATTATTAAATATGTTTACTAAAAAGCATAAGCTACTGATTCTGTAGTACGAGTTTAATGGAAAGCATCAAAAACGTTATAAAATATGACATTAGTGACATAAAGTGCATAAGACAAAAGGACAAAGTAATATTCTACAGAATCTCGGTTCAATCACTACAGTAATGTTAAAGGATTATTTATAAAAAAGAAATGGTATGAATACGAACTTACTGAGCATAGATTGAAAAAATAATCTATGTACAGTTCATTCATAGTTAATGTATCACTTTTAGAGTCAGCTCATGTCGAAACTATACCCTCACATTCTCTTTTTTTGTTTTTTTATAAATTTAAAGCGAACGCTCTGGAGTTGTAATTAGTGTATCTTCCTGAAGTGACAAAAAATAATTATATGAATAAATCAAATAATAGACGACGCTCAGTTTCAATAGGAATCATCTTAAAATACCTTTGAGTAAGCGGTATAACTTGGTAGACTCGACAGTACCAATTATCATCTTAATATGGTGATGATAGATGGCTACAACTGGAGAAAAAGATAGGGCGACTTGAATGATGATGGAATTATTCATTTTTTGGTATTATGGCTCGTGAGTATTATGTGAAATGCCTAATTAGTCATATAATATGAAGAAAATGGAATTAAACAAACTTCAAACTAATAGCAAACTGTTGAAAACGAACCGAAAAAAAACTGAAATAGTCATATGGAAGTGGTCTTAAAACATGAGCGACAAATGTCTAAGTAAAATAGAAATTCTTTGGTTTTGATCTATCTAGAATAGCTATGAATGATATATAAATTTTTCTGTACAAAATCATAGTGAATATAAAGCAGTATTAAAAATAGCAACGAGACTCTAATCAATCAAAAGATTAGCTCAATGGACTTTTCACAAAGATAGATTTTTGAGTGATTCTAGTAGTATTTGTTATAGCTGGAAAGAAAACACCATTAAGTTAACAAACTTTTGCAACAAAATCTTTCTTATAATAGTTGTTTTATAATATGTATAAGAAGCTATATTAATAATAAAAGCGAATGTTTGAAATAATTAAAAAATTGGAGCTATTGTTTGGAAAAGGGAAAAGGTAATTTAGTAACTGAATATAAATGGTCGTATATTTCTTACAACACTTCTTCTCCTTCCTACCTCCTTACTAAAAATTCTCGCATTAGAAGACAAAGGGTCATCTTGTTGAGTTATAACATCAAGACTCTTGTAATCTGGAATTTGTGGCTCTGGAATTTCAACGTTGGCTGAGAATGTTTCTGAATAGGTATCTGGTATATATTTATTTAATTGTTCGTATGAATTAACTACCCCTTCGCCGTCTTCTGTGCTTCTTTTGGATCGATGAGCTTTACCTTTGTGTTCGGAAGCACTGTAATCAATGTCGAAAGGTACCGTTACAGGTTTATCTAATTTATACAATTCTTGTAAATTACCAATACGCCAAACTCCGGAGTATAAAGGATGTACCACTGTTTTTTCTGTCGATTCAAAGTTATCTTTGTCTGTGAATTGTTTTTTTGGTTCAGTTTTTTCATAATCTTTTTGTGATTCTTTAGAAAATTTCTTTTTATTGTCCACCGTTAACTTTTTAGTAAAATCTTCTTTAGCTTTTCTATAACTATCATGTATATCAAATTTGTTCAACCCCTCGACGTTTTGATTGGTTTTAATTTGCGTTTTATCTTTATACTTCTCAATAGTTGTTGAGGAATCTTTCTTTTCGTCTTCCGGAGTTTTAAAATTTTCATTTTCCTGATTTTTAAATTTATTTTCGCTGGAGTTGTCTGAAAATGCTTTAAAAAAATCTGCATACTCTGTTCCTTCGCCTAATTTAGGAAATACCGTACCAAATTCTTGATTATGTTGACGTTCCAGATCTCGTATTTTCGTCAATTCTTCCTCTTCATCTTTGATAATTTTTACTTCGTCCTCTAAATCATCGTTTTCCTCCTTAGCTTCTCCAATCTCTTTATTTCCATTATTGGACTCTGCAGTTGTGTATTTATATTCTTCATTATCCTTATGGGATTCTCCATTTTCGTCGTAAAAATCATTTTCTCCATTTTCGGAGGCTCCTACTGATTGCTCTGCTCTTGCTTCGCCTTCAGATACAATTTTTTCTCTGATTTTCTCATAATCCGGAGACTTTATATCACCAAAATGTGTGCTTATAAAACTATCTATATCTTTAAAATCGTATTGTTGATCTCTTGTTTGTTCATATGAATCTGATTCTTCATTATTCGATTCCTCATTCTCTGCCTCGTTCCTAGATTCTTCGTTTTCGGGCTTAATCTTAGATGTATCCTTTTCTTCATTTTCACTAAGCTCCTCAGTTTCTTTATCTTTGATAGATTCTTCGCTCTCCTTATCTCGTTTGGATTCTTCTTGGTATTCTTCGTTTTTAATTTCACCATCTTCGTCTTCTGTAGATTCCTTTCGTACTTCTCCATTTATAGTCTCTTTATCTGATTCAGTTTCTTCATTATTCTCTGCTCCAGCAGATTCCTCGTATTCATTCTCTCCATCTTTTTGTTCTTCAGCTTGGTCTTCACCGATATTTTCTACTTCAAGATTTTCTTTCGCATTATTGTCGATTATGTGGAACCTCTTTTCGTCTTCGTTACCTTTGCTACTTTCAGTTTTCAATACGTTCAATGATTGCTTCTTCTCATGAGACAAATCGTCAAAAAGTATTTGTTCGTTTTTCTTGTTTTCTTTCTTCGGAGATTCTGGAAAATTTATGTTACCGTCAATTCCCTGATTATTTATTTCTATTGTGAGATCTGGGTGAGGCCTTTCGTAGAAAGCTAGTGGGTTATCTTGTTGAACATAGTTAATAATTACTGGGGTGTCGGGAGGAATATTTTGCAGAGGATTTGGGGGCGAATTCTGAATGTTATCGTCTTTAAATATATATGGAAAAATTGAATGAGTATCTGGATTATTTTGTATATTGACTATGTGTGCTTGATTAACTTGCTGTTGTTTTTCAGCAGCGTCATTTTTAAATTTATCTTCATAGAATTTAAGTAACTCGGCGTTAACAGCTTTGGAGGTAAGATAAGATTGCTCTGGTAATTGTTCATCTGGTTTTGGAGAATTGTTGATATTTTTTGTATCGAAATAATTTAACAACTGTTCATTAACGATACGGGATGTTAAATAGGAAGGCGCGGCATGGTAGTCTTCATTCTGTGGAGGTGCTTGAATATAACTGACAGCAGTTGAAGGTGCTGCCTGAGGTTCTTTAGTATAAAATCTTATATTATGAATGAAATTCAAACTACGTACAGAATTCTCTTTAGGAAGAGGAAGTTCTTCGTATTTCGATAATTCTTTTGGTATTTCGTTTGGTTTATTAGAGTTGACAAGCGTTCTTGACGATTCTTGGGGCACTACATATTTGTAACCATGTTCAACAGTCCACGGTGCATTTCTCCAGTAATTTTGAAAATCTTCTTTGAATCTGATCTTACCTGCGTCCCCATTTGAATTTATATCCCTTTTAGATTCTGTTAATTTTTCTAGATTAGTATAATCAGGAATGGTTATATGGAATCGTTTCGGCCTATCTTCATAATCTTCAGCTTGTTCTTCGTAATCCTCAACCGGTTCTCTTTCGCGCTCACTTTCATCTTCTCGATCGTGTTTTCTTTCTGGTTGTCGTTCTCGTTCAAGTTTTGCAGGTATTGGTGGTCCCGTAGGCGCTGGTTGTACAGGAGCAGCAGCCGGTACTGGTGCTGCTGTTTGAACTAGGGCACCTGGTGGAGATAGAACAATTACGGGTTCATTTGGAGGTGGTGACTTACTTCTATCCCAATTTAAATTAATACTGAACTGCCTGCGTACACTATCAGTTAGCAAATTAGGAGCTGCAATTGCTGCTGGCGCAGGGGCTGGGGCAGGAGCTGGTGCTGGTGCAGGAGCTGGCCCAGGAGCTGGTGCTGGTCGAGGAGCTGGTGCTGGGCGAGGAGCTGGTGCTGGTCGAGGAGCTGGTGCTGGTCCAGGAGCTGGTGCTGGTCCAGGAGCTGGTGCAGGAGCCGGAGCTGGTGCAGGAGCCGGAGCTGGTGCAGGAGCTGGAACTGGTGCTACTGCAATAGTCCCAGGGATATTTATCACTATTCTGGGTCGTTTAAACACATCGTATCCAAATAAGTCACCGACATTCGTTAAAAATGATTGTATAGTCCTTGGATTTCTAGGGGATGGATTTTGAGCACACACTACCACTATAACTAACAAAACTCCAGCTGCATTATTTAGTAACATTGTGCATTTCTATTTTTGGTTTCGATGTTGTTATCACAAGTGCACAAACAACACTGACGGTTTATTCTAAAATGATTTCTCTTGTTTCAATCGATTTATTTGTCAGAGAAAGGAGAATTTTTTTATGATTGACATTATTATAGGAACAATATTGCGTTTTTCGCGAAAGTAGTGTTTTTACGTAATAATATTATTTGATTGACTGACTATTAACGCATCGATGCACTGTGTGTTTTGATTCATTACAATAGTGATTATTGAAAATAATAGGACATATTTTACGATTAAATACTTTGGTAAACCGCTGACATTGGATATAATATAGTATGTAATCAGGTCATTTCATGATATTTGGATTTTTCGTTAATTTTTGGGTTCCGTTAAAGGCAGCTAAAGGTCACTTATAAGTAATATTCTAATTAACTTCTGATTCGATTCAATTACATTACTTATTACTTATTTCGTATGTATTATTATATTCGTTCCACAGATTATATTTCGTAGAGTAAATACGAGGGCTGAATCCTTTGCATCGTTCTTGACCTAGTTGCAATAGAAAAATTGGAAAATTTTTATTTTTCAATAATAAAAATTGTTCAACATCTAATAGCCACTGATGATTTCATTATTTGAAGAAAATCGTTTACCATGCAAGTTTTAGCAATAGCTGATAATCTCTGGGTACCAAATATGGAGAATATGGCGGCTACTCAAGTAATTCGAATCCCGCGGGCGCTATTGCAGTAGTTGTAAGGGCGGACGTGTGTTCATTATGATTATCAGCAAGGGTTGCGGAAATTCCAATTCAGTTGGATAGTGAGTAGGTATAATACCTATAGATACAACTTCTTGTTCTTCTTCTTTACTCTGTCTCTGAGGACGATATCTTGGTTATCGAAACACGCGTCGGATAGTTTTTAATTTTGAGTGTTAGTTTAGTGGTCAATAGTGTTTCAGTACCTATGAATATCACCAACGCTTCCAGAAATGAGTTAACTTGGGTACGATGATTTCTTGTAGTGTACAATTACAGCGATATATATTTTCCTTGTGTAAATTTCAATCACGGCTGGCTTACTTCAGCAGCTGAAGATAACTACCGATTGCTTGTTTAAGAGATTTGCACAAATCTCATCAAAATTTCATGATCTCACCGCAATTTTAAGGAAGTATAATATTTAGGGATGAAGATAAACAATTCCAGTGGGAAACTATTCAATTCCACACTCATTCCTTATCTGATAAACTGAACAATGGGGTGTGAAGAATATGTCCTTTGTCTCATTTTTACTATTTTTAGACTTAACAATCTCAATATTTGCATCCAACGAACAATTAAACAAATACATACCAGCTACCTATTCAGAAACATTCTCAGCCAACGTTGAAATTCGAGAGCCACAAATCCCACAAATCCCAGAATACAAGAGTCTTGACGTTATAACTCAACAAAATGACCATTTGTCTTCTAATGCGATAATTTTTAGTAAGGAGGTAAGAAGGAGAAGGAGTGTTCTAAGAAATATAATACCATTTATATTAATCACCATTAAATAATTAGGCACAATCATTTAACAATAATTGTTCAATTGTTATTAATAACTATCATAATGAAATTTAAATAATTGCGATGCTTTTTATTTAATGGAACAAAATGAATGGGCCTAGAAAAAGCATAGTACGTTACAGGAGTTGTAACTAACCCATTACGAACGAAATGAAAAATTTTATGCACGAAGCCGCGCAGCAACTCTTGTTACGTAATATACTATTTTGTCGGTTTGTTTTCAATAGTTTGCTATTAGTTTGAAGTTTGTTTAATTTCATTTACTTCATATTATATGACTAATTATTCTTTTTACATAATACTAATGAGTTGTGATACCAAAAAATGTATAGCTTCCGCTTACTCAAAGGTATTTTAAGATGATTCTTAATGAAACTGAGAGTCGTTTATCATTTGATTTATTGTTGTTTCATAACTGAATGCAATCTATAGTGGACTGTTTTTCCTACTCTTTACCAAGTATCCTCCAATTCTTTTTTACCCTTACACTATATTTAACATTTAACAACTGTGCCTGCTCCACAATTCAACGCTTTCAACTTTTACTTTTCCTTTCCGTTTTATTCATCGTTTTACAACTTCTCCTGCTTCTCGATTCAACGCTTTCATGTATATCTATAATTTTAATTTATTCTGCAGTTTTCTGTTTATACTATTCCTTGACATGTATTTCTCAATTTTTTTGCTATTCAATCCTTCTCATTATTCCGTCGTGATACGTTTCATTCATTCTTCAATGTTCCTTTCATTTCCTTTATGTCCTCATCCTCCCATTAATCTGTCCACAACTTCGTCTGTTCTTCACTCTAAGTATTTCATACTTTTCCGTTTAATTCTACCTCTTATTAATCTGTTGCTTCTACTTCTTATAAGTTTGAATTTCTGGAACCGTTGGCGATATTCATACTCTACTTTTGAGTGTTGTGTAGTGGTGATGTGAACAGTGTTTTCAATACTTCTTCTTATGTTGAAAATGCTTTTTTGCTCCTATGTTACAAGTTGTGCTATTTGAATTAAACTATTATTCAATTACATTTGGGTCTTCTCGATGTTGACACAAGTAAATTCGCTAGCCTTGCAAGCTGGGTTGGCTGGCGCGCTGGCGACACCCACCCTCAAAAATGTATAGTAGTGACCAGATTCGCACTAATACACAATAATTACAGTTAATTTTGTAAATACCACTCTTTTTTAAATCTAGTATTTCATTGGGATTAACTAACAAAGTGTTCCAATGTATTTGAATATAAACACTAAATTACATCTTACGCATTCCAGCATACGATTTGATTAATTTTCTCTGTCGAAGATTGCATATTGAATTTTTTCGGCAATGGTGGAACATTTTGTTTCCACTCTTTATTTTTTTCTGTTTTCTACATCGTAGTAATGGATCCATGACGCATCCATTGTTATTGATCTTGTTAGGAAATTTTTTTCGTCTGTCTATACTGTGTTCAGACATATAAAAATGTCTTTTCAAGTTTAATTGTGTGTGGTGTCTATCGAACTTATGTACCACATGCTAATGGAGACCACTCTCATCAACTATTTGTCGAACTTGCAATACGAAATCATGGACTTCTTTAACATTTTTGTTATGTGGTAGAGTTGGTTGGTGCTCTATCTGTATGATTGTACACGACTCTACCACATTTTAACTCACAACATCTTTTCACCATGTCATATGATACTACTGATTCCCCTAATGTATGCGCCAAAACTTTAGATTAAAGTCAACTCTTTCAACCGCAAGTATATAGCAGTAGTGTGAGCCTAGAAGTAAATGGTTAAAAGGTTAATAGGTAAATTCTCTCAGAAAATGATTCTGAAGGATGAATACAAAGTTATGAATTCTTGTTACGAGGAACAACAACATATTGTTGTAAATCAGTTTATATAAACAAATTTAATAATATTTAAAAACTGCATTCAGTATCTTTTCATGACGTCCACGATTAGTGTGTTGCCGATTACCACTGTGTTTATCCGAGGTAGTATGACAGCTTTATGTTGATGATGTTCTATAAACCTTTTTCTTCTTATCTAATTGTGCGTTCACATTTTCTTAAAAAGACAATACATGTCAAGATTTAAATCATATCGAAAATATGAGGGAAAGATGAAAAAGAGACTGAAGCGCAGTGAACCCACCAAGGTAAACTTGCTTGGAACGGATACCATAAGCAGACGTGTTTGCAGAATGAGAATCCGAGTTTACTCCGAGTTTATTTACAAAATATTAATATCTGATGTTTATTATTTAGATCTAATTCAAACGAACAACCCATAAATGTTATAGTAATATATCGATCTGCTGAATACATTACAAAACATTTTTACTAACAAACCGAACCTCAAAAAACCAGCGACTAGACCGCGTTTCTTGAAACAACAAAAATCGATACCGAATATATCTGTAACAATTGCATAACTTAAATCTGGAAAAACTATATTACAAGAAACAACTTTCGCTCAGTTACAGATCAATTCTAAACAATTTGAATTAAACGATCAATTTAAGATGCTAGAATACGTTTAACAATTTAGTCCAGTTAGCGAAGATATAATTACAAATGCACTCTTAATTATTCAGCATTTATTAGAGATGAACATATATTAGAACATGCGGTTTGTAGGATCGCATTATAATATACTTCGAATGGGCTGTCTAATTTTTAAATCAAAATAATCATTTATATTCTTATATGTTTGAATTAGAAGTAGAAGCCCAGAATCGACAGAGTATCAAAATGGATTAGGAGAGCAACGCGCGATGATCAAATATCTTAATTTAAAAGATTTCCCAATACTACAAATTCACGAGAAGATTTGACACTTTAGGAACATCTGCAATATAATTTGATATAGTGAAAATGCGAATGCAGCAACTACAACTACCGTACCCGAAAATGTTGTGTGTTCGTATGTATAATTCAGAGTATTGAACACACTGTGGCGTTTTTCTTGCTTTGGTCTCTCATACTTCGGAAGTCTATGAATAGATGCATCGTCCTGTGCATAGTAGAATCTGTGAGCTGCATTCTTTGCTAAACCTAGCGTCTTGTGTCCATTGAGGTGGCAATGCTTGACAAAACTTCTGTTAATTTTAGTTAATTCTTCTTACTTAAGTTGTTACATTTTTTTGTAGTTATCGGTTCCCAGGAATATCTTTGCCTGTCACATCCTCTGGAGATTATTTCAGCAACTAATTGTTTTCCTATCTTTTTTCTTTTCTAGTGTTTTCTTTATTATCCGGTACCCATAACTTCATTCTTTTTTTTCTTCTCTTTTTGCTTGGCTCATTTAACTTTTCTAGCTAACAAGCAAAATAAAATTCTCTTGCAAGATTAGTAGTAATGGATAAATCATGTATCCAACACTATGAAGTATAGAACAAAGCGCAGTATGAGAAAAAGTGGAAGTATCAAGATTCGCCACCATAAAAAAATGGAAGATGCAACCTTTAACGGAATATCATGCTGATCTTATTTATGATTCTGAAGGTATAATATTAATAGATTACATGCAAAAGGAAGTCATAGTTACAGATGATTATTGAAGCAATTTAGTTGCAAAGCTACGTGAGGCGATAAAAGAAAAACTCCGGGGGAAGACATCCATATTCTCTAGTAGAATATAATCAATATTTGTCTCTTTCACATTTTTAAATTATGGAAAATTCGTCTACTGGCCTATTCACTGCTTTGTAGTATTTAATTAATGATTTATTTTTCAATTTATAATTTGGTGTTCCAAATGATACGCTCAATAAATAGAACGTGCTTTTTGTTAATAGTGCAGGAATTTTAAATCCTTATCGTAACAGGTACATACGTCCGATGAATCATGTAATTTGAAAATGCGTGATAGCACAGTTTTTATGGCAAAGTTGTATACTCTGTATTGAAGAAAGTAGTAAAAAATAAACCTTAACTGAATTTTACTATAATCTTTCAGAAAACTTTTGAATTCAATATGTCACAAAACGAAAATGGAGAAACGCTAAGGGTTTAACTAATAATTATATTTCTAGTGACAGTGAACACGAAATCGATCAAAGGTAGAAATTAGTAAAGTAACCACCTTTATTTTTATATAATTATTATAAGATGTTAGGTTAGGAGTTCAATACCTAAAATACGTAAAACCAAATTTATATCGAATCACCTCGTATATAATTTTTTTTTCTGATATAAACTATTTGAATATAGAGTTATGAACATGGTGTTACATGTCGAAATAGTAGTATTCTAGATAAAGAATCATCACTATCAGTTGCTTCACTTCCCACATAAATAGTGATTGGTTCCGTTGTTTCTTCATCCAACACATCAAGTTTGTGGAGTTTCTTTTCCTCTGCTATGATATGTCTTATAGTGACTTATAGCGTATTGTTTTTTTGTGACATATTCCTCCATTTGAGCTCAGTTTCATTCGATGAAATTAAGTTCACAGTGGTGAGCTGGCAAAGACAACACTTCATGTCCTTTTTTCATTCCATTTAAACATACTTCTGTCACAATTTCTTTGTTTATTAGTCAATCGAAGACTGCCTGTTTCTTTTGGCATGCGATAACGCTTCCTTTAATCTTAGATAATAACTGGCCTTGTCCAAAACTATTGGTCCTCAATAACATTAGTACTCATTTCTCCATGGTATTTTTTTGTAGACTTTGATTCAAATTCTAACAAGCCTCCATAAAAAAATTTTCTGTTTTCTACAATAAAAGTGATAATTGAGCCCCAACCTTCACTATTTTAAACCATTAGACAAACGTTCTAAACCTGAGGGGCATTTGTACGCATTTTATCGTCCGAAACTTCCTCTACAAGATATTTTTCATACGAGTATATCCAAGTTTTAACCTAAAAGGAAATATTTTTGTGTCTCTTCTTAATTTGCATAAATATCTTCATATTTTCATATGGCTGTAAATTTTCATGTAATTAGTTGCTTATTCAACTTCGTTAATATTTGAACATTTAAAAAACTATATTTTGAATAGTACTATTGACATGTTAATCTAAAAAAGTGTTATGTACATTCAACATTGAAGGTTATATTTTACTTTCCCAAGAGTAAAATTAGATGTTTGTGCAATTTATATCGCACACTCGAAAGACTTTACAAACTGAAATGTAAATCTTAACTGGATTGATTTCAAATTAAAATTTTAAACCTTTCTGAGAACGGAATTTCAAATTGATCCTGTCTTGGGAATATTTCTAACTGTAGATATCGAAAAAAATTGAAACTTTCAAATAATACTGGACAATTTAGTTAAGAAATTATCCGTCGCTGATTTATGATGTTATATTTATGATGTATTACATACTGGACCATTAATATCCTGCTATAATTTGTTTTCAAATCATTAGCATGATAGCATATTAAGAAAATGTGTAAAGTATGCAAAATGTTATGGGAAAAATGGGAAAATCACACAGACAAAAGCATATAAAAGTAAAAGTTATCTAAATAAAACAAACTATCTTTGGTATGGGTCAATTTTCAAAATTTTTCTATAAGCCACAACCATAGTTTGGAACTATCTATTTCACATCAGTTAAGTTATTTTAGTATATGTGTTTTTATTATAACATCACTTAATAAGTCGTGTGACAAACAAACAGGTGGCGCTGCCATTCTCAAATACAGATCACGTTTATGAAGAACCAACTTTCAAAAGACTATGTTTGAAATTTCATCACATTTTGATCAGTCAGAAAAAAGTGACAGCCATTTAAGTGAAACTACTGTTATTATTTTCAAACAATGGATTTAAAACAATTTCGTGTGTTAATTTATCATTGCTTCTCGATGAAAAAAATACTGTAATACTCTGCTCCATCGGAAAGAACTATTTGTTATTGGGTTGCTGAATTGAAAACCGACGATGGTGAACGTTCTTGTCGTCCAATTGAGATGGTTACTCCAGAAAATATAAAAAAAGTCCAGCGAGCCTTTGGAACATCTTCTATGTTGTTTTTTTATTGTTTTTTACATAAATGAAAAATCATCAGTATTACTTTTTAGGTTTTTAGTGTAATGTAGCGAATTTGTGGATTAAAATAGTTTTTAATGTTAATTTTTATAATGAATTTGAAAACGTTTGATATCTATAAAAGTTTTGAGTCAGGAGAGTTAAAAGCTACAATTCACAAAATTTCAGAGTTTTCAAAGAGCCGAAAATTTTTTTTGCCAATAATAAATAACACTCGCATAAAAAAGTTTTTTAACGGAAAACTATTTATCTTATAATTGTAGTATTTTTCACAACAAATTAATATACTCACATATTCATATGAAATTGTTAGATAATTACCTATCATTTAAGTAAAAAAAAAATGAAAACAATTGAACGATTACTCACCATCCTACTCACTTTGATAACAAACAATTGGACAAACAAATTAAATGGGAGCGTTGGCTTTTCATGGTTTTAGAAAGTTTGGATAAATTTGGCTCATAACTTGTTTCAAGTCTCAAACATGACTCTAAATTTTCATCTTTTAGTTGGTGTCTTACTTTACTTTTAATTATATTCATGCAAGAGAACGTTTGCTCGCACGAATATGTTGATCCGAAGCTAGTCAGCATTAGAAATGCTAATTTCTTCACCTCACTATAGCAAGACTATTCAATGCCTCGATTAAACTCGCGGCATCTCTCTCAGAGCTGTGCATTTTTGTTGCGTTATGTATATAAATTTCTGCACCTTCAGTTTTTCTAATTTGCTTTTAGGCTCTGTAAATTTTCATCTCCACAAAGCTCTGTTTTTTAATTAGATCAACTGCATTCTCAGAGAATCAGCTTCAATTACAATTGGCTCAATTAGGTTTCGTTATTATTTGTGTTAAGAAGATTTACTACAAACGCTAGAGTGGTTTTTTTGCTTTCGAATGGCTCTCAGTATACTGTAATTGTGTAATTCGTGTCAACAGTTGCACTGGTTTTTTCGCGATGTTTTCTTCAAAACATTGGCTGGGTTTTCCTATTCTTGCAGCTTTATATTCAATTCATTCATTTTCTCTGTGATATCCACCATAAAGTGAAACTTGCAACCATTGTTAACTCATCAATTCAAGGTAATACCTTTTTCATTTTGGAATGTATTTATTTAATTCAATCACAAATCACAAAGCCAAAGGTTTCAACATCTTACCATTTAAAAACAATTATATATATATATATATATATATATATATATATATATATATATATATATATATACATATAAAACTTTATTATGAAGAAGGAGATCTGAATACTGAGTCTCTATTTCGTTTAACATTTCTTTAAACTGGCGATGGTAGAAGGTTTTTGACAAGATGTTATTAAAAATTTTGGTTATCAAATTCGTAACCTCAACAAAGCGCTTCTTGGTGTTATATGCTACGAAACTTCTCAATTCGTGGTTTATTTTGTTCTGAAGTATTGTTTTTGTCCCTTTCTTTTTTCCTGCCAGACTTCTCTCTTCATCAGTTGCTATTCCGATACATCTTTCCCATATGATATTTTTCTTCGATTATGTAACAAAAAATATAGATAGAAAGAAGACTATAAAAAATAGAGGGGTTAAGTACCTAGTAGCATAATTAGACGATATAGTTATAGTAGTACATAATAAAAATATTATCGTAGTAACGTTGGAAGAATTCAAGGAAGACGGTAAAAAATTGGGTCTAAAAATAAGTACTCAAAAGATGTATATGAAATGTAGCAAGAAGAATGAAAAGACAAACTAAAAATTGAGTTTGGAGTAGTAAAGAAGTTCAAATATCTATGTGTAATAATAATGAAGGATGAATATAAAACAGAAGAAGTAAAAGAGAAGGTGCAAGCAGCGAACAGAGCACTTGATGCAAATTGAAAAATATGCAGGGTTGGACAGGAAACTGTGTTAAGAATAATGGAGAGTGGACGCACGGTGAGATGTGGTTCGATAAGGTGAGAATGGATTTGAAAATAATGGAAACAAAGTTGATGATGTAGTAAGTCTCGATATTTAATAGACGTACTCCGTATCTATTCAAATTATTTGTTAATCTAAAATGAATCATACTGTGAAATGTACTGAACAAAATATATTAAATTGGTTTTTTATCATAACTTTTGTAACAATATAATTTAGTCAAATTCTCTTTTTTATATGGTTGGGTAATAGTTTTGATAATATAACATTTTTATTCATTACATTCATAACATTCTTTATTGAAAGTTAATTAGAACCGATTAAATATTTCCGAAAGTTTTATTGCGTTTTTTATCTGGGCAAAGAAGATGAAATTGTAAGGAAAGTATGCGTTTTTCAGATGTAAATATTCTTATTTAGAAAAATGTTGTGATGGCAGTTTTTTTTTCAATATATTTAAAGCAATATTAAATGGGAGTTTGGAAGAAACGAAGAACTAATGCAATAAGCTCTTTTTATTACGCTTTTGTTAGATTGGAAGTATACGATTATCGAACTGAATCTTTATACGTGACTCTCACCCACCTCAAAAAAATAAATTCGTATAGATAAGTAATCCAAAATAACCCTCTTCACAAGCGGCGCATCACCATCAATTACTTATTTATTATTATGAATTCTAACCTCGTTAAGTTATCGATGCTATAAATTTGTCTATGTTTAGTCTGTCTAAAAATTTTATAGATTCCATTTCAACCCCATTAAAATATCGTCTTTAATTATTTATTATTAATGTGACTATAATGAACCATAAATATATTCATCTACTTTTATAATTATTAGCGTATAAGACTAGATCTAATATATAAAGAAGTCTGTAAAACTAATACTTCGTTCATTCAATTCTTAGTTCCTTTAATTTGAAATTCGTCTAGTACGGTAGTCAGATTAGTGTAACTAATTGTAACTTTAAATTATTAAATCCTCAGTTTGCTAAATAAATTGTTTTTAAAAAGCAGGTTGGTGAATTGAATTATTTAATTCTATCATCATTCCTGGTCCACAGGATAACATGTAAAGAAATATTTGTACTGGATAATCGAGCAGTTTCAACGTCGGAATCATTTGAAATTTTGCATTTATTAAGAACCAAGAAAATATAGTAATTCTATTTATTCGTATCATATCTCTTGCTAGGGGGTGAATTAAAAAATTTGATCAAGAACTGATGATAATACAATAAAATATGAATATTGTCCCATTGCTCTCATCAAGGTTTACGAAATCTTTCCGGAGCTGAAATCAGGGAAGTCTAATTTACTAGCATAAATCGTCGAACCGGATCCACGCCTAGTGCGGCATAATTTGAAGAGCGGCAAGGTTTTTGAAATGTCAGAAATTTAGAGACGAAGAAAGTGATGACAATCCATTCCAAAAATTGGTTCAAATTAGTTTTTATAAAAATTTTCTATGGAATATACACTGATAAAATAGTTAACTTGACTTAAGAGAAAACATTTTACACCAAGAAACGTTTCTTGGTTTGTATAAATAGTTCTCTTGATTCCAGGTTTTTGTTCCTTGAATGAATGAATGAAAACAACTGTTTCAGTGTATTATAATTTAATTCATTAATACACTGCTTAATTTGTGGGTAAGATGTTGATGTTTTAAAAGATAAGAGTAAAAAAATGTTATTGATTTGCAGATTATGTTCCTTTTGCCGCCCATTCCTTGAATTTAGTAAGATCATATGCAGTTGAATCGGAAACAGAAGCAGTCGACTTCTTTTCAACTTTACAAGAACTATAAGTACAATTTCTTTACTATATCTACACATCGTTGGGAGATCTTAAAAAATGTAAACTATGCTTAACGCACTATTACAATTTCACTTTTAGGTTCTGAGAATCCTACATAAATACTATAATCTAATAAGTTTTCCGAAACGCAAGAACTCACCACACACCTATTTTTATTTTTTAAATTGCGTAACATTATTATTTCACCATCGAACGCATGTTTTCGTTTTCTATTGACGGTCATTATCATTCATGTGATACAAATATATATTACAGCAATCTAAAAAAAAACGAAACCGAATTCCATTAAAATCTCATATTCCAATAAGGTTCCGTATACGCGTTTCTGATTTTAGGTGTAAATGACCGAAATTACTCGACTGACTTATGTACGTGTTGTACATTTTTATTGCTACTTATCGATACAAGCGCACTATAAAAATATTGATTTTGATTTTAGAAATATCCAGGTAGATATTTTAAAACACGCATTTCATTTGATTGGTAAGTGTGTATGTATAAAAAATCTTTCAATTCGATTTTCAATGACAATACAACTATTTATACCTAATAATACCATTATTCTCTCTAGAATTACTAGGGTAACAACGACTTTTAACCCACTTAAAATGATCAAACAAATTTGCACATTTAGAAGAGACCTGTAATAATTCAATAATTTCTTTCCATCGTCCTTAATAAGGTAATCAGCCGGGTACTTACTTAACATATATTTACCGTCGGAAGACGATGGTTAATTAAAAGAAACGTTTACTGATTGAACTTTCTCATTCTGTATTTTGTATCGATAGTCCTTAAGATACAAAATTTTTGCGATTAATCATACTGTCGTTTATCTAAGTTTTCGTCTGTTAGCAAGCTCATAGTAATTTATTCTCTAAGCCTAAGCTAACCCTGCATTTTAGAGTGAAATTAGTAAGAAATTTTAACGATTAATATAGAGCACTGAACTTTTTTGGATTAGTTACATTTTCGCGTCACTTTTTATTTTATTTTCTGTGGGAGGCTATAACGTATGCAAGTTACTTGATTTTTTTCAAAATGTTGTACCTTATTGATTAAGACTTTTTATTTATACTGTTAAAACGGAGATATTAATGTGAATGTAATTTTTTTTTAATTCTTAGTTCGGTGGGTAACCCCGTTTATACGACTGCGCAGAATTATGTTTTAAAAACCTATAATGATGATCCAATAAATAATAATGAGTTAAAGTACCGAATAAGACGAGAAATTGTTCAGATTATTGTAACAAGCTGCAAAACGTTTTGAATTTGACGTATAAATTGAAAAATCACAAATTGGTTCTTCGCATTATAAATATTTTTTAAATCAGATGATTGAAGTGATACATTATATGGAATTTTTCGAAAATTATGGTCAGTCGAATAATCAGTGTGAAGAGAAATGTTTCTTTAAATGTTCTTCTTTGGCGATCCCTACACTGCTCCATATGATGTTTCTATTGATGAAAGTAGTACTGAAAATCTTCATTCGTCAACTGGTTGAGAGCCGTCTAGCGAAGTGTGCAAAACATTCATTTATTGAAAGTCTATTTATTTAAGGCCATCTTTTCCATATATTTTCTCAATTAATAAACATAGAAGTTAATTTTAAACAGAAAATAACTTCAAAAAAGTTAATTAAATGAGCTCACCCTAATAGTATTACCCCCGCAAACTAAAAATATAAAAAATTAAGTCTGTTTTGCGCTAAGATCCAAAGAACTAAATTTATCTACCTCTATAACAATTTCTTATGCCCTTATTCAGTCACATCTCTGATGTACCCTTTCCTTCTGGGGTCCGTGTGGTGCAACGCAATTTGAGAAAATCTTTAAACTACAAAAGAAAGCTGTCAGACTAAACAGCAGGGTTCACTGCCGGAATATTTTCAAAAGATTCAAAATATTGACTGTCTTCCCCAATTTTAGAAAGATCATTGAATGCGGACCAAGACTTTTATCTACCTGCCTCACACTCAGAATTAGTTAAGGGTTCAATATTTTACAATGTAAAAAATGCACGATCATTTGTCGAATGAAATAAAAGCTATAACATATTTTCCTGCATTTAGCAATAGTTTAACGATATATTTACTAGAAAGTGCTTCTAATAATATTTAATTAGGAGCATGCTGCGCACTGGTTTGATATTGTTATTGATATTTATTACCTATTTTAGGATTGCCTTAGTTAGTTTTATTATCTGGTTCAATTTTGACTACATTTAGTTATTTGTATGTTTGTTATTTAGTTTTTCACAAGCTTTTGTATACAAATTATAAACAATTTTTTGACAAGTATTTCTCTCCTTTTATCTCTAATAATTTTACTATAAACGTAAATCGTGAAACTGAAAAGTGTGCTGGAAAGCTGAGCTGAAAATTGATATTCGTAGAATGGTGGAAAATATGTCGGTCAAGGTATCATCTACAGGGCCGATCCGAAAAATCTATAAGGCAATTTTCACAAATTGGATCTCTATATAAAAGTATCATTAACATACAGAAACAATTTTTAAAATAATTTTTTATTAGATTATAATATAAATCTGACGGTTTTTATTTTTGTGCTCAAACTTAACAAAAGATGGAAACTTGACACTTTGTAAGTTAGATAGAATGGTTGGTCTGAACATTTTATTAACTATTTTCTTTCCAATCGTCATGTTTCTATAGTGTGATCAAATGTCTTTACAGATTGAACTACAATAGCAAGGCGATGTTTAAAATGAATTATGATAATTTAACATTTTCAACTTGAAAAAAATAAGCTAATGTCTGAGGTACCTCATAAAACTAATAAACCCATAACCTGATTAAGACATTTCCAATAGTGGTATGAATTAGGATGTTGTAGAAAAATATACATTTGGTAAAATTTAACTTAAATTTTTTTCTTCAAATTATTCTTCGTTTGTTTAAGTTTCGCAATCAATAGCGTACCTGAATCTTTAATATCATCTAAAGTTACCTGACTGATTTCTTAAATTCGACAAGCTCTTGCAATCGCAAATTTAACAACCTACAACATTGGCCATTAAATATGAGGGCGATATGACGGAAAAGTAACTTTCCAATTAAACAGTTTACTGTGAAAAATATTTTATTTCTCAGAACAACCTCTATTTAACTTTAGTTACTCAGCCCAACAAGTTTCCTTAGAAAAAAACAATAATTTTTCGTAGGTTATCTTCTTTTTTCGCTAATTTCTGTCATCACCTTTTTATTTATCTGAAATAGCTTTCCACCAAGCCATTTTTTTAAAGTTTGGGAACAAAAAGTTTTTATGCAAGAATAGCGGACGAATGAACAGACCCATTGTCATGATGAAAGACAACTCTTGTTTAACAAAAGCGCTCGTTTTTTCGACATCAAAATTTGCCAGAAAATCAGCAGAATATTTACCACATATCGTTACTTCTTTTTCTAAAAAACATTTATTTTTTTCCTTGCTGCATTCCCTTTGAGAAGTAAATCCATTTCATGAGCGGATTTTGATTATGTTTGAAGATATTAAAATATTCGTTTTAGTTTTTAATAGAGCGAGCTTTTGATCAGCATTGAACTATCGCGGTGCCTAGCTTGAGGATAGTATTTACTTGTATCTTTTCCTGCAAAATAATCTCACGCTCATACTTTCATATGACTATCGTTAAATACAACAGCACGACTATTGAATTTTATTAACCATTTTAAAATAGTTACCGTTACCGGACGCTCAGCAACTTGTTCATGTGGCCACTTGTAAAAGTAGAGAGATTCACTCACAAATCATGCAATAGGAGGAAGCATTTTCAGGATAATATTTACGTAACTTTTTTTGGTTTTTTAATTGTTTTTCCAAGTAAAAAATAATTTTCAATAAAAATCACCATTTTGACCCATTTTTAAACAACAACGAAAATAGTTTTCTTTATTGAGGTATTGGAACTAAGCTAACAAGATGTTAAGCTTCTGTCAAATCGCATTAGTGTATGAGGCAATTTTTCACCAATCTCTCTTCACAGAAACATTTTTTTCCTTTAATAGATTCGTATTTTCTATAATTGCTAGTTCTACCGTGTTCTATAATTTCCTTTAAGAATGTGATATAAATTGTTTAGATTCTTGTATCCTGCTATTGGAAAATTTGAAGAAATAAATTTGAATAACATTAGATTGCTGCATATCTTCACATACTTTTACAATTTAAATTGTGAAAGTAATTCATTTTTCAAAAAAGTCTTACCCTGATTAATATTCGATAAAGAATCTGTATAATTTAGCAAAACTTGCATCCAAAATTGGCTGGTACTTTCTTTGTCAATGACATTGCCATTCGGTTAGTATTTTAATCATCTAGTTAATATACAAAAAGCGTAGACACGATACTACCTGTGATATAAAACAAAAAGAAAGTAAAATTTGTGTATTTGGCAGTTAGAACCCTGATAGTGATGGTTTAAGTTCCGTCATCGTTATCTATTGAGGATTAATTCTACAAAATGAATTCAAATTACGTGAGTATCTAGCTACAATAAAAATATCAAGATATTTATAAAGATATTGCAAAATAACCTATTGATTAATAATACTTTGGTAGCCAAATATCGTTTTGTTCATCAAGATAGTTTTCGTTCAGGGTGCTACATTCAGTTCAAGTCATTTCCAATCTATACCATTTTACTTTCTCACTATATCTCACTCACTACGCTTCAGACATTTTCATTTCATTGATCTTTCCTTCTGGTATTTTTTCAGCTTTGAAAATATCGCTGTGGGTGAGATCTGGAAAATAAGGTGGGTGCTCACTTTGACCATTGTATTGACTTGTTATGCTTGTTGAAAGACAATTTTGTTTCTTCTGCCTAAGAAGCCGTATCTTCGTCACTTCTTTCTTGAATTAGCCCAATACTGAATACTAATAGTCACTGTTAATTTGTTTTCGATTATATACAAAGGTCATAACTTTGCCAGACAATTGTTGATAAATAAATTCCGTTCTGATTAAGGTGTGTAGTGGTTAATCCAAGTTCCATTTATTTTCACAAATTGACAATTATTTCCATACCAAATCGTCGTTATCTTAAGGAAAGGCGGCATCCAATTGAAAAGAAGCTTTTTCAAACGTAAATGCTTATGTTAAATGGGGTCTTGAACAGTCTCTATGACACTTCTCTAGCCAAGCCTTTGGTACAACAGTATTTTATTAGTAAAAAGCAACAAGGATTTATTTTTTTTACAGGT
Organism: Diorhabda sublineata; assembly: GCF_026230105.1. Classification (NCBI taxonomy): domain Eukaryota; kingdom Metazoa; phylum Arthropoda; class Insecta; order Coleoptera; family Chrysomelidae; genus Diorhabda; species Diorhabda sublineata. The sequence goes on from NC_079475.1 coordinate 19,828,465, forward strand.
AGTTGATTTTAAAAAATGTAAAATTTTAACAATTTATTTGAGGAAATGAACTGATTACACAGCTGTTTTATATTCATGATTTCTATTTTATGTAATAAATAGTTCAACTCTAAAAATTGGAAAGGAAATAATTTCTTCCTTGAGCTTAGGAATATAAAACCACATGGGTTCAAAACTGATCAATTCACAGTGATACTGATCAAACTATCTATAATGACAATCTATTTAAAAGACAGTCAAAATTGATGGTATAATATCAGAATATCGTTGATGTTTCTTGTACACACTGCCTCCTAGCTAGTTCTTCCTAATAGAATTCTAGTGCATTCCTACAAATAAAGCAACGCTACTTCGCAAGCATTGTTCTAGATCATTCGTTTTCTATACTAAAACCTTCATAACTAGAAGGAAAAACGTCTAGATGACAGTGGAAATAATGGATAAGAGAACGAACATGTTGTATCCAGGTTGACGGTATTTTCATAGAAATACTGATTTTTTCCCAAAACAATCATTAACCAACAACTTAATGACATCCCAAGTTTCCTTTTCTGTCTTATGGAAAGCTTGTTTAAATGCTGTATTTTCTACATACTTTCATCTTTGTGGTACAATAAAAAATTCTCTCTATTTTTTGCACCTCTCATTGTAGAAATGTCATTTGAATTTTCCATAAACTCTAGTTTTAAATAGTGTGTTGCATTTGAAAAAACATGAAAGATATAATAAATATAGAAAAATAATATTCTGAATAAAGTTTCGAATTACTTTTTCGACATCTCTAAACTGAAGAAAATATCGAGAATTGGCCTTTTGTTACTTCTAAGTAGAATATATAAATTTTAAATTAATCCATCATTTTCAAAATGAATCTATAAATTCAAATCTGAACTTCATTATATGAAGTTACAAAATAATCTTTTGTATCCACGAAAAAATCAGTAACATTTTTCATCAATCTACTCGAATCTGATGAGGTTGACAGTATCTATTTATTATGCCCGTGTCGCATTCCTAAAGGTATCGTGATGACACATTTTTGTTGGATTGAAGTTAAAAGAGCTGTTATTTAATGTGTGGGTTGTTGTGACGTGATATAGCTCTCAAGTTTAACTTTGTTCAGCTGTAACATACAAGATATATTCTATTTTCAAAAATAACAGAACCAGATCTTCCCAATCCTGTGACACTTGAATCCCGTAGCGAAAGATTCCATTTCATGTAGTCCTGGTCTTAGAAAAACTGCCTAAACTAAACAAATGATGTTTTGAATGAGACCTAGTTTACGTGATTTACCAAAGTGTTTTTTGCTACATATTTATTTCATAATTATTATATGATAGAGTAGTTATTGAAAAACAATAGAAATGGTGTGGAATAATTCAATTCTCTTCTTGAGGTGCCACACAACAATTTTATATATGTATAAAAATGAATTCATTTTCGTTACTCTCGCTAAAACTCGTCAACGGCTGGACCAATTTGGCTAATTTTGGTCTTGAATTATTTGTGGTTTAAGAGGAGAATAAATATGTAAATGCTCGGAATTAAATAAAATAGTTAGACATTGGAAATAATAAAGTCGTAGTGGACACCTCGTCCGTATTCATCACATCACCCACAGATGTCTGTCACATCACAGACTCAAAAGACGAGCTTATTCAGCGTGTTTTTCCAGGCATAGCGCAAGAGTTCATTAACAATAATTAGCTGGGCGAACGAGCAATATTGGCGTCAAAAGATGTCGAGGATCTCAATGCGACCATTCAGAATTTTTTTCCGAGACAGTTCATACCGTTATGAACTAGGATAACGTAGTCAAATATCCCACGGAGTTTTTAAATTCATAGGAATTGCCTGGATTACCACCTCACAATTCGCAGTTAAAAGTAGGATCAGTTGTCATCATGCTGCGTAACATTAATAAACTGTGCAATGGAAAAAGACTAGCTGTGAAAAAGGTGATAAAGAACGTCATTGAGGCCGCAATCATGAAGGGAAAATACAAAGGAGCGTATGTCTTCATCCCGCGTATACCGATGATTCCAGCGGATGTACTATTTGATTTTAAACGTTTACAATTTATACAGTTTATACAGTTTATAATTTTTATAATTTCCGGTAACGTATCGTAACTGTGTGTGTCTGTCAATGTCAATTAATCGAAAAAAATAATAAAATTTCATTCATATTTTTTTTGTTTTGATAAAAAAGGATTTCTTCTGTTTTAAGTTTATTTAATAAAAATACGTATACATATATATCTTGGGTATATTGAACTGCTTTCCTAATTGGTAAGCCTAATTTTCTAGGCGGTGTAATGCAGAAATAGAGGTAATTTATATAGATTTTGAGCTCTAGAACATAATAGTCTGTTCAAGAGGATTCTTTGTTTAGTAGAATCTAAGCATTGAAGAATATCCCTTTAAGATGTAGTCGTAAAAGTAAAGGTGAAACTACATATTACAACTTGATTTGTTTTTTTATAAATGACGGATGCGCCTTTGATGAACTTCTTATTATAGAAGGCGGCTTAGTGACTTATGACATTATTTCTTTTAAATAATTTCTAGAAAAGTCTATTTATAGATTTCTTGTGTTTCTTTTCTTAAGTGGTATTTATAAATAAATTATTAGAAGTTAAGTGTATTGTATAGTGGGTAAATAAATTAAGAACGTAAGAGGCAGTGTTTATTCACCCCACGAATAGCAAGAGTGTAAATAAATACGAAAAACATTACATTATAATATCTTGTTCAATCTAGAAACGCCTTATTATCCTCCCTCCTCGAGTTTAGAAAATTATGACACGTTTCGATAAAGCCAACATTTTATTATAATAATTTGCATCTAATTTCAATTTTGAGTTATTAGCGTGTACTTACTTGATCGATACTTAGAAGGTCTCATTAATATATATGAATTTTTATTCACGTAGTCTTATCATTTATAACAAATAACTGATTTGTTAGTCATATTATGTTTCATTTTTGACATTCGTATCTTTGTTAACAATAAAAATATTTTATTTCCAGATGAGACTTATCATATTTCTAACCATTTTTCAAGTTGTATTGATATATGCAGAAATCGAATCAACTAAATCCACACTATCCGACGAATTGGATCCTTTGCACGATGTAGAAAACTCTGAACATACAGTTAAAGAACAAGAAAAACGGACTGTATTAAATTTGCCATCTAAAAACGTTGCTTGGGTGAAACATACTGCAATAAAACCCTCTACCATTAAATATGTCTTAGGATATACACCTATAAATCTGAAACTGAAGCCTGTGCTACGACCAGTAGCTATTAAAGGATACCATTACAATAGACCACGAATTCAATTACAAATAAAACGGCCTATCGTACATATTCCTCAGATCAAACACGTTGAAACAGGGTGGAAACCAACAATTTCTGTAGTAAAACCGGTTCCTGTTGCTGCACCCGTACAAACGAAGCCAGTACTTGTAGAGCATGTACACGTTGAGTCAGCTGCTCATGTAGATCACATACATTCAAATCCTGTGCCACATGTAGAGCACGTTCATAATCAACCTGTTGTTCACGTGGATCATATTCGACCAATACACATTAAAGACCATATACATCATGTTACCACAGGGCACATTGATCATCTACACCATGTTGCTGCTGCTCCTCAACCAGTGCATGCTGGTGTTGTTCATACACCATTTGTTCCTTCTGCACAACTTTTTGAAGTTACCAAACCTGATTTAGGCGTACTTCCATTAGGTGCTGTATTCCCAACAACTGCTTTAAAGGAAATTCCAGCACCTCAATTAGCGCCACATCCAGTACATCATATTCATGCCCAGCCCGGCCCACCAATTGCAGCAGTTCCTCATCCCATACATATTCCAGTTCCACCAGCACAAATTCCAATTGCCTCAGTACCTTTTCAGGTTGCACCAGCACCATTGCCGATTGCACCAGCACCATTGCCGATTGCACCAGTACCAGCCCCACTGCTTCCAACACAAATTCAAATTCGTCCTGCTCAAATTCCTATTGCACCTGCACCTATTCCAATTACACCTATACATAATATACATCCTGTAGGAACGCTACAACACGGACATCTTCCCGTTACACATCTTCATCCAGTAGCTCATGCAGAATCTGTTGGTCAGTTGCATCATGATCATTATCAACAAAGCCATTTTCATGCAGATCAGCCTCAACCAGCCGATCATTTACACGTTCACGGTGATCACAATCCATTGGGACATTTACATCCAGTGGGTCACCAACAACCAGGCGGTCAAATCGAATACCACGGAATCCATTATCTACATTCATTGGGACCTGAACAACCCCCTACGCAACAATTATTACCAAATCATTATCATCTTCAATATCCTCAAATACAACACCACCAAGTTCATTCGAATGAAATACCTAACTTTAGTAATAATATCTATCCAAATCAACAGTATCCACCTTTAGGTACCCAACCTCAAAGCTTCGATGTAGCACAAAATGAGTACCCTCAGCAGTCACCTCAATTTAATGGATATCCTAATCACTTTCAACCGGAACCTAATATACAAGATCATTATCCTGACGTGCAAGATCAATATACCAATACGCAAAACGATAATAGATATCAGCCTGCGCAGCAAGTCAGCAATCAACAATTTTTTAGAGAAGGACAGTTCCAAATAGGTAAGTTCAGTTTTTTTTGTCCATATTCACCGAATAATTTAATGGATTGATTTCAGTAGTAGCATTTCAATTTATACTCAACCAAAGACCTCAAACCTGCTACATACGAGGATGTATATATATCTAGTTAACCTAGACCAGTTCCATGCATAAACAAAATTTTCCGTTACCATAGCAACGAACAATAACTTATTAGAAGTGTCAGTGTATAGTTTGACGTCAAAAAAGTAAACCAGAGTTACGCAATAAATTAAAAGAAAAAAGATATCCCCAAAATTGTGAAAATCGAAAAATTGGAGTATTGTGCCATCATCAAGTACCTGTATTTAAAATGGTACGCAGATTTACGGAGATATGCTTAATACCCTTGGTGATCAATGTCCTTCGTATGCTACCATGAAAAATTGGACTACAAGCTTCAAAAGAAGTAAATTTTTCATTGAAGATGATCGGGAAGGCCAGTTTCTGTGTCAGTCCCCGAAAATATCGATAAAGTTCATGACATGATTTTATCAGACCGTCGAATTGGGCTAAAACGGATATCTGAGGCACTGAATATTTCATACTACCGCGTTCATCGTATAGTTCACGTCAATTTGGACATGAGAAAAATTGCTGCAAAAAGGATCCCCTATTTGATTCCCTCGATTTGAAAACGAGGGAATGGCGACACTCTGGTTCTCCAAAACCTAAGAAATTTCGTGATTGATTCTAAATCCTATCCTAAAGCTAAAGGTGTTTTGTAGTTCAACGGTCTTGTACACAAATCTCATGTTGCCATGCAAAAAAATCGCGATTTAGGATTTGAATTACTAGAACACCCCCCTTATTCACCAGATTTGGCTCCGTTCGACTATTATGTCTTTCATCAACTGACAAAAAGGTTGAAAGGTAGTAAATTCTCTCCCAACGAGGAAGTAATAAAAGCTGTGGAGGTCTGGTTTACAGAGCAAGAAGAAACATTTTTTTGAAAGATCTAGAGACGTTGCAGGTTGTCTGTAATGAATGTATCCAATTGAGAGGAGAATATGTTGAGTAATAAACTATTTTGACATTGAAATTTTGTTTGATTCTATAGTAGGCTAATGATTTTTCAATATATCCTCGTAAGATATTGATAGTTTTCCAGAATTACTTTATTGACAGAAACATTAAATATCGTTATTTAAGATGTTACTGTAAAGCTCACAAATCGCTCATTAATTAACAGCAATTTTAACGTTTCATTGAATCTTAGGTTTTTAGGCAAGCTAATATTTAAATACAGGGCCCCCGTAAGGGTTACTGGCGCCTGTGTGCGAAAAAAGATTTTGGCGCCCCTTAAGGCACTTTGAATTATCTTTTTTTATGGTAGTTAGGTGCTTGAAATAAGGCAAAGAACTGAACTTTAAAAGTCATACTTATTTGTAGACTAAAATATCAAAATGAAATAATAATAATAATAAATTCTTGTTGAAATGACATTTCAATTTATAATAAATAAAGTTTTAAAAATCTAAAACACACGTTTTAATGATGAAAGAAACTGAAAAGTGAAAAATAATTTTTAATTTAGAAATAAATTAATAAACAATAAATGGTATTATTGCAAATAAAGCGTAGGGGGCTCCATATGTCAGTTCTTAAAAAGCGCCCAACGCTTTTTTCACAATAATATTAATTCAAAAATAAATTAACAAACAATAAATGGTATTTTTATGAAAAAAGCATGGAGCGCTTCTCAAGAAGTGATATATGGAGCCCACTACGCTTTTTTGATGCCCATATCATAGCAGTACATAGGAAGAGTTACAAACAAGCAAACAAACAAACAAGTGAAGCTAATATAAGGCGTGTTAAAATATATTTTTGTAAAATAAATATTATAACCAGTATCCTATAAAGGCATAATTTTGGTAGTATAAAGTAGTGAACACGGTTGTACAGTTGAAATTGCAGCCACAAGGTATTCAACTCTTAATTTTTTAGAAAAAATGTAGTTAACAAAATTTTGCATTATACAACAAAAACTTGACAAAAAAATAACTTTAAATATAAAAATTAACTAATAGGATAACGTTTCTTTCTGCACTTGTTGCATGGCCCAGTAAACTAATGACGCCTCCGGTGCTGCATCGCTCTTATAGCTCCCGGTATTATTCATGTAGGAACAGGAAAAATCAAGAAACTACTGCCTGACATAATCTCGCAAGTCTCGCAACATAAGAACCAACAGTAACTGGATGATATACTAATGAAATGTCGTGTGTACTTATACCTAATCGTATTCAATTTCTCAATTTTTATTTTAAAATTATTTTGTTTGTTTTTTTTTTTCAAAAAGTTTTTGTAAGATATATTCTATTAGAGCTTGTCTCAATTTAATTGTAAAGCGCACTTACACATTACTTTATATGATATGTCTTTTTATAATTTTCATTTTTTTTTTAACGTAACATCTTTGCTTTCGATTAATTCAGTAGCCATTTTATTTGAACTACAATGTTTCTGTTATAGACAACTAAATATTGTTGCCTATCGACATTTGGGTTACACGACATGTAGCTTGTTTATTAGCTATCTATTACTCTATTTCAGGTAACCAAAATGAAGATCAAGGATACGTTTATCCTCAACCATCACACAATTTTATTCAACCAGGACAAACTGACTTGCAGTTTCCGTTACATTTACCAAATCATCCCGGATTTAACAGAGGTTATGAACAAGATCATCAGCCGGAAGCATCGCAACAACAAGAAAGTTTTAAACCATCGATACAACTGGAGCCACCATATAAAAAATAAGTTTGATATGGTTTGAGTATAATTAAGAAGCAAATAGTTTATTAGGTAATATTAAAACATATTAGGGACGTGTCTTGAATTAGAATGATGTTTAAAATACTTGAAGAGAACAAACAATATTATCTATCAAAAAACAAAATCTTTTTAAACATATTTCGCCCGTCTATTATTGCGGTTACAAGCTAGAGTATAATTTGTTATTGTACATAAATTGTATATATATTTTTGATAGTTTCTTGTTATATAATTTATTGTTTATATATTATGTTACGAGTTATTTGAAATAAATTTTTCATTTTAAAATTGCTTTAATTCTTATTAGTACAGTGAACCAAACAAATCACCTCGCAATTTTAAAGATCTACATGGATTAGTTTGAAATTTTGACAGAAGCTCAAAAATGATGCAAATAAGAAACCTGATTTAGTGCCAATGTATGCTTCTACCCCAGGAGTGAATGCCACCCTGACTCGGGAATTTCAAGTTATAGCGATTGAAAATTGAAAAAAAAACAACCAAAATTTTTTCACGAAAAACTCGAAAATTATGCATTTTCTGGAAAAAATTATTCCTATTCCTAAAGACAAAGAAATTAGTCAGTTTAAATTAAATTTTTTAAATAATATTCAGCAACTTATGAGTCAATGAAAGCCAATTTTTTGTTTTTCGTAAATGTATGCGGAGGTTTGAGCTCAAATAACGAAAAAACGATTAATTTTTCATAAAAAATTGTGATAAACATTTTTAAAGTACTTATTCAGACCTTTAAAATGAGCTTTATAAAACCGTCTAGCATGAAAATTAAGTGAGTTATGACGAAAATAAGTTAGGTAACTCGAATTTGAAAGAAAAATGTCGGTAAATTTGACACCATGTGCAGCAAAATTGAAAGTAATCGTAGCCTATGTAAAATTATCTTTATTTAAGCCCTAACAACACGTTCCAAAAGTTTGAATGGTTTGGAACACGTATATTTTGAAAAAAGTTGTTTAATGTAAAATGTTTTTTCGATTTAAAAAAAACGTTATTTTTTCAAAATATCTCAAAAGCTATTAGATCAACGAAAGAATTTTTTCTAACCATAATTTAGCTTTTATTTTACTGAACATTTTGCTTTTTTTTAAACTCACGTAGTTCCTTTTGAAAGGCAGGTATGCTCATAGAACCGTTTGAACAAGGCTGTTACTCATGGCAGCCGGAAATTGCTTATGTTTGTTTGAGGCAGTATGGTAGCTGGGCGTTTTGTTTATTGTGTCCAAAAAATAAATTTACCGCCTCATATAAAAGAGCGTCGACAAGTTTTCTTCTAGCAAGACAATGCAGGTCTCCAAGAAGCGTTTGCTGTGGCTACCCTTGTCAACATATTTAAATCCCATCGAACGTGTGTGCAATATGGTGACGGGATGATTATACAATTCGTACCAGCCTCCATATAATACAGGTATAGTTAAACCATTAGCTAGAAACAAGCCTCTCTTTGTTGAATTGTAAAGGATTGTCGTCTGCTATGAGGCTGCAAAACATTTCCATTAATTCCATCTTATGATCTTCTTAGCTTCTTAGCGTAGTCCTGCGTGTTGAAATAATCTTGAAAAGAGAATATAATAATGATTATTTACAAGATCTCGGGAGTGAATTCTTTACACCAAATCGAGGCAGATTATGGAAAGGAGCACAATCTAAGGAAAAAGTTATGTTTTTCATCAATTTAAGCACTAAATTTTGATGATTTATATTATGCCAAAAATGTACAAAATATCTACAACCACACTGTTGACGGTAATTATGTCATATCATAATGGATTTCTCTTCTTCATGGAAATGGAAACCAAATATTGGCTCTTTTCTCAATAAGATTCATATGTCCTCATATTGGCAAAATAAAAAAAAGTAACTTGTCGAATTCTATAAAATGAGATGTTCCATTTCTTCTACTTACTGAAGGTTAAAAATCTTACAAAATTAAGTAAATTACCTGTGCCTATCTATGCGTATCATACCTAAATGGTGTTATAAATGTCGACATATAGTTTGGTAATTTAATTATTTTTTTCTTGTGCACCTTCTAGGAAGTATGTCAAAAAATGTGGCGTAAAACCAGACCGAATTAATGTATTTCGCTTAGAACTATTTTTCTTATTTACATCAAATTTATATTAAAAATATTACAATAAAAATCGATTATTATGCAATATAATGTTTTATTTCTATAAAATATATTAATTATACTTTTCAATATCATGCTGAATAAGCTGCGTTGCTAACCAAGAGACCAAACAAAAGAAACTGCATCAAAATTACAATGGAAGTAACGATACATTCTCTTTTCAAGGGGGATACTTTTTTCAGTTATTTTTAACAATAAAAATTTTATTGGAAAATGGGAAAATTCTTGCAATTTCCTCCAATTTTCAAATTATGAAGAATACTTTTCAATGAATTTAGATTAATTCATTGATGTATTAAGTAATATGTAATTAATATGTCATGGATAAAAACTAAGTACAATACAAGAAATCAGTTTATTTGAATTTTTATTGCAGGCATGCAGCATTTTTGATAATTTGTACAAAAATGAATCATAAGTATTTCATGAGTTTGTATATTATTGTAATATGTATGTTAGTGTAAGTATCAGAGAAAAGGGTAGTTTCAGACAGCAAGGTAGATAAAATTAGAAAAAGCCATCTGTGACGGCAAAAAGAAACCGTTAGTTAAACAAGTATACATACAGAAATAGAAATAATTGAATGAAATTAATTTGAAACGTCATCTAAAGATATATAGAACCATTTTAAAAACAAAAAGAAAAAAAAGGAACAAGTTTTGTGGAAAGATAAAAAGATATCAAAAATACATGTATGGCAACTTAAATACAGAAATAAGAATGAGATGATAATATTAACAAAGTAAATTATGTATTGAAAAACTATAGTATAAAAAAAATTGGGATAAGAAATAGATTATTGGTTGAGGTTTAGCCTATTGTTATCCATTCACAAACACTGAAAATAGTGTGCCAAAGGCGTGCCGTTAAGATACTCGTAAAAAGGAAAGCCGAATCTGAAATAGGGTTGGAATTAGGCAGAGGCACTAATAGAAGGTTAAACGGTACCTGTTAAACGCAAGACATAACTGTATAATCTTGATACTTCAGGTCAGTAAACACACTTTTTCTAATTCTATTACGCAATTACTTGAAATTTTAATATTACAAACAATACTATTTCAAGACCTACGCCTATAGCTGACACTGAAATTGAGCCGAACTGGACAGAACTCCCCATTTTATTACTCTATACCTTTCTGATATAGACTATAAGTGCTTTTGAACTATATTGAAGTATATCTGTATTTTAAAATCGTCTTTAATATGAATAGATGTGTTCATAGTTGCCTCTCGATTTTATAAGTGTAGTACAGCGCGTTTACGTAGTTTATCCATTAGCTATTTTTTCCTGTCGTGAATCTTACAAAAGTGAGCAAAGTTTTAATTGAATCTGATCGTTCATAGTAGGCAAAATCGAGACCAAAAAGTCAGTTGCAAACATACAGATGAAACTAATAAAAGTGTGATAAAACTAGAAGATAACGGACGTAGTAATAAAAAGTTATTGCTAAATATAATTCAATCACAGAAAAATAAGTGAAACTACGAATATTAGTAGAGGAAAAAAGAATGGATGAACTTCGACATACACCGGAAACATATTGATTGATTGATTGAGTACTGCTTGACCTCAGATTATTGTGTTAATAAACTGAAAGAGATAATTGTAGAGTGTACTTTTAAACCTCAACCACCATTCAAATAGAGAAAATTATTATTTTAGATCTACTGGAAAATTTCCTGAGCATGTACGTAGTGCGGTCCATGAGTTCCTAGCCTAACACAGAAAAAAAGGGCTTAAATTAAAAAACACTATGATTATTTTTAAATATATTCTTCTTTTATTTCCACACACTTTTCAAAACCTTATAAGAACTAGAAAACTATGATGCATACTTAGAATTACAATGTTTGTACAGCGCCTGCTTAATTGCATCGTCATTGTTAAATATTTTACACCTCAACTGAAAAATAGTCGAACGAGACCAGATAAGGGCTATATGGTGGGTGTTTAAACTCTGGACTGGAGCATTGTCATAAAGGAAGGAGACACCCCTCGTCTGTTTTTGCCGCTCCTTTTTACGATAATTTTTTCAGGCAACTGTCTTAGTAAGTCATAGTAATATGCCGCGTTCCCGTTTGTATTTGGCTCCTTTAATCAAAAGGATACGCTTGCAGTCCCAAAATATTGAAGTCATATTTTTTTGGTGGGTTTTTTGATATGTATTTTTTCGCATGGGCTCTCCTTTTCGATGCCACTCTATAGGATCTCTTCTCAATGTCAGATCACAGTAAAAAACCGTAATTTTATTATCCGTTACATTTGATCTAATTTCCTAGTCCTCAAACCAAAGCTTTAAAAATCTCTTACAATATTCTACTCGACGCTGCTTTTGCACTACGCTGAAATTTCAAAGCACCCAATTTTTGTCATGTTTAAATTCTCATGTAGGATCCTTAGAACACTTACTATGGAAATGCCGGTCTGTGCTGCAATTTATTTTGTTTTTAGACGCAGCCGGTAGAGTAGTTGCTTCCACTAATTTAATGTTTTCTGGATTAGTTACCGCCACGTGAACCCTGCATATGAGTAATTTTCTAATGATACTCGTCCCTAGCGAAACAATTTTCAATTTTTTGGTGTTAATCCTTGTTTAGCCAAAATTTTTGTAACAGCACGAAACTCAATTTGGGACACTTTTTAAAACAACTTGACTGAGAGGTCGTTCGAGCTCTACTAAAATAGAATGGGTTGAAGTAGTTGAAACTCTGTGTAAAGCTTATTAAAATTTGACGCGGCATGTAGATTTTTGCGAAAGCACTCTATTCACTAGAACTCATGAGCTACACTAAATCACAAATACGCAGACACGCAAAATTTAGATATCAAAGTATAAAAAACAATTAGGCGATAGTAGATCGAATATTCTGTAGAACTGGTTGTCGAACGCCACTTTACCTGTTTTAGATATTTGGTAAGAACACACCCGAGGCTAAATAATATTGCTAGCTTATGTCGATGGCATTTCATTCCTAAATTATACAACTATGAGCAATCAACGAATTTCAAATATTTTACCTTTTGAAGGGTAATAATCATAAGAATGACTGGACAAACTTAAGTTTAAAAACAAAACTTAGTCAAGCGAAAAAAATAATGGCAACATAATGTATTTTAATAAAATATTGCACCTTTATACCTTAAAAAATTGGATTGAAGACTCATTTCAAGTGGCCCTCTTTTGTTACAAGTAATATGTAATTAATACATATGAGGGCTATTCAGTGAGTAAGAAACGTTTTTGAATAAAAAAAATATCTTCATTTGAACAAAAACAAAGAAAAAAAAGCAAAATTGAAAAAAAAACATTTTTCCAAGATCCTAGGTTTACAAGAGGACACCACCGACACAGGAACTCCGCATTTCATGAAGAAATGCCGAGTTATATATCTTCTTGCCGAAGAACGTTGGAAAGGATTTACCTGAGGCAGCAAAACAAACACACACACAATAAGACGTCTAAAAAAAGCCAAGAGTGTATAGCCAACAACTATTAACAAAAAGATAAGTACTCAGGGAAACTGTGAAGCGAATGAGTATGAGGACCTGTCGAAATGACAGAGGGCTGGTGGAATGTCCTTCTTCGCACCCATCTAGGGATTTATCCGGGGATGGATGCTTAGAGGGTCGGGTTTTCTCACGCGCACGTGTGTGTGTCTTCATTTGAAAAAGTAAGTAAAATTTCACTTTCCACGCAATTATCAAATAAATTGAGGCGCTTATCTTAGCGTTGGATAAACTTAGAAATTCCTTTATCATACAATTCTGCCGACTGCAATCACAGCTACTTAGTGACGCGCAGCCACAAGGTGTTTTTTCCAACCAGTTCTTCATACTTGGGAGTAAGTGAAAAACACTAGATGTAAGATTAGAACTCTCAGTGAAAGCTAAGCGAAAGCTCCTTTATTATGTCATAAATCTTTCCATCAACTTCGCAATGCTTCGGCGTCCACTGATCTCTTCCTCAGCCATTTATGAACTGAATATATAATTTTTTTATTATACTTTACTAGACTTCATTATTCAACTTAAGCTGCTAATTTCACATTGAAAACTAAAGATTTTTATAAACAGTAGTCCTTCAAACTACTGTACTAACAGTATATACTATACACTGAGCTATTAAGCAATGTTTCTCTGATAGTTTATTCTGAAATCTTTAGATTATTTGGATATTACTTTTTTTGGCACAATTCAGAAGTTTTATTGTAGGACTTTGTTTTATAGAGTGAAAGTGCTTGTCAAAATCCAATAGATTCTTTTGAATTTGATACCTTGCTCTTATCTTTTTTTAACATGGGGTTTCCATCACAACCCCCCATCTAATTTGATATTGAAGTATTTAGTTATGTTCATATGAGGTAACCAACCATAATTCAACCTCAATGGCACATGCTGTTCTCTCTTGTTAGTACGGTTTATGGGCATTGATTTGGTCTCGTTCAATATGTTTCGTCATACTTGAATTTAATTGATGTTTGTTATTCAAGCCAAAAGGGCTGACTTCTCTGTGGCAGCGGATATTTAATTGTGCTTTAAATCAAGTATATCACTAGTCTATAATAAGTAAAGTATTTAATATACTTCTTTGTATGACCATCGCTTTGATTTCTTTGACTAGTTCTCTTCTTGATTTATTTATTTATTCTAAATAATTTCTCAATAAAATTTCTATGCGCTTCAAACACGATAAATTTTGCCCACAAAACTTCATAAAAGACCGCACTTCACAACTGGTTTTTAATTGAAGTGCATATTTAAATTAGGATATCGTAAATGCCGCAAAGTGGAACGTTCTTTACTTTTTCAATATCTCTCGTATATGATGGAACTTCTGTATAAGAAGCTTAAATAAGTATTTATGACTTGTTTGATAATAAATTATTGAAAATTCGAATTTTCTTCATAGTAGAAACCTCGTTTTCTTGTAGTTGTTGGCTTTAAAATTCAAATAGTTCGTTTGTTTTTTGTTACAAAAAAATAAGCATAATTTATTGAGAAAATTATTGTTTATTTACAAAATAAGATACAGTACAATTGGAGAATCTCAGAATACATATCACTTTAATGGATAAATTTCCCATAACCTAAACCTAAGCCTGAACCATATCCATATGATAAAGGAGCTGAATACGATATAGGAGCTGGATGTGCAATAGGGGCAGCATATGAAATAGGAGCTGCAATAGGGGCAGCATATGAAATGGGGGCATGGGCAAAAGAAGATGGATAGGAAATAGGAGCAGCATAAGATACGGACTTGGTCAGAAGAGGAGCAGAAATCAAAGGAGCTGCATAGGATTTGGTTAAAATAGGAGCAGCGTAAGATATTGGTTTGGATATAATTGGAGCTGAGTAGGAGATTGGAGCTGAGAGATACGATTTAGAAATCAAAGGTGCAGAGATGATTGATTTTGATAATATGGGTGCTGAGTAGTCGCCATAACCATAACTTTCACCGTGTCCTTCAAAGTAAGAATTTCCCAGGCCCAACAAACCCCTCTTTTCTTTTTTATCTTCAACAGCACAGCATACTGCTATTGATACTGCAAAAATGATCTGAAATTAAAAAAAACATATAGAATATAGAATCTAAATCATCAAAATGATAATACAACTACACAAATAAAGCTATCAATTATTTGTTTCACAACTTACAGTTGATTGTTGCACACAGTTGTACAATTCACGCGTATTTTCAATAAAGTCAGATAAAGTCAATACTTCCACAAATGCAATCCATTTGTAATTCCAAAATCAACACAGATTTCTTTGTTTTTAATAACCTGGCCAAATAGACAAAAGAAAAAAAACTAAAGGACAAATGACGTTCAATTTCCTTATGAATGTAGAGGATACTTGTGCCAACAATTTAAAATATCAAAACTCCTCTAATTCTTAATAACCTGGCCAAATAGACAAAAGAAAAAAAACTAAAGGACAAATGACGTTCAATTTCCTTATGAATGTAGAGGATACTTGTGCCAACAATTTAAAATATCAAAACTCCTCTAATTCTTCTAATTCCGCGGATAGATTTATCTGTTTCATTTATTAATTTTTGCAAATAGATCTAATAGTGATTCATTCTTCAACATAATGAAAATTACATCTTGAATAACTCTAACTCTTATCGATATGAAGTAGTCACACCACAGTATATATGATCTGCTGCTGATCTCCAACACAAATATTCAGTTCCATCCAAGAAATCGAGTGTAATACTTGCCAATATTTCTAGTGTTAATTTCTAAAAGTATTTTCAACAAACCCTTATAAATATTGGCAAATCTAAGTCAAAGACTAGTGATATGATTGTCGTATATCGTAATATCCTATAAATCGTACTAATGAGAAAATGATGCTTCAAAAGCTTACAATATTGATGAAGCTATGAACTGTTTCTAAATAGGTACACCGACAATTCATATCAATCTGTCATTAAATCCATGTCAAAAATTTAAAAGTCACTTCAGTATTCCAGCATAAAACAGTATTTATTTACCTATAAAATTTGGCAAAACAGAAATGAAATTTTGGATTAGTAGTTTAGTTTGGATGTAGTGAGAAAGAAGCCGAAGCAGTTTGAGAAACGCTTGATGAGCAACCTTTTCTAAAGTTCTCGAAACCAATTTTAAAAATATAATATGATCCTGCGTTTTAACCGCTCCCTTACTTCTATAATTCGTAGAATGGAATCCACTTTCGTGCTCATAAGTTTCCAGAAAATGTGGTTGCTTGCGAGCAAGGTACACTTACAATTCTTTAGAAAGAAATTTAAGATATTTTTGATGGATTTCTAGAACAATTAGTATGGAGCTAAGAGTTGACACATCTAGAGATTTTGGGAAAAGATGGAAACTCAAGAAAGATCTAGTAAACGGGCTTTCTAAAAAAGGTGGATTTATTGAAGATATCGTTTAATACATAAAAGAACATAGAAGAAGTTGTATTCAGACAAGAGAAATTGTATGTCAGAGTCACTTAGTACAGCTTTGTATAATATACACTTCTATCAATAAAAATGTTTTGAACGTAAGAAACGCCGAATATATTCCTTCCAAACTATATTACTGCTGAGATGAAGTAGTTATTCGTGAAATATTCTTAGTAAAAATATATACCACATCTAACGATGAAAATCGAAACAATGAAAAGACGAATAGGCCTATATTCAGGGGTTGCTACTTAAGTTTTGAGATATGACAACACTGATATGTCGAATCTGACAATGCCATAATAAAATTTGATAATTTTTAATAGTGAATTTACTTGTTCATCTTGGACAAAAAATGGAAATAAATCGCGTGCGACGATTTTCTGTGACTTTCGTCATGGATCAAACCAGCAGTAGTGTGCCGATCAACTCGTTTCGACTTCTGGTGTTGAAGTACCATCTCGAACCAACGTGTTTCGCTGGTGTTCTGAACTCTATCGTAGGCGCATTTTGCTATAGGATGAATTTCCTGACGGTTGTTCAAAAGACTGATATTTCAAGATCGTCATGTGACATACCGTGAAATTGAGGCATACTTGGGCATTAGTTCCTTTCGCATACATTCAATATTTCATGAACATTTGGCTGTCAAAAAGATTTGTTCACGTTGGATACCGCATAATTTGACAATCAGTCAAAAAAGCTCGTGTCGATTGGTACAAAGAAATGCTGAAAAAAATTCTTTTGCAGTGCATGAAATCATGGAACTAAAAAACAATCAACCGTATGGGTCTTTCAAGATGAGCCAAGTCTAACAAAAGGTCTTCGCGCACGAAAGACTTCGTTTTTTCGGTATTTCTGGACGTGTCGCCAATGTTTCATTAGAATAAAGGAAAATGGTCAATTCTGAAAGGTGCTCCAGCATTTGTTTGCCAAAAGTGTTCGAAAAAATCAGAGGAACTAATCATAGAAAAAGAATCATTCTCCACCAGGACAAAGCAAGCTCTTACACATCAGTTTATACAAAAATGTTTTTGAACAATCAAAACATCGAATTTATGGTTTATTCGCCGTACAGTCTATGCTTGACACCCAATGATTACTTCTTACTTCCGCGGATCCAAAATAAATTGCGAGGTAAACATTTTTCTACACTTGGGAAAGTGACGGATGCTTCACGTGTTTTGGAGATATCTCGATCGATGGGAATGGAAAAAATTGCTTCGACAATTTGTTTTTATTTGTTCATCTCAAAATCCTCGTTATCACTCCTTGACTCCCAGTGAAAATGTTTGCAATTAGAATTTCATTTCAAGTTTTTATTGTATAGGAGTGAAATATATTGATACAAAGAGCAGACATCTAAAAGAAGAAGTAGATTGCTCACTCAACAGGTTATATTGACCGATTTCAAATTTTTTTTATTGTGAAATATCTGGAACCGTAAACTAATACTTCATTTGTCCTACGTACTCGTATATATACTATATAATCTCCGGATAAACTGGATAATTTACTTCTGTGGAAATGGCTGAGATGGTATTAGGTCGAATATGGAAAAATCTATCAATCTGAGAATATTGGTGGGGAAAACACTAGAAAGTGTCTTAAAAATAAGAAGATGAAACAACTCTACATCGGAAAAAAATTGGTTGAGAAATAAATGGTAGAAGACTGAGCAACAACTAAGAGAAAATGACTAAAAGGGACACTCAAAAGCTATCCAAGTCTCGTGTAATCTCACAAATAATAATGAAGCTAGAGAAAAGTGACAACAATTACTTATACTAGTAAAATTAATTATGGTCTTACACCCATAAATGAATATTTAACAACGTTGCAAATGATTTTATGGAAAATTCTAGTATTAGAATAAAGTCGTAAGCCGTGCAATTTGGTACCTGAAGTTGAACTGGTTAATAAATTGAATGGAACAATTTGTTTCGATTTGGATTAAACGAGGAATTAGGTAACTTGGAATCGTACATATTCCAAGAAGAGAATAATAGAATGGAGTATTCTCGTTTATATATCAATTCGGTCGACCCAATTTTTGAGAGGTACTTTACAAGAATGTCAAAACTTTATTCATTGCAAAACATTGAAGGAGTATTTGAAATGAAAAAATAATCTTGATTGAAATGAAAGAATATTAGAGAGTTTGAAGACTCGCTAAATTTTGAATAATGAACAAATTATTAAAAATTTATTTAAAATATGATCAATTTGGAAATCAAAAATTCCATTGCTAATTGCGAAAAATGAAATCTATTCATAAAAATTTTCATAAGATCTGAATAAACAAACTCAACTTCCATAGGCCTATATACCCCAAGACATGATGAATCACAAATGTTGTTACCTAAATCTGGATGAAGAATCTAAAGCACTGAAGATGAATCAACAATTCGAAAAAAACATTGAAAGATAAAAGTGTAGATTGAAAATAGTTTATTCTGTATTTTGGAGAAAGAGTTATTCGGAAAACAATATAACCCGTATATATATAGATAATAGTAAAATAGTTTTTCTCGAACTTTTGGGTTAGGATTGCACAAACATTTTACGTTATAAAGCATTAACCCCGAGCTTGGATACTCGAACTGGCCTCAAAACTTATATCAAAACCACTTGTGTAAGAAATAAAAAAATAGGGCAGATTTCGAAAAATTATGACAAAAGTTTGAATATATTGAGAATGTGAGTTGGGTAGCAATTGAAAAATTTGTATTAGAAATATTATTGCGAAAAAGTCACATTCTATCATTCAAACACTTGAGATTCCACTTAATCATTTATTCATATTTATTATTCTATTGTTTCTTATTCCTACTCATTCTATTAATAAAAAATAACAGAGCCTACTTACCAAAAACTTCATTTTAAATAATGTTTAATGAATGGATACGGTTGAATGCACTCTCGATGGTTCTATGTTGAATTTAATAGGATCCTATGCACTTTATATAGTTTGTGGAAGGGTAAAACTTCTTTTTTTCGTTATGTGTTAACACAAGTGAACTAGATCAAGAATCACACGTACGAATTGTTCATATTGTCATTTAATGGTAACTTTTACTTATCTTGATACATACATACAAGTATACCTACGTATTTACAAAAGAAGTCTCATGTATGGTCATTTCATTACCACATCGATTACGATAAATGTGTAAGTTGTGATAGGTGTTTAGAACCTTTTGTTATTGTCGTTTCATTATTGATCGATTTATTAGAAAAGTATCTCCAGTAATAATTGACTGAGTATGTCAATTTTAGGGATTTTATAACAACACTGTTTTAAAGAGTACGTCGATAGTTTCATAAAATATTGAGATCATTTCACACATTAAAGCTGCTTAAATCACCCCACCTACTCGTTAAGCTTCATTTTCAAGTGAAACAACCCTGTTTTGTTATATGTTTTAGGGTGCTGGATATGAACATGAAAGTTATTTTTTTCTAAAATTGAGGCGTCATAATTAAATTCGCATTTCACCCGAAAATGTGGTAAAAGATATTCCAAGATTTACGCCCTTCGAATATAAAGCTACAAATGAGAACAGTTCAGCCAATCCATCAATAATGAATATTGTGAAACTTTCCGGTGAAGGAATAGCTTGCAATGCACTTATCTAGCTTAAGCTACCCAACAAACTACTAAAAACTATTAATTTCTATACCGTGTGTCGAAAAATGACGTTCATTTTTAGTTAGAAGTATAAAGTCCAAAAAACGAAAAAAGAATTTGAAAATTTTTCACGTATTTCGGATCCTTTTTGTTACTTTTAGTTATATTTCAAGAGTAAGTTATAAAAATTTTGAACAAATATTGATTACAGTACTGCCAATAAGGGGGATCATCCTTAGGAGACAGAAGAATATATTGGAGCCTTACGTATACAGCCAAAAGAAATCCAATCCTACCCTCCAAAATTACTTCTCTAAGGAATTCCCAAATTTTTTTTCAAATAAACCCATGACCCCCAAACCTTTCTATGCTAGAATTAGGTCATATTTAAGCGAATTAAATTTCTTCCTTCCTGAATGCCTTTCTATCGAATCTTCTCAGACTCCACCATGGACAATAGAGAGCACCAAATTCATTACCTAGCTCACCTCATTCGACAAACACCACACCAATCATATGATAATCGAAGGACACTTTAATAACATACTCAATAAGTACAAAAACTTTGAATTATATGCAATATATCAAGCCTCACACATCGCCGCTTCATCAAACGATCCTAATCACCTCATACTCACAGATTCCCTTAGCCCAATCCAAACTCTTCAAAAAATTCACACCACAAATTCCTTAGAAGTAAAAATCAAGCAACAAATGTAATATATACAAAATAACAACAAAAAATAGCATTTTTCTAATAATATTCAATTTTTTTTTTCATTCATTTGTATTCATAAAGAATGTAATTTCTGAATTGATCAAAAAGCGTCAAAAAAAGGACCGTAGCGGTTAATTTTTTCACGTTTTCGTGTTAAAAGAAGTGCCGTAACGTGTTATATTTTTTCGCAATTATAAAATCGTTTAGTGGGCTTTCTCATGTCAATTCATTTCTCCGATAAACTGTCAGACTTTTATGGTTGAATCAGCAACTGCAGCGACTATGAATCTTCTCCCTCAGAAATCCAGGGAACAGTATTTAAAGAAATATAATTCTTTTATAGAGTGGCGCACTAAAAAAGGTATGAACAGCTTCACAGAAAGAGTGTTACTAGCTTACTTTGAAACTAAATTCAAAATGTGGAAGTTTTCAACAATTTGGTCGACTTTTTCAAAACTGGTGCACTAATAGTATAACGACGTAGACATCAGTAAATACTCGAAACTCATTGCATATTTGAAAAACAAATCGGTGGGTATAGACCCAAAAAATTTAAAACATGTGCCCGTGAAGAAATTAATAAGTTTCTGTTGCAAGCTCCAGACGATCATTATCTCATACATTATAGATTATACTTGGTAAACATTTATAAAAATATAAAAACCAACGACCCAAAAATTTCAAAACAGATCTTTTCTTTTTGCAGTATAGAAATGGAAAATGCAAAACCCAAGTTGTTGGTATAAATACTTGTTTAAAAATTCCCTCGCTTAACGCAATCTATTTGAATATACCTAATCCAAAAATCCTCTCTGTGCATAAATTTAAATACTCTTCGGCGTTTCTATTAGTGGATTCCGGTAGTAATATAATTAAACTAAAGAAGCATGGTGGGTGGAAATCCAGCACAGTTCTGGAGGGTTACGTAGACGACTCAATACAAAACAAAATGGATTCCGCAGTGAAAATTTTAACGGGAATAACTAGTTCGCCTTCAAGCAACATTGTAAATGTTCACGATCCTATCAATAATCCAATAAGTACTAATACAACTATAGATGATGTTATTTCTTTGAACTCGTTAAATGCTACCAATTCAAGAACCAATAGTAATGTAATTTGTTCTTCACTTCAAATTAATAACGCTCACAGGTCTACTTTTAATATTACTATTACAAAATAGAAATTGATGACTTTTGTCGAATTTTTTTTAGTCACGGACGTATGAAAAATTTTGTATGAAACTCGTGAGTAAAGTAACTTTTTTTCACTCGTAGGAATTGCCAATCAAACCGTTCTACTCGTGAAAAACGTATTACTTCACTCACTTATTGCATAAATAACTATTTGTTGGATCCCAGCACACACTGGAGTAAAAGAAAACGAAGAGGCAGACCTGGTCACTAGGAAGCTGTAAAGAGTGATAGTTCGGAGGGTGTGAACATTTTAACTACTGCTAATATTAAATCAATCCTAAAGCGTAAAGTGCTCAATGAATGGGAGAACAAATGGTGAACGTCCACACATCAATTACGTGAAGTCAAAGACTTAGTAAAACCATGGTCAATATTACCGAAAAATCGCAGAGATGAAGTTCTTCTAACTCGTCTCCGTCTACGCCATACTGATCCATAGCTACTTATTTGTTGCGAAACCTGAACTAAAATGTAGCAACTGCAATTGCAAATTGACTATAAAACACAGAATGTCCATCTTTTAACTGAAAAAGATCATCATCAAATCTACCACTCGGAAAAATATGTGAAATTTTAGATCCTAAATACAATATTACCTTAAAAATTAACTTAAACAGATCTCGATCAAAAACTTAATTTAACAAAAAATGTATATAAAACACTTAATTTTTACTGAATTGCTAATAACCTAATAATTTTGTAGTAAAAAAAATATTGATTACACGCCAAGTTTCAAGCATTTGAGCATCGAAAAACAGGAAGTGGCTTTTAGCGACTACGACGAGCTTGGTCTGTTATTCTCCAGGAATAGCTGATATTTTGATATTGATTGAATATTGATAAAATGATTGTCTGACACAATGATCTCCACACTAAGTAAAACGGACCAGAACATGTTATGAATTGCCATGATAAGCACGTTAAAAAAAACGTAAATTTTCATAACAAATACATGATAGTGATTCAATTTTACAAGACTTGGATACTGTTAAATTGTGAGCGGTTTACTTTTAGAATATTTCTTTATATTTAACGTTTATTAGATCTGTATAACTACATAAAATGGGTATGCAATAATTGAAGTGAAGATTTTTGTGAATTAAGGCATTCGATACATTATAATAATGCTAATCTAATGGTTTGAAGAATTCATAAACTTATATAATATATAGGGTATTATATTGAATAAAATTATAATAGCAGTCATTACGCTTTGAACTTGTTCTATCTATTAGATAAGAGAACCTATAAGGAGAAGACTGGTTTGTTGAAAATGTCTATTATTGGCATAAACAAGTTGAAAAGTTTATGATGAGAAACGGTCCGGATACAAATGAAAATTTGTAAATGTTGATTGACTACTGGAGAACTTATTGAAGAACCTAACAGATGATTTGCGTGACTAATTTGTTGACAAACATTTGACTGTGACATTTTTTTTGGATTTAAAGGATCATCTTCGTGAATTGATGGTTTAGCGGTTAATGGCGCCGGTCACTAAAATTAAGTAGACATTATATTTAACCAAAAACGCGACGAATTGAATGGCATGTTACATAAGTTCTCAATAACTTTAATAAAACTGTTTTAATTATTTAGTAACCCAACAGTTGGATAATATTGATAAGTTTCCTGAGCCTACCCCTAACAACCATGTTTCACATTTTGCTCATATGAATTTCTATTTATTCATTCATATAAGCAGTATTTGACTTAGCGACCGCCTTCACCATTATGTACTGGAGCCTCAAATGGTTAAACGGTTTAAATTAACTAGATGCTGTAAGACAGAGGTGTCAAACTCAATTTTGCAGAGGGTCATATATTAAATTTTGAATTGGTAGGTGTGCCCGATTGAAAATAAAGAAAAGAACTGAATTATTATAATATTTTATTTATTGAATTATATAAGTATATAATATACGGTTGTTAAAAATCATATCAAAGTTATAAAGGACGGTAGGTAACTATGTTGAGCTCGAGGATCCAGATACCTGATTTCTCTTGTTTTTGACAAGTTGATTGATATATGGTATTATATTCGTTGTAGTTATTTTAAGAATTGATTAGAATTGATGTTCATTCGTAAGTATTGTGCGATGTTTGTTCTTATTTATTTTCATGACGAAAACCATCTGCTATATAAAATGTAAGAGTGTTAATCTCATTAAATTTTTCTTTCAAAATACTGTCCGATTGAAGATAATTCCACGTCATTTGCAAATGAACTGGTACCTGTGAAGCTTCAAAATTGAATGGATTGTTGAAATTTTGGAATTTCTTCATTCATTTTGTGGAAGTCTTCAAAACGATTGTTGATTTCTAAATCAAATTTTGCAGAAGCTGAAAATATTCATCCAATTTTTTTTAGTTCAATGTGCCAAATGATTTTAAATGAGGGAACTGGACCAAAGTTTGATTTTTACCTGATTATCCCACAGCCTCAACTTTGTTTCAAAGGCTTGAATATATGAATACATTTGAATGACAATCAGATTTTTACCCTGTAACTTTATATTCATATCAGTCAAGTGTTTATTCATATCTACCAAAAAGGCACAATCAATCCACCATTCATTATCATAATCAATTGGTTTGCCTTTTTCTAGCATGAAAGCTTGAATAGGGTCACGTAATGCAAAAATCTTTCTAATACTACACCTCGATTGGGCCAACGAACTTTGGTGAAATAATAGACATCAGAAAACTTTTCGTCTAAATCTTGTGAAAATTGCCTGAACTGCCTGTAACTCCTGTAACTGCTCCTTCACTATTTTTATTATAGGTTGCATGACATGGCCCATTTTCAAATGTTTGGATGCCAATTATTCCTGATGAATTATACAGTGAAATCCTACAAAATTCCCTGATGTTTTCTGTTTTCATTTAGTTACAACGTCCGAATGTTTGCCAGCCATGGCAAGAGCTCCATCCTTAGTTGTGCTACTAAGAATATTCCAGTCGAATTCATATTCTGCTAGGACATGCTCAATTGCAGAAAAAATATCATTTACTGTTGTTGTACCTATCAGTGGAATGCACTTTAATAGTTTTTCAATTGTTTCAAAGTTACTGTTAATGCCTCGTATAGAAACAGCAAGTTGAGTTGTATCAACAGTATTAGTGCTCTCGTCAACAGCCAGTGAAAAGTTTGTAAATTCCTTAATTCTCTCCTTCAGATAAAGAACCAAATTTTGAGATAAATCGATTCTTCTTGAAGCAACAGTGTTTCTTGAGAGCGAAAAGACTTTTGAGATGGAAATGAAACATCGGCAACTTTCAACATACAGTCTTTAATAAAATCACCATCAGTAAAAGGTTTTGATCTTCGGGGCATTTTCGCTCTCTGTATTAGCTTTAGTAAACATCGATTGTTTACCTTGAAGCTTAGATTTTAAAGATGACAATGTATCGATTCTTACTTTTTCTTTGTAACAATCGAATTTTGACTTATGATTCGTATCATAGTGTCTCTTCAAATTAAACTCCTTACAAACAGCAATCGTTCAATTACAAACCAAACACAGGGGGTTACCTTTCCATTTTATGAAAAAATATGCAATTCCCCATTTAGACTCAAAAACTCTGCACTCACTATCAACTTTACGTTTTTGTGACATTATGCCAAAATCGTAACAATTATGAAATTCAACACAACAATAACATCCATAGACTTGAGATTGTGAGCATTTAAAACATCTGTAGAGGAATCGAATGAAGTCTAAAAGCTCTAAAAAACACGATTCTTCTTTCTGTCACACATTGCGATCGAGGACCTTATTGATATGGCCCAGGGGCTGGAAGCGGCCCGCGGGCCGTATCTTTGACATGAGTGCTGGAAGACAAGGCGATAATTCTGTTTCTAAACTGCCACGCCAATATATTTTGAATTTTGCAATAAAATGCATGGAATAAAGGAGAAGTCCCTGATGACAATGCACAGTGTAACAAACAAAAAAATCTAGCTAAAAATAAAATTTTTAATGCTAGGTTTAATTCGATTTCTTATTCATAATTGAAATTGAAGTTTAGTAATCAAGAAGGTAAATGTCAGCATATAGAATTGGCAGTCATTTTTAAAGATTTTTGTAAAACTGTGGTGTGATTAAAACTGTGAGATAATGTTTGAATCACAAAGCAAGTGCTTACTTAAAGTCAATAAACAATGCGTTTCAGAAATTATGTGGTCGTATGCCTAATCTATAAGTAAATTGCTTCATTTAATTATCACCACGAAGACGGCGTATGTTTTTACAACGTTGTACAGCGTCTAGAATTTATAATAAAAAATATCCTCAAGTATATATTAACTGTGGAAAAATTCATTTGCTGCTTTTTGCCGCCTACAGAGAAAATTGAATTTAAAATATCAGAACTAATGTGTTGTATTCTCAAAAAAACTTCGGCCATTATGTTTTACACAAATTTTTCAATTGATCATTCTGAAGGGTGCTTTTTTAAATTAGTCGTCAAAGTGCGTCAACTTCTATCAAAAGCAAGAAACTGCTTTTCTACCGAAGCTGCTTAGCTTTCAGAACAGCCTGATGTTCAATAAATTTTATTAGCGACTAAGCAAGAAAAAAAATAATTACTATGGTATTTTATTTAAATTTTGTAATCTATTTTTGTTAATAAATTCATTTTTTTAATTTCGAACATCCCACGTCCCAATGAACATTTTTTAGTTGAATTCCTCGCGATAGCGGATCTTTCAGAATTGATTGCTTTGTCACCTATTCATTCCTTACCACATTTACGTGAGTTTTGGATTATTTCTTGGATTAAAAACGAATCATAACTAACCGAAGATAATACTGTTACATCAGTGGAATGAATTATAAAGAGTTGATTTTTTCGCTTTACGTCATATTGTGGTCGAAACAAATTCTTTTGGTTTGTATAAGTATCTTATACACTAAATAAAAAAATCTTAAAAAAGTTTTGCATTAGTTTGACTATGCTACGATTTTTAAATGATTAGTGAAAATATTTTGAGCAAATTACCACGGAATCACTTTTTCGTCTATAATAGAAGTTTTGGAAATAAATAGTAACCTACAAATCAATACACACAAGAATACATTTAATATAGGTTTACCTATACGAGGGTTGATACTTTTTATACATTTATAAATCAAAGCGATTATTAATCATTATGTCACATTGTAACATATTATATATAGTCACGTAAGAAACATTGCTGAAGCTAATGAAGTTACATTATAGTATTAAAATAGATCGTGTTGAACAACGCATGGCAATTAAATATTTGAGTCCAAAAAGCATGACCCAAAGCAAATTCACAAATATTTGGTGGATACATTAGGAAAACCTTTTTCTTCGCATACAGGGATCATTATCGTTGTTTCCCATGTTTGCTTTCATATTGACTATAATTACTTTATTTCCTACTGCGCGCAATAGCTAAATTGTTGAGCGCCGACCTATGCTTCTTCTACCGATTATTTTGCCTTGCATTACCATGTAAAGGAGATCGTACTTTACCGAATTGTGCATCACATGGCATAAGTATACTAATTTACGTCGCTTTATAGTGTTGACTGTTTCTAAAGTTTTGTTCATGCGCTCAAGAGACTCAGCTTTTTAACTCTATCGACCCAAATCATCTAAAATACTCTCACATTTCAAATTCACATCTCAAATGGCTCCGAACTTTAGACCAGATTTTCTGTTAACGTGCAGAAGAGACGTAACATAGCGTCATCCTCATATCCAGATCATGATTAAAATCATGACTGCAAAGGGTTTTTCGAATTTTATCCATTTTGCTTTCGCTTTGGCTATTCTTGCAGATATCTCCTCGAAAAGATCACATTTATTATTCATTATGGTTTCCAGGTACTTTAATTTTTCAATTTCACCTATTTGTACTGATTTTGTTGTTTATCTATGACTTTATATTTAGTCTCCTTCTTCTTCCGTGTATTAGGCGTAGTCGCCTGTTTTATCTTCAACACTCTTGCCTCCTATCCTGTTTCAAGGTTGTCGTTCCACCTTTTTATGGGTCGGTCGGTAGTCCTTCGGTCCAAAGGAGATTTATCGTGCGCTATCTTGACAAGTTGTTATCCATACGATCTTCTATTCCGATATGTTCATTTCGCTATATGGTTTCGTTCAAACATGCTGCTATTCTTATGGCTTTAGTTGTTTGCTCTCTTATTTCGTTCTCTACGTCTCCAAATCCTGAAATCTCGATTCCTAGGTATTTGAATTTCATTACTTGGTGAATTATCTGGTCGTCTACGACTAGCTTACATCTTATCGGAGTTTTGGAGTGGTCATTCACTTTGTTTTGGACGCAGATATTATTATATTGAAAGAACAGCATCATCAGCATAATATAATATTGTGATATTTCGGTTTAGCTTGTTTACTTTCTTGATTATTTTGTCTATAATGATATTGAAAAGCAAGAGGCTTAAGGAGTGTACTGATATTGGCTCCGCTAGCACTCCGATCACTTTGGTTTGGATTTTGTTCTCCATGATTTATATCAAGTCATAATGGATTTGTTTATCATATAATAGATGTAGTACGATTGAACTCGATCGAAGGCTTGTTGTAGATCTATAAAGCATATAAATGCTGGTCTGTTGTACTCAATCGATTTTTCTGTGATCTGTCTGATGCGAAGATCGCGATATTTAGTCTTCTTTGTATTGAGTCCGTAATTCTGACAAACTATAACAAATCGGTATATGAGCCTATGTAGTTCTTCAAACAAGTTGGCTATTGCAATAGTATCATCAGCGTAAAGAATATTGTTCACAAGTTTTTCATCAACCAAGACACCTTCATCGGCGTTCTTCTACTTCTTGAATATATCGTCAGAGAACTAATTATAGAACAATAGAGATATAATGCACCCTTGTCTTACTCCATTTCTTATTTCAATATCAGGGAAACCTTATTGATCTACGCGAATGCTAGCGGTTTGATGCCAGTAAAGCTTAGCAATAATGTGAATATCTTTATAATCTATAAGTGACTGTTTCAGAATTTCTAGGGAAATCTGTAGTATGACAGTAAAAGATGGTGTAGTGAGTTTAGTTTTGGTAGGCGAAAGAACGTACACAACAGCCACCATACACGAAAATATTGAAACATTTCATGATCTGGTGATTCAAGATCAGCACGAGACTATTAAACAATTAGTTCAAAATAGTAGACTCTTAAACCATGTAGTAGATAATATTATCATCAATTAATATGCAACCGGCAAATTATGATACGTAAGCACGGATATTTAACAACAAATTTAATATAGGATTCTTCCTGCCGAAGAAGGATCAATGTGATCAATGTGAGGCGTACAAAAATGCTGTTGATGGTGACGAAAAGGAACTTAGACGCTTACCACCTACATCAGGAGGAAAAAAAATTAAGTCAACTTGAGAAAGCAGCGGATAAAGAAAAGTCCCAAAAAGGGAAATCAAGTTAGCTGTTTACGATCTACAAGCAGTGTTGCCAGTACCGACGGGGCAAACATCAGCTTTTTATTACAAGTCATGATTTAATTGTTTCAATTTTACAGTAATTATCAGCAAGTTTTCCATTCACAGTAACTTACTTCTTCATAATAATAATGATAATAATTTACTTCCTACTGTCTAAAAAGTGTCCAAACTGTTCAATTTTTTCTTTTTGCAGGAAACTGAAATCGGAAGTGACAAGACCATGTGCTTCTTTTGGCATGAAGAACTTGGGCACAGGCGTGTTAACGAGATAAGAACTGGCGTTTACAAATATCTCGACACGTGTTCAAGTAGCAGCCCTGGGCAAGACGTTGTATTGTACTCAGACAACTGCGGGGGCCAACAGAAGAACCGGTAAGCCTCAGAGAGTACAAACGAAAATTTGATTTGAATTCATAGGTACCTACCTAGCATGTGTGTAGTAAATCGGCTACTTCGTTCTGTCACTTAGTAAACATTTTCAGGCTTTTGGCTATGAAGGAAAATGTAATTAACTTCCACTGTTGTTGTAGGAACATGATCGCTCTATACTTGTACACAGTTGAACATCTTGACATCCATTACGCACAAGTATTTGATTCGCGGTCATACGCAAAACGAGGGAGACGCAGTTTACAGCATCATCGAAAGATTTTTGAACAGAGCAAAGAAGTCAGGCCCGATTTACGTACCCGATCAATATGTTTTAATGATCAGAAACGCTAAAAAAAAATTTTTTATCTTTTTTATGAGGAGATGGTACCAAAACTTGCCAAGAACACAAATGGGGATGATTTTAGACTTCAGGATGTAAAAATATTACGATTTCAAAAAGGAGAGGACAATTTTTTTTATAAAACCAGCTATAAACAGGAAGAGTGGATTAAGGTTGAATATATAAATAGGAAGAGCCGATCTTTGATCACATCTTCCATCACTCTAAAACCGGCTTATACAGGAAGAATCGCGCTAACAAATAATAAATTACGCGATTTTAATACCCTGCACATGAAAAATTTGATTTCTACGTTCTACAGATCTTCCCTGAAGTGAAAATGTTGTGACAATCTTTCTTTTTTTTTATACATTCTTACATTTTACACATTCCAATATTTACAAAATTTGTAGATATGTGATTCTGTTTACACGTTTATTATAATAAAGCTACTACTTTTTTTCACCACTTTAGATTTTTTTCCCCTTTCCAACTACATTAAACAGTGTACCTTACTTGAATTTATGGTATTTGTGAGATAGCTCTCAAACATTTTTTATTCCTTATTTTTTTTAATTCAGTGGCGAAATTTGAGAGAAACAATGACGTAACTATATTTAGGGGTGGGAATTTAGAGTTGAAATTGGAGTGATTGAATCCTAATCCCTGGTAAATGAAAGTTCAGTATATATTCTACATACTCTCAACATACCATTATTTTATGTCACATACAGCGTTTTCAATTATATGTTTTATACAAATGCAAATTGTTTTTTCACTTCCCTGTAAAATTGAAAGTTTTGCATTTACGTCACAGTTCTTCCGTCACAAGCAAACTAAAAAATACATTTGCAGTCTTCTTTCAACGCAATACAGACAAGACGAAGAAAATTTTCTTGAAAATTAGTAGTAATGGATGAGTCATGCATTAATTACTATGATGTAGAGCTCAAAATGCAGAGTTATAAGTGGAAACATCCAGGTTCACCACTGCCGAAAAGAGTGATAGTCATCATCTTTTGGGATGCTGAAAGTGTAAATTTAGTAGATCACTGGCAAGAAGAAGCTTCAGTTACAGTTACATATGCCAATTTAGTTCCAGTATTACGTTAGGAGATAAAAAATACGCCTGTACTCTCCTGATTTGGCCCCCAGCGATTACTGGATTCCAAAATCTGCGTGGCAAATTATTTTCTTTGGATAATGAATTTATAAGTGTGATAAATGAGTGGTTTGCAGAGGTTGAACAATTTTTCTTTAAAAATGTCATTACTTTATTCTAAGAATAATGCCAATAGAAAACATGATACAAAATTTATTCTTTTAAAATTTCATTTCGTACGGTTCCACAAAAAAGTGTATCTGATAGTTCAAAATAAATTTCTACATTACATTTAATAACTAGCTTTTTTGTCTTAGATACTTAGAGTAGTAGAAAATAGTGTTCA
Organism: Diorhabda sublineata; assembly: GCF_026230105.1. Classification (NCBI taxonomy): domain Eukaryota; kingdom Metazoa; phylum Arthropoda; class Insecta; order Coleoptera; family Chrysomelidae; genus Diorhabda; species Diorhabda sublineata. Next base: position 19,860,237 of record NC_079475.1, read on the forward strand.
GAATGATATCAAAATTTACGGGGACTATTAAGAATATATCCGCTATACGCCGCTGAGGTCGAGCAAATCACGTATAATTTGATGTCTCTTTATAAATTAAAAAAAAATGAATTAGCATACGAGAAATGTATGGAATAGAGAAGAAGTACAAAAATAAAATCTTTTTCGGAAACTGTAATTTTGGTATACTTTAAAGAGTTGTCGAAAACTTTAAAGGCGTCTACACTTTGGTCACAATATTTAATATTACGAAGTACTATCAGTATAAAAAATAACACTGATATATCCACGTAACAAAAATAACGTTCATTTTTGAAAAGAAAGGCCGACAATTAAGTCCCCAAATAATCACACATATTGACAGCAGACCAATTGCAGAGATTTTTAAACGAAGCTCCAGACAAGGAATATCTACTAATAAAGGTGAATTTATTTAGAAGGATCTATTTTTAGAATTATATTTTATTTTCTCCTTGAATTAACATAGATTTTTCTAATTAGTGAGTTTTACAGTTGATAAAAAGAATTAAGCATTAAAAATTCTATTAGCGTGGCAGGGGCATCTCGTAGAGAGGAATTGTGGAAATTAAGAATCGATAATTTAGAGAATTTAAATTCAGCTTTACTTGTGAAATTAGATAACACTGAAACAAAAAAGTCAAGAAGGTTAACTGTAACGCAAGAATTTTATGAGATATATAAAAAATATGCTGCTCCTCGACCGCTTGATTTGCCAGAAAAACGTTTCTTTCTAAATTACCAACAAGGAAAATGTACTAGACATTAGTTGGCATTAACAAATTCGGTAGTATGGCTAAGACAATTGCAATTTTTTTAAAATTAGAAAACCTCCATCTATTCACAAGTCACTGCTTTCTTCGGCATCAATTTTAGTAAATGCAAGAGGGGACAGTACCTTGGCAGAAGGATAAGTCGAAGAGTCTATTAAAAATAAAATCAAAGTTACTAATAAAATCGTCAACTCTATTGAAAAACCACTCGAACCCTTCACAGAAATGGAGATAGAAAATACACCGTATATGAACGATCAAACCCCAACATCTAAAATTAACATAACGAAAATTTAATAGAAAGAAATGAGGTTTCCGTGTTTAACTATAAAAAATTGTAAAACTTTCACAATCAACTACAATTTTAAATAATATTAGTTAAGAGGACACTACTAGTATTATTTTGGTTTTACTAATCATAAATCACTTATTGCACAATTAACTATTGTTCCAGACATATTTTTGTTAACTGTAAGTATGCTTCGATTACATCAGCTCCCAAATTATTAGATATCAGTAAGTCATCCAAGGTACTCCAAGGTCTACGGGATCGGCATGCTGTGAAAATTTCACAAAATAATGATCTTACATCAAAGAAGATTGAAATTTCTTCATCTTCAATTTCTGCGGTTTTCACTTTGTTGAAAAACGAATTCTTCACTGAAAAATTCTCAGGTTTGATGAGTAGGTTTTCAAACTCCCAAAAAAAAAGAAGAATTGTAAAGCTGATTTTAATAAAGACAACTTTTTTTATTAAAAGACGGCTTTATTAAAAGTACTTTATCAATGGCATTTTCTGCGAGTGCGTACCTGTCAAATATGTCATAAATGAAGTCGATTTTATTAAAATTGCCGTTGCAATAATTCTCAATTAGCTGATACCGATACCTTTATTCGCGCAGTTTTATATTTGTATCATCCTCATGACAATAACGTAAGGAACACTTAGGTGTTGATAAAACTAGTAGTCAGCTATGTATTCTTAGCTTAGGAGAAAAGAAAGGTGTCTAGTAATTTTTGGTACAAAATACAAAATAAATTTATGAAAGATGGTTTCTCATTGCACCCCTTTGGGGATATTATTATGAATATATTATGAGAGATTATGTTTGAAATCGCTAGTTTAAAATATAATAAAGTTTTATTGCACCTATTTTGGACTTTTGATCTTACTAACTTTTCAAAATTCTTTCTTAATGAACACTTACGTAAAACAATGAACATTTTATGTTTCTTCGTCAAATTTCTGATATTCACGGCTAAGTTGGTGAATTTATTGGAGTGAGAAAGTAATTTTGACAATAAAAATAAGAGTACTGAGTTGTCTATTAAGAACGATCGTCGACTATATCTCAGGAACGGATTGTATTACAGCTCCAGGAAACAAAATTATAATAAAAGTGGTCCCGATAAACACGTGGAAATTATTTTCAGGATTTTAGGTTCCCAACTAGATGTCTTTTAAAGGTCAACTAAATTATCATTTTAATAGCGAAAATCGCGTCGATATTTTTTTTTCTGTTTCGAGATATCTTAACAAATGTTAAATAATAATCTTTTATTGCCACTAGATAGCTTTATCTAAATTTAACACTAATATTTTTAGCAATCAGAATAAATCATTAAATAAACCATGCAACAAATCTCACATTTAACAACTTAGATAACCAACTACATAATTAATGGCGCCCTAGCTGATCAAAATGTCATCCATCACTTACGATAGGTTGAATTAGTCGCTATCATTGATATACTTCGTATTTCCTGTAGTATTCTTTTGTCGTGGGTCTATTGTTGTGAACGAGCCTGAAGATCTACGTGGCCAAATAAATGATCTTCCACGTCCCATCCAACTATCAGGGTATATTTGATCTAAAAAATGTCGAACGTATATGGAAATGCACCATCATATTGTAAGAGTATGTCACGATGAATGACTAAGGGTATGTTTTCTAAGAGAAGTGCAATGCGTTCTTTAGAAGTCTGAATATTTTTCTTTATCAAGTATATCATTAAAAGAAAAGGACCCTGATGTTGGATCTACTGCATCCAATGGGGGTTCGTTTCGGATTAGTCGTGTATTTTATGGCGATTTACTCTACCATTACTAAGAAACTAAGCCTTATTTGTCGTGTAGGTTTTTACTTATATTTTATGCTTTGAGTCACTGGTAAACAATAAACACAACTCAGTTCATCAGCCTACTAGAGGTTTGAAGAAAAATGCTCCTTTATACATATTAATTTAGTTTACTTTCATCTTCCAGCCTACACGTTGCTAACTAAATTGCTTAGAATGTATATATTTTGCAACGTTGGACGTCATCTCTTCCAAACAACATCAAGTTTATAAAAATCGGCTAAGCAGAGCCTAAAGTTCCCACTTTTACCCATCTCTTATTTGAAGAAATAGACGAAAACTTGCGAAATGAAAAATGCGCAGAATTTGTTGGATAATTCGATTATCGTGTATAACGTGCCACTTAATTGGGTAAATTATAAAAACAAAATACTTTTTTTAATTTTATATTTTTAAATCCGTCCTTTAGTAGTGGACCTAAAATTCTAAAAATAGCTTCAACGTGTTTCTCGACGTCACTGTTTTTATATTTTTTTCCTTGTTGCCGTAATATAATCTGTTCCTGGGATAAGATTAGTTGCCCATCCGGTACAACCATAAGCCCAACTAATGAATAGGGTGATATATCAATTGGAATTAAAGGACGTTTCATATATAACTCAATCCGTTTTTCCTAGTGTGTGAAACTGTCAAAGATCTTGATGTAAGTTATCAATTTTTTTTTAATTTTTAGTCTAAATACATAATGGGCAGATCCTAACTCCAAACGACTTTTATATAAATTTCCATTTCCTCTTTAACCCTATCCTTTCTTAGTGGGATCCAAAAGAAACCTACTGCCTATTTGTCATAATTGCAGCTTTAGTAAAAACGTGATATGCAGAAACATGAGTTCATAAAATCAAATTGGTTGAAATCAGCTATAACTTCATTTTTGACTTTTTCTAGGAAAATTTTAACCCATAAAGATAAAAGAAAAACTTAATTCATTAAAACAGGGATTCAAAGTGAACTTTTATTCCGTAAAGTGCTCAGCCGCCATAAGTCAGATGTGGAGCTAAGTGATACTTATAATTTTCTGTATAATTATGTTTCTTGAAAATATCTTTGGTGCAATTTATCCATCTGTTTATGGAAATAAGAGAAATATATTTTGTCCCATATAAAACAATTTCTCAATTTTGTATTTAGATGATTACTTTTTAGAACAAAAGTAACTAGTTACCGCACCTTCAGCAGAAAACGTTATGTAAGTATTGAACGTTGAAATTAAAGAACTTGTTCTAAATAAAGCTGCAAAAATTCTTTCATGAGAGATGACATAACATTAATGATAAATGCATTAGTTCCTAGACAGCTTCTAAACATAATTTAAGCTGTATGTATTAATATATTGTTACTTAAAAAGAAGTAGATTAATGTTACTATTTATGTAAACGGTTTCATTGTTAGGTAAATATGGAAAAAAAGTCTTGATTAAACATTATTTCTTACATAGAAAAGAAATCAGCAAAAAGTTACGTAAATATTTTCCTGGGAATGGTAAGTGTTTATCTGTGTTTAAAAGTGGTCATACGAACAAGGATGACGCCCAACAGCCAGGACTGTCATTTACTATAACTAGGTACTCGAAAAATGCTACATAAAATCCGTGGGACATGTAATGAAAAAACTTAACAACCGAATGCGTATGCAATATTTTGCATGAAAGGTACATGCCACGAATGCTTAATGCTCTTTAAAAGCTGAATCGCATTATCAATTCAAACAAATATGAATATGCGGATCTGTTCACATTTAAACCAATTGAATTATCAATTTCATAGTAGAGGAAACTTGGGTACACTACAATTAAAAATAAAATAAAAATACAATTGTGACAATGAACTAAAGAAAAAATAGTGTTTGCGTGCATTTGAAATTTTAAAAACCATAATTTTTCAGAAATTTCCAATAATTGAGAAGAGCCTAGGATGTAGCGAAATATGAGCCTGAGAATTGTAAGAATTGCAATGGATCTTTAACATTATTGTTGCTTCATTTGTATGCATCGATTTCAGGATAAAAGTTAACAAGTTTTTTTGAATTAGTCGTAAGCTGTATGGCATTCTAAAATATAATGACTAATATCACTCCACAGACAACTGTGCTTCATAATTTGTTTTTTTATTCATTAATAATTTATTTACAAAAACTCTCACTCTCACTTAATACACACACCTATTTTAGTATTTTTATATTTTTACAATTACCACTTGGGAAATTATGATATGTCGCGCATTATTCATTAGTCCAATATTTCATTAATAATCTTTAATATTAATCAACCTACTATATGAGCATTACCTTCTCTTTGCATTCACTTTTATAAATGTGATTCAGACAGTTTATAAAACGTTTAGAATAATTTACAAAACTAATTCACGCATGTGGTTTGTCAAATACAGGGTGCGGCAGCATAACTTCCTTTTTTCAAAAGTTAATAAAACTTATTGTATGAATCAGAAAATTTTTATTCGTTTTTTATAATACAGGCACATACATAAAGTTTTGTTTTACTGAGTTTTGAAGATCAAATCAGTTAGGTGACGTCCCCCATTCTCCATACACTGAGTAAACCGATTTCTGGCGTTTGTCATGACTCTTGCCAGCATAGCAGGCGTTATGTTGGCAATTTCTTCCTGGATGTTCGTCTTCAAATCTTGTAGGGTCCTTGGACGGTTCACATACACACGGGATTTCAAAAAACCCCATAGGAAATAATCACAAGGGGTCAAATCGGGAGAGCGGGCTGGCCACTCCAAATCGCCCCTAATTGAGATAAGGCGCTCTGGGAAGTGTTCCCTCAAAACAGCCATCGATGTTCTTGAAGTGTGTGCCGTTGCTCCGTCTTGTTGGAACCAAGTGTCCCCTAAGTCCAACTCATCTAGCCGTGGGAAAAAAAAATTCCTGTAACATGTTTACATGCCAGTGCGAATTCACTGTCACTGTGACTTCATTTTCCTCAAAGAACCAGGGACCAATAATTCCACGTGAGTAAATTGCACACCACACTGTGACTTTAGGTGAATGCAAAGGCCGTTGATGAAATTGTCGAGGATTGGTATCAGCCCAGTAGCGCATGTTTTGTTTGTTTACGGATCCACACAAATGAAAATGGGCTTCATCACTAAAAAAAACAATAGCGTCCTCAGGAACGACTTCCAGAAAAACCTCACACGCGTTCCTCCGAGAATTGAAGTCACGTTCAGAAAGTTCCTGCACAATTGCCATCTTGTATGGATGAAAATGAAGATCATCATGAAGTATTCTCCTCACAGAACGATCGGAAAGTCCAAGGGCAGACGCATGTTTGCGCGCAGAACGCCGTGGTGATCGCAACACTGAAGTTCTAACTAACTCAATGTTCTCCGGTGATCTAATGGGCCGAGGGACTCCAGTTCTTCGTCTTGTCACACTTGCAGTTTGTCTGAACGTAGTGACCCACGTAACAATTGATTTCCGGTCCGGGACAGGGGCCAAGGGGGCTAAATTAAAGCGATTCCGAAAGGCGCGCTAGGTTGCGATCACAGAACATCCGCTCGAAAAGTAAACCTCAACGGCAAACGCACGCTCCTCACTGTTCCAACGCATGATGGCGACTGAACTGTGCCGGGACAAAACTTTATAGTCCCCCCTCTCGAACGAGACCACTAGCACTCCGTTACGACATCTACCGACAAAATGGCGAACTTTTTAAAAAAGGAAGTTATGCTGCCGCACCCTGTATATTCGGTTTCAAGTTTTCACTTTTAGTAGGTACCATATTTAATTATATCTGAGTATTAGCACGCAATTATTGATATATTTTCACACAATCCATCAGCACAAAGTTATTCATTTTGATTTGGTAAATATATTTTGCAGATGTTTTCCATTATATTATTAATAAATACATGCCTACACCGTAATGCATGACTGACTGAATTATTTTTTTTTCGTACACTAGTACCAATATGTAAATAAAATTGATATTGATGAAACAATGTAGTTTATTTATTATAATTGTGGGTTAAAAGTTAGTATAGTTCTCGGAGGACGCATATGGTGCCCATCGTTATGTGACATTAAACTCAGAGAGACGCCTACTGAATTCTAACGAATACATCAGAGATTAGAAAGATCGAATTAATCTCTATCAAAAAATTCTACTCTCACGTCCTCGCAGATATAAGAAGATAGTCCCAGAAGTACCTGGCCCAACAAAGAAAACACAAAAATTTTGGAAAAAAATATATTTAGTTTTCAACGTGATTTTCTTCTAGTTCCATACACTTTTCCCAGTGATATTCAATAAGTTAGATACATTATTTCTTCATTTCAATTTTTTCCATTCTCACAATATCTTTAAAAACGTTCACTATAGATGGCTGCCAAATAAATACTAAGCGGGAAGCAGCTACCGCCATCCCTAGGTCAGGCCAGATACTTCTGGGACCTTCCTCTTACTCGAGTATAGCCAGAGAATGAAGTCTCAAAATTTAGAATTGCTACAAATTGTCAAAAACCCATTAAATGCGCTATGACTAAATTATTTTATCAATATAACAAATGAAAATATTATTTCTTATGCGAAAAATATTAAATTTGAACTAGTGTTTAGTTTTGCCAATGTAATTATTCAATTCAATTTTTCATTTCCATTATTATTTTTTATCATTTTCAATTGTAAGTATTGAAGGTTTTACATGGTTGATATACAATTTTGATATCTACGACGTTTCTTGTTATAGATAATATATAACCATGTTAACGTCTTCAGAGAATGAAGGTAAACTAAAATATAATAACCTGACTCACCTGTTTTATACTGAATTTTCCCATCAATGAACCTTCTCCTGTAAAAATTAATTCCAGGAGGAAAAACTCCTTAGCGGGAATCTTCACATTCATTCCTTGACTAGTAAACTATAGAGTGGGCTGTAAGTAATTGGCCTTCGTTCCTATTCAAGTTACTCTTTCATCTAGCAATTTCAATGCTTTTAAATGCATCCAACAAAGAACAAATGCTATTTAAACTGGACAATAACGTATCTCTTAGTCTGCCCAATATATTTCCCATCATAATCACCACAGCTATATACCATATATACCACTTTTTTCCAAATTTCGTATTTTATCCTTAGGATTACCCAACAATTGTTTTTCTTAATAAAATAATCTTAAATGTGAAAGAAACACTTGAAAATTGTAACAATATTGTTACCGGTACATTCAGGTATAAGTTATCCGTAAGTAACCCAGTTTTGTCAAAGCTCTATTGCCTTCCCAAAATTCATAAACCGGGGAAGGCAATGAGACCTATTGTTTCAACAATTTGTACTCTGTATTATATTTCCAGGTGGTTAACTGAGGAGTTTAACACCTACCCATTAAATCTGAGAGTATTTTAGTGAAGAATTCGTTAGAGTTTATAAACGAAGTAAAAAATGCATAAATTGAAAAATTGAAGTATTATGTCCAGTGTGCCAATCCCGCAGACCTAGAAATTCCTTGAGGATTTACTGAGATCTAGTACTCGTAATTTGGGAGTTGATGTAATAGAAAAATAAAACTATTTCCAGTACAACAAGGAATTCTAAAAATAAGACGAAGGACCATTAATGAGCAACTGCCTATTACCGTTTATGGCTGATCTATTCATGAGTCAATTTAGAAAAGCAAATCATTCAAGAGTTTCAGTATTTTCCCAGGATATGGTACAGTACGTGGATGATATTTTCACCATATTCAATACGAAGAAGGCAAACGTTTATCTTCAGTATCTGAAGACGATAACTTGGTTATCAAAACGCGCGTCAGATAGTGTAATCGTAAGTGTTGGTGTAAACAGTGTATTTCGAATAAATATCACTAACGGTTCCAGAAATTCCAACCTAGTTCATTCTCTGTCGATATATTTTTCGTTTTTGAACAAGAATACTTCCCTCTTCGGATGAGCTTGAGCACGAACTTAATATAGCACGATATCTAGCCATTATGCTGCAAAACTTTTATTTTTTGAAACTTATTGAATAGACACCTGGGTCAGCTTAAAATTCAAACATAGCCTATGTTTGCATTTGACTTTTGCCGCTAAAGGAGACGCATTTCTGACTTCTTACTTAAAGTTCAAATTGAAAGAACTTTTAGGGTAAACGGCTTAATTTATTGGGAACTTTAAGTTTAAAGCTTCTTTTAAATGTATCTATTATGAGACCGGCTGTCAGTTTTGATAGTGACACTAAGTTAATGAAAACTATGAGAATACAGCTCGGACTAGATATGACAGAACAAGATTCAAATTTTGAATGGTTTAAAATGCCTTGCAAAAATTATTGTTATATATAGCATTAAACTAAGAGACAAACTCATTAATCCTAGTATTGTATTGCCTTTCGGAAATTTCTTTGTATCATTTTTAAATAAAATAACGAACTATTGACAAGATTAATTTTAAGGCCGCCGAGAAAATGTATTTCTATGAAGTAATAGATTTATTAAAGCATCTGCCAGAAAGTGATACAGTGATACAACTGCCCTGTTTTTAGAAAATATGAGTTATATTGTTCTCCTCTTCTTGACAAATCTTTGAATGAGGGAGAATGAGCGTAATGTGGAAAGGACCATTCTTTTTTACAAGCTGGCGACTTTGAATAAGAAAGCATGACAAGTATTCTCTCAAGAATAATTTTCTATCCAACAATTGATTGCCATTGAGTTGAATGCACATGGTTTGACCAATTTGATAAGAAGTAACAAAATTGATCTGGAAACTGTCCATAGCTTTCCTATAGTTGTTCCTAACTGCTCGTTCAATGACATCAACATCAACTCTACAGCGACCAAATTCAGTTTAAAATAACGTGTGATTTACAAGAAGAAATGATATTTCCCAAGTAATCGAATCGTCGAAAATTATCACAAATTATTCAGAGAATTAGATATACCGACGATACAAATTGATTGAAATGACATACTAAGGAGATTTATTGTTAAAACTAAAGAACAAAACAAACTAGAAAATGAAGAGCAGGAAGAAAAAATAAATAATCCAAGTAGAAGTGACACATTTATAACTGAAGAAAAGGAAATATCAAAATATATGAATGACATCTATTATGAAAAATAATGAAATTGAAATGAACAGATTTTACGCGGTTCTCTACGAAGAACCTATCAAAAAATGGTACATTGGCAAGATATTGTTAACGTAAACCAAAAATACATTTTTCAGTCAAAAAAAACGTGCAAACTATAAAAATATGAGAAGGCTTGCGAGCCTTGTTTTAACGTCTTAAAGGTGCCATTACTTGAGAGGCCATAACAAATCTGTTATGGATCTTCTTCACTTTAACAAATAAGTTAAAGGGTTATTCGATCTGAAAGAACCTTCAGTTAAAGTAATTATTATATTTCTTCAATTACTTACTTTTTTTTCATATGGTTTTTTTAATAAATTGTCTTGATTTTATTTATGATTGTATAGTCGTACCTAGATAGAATATTCAACATTCAACATTACTACTCGTTAAATATTATTACTTTAAAATTATTATTTATATAACCTCGAATGGTATGCTACCCATATGAATATTTTTGATAGTCAATTTGTAAATTAGATACCTTAGAATTACCCCAAATATATTGGAAGGGTAAAAGTGTGTCCAGATTTTGTATTTTCTCATTATTACAATATGGAATGAATTATTTGGGGTTTCAATATTTACTATTTATAAAACAATTGTAACCTTTCACTTCCGTTTTTTAAATATTGTAGCAATTACATACTTTAAATATACGATTTATCCACATAAGGAACTAAAAACTTTATCAAACGTTTATTTATTTCTACATATTAATGCAATGATTACTATTGTGAACCAAAAATAACATATTATTAAATATATGCCGTTACATCTAAATCCTCTATAAAATCAAAACACATCACTAATATTTTCCAGTATACACTTTGTTTTGTACGTCTGTTGAGAGTGTACCTATAGTTTCCTTCGAAATGAAAAATGCTTTGGTAAGCAGTGTACATTTGTGTGTGTGTGTACATTTAAAATTCAAATTTTTATTAGTTTATAATAATTACCTTAATAATAATTGAGGGAAACATAATAATTAACGGTTTATTTTGTTATTTTACAGGTCATGGTTGTTTTGCTAGCAGTAAGTATGTCATTATCTGAGGCTACGTTTCGGAAACTTAGAAAGTTTCATTTCAACATCGAACCATTCTTTGAAAGTTTCAAGAGAAAATTGTTCCAGCCATTTCAACATCATTTCAACAAATTTCACCATCAACAACTCTATAGACCCCATCACAATAAATGCGTATATCCTCATCAACCAGTAGCACCTATATACCACCACAACAATTATTATCATGACTTTAATCTTGGCTTGGATCACGGATTGGACAAAGAATTCAATTACGACTATGGAGATATACATAACATAGGTTTCGAAGGTTATGCTGGACTTTATCATGAACACGGAGAATATGGACTGGAGCCTTATTCGCATAGATTTGGTTCGGAACATGATCATCCTTAAAAATAGATAAATGAGTAATTTTGTGTATAGCCATTAATATATTCTATTTTCTGTATATACGAATTTAAGCTATTCACAATCCTCTCCTAATATCATCTGTATGGATAAAGTCATCAACTGTCAAATGCTAATATTTCACGTGTACTTATTTACATTATTGAACCGATTATATCTTTGCATTCTCTAAAATATCTTGATCCCCATAATAACTCGGTATTATGGATAAGAAGTTGTCTTCCACATGTCTCCTGAATAATCTATATTCATAATTAAGTTAAATTTTTCCACAATGAGCTTGGAAACGACATTTGGGTTATTATCTTAAATAAGGGGGCACTTTATTAATTTATATAGTTTCACTAGCATTTGTTACTTCACAATTAATTACACTGGTCAGCAAAAAAATTTTTGTTGTAGGAACACAAGAATGTGAATGAAAAAAATAATTGTAACACGTAAGGTTTTATGTTACATTTATATCACCCATCATGGCCGAATTCCATCGTCCTTGATACCGAATTTCCATTGTTCTAATATCTTGGTGGAACTTTTCATCCTGCTCATCACTGACAGCTCTCAAATTTTCGGGAAAAACTGTCAGATAGGAATGAAGGAAATTAATTTTCAATGACATTCGAGCACCAAAGGATTTATAGACGTCTAGAAGTTCATCAACAAACTGTTGGTAGTTTGGATCCATATTGATGCCCAAAACTCCCACCACCACACTAACAAATGTCTTCCATGCTCTAAGTTCCTGTCTTGTGAGCTTTTTTGAAGAAATTTCATCATCCTGCAATTTTCTTATTTGTGGCCCAATAAAAATACCTTCCTTTAATTTGGCATCACTTAACTGGGGAAAGACTTTGCGAATTTCGGGGGGTATAAACTTAACATTCCCTGTTGAAACTCACTTCTTGCTTACCAATTGATGATCTACTGCCCGACTGTCCCCTAGACAAAAAAATAGCAATGTTTCGTAAACCCTCCCTGAATTCCCATTAAAATTCCAATCACCGTCAGGTGATAACCCCAAATCAAGTGCTAAATCATTCAACTCACTTTGAACAATCAAATTTGGCTCGCAGGAACTGGTACTTAGAGTAAAAATAGGGTAGGTGTATTGTTCTTCGAAGCTCTCTGATGATACGTTGTCTCCAGTATCTTCTAAAATAATATTTTGCGGATCAAAAGACGCAATCGGTACTGATAAATGTTCGTTATGGGGAACAGGTCATATAGCAGACGGCAAATTTGGATACTCGACCTTGAACATTCCCTTCTTAGAATAACCTTCAGTCTTTGTTATACAAAAATAGCAGTCGTCAAAATGTTTAGTAGGTTCTCGCCATACCATTGGAATTGCAAGAGGCATGCTTTTTTGGTTGGAATTCAAATACTAATTCGGCGATATCACAAGTGCTTTAATAATGTCGAAAAGTAGATTAAAATAAAATCACTAAAAAATATTTGATCCTTTTGATTTATATTTCGTAACTTATTTATAATTTTATTATATTTCGTAACTTATTTATAAACATACCTCGTATTTTGTTTGTTACTGAAGTGAATAATTGCTAAAAAATGCAAAAATAAAGATGCTGGAAATTCGAACATACTCCTCAAAAAGCGTTTAAAATATTTTCAGCTTTCTAAATTTTCTTAATTAACTTTAAAAGTAAACGTGCAATTTTGTATCACAAAAATTGAAATTGTGTTAAGTGAAAAATAAAGCCGTGTCCGATTGCAAAGATCCTACATTAATACTTATATAATAATAATAATATTTTTCAATCCCCATTATGTTTTTATAAACAATAAATAAAATACGATAAAGTGTATAATGTAAGTTTACTCAATTCAATCATTATAATCGTGCAGTGAAACTTTACTTTTCTAAACTTTTTTGTTATATAAATTTTATTCCATAAACCATTTGATATTGTTGCAGTTTAAGAAATAGCATCTTTTACATCCTGAGAACTTATCTGCCACGAAAAATGATTTTAAAAAACTAATACTTACCGCACTTTTGTATTTTTCTTGTCGCAGATATTGCTGGAGCAAAACAATACAAACGTTGAGATTATCATCTGTTTCCTAAAAATTGAGAGTATAAACAAAGAGATATGAAACTTTTAATGAGAAATTTTTACTTTTAATTTCGCTTGAAGAACGCAAAGCTTATGCTCAAGAGAAGCCATTCTACTCGTCTCGTGTCATCTGAAATCTAGTTATCGATTATTTCATAAATGAGAACAAAATTCATAAACGACAATAGCCTTATCGTGCAATATTCAACATGCAATCAAAAAGGAAGCTCGCGTGTGGTAAATTTGAACGAGGGTTAAATTTTTTGAAGTAACTAGCTAAGTAGCTCCTTGTTTCAGCATCTGGTTTTGAATATTTATGTATGCATACTTGAATTTATGATTATACATAAGTATGCATGCTTCATAGAATAACGAATCGCTGATATCTATAAGATCTATTTCACGCCCTTCTCCACATAGTTTGGGAAGACCATTTCTTGAACTAGTCTGTAATTCTTTTATTCCTGATCTATTAACGCATTTTAGGTTAAGTATAAATATGTTTGCATTCTACAGTGTCTTGCAGTCACCAAATATGTAGTTGGATGTCCCCCTTCTAGAACACAAAATATTTTTTCACCAGTTTGAGTTTCTTGAAGTATCCACCAACGCGACAGTGTTCTGTATCTTGTTCTTGTCTTAGCCCTACTTTGTTATCTAAGAGACTAAGACTAAGCTTTTCATAACATAACGCACCTATCATTTAGGGCTATGCCGGCTCTGCCCGCTTTGTACTCCTATGGTGGAAGACAGAGAAGGAGACAGGAAAGATATTGCATTTTACTCTTTATATTATTGTAAATTTTCCGGCAGTTTGTGTAGTGAAATTTTTAATTTAATTAATTCCCCACAATTCAGGTCGAGTTTCACTTTCATCGACATTTGCCGGTCGGTGATTCAATGTACGTATCTTTGTCTCGCTACCATGAGGATTATTTTCCAATAACAAGTGCTAAATATATACGTTAGCAAGTATTTACAGTGTCTGCGCTATAAGGCATCAAACCAAAACCTAGAGGACTACTTCAAACACCTGTGTTCGCTCAACGGTGTGAGGTTTTATCAATGGATCCCTTTGGACCGCTACCGATAGGGCCAAATGACGAGCGCTGGATCTTCGTGGTAGAAGATACAGCTAATAAATGGCTGGAACTATTTGCATTGGACAAGCTACAGCCGAAGAATGTGCCAAGAAACTTATAAATGAATTATTTCTCCAATATGGTCTATATGAATGTAGAAAATGAATTAGTGATAATGTAGTTCAATTTGTGTCAGTACATCTGACGTAATATAGCACGTCCTGTAACTCGTTGGACATTAAAGAAGCGTTTACACCACTTTATCATCCGCCTGTCAACATGGTAGAACGCAGGGATCTCAAAGACAGATTAGCCATTTTAGTTGGTAACGACCATGATTCCTGGTGAGAAAACTACCTTCCTTGAGATTCGCCATGAATGTTTGGAGTGAAAAATCAGGACCAACTGCAACTTTCCTCACATTTCGCAGAGAGCTTACAACTCCCGATCAAGTCATAAGAGATTTTAGACGCATAGCTGAATCACATAGTTTCATGGCCCAAATCACTCCTTAGCTGAGGAAAATTGCCGGTGCATGGCACGAAGCAAAAGGTTTCCATGAAGGAGCCCAAGATCGACAGAAAAGTATGCAAGCCAAAAAGACTGTCATTCATTTAAAATAGGTGACCTGGTATGGTTCAAGGTCAATGTTCAAAGTAAGTAATTTAATCCAAAGCGAGATGGACCATATAAGATAAGCAGAATCGTCTCCCCTGTACCTATTGTTCTAAAAAGATAATGGGGACGCCTTAAAAAGCTAGATGCAGAATATGACGCCATGCCATTTAGGGTCATGCCGACCAAAGTAAGAGAGGCGTAGTGAATGAACCACCAGCCACGATAAATATTGCGTTTTTCTCTTTATATTTAATTTTTTGGCAGGGGTAAAAACTCATAATAGTTTATTTTTTTCCTATTTCTTCCAATATAATATCCGTCCCTGGAATTATGTATGGATCACTTTTTTTGCTGGTATTCTCTGGTATCCACCACATCGTAACTATTCTTAAGCATTCCCAATTTATACATACATAATGGCTAAGTAAATACTTTCACTTACTTGTGTTTTCCATAAACTTGAAAAATTAATTAATGACATGTTTATTAGTAGCTTTTCAATCCTGAATGGAACTTAGGTCCATAGCAGTTCATTGGGACCGTTGATTGAATTTTGTACTTTGCCATTGTTGGGGCAGATCAGGAATCACTTTCCCAAACAAAGTCTTAACTGCGTTGACGATCATATATATATATATATATATATATATATATATATATATATATATATATATATATATATATATATATATATATATATATATATATATTGCAAAAAAACACATTAAAATCTTAAACAACAGTAAACTAATTAAACACTTTGGCACTTGACTTTAAAGAGCACACATCATCTATCAGCCATCTTCCATCCACTGCTGGATATAGGCCTCCTCTAGTTTAAACCATCTGTCTCTATCTTGAGCTGTATGTATCCAATTTCCTACAATTTTCTTTACATCGTCACTCCATCTTGTTGGCGGCCTGCCTCTACTTCTCTTATCCATTCTTGGCCTCCACTCCAATATTCTTTTCGTCCATCTATTATCCGTCATTCGGGCTACATGGCCTACCCATTTCCATTTCTTTTGGGTTATAATTTCAATAATGTCCTTAACGTTTGTTCTTCTTATGTTCTCATTTGTAATTCTATCCCTTCTCGTAATTCTCAACATTGCCCTTTCCATTGCCCGTTGTGCCACTCTCATTTTTCCTGCAGTTTGTCTCGTGAGGGTAAGCGTCTCTGCCCCATAGGACATCACAGGTATAATACACTGCTCATATACTTTTCTCTTTAGGTTTATTGGTAAGTCTGATATCAAGGTACTACTCAACTTGCCAAAAGCACACACTACCTACAAAATTTGTTTCGAAAGTGAATTATAACAATAAGGCGGCCGAGAGATCACGCTCCAGTTGTCAATTGTCTCGCGCATGACGTCACGCTGGAATCAGAATGTTTTTTTTGCCAATAAAATTAGGTTGGAGTTGTACGTATTTACTGGGTATTTGTGATCTTTTTTTGTGTTTACGGTTACTATAGAGTTGGCCTCTCTGTTTTTATTTCCTTTTAAAATATTGTACTTTATATTATGAGATCATAATGCCATCGCTATATGCGAAGCAGTGGACAGGATCAAATTAATTTTAAATATGGTGAATGATGACGTAAATCTCAAATACAATTCATATTTTTTCCAATATTTATACTTATTTTATATTGTTGTTGATTCACTTGAAATATTATAAACAAAAACGGTTTCAGTCTAGTTAGAAATATTTTCAATTTTTATCGAAATATTATATATTGACACTAATTATCTCACCACTCCTGATGGAACCATTTAAGATTTGTTAACCATAAATTAAGTTATACAATATGTCTCTTATTTTATGCTCTATTAACGTATCGTCTCGGATTATCTAATTTCTGTCTTATACTAATGTGACTGTGAAGAATCATAAATCTACCTAATCACTATTGTATTCGTATAGTATTGTAAGATTTATTGTAGACTGATCATTGTTCTCAATGTCTTCATAAGCGGTTCCATATGTCCCTTACTTAGACACTTGAAGTTCCATTACTTATCAAATTACTTATATTATTATGTGACTTGTCGATCATAAATATAATTAATTATAGCTTTTTCATACAAGAGTATTGGTATTTAAGAGAGAATAAACTTGCATAGATTGTCATACATAAACTTAACATCCAACGAGAACAGTATTCTGATTATTGAAATCACTTTATTCATTTATATTTTATGTTAATAAGTAGCTTTTCAAAGTTGTGTATTAAGTTATTTAACTCACTGATACTTTACTTATTTATATTAATCAATAGATTAACTACATCATGAATATAAAAATAATGAGAAAATCAAAATAGAAACTTATTTTTTCCTTCGTTGGTTAATTTCAAAAGTATGTAGCAGTCATCATTAAATTATTTATAGTTGTATGAAAATTTACAAACTAGAGCTATAAATTTTACTTAAATTATTTAGGAAATATTTAGATGGAATTCCCATTATTTATGTGTTATTTATTTTAGCGCGTTTCTTCCATTCATTTCGAAAGTGGAATTTTCATATAATGCAAAGTCTCTAGGTTTAAAACATTGTTTACTTACCTATAAAGGGTGTTTCAAAAAAAGATGGTACCGTCTCTAGGATAGAAAACTGAGAAATATTTGGGGTTTGCTCAGTAAAAAATTTTCGTGACGCTATCCGTATTGAAGATAAAGAAAGAAAGATTGTACCCTGTTATTTGTTAAATTAGATATTTTTAATAAAAAGGTACTCAAATTTTGGATAAACTGACATGTATTCAACATTAGGCAACGACGATATCGAGAAACTGGAAATGTGAGACCTTAAAAACTAAATTCTGGTATTCCAAGAACAACAAGATTCATTAATAAAGAAAATTCAGTTGATCAAAATCCAACAGTTAGCAAATGTGGCAAGAAAAACAAATACGTCTTCTTCAAATACTTGGAGGATACTTAAAGAACAACAGCTACATCCTTATCATTACAGACAAGTCCAAGAGTTCTTGCCCTCAATCAAAATTTTTTTAAATGAATTCTTTCAACGGACGAGGCCATTTTTATGCGACAAGGTATGTTTAACTCCCATAATGCACCCTACTAGTGTGATGAGAATCCACATTTCAAAACATTTTAAGAATGTTAAGAATAAAGAAGATAAGTTTCTGTAATTCTGGTGATTTAAGTAAACTCCAACAGAATAGTGCAAGGTTTTATGCGGTAAATGATCTCGACCAAAACACAAAAGACAGGCGATTACTTATATCTTACTATTGATCACTAGAGACTGATACTATGCGACCGCAAATTGCTGGTAATAATGATCGCTCAAAAATGGGTAAAAACGATAAGGAGGTTTTAGAATTATTCAAAGAAAACGCTGGTTAATAGCTGTTCAATAAAATGTTGGCTACATGATGGTTTGGAGAAGATTGAAGCAATAGCAACTACATCCCTATCACTTAACAAGAATAACTAGGTGAAGATATATCAATTTCATTAATCATATTTGGTTTGCTAATGAAGCTACCTTCATATAACGCACATATATAGGCTGAATAAAATCGTTACACTAAAAAAGAATTATCAACAAAGGAATGTTAATTTAAATAGTGTGAATTACTTGCAGTTCTTATAAAGTGATTCACCAGAGTACTCTGAAGAGGAAAATTTAAAAAGAAGAAGAATATCTTTTGAGTTTAAGTTATTTTTACCCTGAAGGTAGGACTTAAAGGAGCTTTGATGCACCTATTTCTTAGCTAACCAGAAGTCCATATCCTAACCCTATTGAATTTTGCTTCTGGAGCTTTAAGAAGGCGCGCATTCTATTGAAATAATCACCGACCAACAACTGGAGTATCAAAATTGGAAATTGATTTAATTAGAATTTGGTTTTCCTTTTGTAACCGAATGTAAAATTCAGTAGAATGATTATTTTATGAAGTATTGGAAAAATCGATTTTGGTGTACACATTTGCATTAAGTTGTTTTCGACTACAAATATGTGTAAGTACCTTCTTCCTACACCCTATATCATATATAATATTGCTGAAATTGGTGATGTTTAAACTATAGTAGGATAAACAAAACATTTATTAAAATTTCAAAACTGTATAAAAACTATTAATAAATGATTAAGTAGACTATATTCAATTAATAGTATGTGAACAGTGAATTTTTTTTCTGAAACTAACTTCTTATGAATATAATAATGTTGTTCCCTTTTTTTAAAACAATAAATAATAGTAATGAATGTTGGTATAGTAAAACACTGTACAGAATATCACAGAAAAAATTATTTATCTGTCATATTCTATATATAAATAAGTATTAAATAACATACATAATTCGTATCTTCTTATATAATATTACATTTTAATATACATCAGATCCATAAGTAATATGTTATTCAAAATTTAAATAAATGAATGTTAAATTATATATTAGAATAAATACAACTGCGAGATCGGTGTAGGAATAGTGAAGACAGAGCTCAATTATTTTGTATCTCCATCAAAAGATACAGACAATTGTTGTCAAGGGAAAAAAGGGAGTTAGAGTGAGGAACATAAACATTCTAAATTGTTTATTGTGTAGCGTAGTAGACGTAAAACATTGATGACTGAGCCAAAAAAGTACAAGAACGAGTTACTGCAAAAATAGATAAATATATCACATCTAGTTA
The DNA here is from genome assembly GCF_026230105.1 of Diorhabda sublineata. Classification (NCBI taxonomy): domain Eukaryota; kingdom Metazoa; phylum Arthropoda; class Insecta; order Coleoptera; family Chrysomelidae; genus Diorhabda; species Diorhabda sublineata. The sequence continues at coordinate 19,880,162 of NC_079475.1, forward strand.
ATATCATTTACCAAAGCACCACTTATAAGTTTCAATTATTAAATTTTATAAATTCTTATTATACCCCCAAAAATTTTATCATTACCTTACATTTATATCCCGTAAATTTTTGATAAAACATGTGTTGTTAATACATTGTTAATTTTTATAGTTGGAAATTATTTTTTATATGAGTGTATTTGTATGTTTTTGTATCAGTAGTCTGCTCATCAAGTAGTAAAAAATAGACAAGACGTGCAACTGAAGCTGACTTATAATCGGGGGAATTAGAAATCGATCAAGGTGTCGAAAAATTGTCAATGTTCATGTTACTATCAACAATATCAATTGAATTCACCGTCAATGTACAGAACAATACCAATACAGTACCACGAAAGAGAAAATAAATTCAGTGTTGGAATTTTATTGGTACATTAGTCAAAAATAAAAAACTTTTAATGGGAGATCAAATTATTTCAAGAAAATAGAATAAGATATATAGGCAGATTTGTCAATTAATTTTATTTCCTATGCACATCTCAAAGTAGAACAGGAGATTATCATGACCTGAACTTTGTAAATTATAAAAAATATCTTTGGGTAACCACAATTAGAGCGATTGTAATAGATACCGGTCCTTATCACAACACGCAGAAAGATAAAACGCCCACAAGTGGTTCGAGAAACTGAGTAATGCAACAATGGTTGACAAAGGAATTGATATATGTAAAGGCCTGATTTATAAAATTAAATGAAATTTAATAAATGTAGTTTTATTAAACTATTTTATTATTAATTAGCTTGGACTGTGTTAAAGAATATGTAAAAGCCAGAAAAGTGAATTTTTCGACAGGTAATCCTTTATAAACATTTTTTTTAAACATTTCTTGTGATGATTTAAAATATTTTGACAATTAAAATAAAAAATGTACAGCACAATTTGTATAACACCATGATTTTATGATTCAATTTAGAGATTATTAAGGAGGCAAAACGCAATAAGTTATAAGGGCGTGTGAAAAAGGAGAATTTGATTAAATGTGTCAAAATATGATTGGATTGAAATTTATTACGATGTAATATTCTACTGTCAGTAAAATTGATAATGAACTTTATGAACATTTCTTGTAAGGGAGTCGAAAAAGTCAAAACTGAATAAAATAGAAAAATATTTTATGTTAAAAAAGAGTTTGATCGTAGTATAAAAAATTATTAGTTAAAATGATAACTGTTTGTATCAAAAGGATACAATGATGATGCAATGTTTAACAATGTTTTCTATTTAATTAATTTATTGTATAATCAATCGAAAATTATTACTTATCCTTACATTTTGAATGATGACTATTACAATATACTCATTAAGTACACAAGGTAATTACTATTTACTTCCATTTTTCTGGTTAATCTCATTTTAGAAATTCACAATTATTTCACATCTAAATGAAAAGGTGACCTTCTAATTATTATCAAAAAGTTATTTGTAGTAAAAATATACATAATTTGTGCGTTCAGAAATTTTTCTTGATAAAATATTTCAATCTTATTATCTTCATTGTTATCGTATAAAATATGTTCAAACATATTTTGTATAAATTATATTTTTTTAGTTCAACTAAATAAATAATGTAGAAAATAACAAGGGGTAATTAACTAAATGCTTTTGAGTTTGGCTTTAAAATACTTTACTCACTTTGAGTCGCCACGTTCATTTATCAATTGTAGTAAGTGAAGATAAAATATATTTTACTATTTATGCTAAATATCAACTGTGATTTCCGTCAGCCTATTGAATAAATTGGCGAATAAATTCTATCAAAACAAGAAATTTGGCAACGTTTTCAAACTGCTAATGTCTGATTCCTATACGTTCTTAATATCCTCCGTCCTCCACAAATTTTTTACATCTCGCTGTTATACTTATTCCCGCCAAATCTACTTAAAACTCCTTAGCAGGTCCAATTCATGTTAATGTAAATAGGAAAAACACATTATAAATATCTTGGTAGAAAGGAGTAATTAGTAATCAAATTGGTTTCTTGACCAGGGTAGAAGCCTTTCAAAATTATGAAAAGTGAAAAAAAATAATAGTAGGGAAAGGAGAATATAATAAAAATAAAAGGAAAAATAATTTACAGGAGAACGGAGGTCGGGAAAGGGAAGGGGGTGAGTTTTTAAGAGTTAAAAACGGTTTATCTTGAGTCCTATGAAAAAAAGTTGGATAGCAAAATTGAAGGTAATAAAAATATTTACAACTTTTGTATGTACCCTTTTTTCAAATAACTTCAAAATTCTTGTAAAGAATTTGAAAAACAACAAAATTTTGGTTTTTTTATCTTATACAAAAAAAATTTTTTCTACGAAATTTGGTGAAAAATTACCTTTTTGTGATCCAAAGACAATTTAATTTATTTGATTTGAAATTTTTTCCACCTTATTTTGAGTTAATATCGAAAGACCCTACTAATTTTCAATCGAAAATTCTCCTATCAGAAAATCTGCTTATTTAGATAAAAAGATGAAAATAGAAAACCAAAATGTTTTAATATTACATTTCATGAATTTTGAGATTATGCGAAAAATGTTTGAATGCAAAAGTTGTAGATTTTTTCATTATCTACAACTTTGTCATTTGGCTTTTTTTATAGGACGTGTAGTTTTTCTGGAAATAAAGATAAACCATTTTTTACCCTTAAAAACTCGCCCTGTTCCTCTTCCGATCTGCCGTAAATTATATTTCCTTTTATTGTTATTATAGTCTCCTCCTTTTCCAAATGGATTTCATCCTACTATTATTTTTTTAGTTTCAAAAATTGTCGAACTGGTCTATTCTGTTGTGAGAAGTAGATATTCAGTATTCGATCATTTTATTCGATAACAATTAAAATTATTATAAATCTCAAGCATTTGCGATAAACTTTCATAAAACATCAACAGCTATATTAACAAATATTTTAAATTAAAATGTGATGATTTGAAACATCTACACAATTAAAATAAAAAGTGTACAGAACAATTATTAAAACACCATCATTATAGGATTAATAATGTAAAACGCCACAGGTTATAAGGGTGTATAGAAAGAGGAAATTTGAGTAAATGCGTCAAAATATAATTAGTTCAAAATTTAATAGAATGTAATATTCTACTATCAGTAAAATTGATGATAAAGAAAGTAATTTTCAAGAAAAATCGCAAACCCAAACTTATTTGAACAGATTTTTTACAAGTATACACCTTTTAGAAAACACTATATGTTGCTCTTTATATGCAAAATAATGCCTGCTTTAAAAAAACAACAAAGTTGTTCAACTATGAATCATTATCATTATAAAGTAGTAGAATATGAAGCGTGAGTGTGAGCACACAAAAATATTGTGCAGTGTCAAAAAAAGCAAAAGCCAAAAATAAAAAATGAAGAAATTTTTTTCAAATGTATGAAGAATTTATGTGTACAATCAACAAATGGAAAAATTTTACGTTTGTTTAAGTTGATATTATATTATGTAAAATAACAGAATTAAAAAATGCTTTATTTGTCCGAATACTCGACAATGTACAAACTCTGATAGTTTATATGAATGTATCAGTTCACTAACCCTGTATGTGACGACTTGTTTAGTACACTTTCTATTTCCTCACAATTGATGTAAAAATATACAATTTATAAATTATAAATAATATGAACACATTTTCGGGAATATTGGCTTTTAAATGAAGTTATTGCTGCAAACATTTTTAGTTCGCTATTAGAATAAATTCTATAACGTCATAAAGATAAGTAGTACATTTTAATCGAACATAACTAACATTTACTATAATATATGAATTATATTTTGCTAAATAGGACTTACAAAATCCTATGAACCAATTTATAATTTATTATAACATTTGACTAGGTATCCATTGAAATAAGGCAAGTTGCAAGGACACTTTTTATACGAAAATCACAATATGTAAATTAAATGTCATAATATTTTGTACTTCTTGCTTGATCACCTTCCGAACCAACATCTCCGTTAATTGCGTCGAAGTAAATTGTTGATGTTGACATCATTGACTCTCGTTTTTTTCTCACTAAAAATAGTAAATGAATTTTAATAAATAACTCATAAAAAAATTACGTATTGACCAAAAGCCAGCGGAGCTTTTGTATCATCTGCCTTTCAAACTCTCAACATAAAGACAAATCCGAAATATTGATAAATTGCAATTACAACATTGAAAATGGTCACATGAAAGTGCATGTACTACGAGTATTTTATAGTTAAAAATACTCTGAATATTTTATATAAAAAAAATTTCCATTACAGGAAAAAAATGAAAAGAAAGAAGAGTTATTCTCATGTTACATGTAGTCTATGTGAGGTAGCTCACAAAAAGTATAGAACAAGAGATCCACCAAGCAAACTTTCAAGGCAAATAATGTGACATATTATTTAAGATCGGAACTACCGCTAAGGTCTTGTACAAGCACGTTTTAGGCAGAAATACTTCATATTGAAAGATATGTGTGGAAATAAGCACGGTAAGAAACTATCAAGATACAGTGACCATTTAGTCAGTCAAGACTGGTATTAAAACATCAAGCTCTCACGCTATCTATTCAAAGCCACTATTGGAATGTCATAGGAAACTTAATGACTCAAGCTAGAATTATAAGGTCTTTTTGGTTTAGGTTACTAGACTATCGATAATTGAGGCCAATATATTTGTCAGAAAAAAATTGCAAAAAGCTTGTACGGGGCTGGAACCTTTTTCTGGTATAGGAAATTACACTTAGAAAAAAAGTGTCAAGACAAGAAAGTATCTGAAACTATCTGGATGGATGCCACACTGGTTTTACATGACATTTTCGCCTGAGGAAATGCCTTATGAGGTTAGGTCTAGCAAAAATGAACGAGTGCAGGTTCTGTAGGGACGACGAACAGATTACGTAGCCATCATAAGCCAAATATTGGAGTTCATGAGAAATGTAAGTTGTTTATCATTAAATGTTAAGAGATCGCAGTATAATGTTACTCCTCATATAAAACCTAAATCTAACGTTCACACGATTCTTAAAATGTGCATATAAAGCAATATATGAAATTGTAAGGCAAAAAGCTAATATACTTCTAAAATTTGCATGTAAAACTGATAGTTTCAAAATCAAAGCATTTGTGATTTTGCTAAATCAACTATTTTAAAAAGAGAAGCTATATATACATAAAATGTGAGCAACGTTTGTATTTTAAAGAATTTAGTGATTCTCTTGATTTACTTAATTCATTTACTGAAAAACCTGTCATTATCATCTTTAGTAACAATGAAAAATCTGCGAAACATGAGTCCATTGTTATTTTCTATTATAGTTTGTTTTTTCTTGTCGCGAAAATACTAACAATTGATCTGATAAAATATCATTATTTATCTTAAATCTTATATTTGTATCATTGCATAGTGCCTCAATGATATGATATCTTGATATTGGATTAAAGTCCTATTCACATAATTCGAATATTACTTCATGTGCAATAGTTATTGTCATCCATAGTGAACGCACTGTTTACACCAACACTCACAATTACACTGTCGGACGCGCGTTTCGATAACCAAGTAATCGTCTTCAGAGAATGAAGTTGAACTATCTCTGAAGACGATAACTTGGTTACCGAAACGCGCGTCAGACAGTGTAATTGTGAGTGTTGGTGTAGTGGTAGTGTAAACAGTGTGTTCAGCAGGCGTATTATTTTTGAATTGATCTTCTTGGTATATGATAAAATAACATTATCACACAGTGTCTAAGAAAAAAAATCATCAAGCTTATAGCGGCTGAAGCCTTTTATACAGTTTATAGGCTGATTTTGCTTCTTGAAATCAACATACTCTTACCAAATGAGATTTCCAAAGATACCTGACAATTAAACAACGTGAGGTTTTAGATCAACATGTGCAAGCCCTGTTGCAGCATCAAAATTAGTTTGTGGTATATTTTGACTATCAGCTGAAAAATTTTCATTTTAAAAAATGCAAGTGGATTTTATTAATCATATATTCCTCTGTATCTTATTTAAATGCAGTACTAAGATTAAAATTGTAGAAAAGATTGCCAAAGTAGTGTAACATTTTTTTAATAGAAACTGACAAAAAATAGAATTTACGTTTTTAATATCCGATTGTGTTCTAGACGTTGCTCCATGATTCCTTCTAAATCATCTAATGAAACATATTAACAAAAAATAATAATTTTAAACATAACACTTACATTCCCTGTTTGTCTTACTATTCAACTAAACCTTAATCACTGCATATTAAAAATAACTAATGCAAAGTAAAATTAATCATTACTTTCATGATAAAAAATAGGGTTCTTATTTTTCAACCTCCGATGGCGCAATATTACTACCGGGCTTACGACAGGCGACTGGTATGCAACTTTCCTTCCTTACTCTTGGTCAATGGTGACTCCAACTGGTAAGTTTCAATCAAATAAACATGGCTTCGCTATTGATTTCTCGCCAAGTGTGAAATGCAAACTATTATCCCTTTTTTTACAAGCAGAACGGGAAGGTATGTATGGAGTATATGGAGACAGTGATGTCGATTTTCGTGAATACTGTCGAAAATTTAAAGACGTCCGAATTGATGTACAAGTTGTATGACGCAAGTCTGTTGCTACAGATGACAATGTTCAATTTCAGGATCTTCCTTGGACAAATATCGTTAGTCAACAGTAGAGCATGCTGAGATTTACAGATGTTGACTGACGACCACAATACACAGATTAAAACCGTTGAGGTGTTTTTGAGACTTAAGTATGTACCACTTGTACTGTTTATACAGCCCGGAACAACTTGAAACTTTACATTTATTGAGAGCTATTCAAAACAAATAAAGACTCCTTCAACAATTTCAATGTACCAGACTTTGTTTACAAATATAATAAATACCTCAATAATAAAAGTGGTTATGTTGACAAATAACTTGTATTAACATTAGTTTCGATAAAGAAATATTTGTTGTGTATTCATCTGTCTTTTTATTATAGCCCATTGGAGATTGAAAAAAAAACTAGCCCTCGTATTGAATCAACTAAAAACTTACAAGACGAAGCTTTTCGTTCTCGTGCTCTCCTGGTTTCATTATGAATAATAATTTCATTAGTTCTATAAGCTTCACGTTTTATTCTGTCATTTAGTTTCCTGCTGACATCTGGTATCATCCATTCCACTGCAGTCATCACAAAACTTACTAAATTTTGGTAAACCACTACAAATGCTAATCGTGCTGCAAGTATATGCCAATAAATAAGCGGGCGTTTATATCTAGTGTGATCATCCATAGAATAATGATTTCGGTATTCGGGGTATCTACAAAATAAAATCTTATGATTTTCGATAAAAAAATAATGAATACAATATTATTGAGAATTTACATCAACAAAAAATTAACAAAAATAACCCCAGTAACAGAGCATTTGGCGAATTTAATTTCAAAAAATTTTTTTTTCAATGTCTTTTGCTTATAAGATATCTATATAGTTTACTAAAACCTACCTACAAACTGTAGCATTTATCTGGGAATGAATCGGAGCTGTATTAGGAGCAAAATGTGAAGTATTAAAGAAAGCTAAGCTATGTTCCATGTATCCTTCTTCCGTAAAATTATGAGAATACTTCAACTTATAAACGAGTTTAGGAATAAAATGAGATGAGAAAGCAATTATGAACGCATTAGAAACCACTGCTAATCTACCAACGAATGCCAAAATGGAATACCATACTCCAATATTTTTGACTCTTTGAGGTACAGGTCTTCTGTAATATTTCAAAAACTTCTTAGCATCTAATCGCATTTCCAATATGTTATTTATGAGTGCGAACAGTGGAGCAAGGGGAAATGCTGTGACAAAGATCGTCACGAAACCATATTGTAGCACTGGAAGAAAAAAAAATAAATAGTTACAGGTGGTACATCAATACGCAGTCAAATTCGTAAATGTAAATTTAATTAAGTTGCAATCCAAGTTTTGGAGAGAGTCGTGTGACTAAGAAAAACACATTATTCTTGCCAAAAATCGACTTTATTCATCAATGTAATTCCTTTCATGAGCAATACAATCATTCCAACGCTTCTCTAACTCCTTGATGCCTCAAAATAAGCTTCAGTTTCAGCAATTGCTTCTTCATTTGAAATGAATTTCTTACCGGCGAGCATTTTTTGAGATCAGCGAATAGGCAGTAGTCACTTGTGGCCAGATCTGGACTAAACGGTGGATGAGGAAGCAATTCGAAGTGTCATTCTTTCAATTTATCCATCATACCTATCAAATTGGGCATCTGTACTTTGCCTTTGTTAAACAGTGGTTTTTTTCTTCAACATATGAGGCCATTTTTCCTTGACTTTTGCATTCAAACGATCCAACAACTCTATGTAGCAATGATAAATTAACACACGAAATTGTTTTGAATCCATTGTTTCGAAAATAACATAAATAGCTTCACTTAAATAACTGTTACTTTTTTCTGACTAATCTCATAAAATTTTACATGTAATCTTTTGAGAGTTGGTACTTCATAAATGTCATATGGATTTGATAATGGCAGCGCCATCTGTGTGTCAGTCACATGATTTATTGAGTGATTTAATACGTATACAGAATCTTGGAAGCAAAATAAAAAAATACAGAAATAGACCTGGTAGTAAATCAGAGCTAACAAATCTTTTTTTGTTATATTCATTATTTCACTAGAATCAAAGCATCTTCTATAAATCATAAGTTTTGTATATGATAAGATTTAGTATTTAAGACAACTTGTAGACGGATATGGGATTCTTAATTGTTTCGTACGTCGAGTACGCTAGTTAACCTAGCTAACCTATAATTACTGCACTGATTTGATCACCTCTCTTATGTATAGTGTTAATATGTTCTATTTCCCATTATTTTGGCATCTTTTCCTCAAACCACATTTTTCTAATTAGTTGTTATATTCTTTCTTGAAGTTTGTTTCCTTCATACTTTATCAGCTCTAACCCTATTTCATCTGTACCAGGTGCTTTTCCCTTTCTCATTTTATTTATGATTTCGTTCACTTCGTCTATGTTATTTCTTCTGATAAGGTTCCTTGATCAATCTCCTCCCGGCTCTCGTTCTCTTCTTTGGTCGGTTCATTTAGCAAGTTTTTAAATCTACTCATATTAGTTTATATTGGTGGTCTTCTTCTGTCTATCCTTCTTTATTCTTTCAACATTAACTTAACTGTAGGTTTTATTAGATTAATTTACTTTTTGTACAAAATTTCTGTATTTTATTTGAACTTTCCATTTCTATTTCTCTAACAAATTTCTTCATCCAATCACGTTTACTTTGCCTTATCAGCTTATTACTCTCCGTTCCAATCATTTCGTATTGTTTTCTGTGTATAATTCTGTCCATTTTCATCTAGCTTAGTCTTGCTCTGACTTTAATTCCTACTACAATTATACAGCTTTAGTTGAAACATTCTTTTCTCATGCAGGTCTTTGTTCAACCCAAAAGATTTTTCGCTGCAGTTTGTAAACTCTTTTTTATATTGTTCCATTCCTCCTCGATAGTTTCCCCTTCGTCTCCATTTTCTGATAGTGAATTCTCTATATGCGCAACATAATATATACGCGTGTTTTCATAATATAGCTAATCAAAATATATAAAATTGTAAATTTCAAACGTTAAAACAATTAATAACATTTGATTTTGAGGAAACTGTATTGTACTATTATCACTTTTTTGAATTTTATAAAAAATTGTATGATTTGAAGCATTAAAATATTGCGACTTACCCATTTCTAAATATTCCGAATATAAACTTTTACTCTCAATTTCCGATAGTTTATAATCTTCCGTCCATTGATTACAACTAATTAACGCTGTTTCTTCTTTATCGGCTTTGTCAATACCAGTTGTAACAATAAATGTTTTATACATCTTCATTGCAACAGGAACCGACATTTCCATGACTGCATTAATCGCTTGATTACCGATCATGATGATAGCTAGTTGAATTGTTAATTCCATCAGACATCCTCCGGGATTGCACTAAACGGTACAAAAAAATTATAAAAATGTAGTTCATTGAAAGTTATGTGATCTTTAACTGAACAATCCTATATATTTGCTATCATTAAGTGTAATATGTGAAATAACTTGTATAGTCTTCTTAGACCAATAGGAATAATTATTGAAGGGTTCAAAAAATTGTTTATAAATAACATATCTAGTCATTCAATTTCCTTGATGGATATTGTTGCCAATGTATTGTAAAAATTTACTTCCGTATATTATAATAAAATACTTTAATGAGTTAACAGAGGAGAAACTCTGCTCAATATAACAGTGCACTACCTGACCTACGTTGATGACATTGATCTTAGTCGAAGGGAGCGTGAACCGAAGCGTGGGCAGCTTGAGGAGGGATCCTGTAGAGTGGGGCTCACCATTAACGAGTCCAAAACAAAATAAATGGTTATGTAAAGAAACAGAAGAGCTCCGCCGGGGGCTTTCGAGATAGGTACAAAAATATACCATCGTTTAAATACCAGGGATCACCAGTGACCGAAAATAATAACTCGGGTGTCAGGCCCGAACGAGAGTTGTTATTCCACTCTGATGAGACGTAATAACGTCGAAACTAGCCAGCGTTTACAAATCTCATCTTGTAATTGCGAGCGAGCGAGGAGATGTTTATGTCGACAAAAAGTCGATTGACATCACGCTCTTCAGAGGAGTTGTAGTTCAATATTCGTCGAGGCATTAGCCAGGAAAGTAGTTGTTTTCTTCTTTGAAGAATACAGCGGAATACATTTTCGGAAATATTAAATTATTCCAGATGTGAATTATGCCGATTTCGAAAAATTTCACCCCTATGATATAACATAAAATTGAAAAACCGCAAATACCACAAATTTATTCAAAGTAAAGAAAGATATAAATGATATAAAAAGAGAGGTGATAAAATGATATTACAAATTATTTTGCTGTTCATTTATTATAGATTAACATACCTCTTCCTGACGATATCCCAATATTCTATTATATTTTGCTGGATATCCAACGTATTTTCCTTTTATAAAAGCGATGTAGAAAATGGAAGAATAGAAATTCACAAACTGAAACATATATATTTTAATAGCTAAACTTTCATCGAATTCATTCTGGGTTCTCTGTAATTCCAATTCTGTTAATGTTTCGGCCAATCGTCCATACAAAAAATTCAGAATGTGTATACAAGTCAAGTTAATCAATCCCGCCGTTACTGGAATCGCATAGATCTTATAACTACTGCCACTGAAATAAACAGAATAAATATTTATATGTTCCAAACAAAGAGTAAAACTTTGAGTCTAATATTATCTACATTACTAGTAGATTACATGTAATTGATTACCTATGTAAATAACCAGAAGTTAGAGAAGACATTCTGTATACCACAACAGCAACGACAACCGCTAGAGCTATCAAAGTCCAGCAAAAAGCAACCGAAAAGCTTATAATAAGTGATGGCAACTTGACTCTCCAGAAAGGAACCACTGGTTCTTGTAATTGAGTTATAACGTTGAGTTTCTTCTTCTTTGCGTTAGCTAATTTTAATAGATATTCAGGTCTTGGGGGTTCTGCCTGTAAATCGAAACCTGTCAAACCCCATCTGTGGGCTATTTCAGCACTATACCTGAAATAATAATGAATAAGTCGACGCTAATTTATGAATTTTTATTTTGACTAAAGTCAATGCGAAAGCGACATCTTTACAGATTAAGAATTATTCAAATTTTTTGTTCCAGATCACTACTAGTCGACCAGGGTTCAACGTTTTTTCTTGTAGCTCCCACTTTCCGACCAAAAATTTATTAAAATTCTGATTTTTTCTTGAAATTTTATTAGTCAAAAAATATATAAAAAAATGGATAGTAAAAATTTTATCTATTTTTTTCACGTTATTTTCAAAAATGCCTAAAATTTAAGCTTCTAGACCAGGATACCCCTTTAATGTGAAACAGTATTCTTAAAAAAATAGTGGAAATTGTTGAGGAATGCAATTTCGAATATCTGAGTCACATAATGAAAAGTCAAAAGAAATATAGTTGACACAGAAAAGGGCCAGGAAGGCACATATTCTTCCAGATGAGAAACCTTTGGTTTTGGATTGTCCCATCTACACAAATAGTTATTAAGAGCGCAATCAGTAAAGTTCGAACACTTCATTTATTGCCAATATGAGAGTAGACACGTTCAGAAGGATTCATTGCCCATGTATATATCTATCCAATATTATATATTTATCTTTATCTTACCTTTTCCACATTTCAAGGTAGAAAGTACCCCAAAATGACATGAATACAGCAAAAAATATAGTTGCGTTATTATCAATAATATGTTGAATTTTTGAATAATTACAGCTTTCTTGTATATACCAATAATCACAATATTTATCACATCTTGGACACATGGTGATGTTTTTGGCGTTACAAATATCTCTGCTAAGGATATCTGAATGTAAAGTAATAGCACCATACATAAGGCACAAAATGCCTACTATAGAAGCAGGTATCAACATGTGTGTGTAAAATCCGAGCCAAGCGAAATATATGGCGCATTTCACACCAAAGTAATCTTTGATTTCATCTAATGGTTGGAACTTTATACATTTTGAGACTGACGCCCATTCGTCTAAGAGGAGTTTCCTAGTGGAAGTTTTGTCGTGTAGATCACCCTATAAATTATAAAGAACTTTAGTTAATGATTCGAGGACAGAAAAAAATACACTTACATCATGTAATGGATAAGCAGCTTTATAAACATTTTCAGCTATCAGTCTTTTGATACCCTTATCCTGATCTTCGTTGCCAAATCGCTCTCTTTCTAAAATGTAGGAAATCACTGTTATCTTCACCGAACTGTTGAAGAACTCTGGGTCATCTACATCAAATCTAAAATAAAAATCTTATAAATAAAAAATGTTATCCCAAGATCCAAGTGAAAATCAACAATTTATGAATGTTTATCGGTGTAAAAGATAGTGGCTAATAATATATAATGTTTATAAGAAAATGTTGTGTAATCGTTGATATGTTTCCATTTTTGTACTATTGGCATTACTTTCCTTTCTTTGATGTACAGTCCCTGGCCAAATTATTAGAAGCAATGCAGTATTTCATGTACAATATTATTTACCGATATATATTTTTCAAGGATTTTGGTGCAGGTAAAAAATTACAATTGTTATTAACAAAATAAGATGAAAAAAATAATATTTAGTTTTCGGTTAATAACTCGAAAAATATTGATATTTAAACAATTTTGAAAAAAGAGGAAATTTCCATTACAAAAGTCCAATTCCCGAAATTTTTTTAAACATAAAGTGTCATCTTAGTAATTTAAACAAATTCTAGAATCTCCTGAATATTTGAAAAAATCGAGCATCATGGGAAAAAGGTTATTCAGCCGTTAACTAACAAATTTTTTCCGAATCTACGTTAGCATAAATAATAGTATAGAAGGTAAAAAGAATTAACCTATTAATTTCATGGAGCCCCCTAATATATAAAATTCATAAGATCCTGTGATAAAAGTTTATAAAACTTTCAATCAATTTGTTAATTATGATTTTTTGTAATTTTTACAAAATTAAATATTTAAATTTTTTTTCTCAATAAATATTTAACTATGCCTGTTTTCATTGAAAAATTGCAGTAATTAACACAGGTAATGAATTTTTTACGTACTTTGTTTATAAAATTATTTTAAATATATACAGAAATTCAATATTTGTGAGAGTTTTTTTTTATTTTGTTGTCCAGAGAAAATTATAATTTGTTTGAAATCTTTTTTTATCATTCTTTTGTTGAAATAATTAGTTGAGAAATAATTTGGCTTCCAAAAATTATAATGTACACTCTGAAATAAATTAGCAAACATTTTTTTTTATTAAATATTAAATTGTTTTTTAGTTTAACTATTTGTTTTAAACAAATATTGACCAACGTTATATTTTACTTCTGAAGAAGAAAAAATTATAAAAACAGTTATATATAGAAAACTGCAAAAGATGGGTATTAGAAAGTACCTATTATAATAAGAAAAATTTTTTTGCACTTTGATATATATATATATATATATATATATATATATATATATATATATATATATAGCTGTTTTTATAATTTTTTCTCCTTCCGAAGGTTAGTCAATATTTTTATTTAAACAAATGGTTAAACTAATAAACAATTAAATAATTAAAAAAATTTCCCCAACTTATTCCAAAATATAAATTAAGATATGTAAACAACCGAAATTTAAAATGCAAGATTTTAAACAATTTTAAAATCAAAGTAACAAAAACATTTTTAAAAAACATTTTTTTCTCTAGACAACAGAATAGCAAAATAATTTTTTAAAAATGTTCAATGTCTTTATATAAACAAATTACGTAAAAAATTCATAATCTTTGTTATTAATGCCATTGTTTTGGAATAGCTATAAAAAATCATTATAAACAAATTAATAAACTTTTATAAACATTTAACGCAGGATCTTATGAAGTATATATTTAAAAAGGGCTCTACTAATTTCCAAATTTATAGGCCAATTATTTATACCTTTTATCAAATTTTGTTAGGTACCAATTGAAAATATTTCGAAACATAGTGATAAAACTTTTTCAAATGGAGCTCGATACTTTCAGGTGTTAAGAAGATATTAATTTTTTTTAAATTTTACAATGATTTTTTATGCTATAAAAAAAATATTCTATATATATATATATATATATATATATATATATATATATATATATATATATATATATATATATATATGAGTTCCAGCGGTGGGGATTTTTTTATCGGAAATGTCCTCCTCTTTAACGAGCTTTTTTTAAAATTGCTTGAATATCAGTATTTCGAGTTGTTAAAGAAAAACTAAATACCATTTTTTTCATCTTATTTTGTTAATAAGAAATGCAATATTTTACCTTCATCAAAATACAAAAACCTTTATAGCATAAGTTGCCGTTCATTCAGTAGTAGGACATTACTAAAATAAAAAATTAGATGTAATTTTTCAAATCGACCTAAAGATTTTTAAAAATGTTCAAAGCAAAGCAAAATAAAATAAATTGAAAAATATATAAGTTTTCGGATCCATAAGTTGAAGAATATTCTTCAAACTAGAAAAACAGTGAGTCCTGTGAACTTATGTAACCTTGAAAATGCATGGTACTCCTTCATATTTGTTAAAAAAAAACAAATAAATGATATGTGACCTAATTATGATATATATACTTACAAATAATCTTTGTCTTTATTAAACTCTGCAGTCAGTTGATACTTTTTAGGAGGAAACTTATCCGGGTCTAATGATACTTTACATTTATTTAAAATTTTTACCACAGTTTGCGTAACTATATTTTCTTTTATTTGAGGAGATTCTTCATCCTATAACAAACAAGAGAAAATTTAATATAAATATTTTTCAATATACAAGGCGGTCCAGAATTATGTGCATTGATAACTGCAACTGATAGTTCATCCAAAAATAAGAGGTACCACACGTGTAGACTATTTTTCTAAAACTGGTAAAAAGTACTGAACACACTGTTTACACTTCCACAACACCAACACTTACAAGTACACTGTCTGACACGCGCTTCTATAACCAAGTTATCTTTTTATCTCTGAAGAGTGGTGATGTGTAAACTGTGTGTTCACAACACACAACAGTTCCAGAAAATCCAACTTAGTAGTGGAAAAAAAAGATTGAGATAATAGAATCGAATAAAAATGCAACAATTGATTGGAATACTGAAGAAAGCTAAGCGTGATAAGTAAATGAAGGAAGATTTGAAAAAGGTGTATCAGTAATAAAAAAAAATAAACAAATATATTTAGCAATAAATTATAGCCTTAATATTATGAATTTTGGATCGGGACTACCAGTTCATCTCAGATAATCTCTAAACTTTAAAACTTGCGACCATCCAATTATATGTGAATTTTGAGAATAAGGATGTCAATTTTCGAGGTCAACACCCTACACTGACTGGACTAGTAGCTCTACTTATACATGTCAGTTTTTATATTAAAATTATTCTTTATGAACGCAAGATTGTTAAAAGAAGTTTAAGTACTTATACCTATATAACTACTATGACAATTCATACCTTTTAGAAAAATGAAACAATTTGAAAAAAAAATTGCACTTTTTTAACTTCAGCTGTTTAGATGTTACAAGGAGATTAATTAGGTAAACATATTAGTGTTCACCCGAAATATTTATTATATTTATAAAAATGTTATTTCATATGAAAATAATCGAAATATAATTTTGAAAATTACTAAAAGAAGCAATTTTCCCATGGATTACGAATGCTCCATCATTTTATTTCTCTCTTATTCATAAAAATAGATTTATTTTACCATAGTCGAAAATGTTATAATTTCTAAATACACTCTGTATATATAGGATTAGGTATATGATAAAATTATTTTTCGGAACCCAAAGACATATTTGAAAAAAATAAGGTCTTCATTTAGCATTTAAAGCACCTCCATTATTATGCAGTTTCAGAAACAAAAGGGTACATGAATCATAATTCTATTTTTAGACTACTATCAGCGCTATAAATCAACGTACATAATTCTACAATTCCTAATAAAATATACACAAAATATTTTTATTTATCAACAAGTGATTTAAAACCTTCTGTTTGCTCGATATTTAAGAGTAGTAAATTGAGTTAACCTTGCTATTTAAAGTTAGTTGTTTGGATATTTTAAGCTTTAATTTAGTCAATTGCCTTAACCAGGCAAAATGGGTTGCAAAACCAGCTAAATTCTAATTAAAATTTTGAATTTTCCCTTTCATACACCTTGTGCTAGATTCTTTTATAAAGTCTATTTATCAAAAAAAAAATAGTAAACCAAAACAATGATCAAAGCGTGACTAACACGTGACATCCCGGGCAAAACGCGGCGCGGCATCGATATTGGTCCAAATCAGGGGCGCCATAATATACCACAAATAAATAGCCGAGCGAAAAACAAATGATTGTGAACATTCATTAAAATGAAATGGAAAAAAATTATGACATGACTGTTGATGACGTTATTTCTAAAACGGCAAATATTTCGGGAGTATCTTCTACAAGTGTTTAAGGTTGAAGCCTTAATGTGGAATATAGACATGGTCATTGATGTGTAAGTTGAGCCCCTTATTATAAATGTTGATAACAGTGGAAGCACAATGTCATCTGATGGGGAATAAGAAAATGTGTTTATTGAGGTAGAAAATGAAGAATGATTGTTTTAATACACATATTATCTTTCGATTTCTATATTTGGTGTTTGTTATAAAAACCAGACAAAGAAATAAAATGTCCCATTGAACAAGCCCGATAGACATTCTTGAAGTTTAGAAGAGTGCTTACATGTCCCGATTTTGATCTTAACCTAGGAGTGACGTTCGTAAAGTGCTACGTTTGTTGGGTGCTTCTCTACAACACAATTATTTACACCTATAAATCAAAATTGTTACAAAATAAACCGTTAAATTTAACGGATGTTTTGTTTCTAATTACAATTGATTAGATTTTAATATGATAAATACCAACCGTGGTTTAAAAAACGAACTTTAATCTCTAGTCATATGAAGTTATTTAAATAATAACTATTGTTTCCATTTCAATATGAACCATCAACATAAAATATTTCTTGCATCAAAGTTGTTGTAACTAAAATTTTTCATTGTTAAACTTTTCCAGTTTATTATCAATTATTGAAATCACTTCAATGAATATTGAAGCATTAATTCGACTTAAAATTCAAAATGAAAGGAAAAAATATATGAATCTAAAGCTTATAATTCGTCATTCATTTAAATTATGAATATGAATTTATGTTTAACCTCATTAACATTCATTAACAGTCAATGAAAATGATCATAATTAATAAATATTGTATAACTACTAACGTCTTTTATTGGTAACCGCAATTTAAGTATCTCTGCGTATCTCATGATAACATCCTTAGGAACGTGAATTTTAACAAAATGTATTCTTTGATTTTCTTCCCTTTCTAATATCAACCCGTTGGATTCCAAATTATGTTCGTAGTTGGTTCTTTTTTCAACATCTCTCGTATCGCCTTGATCTTCGTAGGCTAAAACGTAGTCAACGCTCAAGTCACAGCTTGAGAAATAACGCCATCTCTGTAAACAAATAACAAACATTGATATAAAATTATTATTTTACTTAATTTAGTAACTTTTTAGTAATCATATAATATCGAAATAATTTTTAGTAGTAAAACTGCTTCAAAACTATATCTGTGATATTAAGGAAGCAATTTCATTATAGAGGTTTATCAAATTTGAATTAGAAGGAAGATAAATGAAAAGGAATGTTATTAAAAATACTGATGTGCTAGAATACAAGTTAAAAGAGAATGCAAACACTAGATCACTCGTCAACAGTATGGAAGACGTACCAGAAATTCTTAAAAACGGGCTCTGTTGCCGACGAGCCGCGTTCTGGTCGACCGGTATTTGTAACAACTAACGAAAATATGGAAATAGTAGCACTTTACCTTCGATTTCTGAAGACGATAACTTGGTTATCGCAACGCGCGTCACACAGTGTTAAATGTACTATTAGCAATAAGCTGCATTGAGTGTGATGTGGAAAGTTGGTGTAGGTCAGTACCTATAAATCATCTTGATTTTAGGTATCTTCTGATAAAAAATTACATCATTCTTTGTTCCTCAAGTTCCTCAATTAATAACGTTCCCGATTTTCAATATTATCTGATGATCGCTGATTTCACAAATTCGACAAGGTCCTGCAATCCCAATTACAACAAAAAGATTGCAATTCGTGTACTCGTAAAAGCCGCAGCTTTTTTGGGTAACTTGTAACATTTCCTATTTTGTTTCAGAACTATTTTGGAATGTCTGCATTATTATTAGATCGTAACATACTTTCAATCATTAAATAATTCGACCACACTGTTAATAGCTCTTGTTCTGTCAATTTCGAAAAATTGGCCAATAACGTCTGCATGTTTTTTCATCTTCCTGTCCATAAATCTTGAATACGCGGTTTCGTAAAATTTCCGTGATTTAGCTGGCAATAATTTTTTTGACGCTACTTTGGCTACTCTACTAATTCCAGTAGAGTCAAACTGGGACTAAGGTATTTTCTTCTTTATAGTAGTGAAAATAACTAACTAAACAACCACCAAGTTCACAATTTTTAAATCAAATCACAAAATTAAATTGACAGTTAATTGGTGTGAAAGTTTATTTAGGTAAAAAGCAGATTTAATTCGCACTATAAGTACTAATTTCAAAAGTCAAATTTCAAATCGATAATTTTCTGAATTGATTATTGTAATGATATAATTTTTCAATATTAAATCATGGTTTATCTCCTCAAAAAAAAATATGTATCTGTTTTTTGTCTTCATTCAAATATTTTTGCACACACTCAATTGACATGAAAATTGTTAAATTTTATATATAATCAATATAATTGTATCTATTTTAGTACAAAAACAACGTACAGAATTAATATTTCAATTTTTTTTTAAATTCTTTTGCGTCATTAATAATAATTGCATAAATTATTAGCCTCGATATTTGTCATTTTAATAATAATAATAATAATTAAAACACAACAGTAGTTAACTAATTAGAAATTCCCCTTAATGCAGCGAAATATACACCGAGCTCCCCTACTTTTGAAATATCGATTATACTATAAGGTCGCACATTTCTTGTTAAATCATTAAAAAGTTCAATATTTAACTCAATACTAGAAAAAAATACAAAAATAAATCGCTATTAGTAATGTTTCCTGTTATTGAAGAATGTTGATAAGAAAACACGTATTTTGAATAAAAGTTTTACAAAAGGTTGAAACAAGTTATAGTGATTATATTATTACGAGGTTATAAATTATTTATTTATCACTTATACTTTATTAGTTTTTAACCTTCCGTAGGGCGCATTCAATCTGCGAAATGAGTAGAATATTTTTTGACCTACCGAGTTTCTGTATTTCACAACATAGAGCAGAGCCTCCAACTATCTTCCCAACCGCTTTCTAAGAGTTAGAGTCACAGAGGTAGCTGAATTCAAGGAATTTATCGGATTACTTCACCTGGCAAATTTCTTGTGATATGAACTCAATTTAAAAATATAATCCTAACTCCAGAAAAGCTCAAGAAAAATTGGTAACTCTCCACGATATAGTCCAATCATTTGTAGATAACTAGATAAAATTGTGGATTTGGCAATGCCGCAATTAGATGCATCGCCATATGACGAAATTCTAAACATCGCTCAGCTGTTAAATTTCGACGAAAGAAATAGGGACCAATAAATCTTAACCTGACGATTCGCATCCAAACATAATTTTTTTCGTGGCGCTGGGTGCCTTTTAATTAAATCCAATGGGGCTTTTCTTAAGTCCAGTAGTGAGAATGTGTCGATTTTCTGGACTACTTAAACAAAACGTTCATTCGTTTGAAAATACTATTTCTCTTCTAAAATTTTGTACAAAAAGTTGAGCTTTGTAGTAGTGGGTGTAGTTGTTCTTTCTTTAAAAACTTTACTACAAACGACTGATTAACATTTTGTTGTAAGCCAATTTCTGTTGTAGTTGTTGAGGGTCGTCTTCTAATGACAGCAAAGTATCTAACTTTGCAACGTCGCTTAGTCTTGGTCTTCCAGATTTTGGAACAGCCATCGCCTACAATAATTCTGCTTACAAAGCGATATTTCAATGTGTGTTTCGTTAAATTACGCATATACTTCTTTATGACTCCGAAGTCGAATTTATACCCTTTCTCTTTCGGATAAGATATTTAATAATAAATGTACAGGTATTTGATCTCATATGAATTGTTTCCAACCAGACTACGAATCATAATGCGCTTATCGGAGGAGTAATTATCGCAATCACGTTTATGCTATTTAGTGTTTCTTCTCAAATTTTTATACTTATTGTGCAGATTTTTTCACAGATTGATGAACATCAATTATAATCCTTGCAATTATTAGTAGTACTCAACATTTATCCAGATATTTACTATGAATTTTTCGACTTCTACATTAGCTGCTTTCTATTTACACCAAAACTCAGTAATTCTCAGCTTGAGACCGTGTGTTTTAGTGAGTTTCGTGAACTCAGATTGAAAGTGACATTGAGAACATCACGTTGTCAAATTTTGTCATCAAAATAAGCAAATATATACACAATAATAAATTATTATAGTCTATTTCAGAAAGGTGTAGAGCAATAAAATAGGAAATTCCGTCCAGTTCGGCTCAATTTCGGTGTCGGCCTAAGGTGTAAGTATTGAAATATTTTATATGCATTACTTAGGTAGTAGTAGATTATACAGTTACGTTTTGCGTTTAACAAGTACCGTTTAACCTTCTATTAGTGCCTCTGCCTAATTCCAACTCTATTTCAGATTCGGCTTAACCATCCGCCGTAACAGCAATGGTGCCTTACCCAAAATATTTAGACCTTTATAAGTATATTTGTTTAGTTTAACGCATCAGTATTTGCTGTTAAGTCGTAAATAGTGTTCACAGTATTATAAGATTAGCAATAAAATGGCGACATTTACACCAACGAAAAGATGTTCCAATAATTCTCCACTATCAGTAAATAAAAAACGTATTATTTTAAATGTACACGATTGCATAAAATACGATTACCCGAAATTTACTGTACAAGAAACTGTCGACCGATGTTCCCGAATGACTGGAGTTGGAAAGTCCACCGTTTTTAAATTATTGGGAGAAAGATAGCGGTCCAAGTGGAACCTCCCAAGAAAAGTCCAGGCAGACCAGTAAAAGTCCTTGATGAAGACACCAAAAGTGTAATTCGAAGAAAAGAACAAGAAATACCCACCCTAGATAAGATTTTAATGGAGCTTGGCCAGGATGACAGTATTCCGATAACTAAGAAACTCTACAGCATTTCTACTGAACTGAAAGCAACCTTAATTATATATGATAATGTAGATTTAACTAAATATGCCAAATTAATCTCACATCTGAAATAAAAATCGGTTGGGTAAAAACCTATATAAAATTTAATACGAGGTATCGTTATTAAATGAGACTGCGCGCCTAGAGGGCGCCCTTGACGCGTGGGGTAAATAACGAGTAGTACATTGGGAGATATCTCGTCTATAAACGTCCCAAAACACGTTTCCGTCAATATTATAGTATTTGTGCAGTAGCGGTTTGAAACTAACTTGTTTTTTTATCGTGCCGAAAACCAAGTGTGACGAAAAACAGGGACAACGTATCAATCTCAAATTGCTCGTTAAATTGAAAAAACTCCGACTGTTGTCAAAGGGTATGTGAGCAATTCTCTCAACCAAAGTTTTTTAAACCAATTTTCTACATCATATGAGAATCAAGAGACCAATTTGACTGTTACAAATATTGATCATTAAAATGAAACTTTATCTGATAATGAGCTTGACTGGATCAAAAATTCACATAAGTCAGCCCCACATGGTCCTTGCATGGTTTGAGAAAAAAATTGTTTTGGATAGTAGATATAAAACTTTTATCATATTTTTTTAATTCTTTGATCAATATTTATAAAGAAAAAAATTATTGGGAATTAAAAATTTTGTAGATAGTTTAAACATTTCAGTAAGGTCGCCATATTGCAAGACGTCATATGTATGAAATAAACACTGAAAATATGATACAAAGTAAATAAGGCAGTTATTCTCTCGGTTATTCTAAAATAAGCATTATTATTAAACTTTTATTAATCTGAAAAATGGTATATAAATCGTATTTTGTGCCAGGATATGAAAATACCAAGATTAAAACAACTGATAAAGTTTTTTTTATGATGCCAAGAAATTCGAATATACAACAAGAATGGTTTGAAAGTGTTGGTCGTTCTGACGAGTCTGCGAGATGTAATGATTTTTGTTGACAGTATCATTTTAATGTAAGTAAGATTCAAATTTAACTTATTTCAATATTTTATAGTTATTATGTTTTTAATTTTTAAAGTGATTATATAATAATAAATTTGAATGAAATATTTTACTTTCTGACATTTTTTCATATCAAGAGCTTATAAAATAAACCAAAAAATAAATACTTTTTAAAAATGCAAGTACCCTATTACGTTTTTTCAATATTCACATTGCGAAGTGAAGTAAAAATAAAGCATTTAGTTGCTAGTTTTTCTTAATATCGATCTATCTAACTTAACTTTAAATTCATTCATTATCATTCGCTACTAATTGTAATTTATCGAAAGAGCTTAAAATATCCCAAATTTTTATTTGAAGTTTATTTCTTTGTTAGTGCTATAGAAAAAATAACATGCACCAGGTGCATGAAGTATATTCTTCACTCATGGAATTTTCAACTTGTTCTATTAGTGAAAAAAATGCCACTTTATACACTTGCTGTATAAATTACTATTATAAAAAACGTCTTTATTCAGAAATGTGTATTTGTATCTTACAAAAGCCACTTCTATGTAGATGTGTTTTTGAAAGAAAATATCTGCTTAAGAGATGAATAAAATTTAAACATAATGAGTAGTTTTGTTTAACAAATGACTCATAAACTGTTAGTTTTGTGAATGTATTTGTATCCAAAAAGGGCAGCACAGAGTTCTCATTGCAGCTACATGATGATTTTATGATATCCAGCGTAGCAAGACGGGGAGAAATTTTTCCATAAGTAATATTTATTCTAAAAGTACTTGCTAAACAAAATTTCGGTTTTGTATAATTAAAAATATACTTAAAGTTGAGGGTACGATAGAATAAATTTGAAAAGATGTGTTTTTAAAGATCACAAAGCATTTGAAACATAGTTTTGGAAAAATACTAATACTAATTTGAAGAAAAGAAAAACAGAAATTGTATGAAGTACCAACCCCTATAATCTAAAAAACTCACGTAAAAATGAATTATACTATTGTCTAATTATATTCTTACAGTTGGTGTTTTGATTAATTTTTTTTTTCAAATGAGGTAATAAAAATAACTTACCGTAGACATATTGTGTTACTGACTTTATAGCAGAATTGGATATGGTAAGGTATCAACATTATACCTTGTATATATCCGCAAACAAAAACCGATAAGGTAAAATAACTTGATTAATTTCAAGATTTATGATAAGGAATTGGAAAAATAAAACAATAATTATTCCAGTTATACCTCAAGATATTTACTGAAATGAAAGCTAAAGATTAAATCTAGATAAGAAAGGAAGATTCAAGTTAAATTTTCTGGACTTATACTGGGTATTTTTTGTTAAAAATCGATTGAAAAATTCATTTTTGCTATATTTAGATTGTACACAGGTTGTCTCTGTAAAAGTAACGGATTGGTAACCATTAGGCATAAGCCGCTCCTGGTCTTCAGTTAAACATATGTAATAATCCATTAAAAATTTAGAAAGCTTACAAAAATATAAGTTTTGATTTCGTAACTTCAAATGCCTATAATAACTCAGAAACGAGGAGTCCTATGATATATTTTTTTTATGTCACAGCATTATTTTCACGTCATCTACTCACTCCCGAATTATTTGCAACAAGTCCCAGAACACCCTATTGCAATGTGGAAATGACATGAAAGTTTTAATGCATTTGATACAAGAAAAGGATAAATTTGATTTTTATCCAATTTCAGATATAACTGAACAAGAAACTTACTTACTCCTTACTACTCAAAAAGCTATGAATTAATTGACCAATTTGTGGTAATTAATTAAATTAAGATTTCTTATGGAGATATTTATTCATGTTTTCACCAATAAATGGCGCCACTGAAAAGTATACTTTCTATATAGATTGCAATAGGTAGTTCTATTAATATTAAGGATTTCAATCTTTAAGGAGTGGTTCCCAACCTTTTTGTACCTGCACCCCCATTTAAATAAAATTTTCGGCCCCCTTAATTTTTCTAACAATCTAATTTCATAAATACTCAACTGATATTATAATTTATTTAGTGGGCTACAAAAGAATATACAATATTATGTATACATTATTTATTATTATAAGAAATAATAATTTTAAATGGAATAAAAAAAAATTTACAAAAATGATATTTTGCAAACAGCTGCATGCCCCACTTGCAACAGATTAGAAACCACTGCCTTAAAGCGTACGGTAACAGTCGTGAGTAATGCTGTATTTTGTTAACTAAAGTAAGATTTCAGTAGATGGCACCAGAAATGGAGGTGTAACAGTACTGTTCTATCATAGTACTTGACAGTTTACTTGATTCATTTACCAACTAATACGTTTGTAAGTAATGTAGTAATGACATAAACTAATATGTTAAGGTTATCTACCATTGAATATATCATTTAACAAGTTTGTATGCTTCTTCTAAAAATTACGTCCTCTTTTCAGCCTTACCATTTATGATAACCCGAGGACTTTACACTACTACTACTACTTAAAAAAGGTATTAGAAATAGTACACGCCGACGATTTAGACGAAATATTTTTTAAACCTCCTGAGGGTGATGAAGCTTTAACAATGGAAGACTCTAGTGAAGAAGACGGCGGTGGAGACTTTGATAATTTGTCAAAAGGACAACTGGAGCTCCCTCCGAAGTAAAATTAGTAGAAGCAAGAGTTGGAGCTTCATAAAATGAGAATTTACTTGCAGTAAAAATGTGAATTGGGCTAACATAACAAAATCTAAATACAAATACTACGAAAATTTATCAAGAGTAGAAATATTCGAAGTTTTTTGATGAAAAAGTTTTTGAATGCACTTCACAACATATATCGGCCTGTGCAGGTTTGAAACTTGTCAAGATCCTAAAGTTACTAGAGAAGAGCTAACATTTTTTGTAGCAATTTTGATTCTCTCGAGCAAAAAATATTTCTGGGAAAGTGATGTTGATATGAGAAGTTACTTAGTTTGTACGAAAGTGGCTACTTAAGTTTTGAGATATGGCAACACCGATATGAATGCCAAATCTGACATTGTCATCATAAAATTTGACATTTTTAATGGTGTACGTACTCAAAACGTGTTGTTATACGAGTGCTATTTGAGTTGTTTATAGATACTTGGAACATTCATCTTAGTCGAGCGATTATTTTCTATAACTTTCGACGAGCACTAAACCATCAGCACAGTGCCGATCAACTCGCTTCGACTCTTGGTGTTGAAGCAATATCTCGAATCATCGTGTTTTTCTGATTTTCCGAATTCATTCGCTACAGGATGAATTTCGTGAAGGTCGTCTAAAGTCGACTCTTGTACCAGAAAACATCGATAGCGTGCGTAAACTGATATTGCAAAATCGTCATGTGCATACCGTGAGGTTGAGGCATACTAGGGCATTAATTCCATTCGCATACAGTCAATACTGCATGAACATTTGTATGTCAAAAAGATTTTTTCGCGTTGGATATATAAAGAGGATAACAGGTTAAATGTATGGAAGAGAGGAGTGTTAAGAAAATTGAGAGGAACAAAATGAATGAAGAAGAAGAACGAATGCAGAGATTTGAAGTCAGGCAGAGATCGGCTATATAGTAATGGGCAAAAAGACTACGTTGGTTGAGGTATATAGCCATAACAAAAGAAAACAGGTGGATGAAAAGAGCCCAAAAAAGGTGCAAAAAGAAGAGAACGTCCACGTAGAAAATAGCTAGATACATGTAAGGAAGACTTACAGAAGTTAGAGATAGCGAACTGACGCAATGCAGCCGTGTACAAAAGGAGTTGGAGATAAACAGTAGAGAGACTTCAAATGTTATATTTTTATTTTATGAAATTCATTAGTAAGTATTGGAAAAATAATAATTAAGTAAAATATTTATCATCTTACATATTTCAGAAAGTTTTACCTATTCTCAGTACATTAAACATTGTACGTTATTGCTCCAATGGAATGAATACTTATCCATAATCTCAACTCTATGTAATCAAAACAACTTTGCAAAAATACCATCCGTTTTCAAAGAATGATGAAATATTCCCAAAATGTTATTTTTAGGGTATATATAGAACGATGCCACGAAAACCTATTCGCAAGCTTCACAAGAAATCATTCGAGAGAGACAACAGACACGTTTGTGATGCCCTAAAATACGTTATACAATAAAAATCTTGGGAAGACGAGAGACAAGTTGAGACGGTTTCCTGTCTCAAGTATATTGGAGGAAAAAGGTATTCTAGATGCTTTATTTGCTGCCAGTTCATTTGCCCTTAGCCCTTCACGCAGCAAGTGCTATGTCAATTCATTCAACAGTAGTTGAACCGAAAAGGTGTTCATATTCCTGTATTTCAAAACAATCTACCTGGAAAGGATCGGTATGTAGGAAAGAAATCCTGAAATGGCGAGGAGATTGTCAAAAAACATAAAACGCTTAAAGGTACAAGTAACAACAGAAACAATTGTGGAGTATTTCGAGAATAGCTCGTGAAGATGTGTTTCCGAAAAACATAATAAATTTCTATGAAACTAACATAACCGATGGCTCAAAAATTTTTTTATTCATCCAAAGCCTCTACGCTCATCATGTTCTACGCTACATAATATCAGCTTCGTATTTTTTTGCCTCCGAATACCATACATATATGTCAGCCATTAGATGCCTCTGTATTTGGGCCATTATAAAAACATGCTTTCGCATAATCAAATGTTCATGCATAATTGTACACACTGCCTTCTGATATCTTTATGGCCTCAGCTATATCACACAATTCCAGTTTACGATCAGATATAACCAATTTGTGGACTTTTATTATGATTTCTGGAATAACCACTTCAATTGAACGACCAGTACGTTCACCATCATCATTGTCTATACGACCACATTTAAATTCAACAAACCAATAACAAAGGGTTCTTTTCGTTGGAGCAGAGTCCGAATTGAAAGCATTACTGAGCTTCTACTTCTTCTAGAATTTTTTTCATCAAGAAGCTATGATAAATTAACACACGAAATTGTTTTGAAAATAACGAAAGTGGCTTCACTTAATGACTGTCACTTTTTCCTGATTAATCGAAATGTCATAAAATTTTACATACTGTCTTTTGAAAATTGGTACTTCATAAACGTCATATGGATTTAACAATGGCAGCGCCATCTATTTGTCAGTCACAAGACTTATTCTGTGATGTAATGTCACAATAAACGTGGTATTTAATTTAAAACCAACAAAAAAATAAACAGACTTAATACCCACACATATTTTATCATGATTAAGCATATGATTAAATAATTTACATGTTTTGAGGTCATTTAAAATATTCACTTCCATTGTATACAGAAAAATGTATACAATCAATTCATCATTTTTAAAATAATCGAAAAAGAAGCTGAAATATAATTGACATACAAACTGAAGGAATTGTTTAATAAAAAAAACATTTGTTATTAAGAGAGATAAAATCCCACCACCAATATACTTAGTAAGAGAATTGAGTAACAGAAGAAACAGTTTTAAAATAAGGTAACAAATTAAAGTATTTCATTATTAAATTACATTTAATTACAACAATGATAATTAGAAATAAATTTTCTGACTAATCCAGGGGAAGTATATCAAATAATTCCTCAAGTAAAACTTGTATAGAAACATTTGAATTTAGTACAAATAAAATGATTTAAATAATTTAATAATGAAAATAAAAGATTAGATAAATTAAATGCCATGCACAATTTTCAAATCAAAGTAAAACAATACCCTATTTTTCCACTGTTCATACGTGTTAACAACTCTACTTTTATTTGGCACCTTTTTCTGATCCAAATCTCCCATTTCCAATTCATTGGCGTCATCAAAGTCCATAATGGAACGATACACTGTATTTCTAGATAATCCGAGGTATTCTTTACTATTGAATCTTCGTTTTCCTGTCGTGGAATTGACAGACACTGTATCGAAGAAATCATCATCATCTTCCATCACTTTGAATCATCTAAAAATATAAAATTCTATTTACAATAAAGATTATATATATATTTATTCGAATCTCTCTGTGAATTTCATTAAATGAATGAAGTTACATCATTTGTTAAATTTAAAAAGTTCGTTTAGTATTCAAGGTAAAATGAAACGAGATCTCTACGAGGGTCCGAAGATAATTTGTTTGGTAAGTAATGTAATAGAAAAAAAAGGGATGATAAATATTTATTGATTTAAGCAAGTGGTTATAAATTTTATAGATTTTCAGTACGTGTTTAGTACGGTGATTCATTTCCAAAATATTATATATATATATATATATATATATATATATATATATATATATATATATATATATATTTTCTTTTTGGTGCCCAAGCAAAATATTAATCTACATATAGAAAAAAAATTCTCACCAAGTTTGAGCTCTAAATATCATTTTCAAGTACACACAATTACCATTGAGAATACATATAAAAAATATATATACGAGGATATATTGAAAAATTGTTAGCATACTATAGAACCAAACATAACTTCAATGTCAAAATATTTTTATACTCAACATATTCTCCTCTTAATTGGATACATTTATTACAGCGAACCTAAAACGTCTCTAGACCCTTCAAAAAAAATGTTTCTTCTTGCTCTACAAACCAGACCCCAACAGCTTTTATTATCTCATAGTTGGAAGGAAGTCACATAAAAAAGAAGCCTTAACAACTAGAAAAGATTGTGAGCTAAGAATTCATAATTCATTCAATTCTCTTTCTGAGATGATCATAAGTCGTGCGACGAATGAATGCGTACTGATAAGGGTTGAAAAATGTATTGAAGTTCAAGGGAACAATTTTGAACATTTACTTTAAAACAGACTATTTTCCTTTGGCTTTTAATTTTCCATAAAATTTTGTAGCATATCTTATTATTGTCACAACTCGTTTAATTCGATTAACTTTTGCTTGAAATGAACCGAATACCTTCAAATTGTTATGTATTCTTTTAATAATGTACGATTTTGAACTATCTGGATATCCTTCTGCAAAGAAAGCACATGTTCTTGTAACAACTTTGCCATATTAAAAGCAAATTTACATAATCTTTTTTATTTTTTAGTGCTTGTATTAACGGGTGAATATAAAATAAAAAAATAATTTATAAGGGTCTGTAACCGTCAAACTTTTTACAAAAAAATTAATAACTCAAAAAGTATGTATTTTTCAAAAAAAGTTTTAAGACAAAACTATACTAAAATTTTACGTAAATTTCAAAAATGTACTCATATGCAGGGTGTTCCATTTAAAATAACAAAGTTACAGTCGACTTCCGGCAGAAACGGAAAAATATTTTAGTTATGGTATATAAATAAATGGAACGGGCACATAGCGCTACGAAAGTGAGGCCGATTGAAATAGCTATATTGTAGTACCCCGTCGCACTCTTTTTCATTGTTCAAATGGCAAAAGCTAAGATTTTCATGTGTTGAATTATATCTTCGTTATTATAAATAATTTAAATATTTTTTTATAATATATCAATAACAAATGATTCTTAAAACTCATGAAAACCTTTGGGGACTAATATAAATTGTAAACTGGATAAAAAGTAATAAATTGGGGAGCACATCTGAGAAATATTATTCCTACTACCTATTTATTAACTTAATAGTTAATTCAATAAAATAACTTCGCTACTATAATAAAAACATTTTGGAACTTTTGAAAATATATTTGGGAAAAATAACGTAATATTATTAAGTATACAAAGTCAAAGCATGTAATTAAGAACAAGTATTTAAAAATAATATATAAGTGAATTACAGGCATCATAT
Organism: Diorhabda sublineata; assembly: GCF_026230105.1. Lineage (NCBI taxonomy): Eukaryota > Metazoa > Arthropoda > Insecta > Coleoptera > Chrysomelidae > Diorhabda > Diorhabda sublineata. The sequence goes on from NC_079475.1 coordinate 19,910,943, forward strand.
ACGATTCGAATACACAAGGCCTTAAGAAATAAAAGCATTTTATTTCGAATAAAAATTACATAAACAACTAATCTATCTAATGCCCCACTTACTGCTTAAAGTAACCTACTTAAAAAAACAAGTTTTAGCAATTTTTGAATAAAATTAGTTTTGTCATTTTTTGTCTAATGGCAGACGATTTTCCATTAATTTCATTATTCAACAATTTGGAATAATGGTGCATTCTACATTTTATAAAAGTATAAGTAACTTTTCTAACAATTTGAATTTCATGTAGTTCCTCTGCAAAAAATTCGTGATTTATGGGGTGTACTGGAATAAATAGACTGATTTTGTCTGAAAAGTATTTTATAGCTCTATTTACTAATATATTCTTTACATTTATTCTTTTTTTTAATATCTGTCCCCCATTTATCAATGATATAAATTCTAAAAAACTAATAATATTAAAAACAATGTTTGAAGCATTTACGAAAACACTACTCCCAAGTTTATAACAGCAGCATATGTGCTAATAATGATGAAAATGTCCTCAACACTTACTTCACTAATTTTTGTATTAACAAAGCTTCAAAATCCTCACAAATTTAAAATCAAACACAGTAAATATGAAATCATATGAAATATTAATGAATAACGCCTCTTACAATTTTGGACACACTTTTGCTTCAATGCAAAGGTATGGTGCTTTGATCACTTTGGTTTGTTTACGAAAAACGTTTCAACAATTTGGCCCACGCCCGGATGTCGAGTCCGACCGCTAGATGGCGCCTTCGTCACAGGAACAAAAAATGCAACCCACATGACTCGTGAACCCCTAAGAATGGAAACCAATTAAGAATCTCTTCGTTTGATAATATTCCAGCAGTTATTACTTCATCGTCACATGTAATAAAATCCTCGAAACATACCCTAGGCGCTACTGTATTCCATGCTTCAGGATGTTGGAGAGAAATATCTTGACTTCTTCTTCTGTTAATGACGAAGAAAAACCACGGTGAGCAAAACGATTTTTTATAGTAGTAGGAGTCACGTTTTGCCAAGATTTATCAATTATTCGCATTGCTTGTAATACATCTATACGAGAATCTTTCTTTACTTCAATATTTTGCAACATATTCTTAACAACTTCTTTACGGTATAATGACTTAAAATTTTTGATGATACCCTAATGCGTCACTTACAACTTTGATTTGGTGTTAGGGGGTAGAGCTCGACTTTTACTGATGTCATTGATAGGATCTTTCTTTTTTCTTTAGTCATTTTCTCATCGATGTCCATGAGGCAGTTTCGGAAGATTCCAGAAGTCATCCAAGCTTTAGTATTCGATTCATATTTTAATATCAGCGATTTACATTTTGAGAAATAGCGAAGTTTTTTTTGATTTTCCGATAATTAAAGATGAGAGTTTTTCTGTGCCTGTCATGTTTGCAGCAAGTAAAATTGTTGAATGTTCCTTGCTATGCTTTCCACTATGGCATTTATCACCTTTGAAAGTTAGAGTCTATCAGGAAAATATTTCAAAAATAGGCCCGTTTCATCTGCAGATGTTTTCAGGTTCGTATTCACGTATAAACCTATCAGTTTTTTGCTTGTCCATTTGTTGCAAGTGGCAAGATTTACACTTGCACTTACATCACAAACTTTTATGAAAACAACTTTTTTAGCCATCCATTGCTTGCTCTGAAAACATAAAATCCTGAAGACTTCGAATACATTTCGGCTTTTTCTTAAAACAATGGCTCACCATTGCTTATATTGACGACGCTGTTTAAACCACTTCTGCTTCGACCACAGCAACACTCAAGGTTTTTAATTTTCGTTTCTAATTCTAATTTATTTATTACCATTTCATAGAATTGATAATACAAATGAGATATTTATGTATGGTAACAATTTTATAGTCCAAGTTTTTTTTATTCGAGTTGTGGATGGAAAATATGTAAAGAAACAGCTTGTAGGGACTCACTAATTACTTTGACTTATAAAAAGTTAAAATTTCGATCAACGGAGGTTTTAGTGCTTGAACAGGAAAGGGGAAGAAATATTAATTGGATTTTGGGAGGTTTTCGACTTATCGAGGTTCAACTTACAAAGAGTCTGGTTATTATCTACTTTTCATCTGGTAATTTTCTTTAACAGTCTTTCTGACACATATGACAACCTTGTACCTATAGAGAGAGTATTCCATATATCACATATCACAATTTTCAACAGCCATAATTTTTAACACCTGCTGTTATTCTCTTTTCTTTAAAAAATGTATGCAGGTGTATATGTGTATTTGGAATATTTCCTAAAGGCAATGCAATAGTTTCTAATAAGTATCCTCAACTCTCCATTAAGTTCATAACAGTTTCATTCAAATAAAAACTATGTTCTATAGCACCTCCGTAAAGAATATTTTAAAGCCACTAGAAAATTATATATATTTCAATAAACTGAGACACATATGCTCAAAAAATATATTGTTTCCAAAAACTGCTTTGCAGAATACTCTATAATAATAAAATAATCTAATTTATTACAAAACCATGTTTTGATACGAATTAAAGTGATGAACAGAAATTTTGTATTCACACATGTCTATGGCGGTCTGTGACCTTTCAAATAATCTCCAATGACATATTTTATATATATATATATATATATATATATATATATATATATATATATATATATATATATTTCCATTTTTCTAACATTCAGTAGGTATTATTTTTGAACATCATATTGTAATTTACCTCTATGATATATTATTCACCTTGACATAATCTGTAATTACCTAAATGTAACAGACTAAATAACATTTTTGTGTTGACCATGAGAGACAAGACAGTTCAATATTATATTTGATCAAGGGTATCAAGTATTAATTAACTAATAAAAAAGTTATTGAATATATAATATTGCTCATTTTATATATTTACTCATTTTCCAGTATTTTAAGGAGTGAAACGTTTTACACTTAATACAGTACTCATATTTTTTTTCTAAATATAGTAATTCTGCATGAAAATATTCTTATTATTACTGTTACTTTAATTATTAAAAATATAGTATGTATTCAAATTTGCTAATATTTATTGACAAACAATAATAATTCTGTCAATATTATGCAATATGCGCGGTAAGCAAACTGTTTAAAAAATTGGAACCGCGAAAAAAAATTTGTTCTGCTGTAAAATTGACAGTTACAGATTCATGTGTAGGCAACTTAATGTCTAAATTGATACTTGTGTAAAAATATATTAGATATTGGATCAAGGCTGATTAATAGTTATCTGAAAAAGGAAAAACTAAAAAAGTAAATCATACCATTTTGATGATTCCTGATGTGCGGTGGTGAACCATTTTTGGTGTTTTGTGCATAACAATTTGTAAAAATAATTGGTAGTGCATGTGCAATCATGAAACAAAGTTGAAACTAAATAGTTACAAGTAGAACTCTTTAATTTTCAATCTTATCTTACCTAACCATACTTTTATCACCACATACATATAAACCCAAACACGAAAACGGAATGATTGATACTGAAGGAGCAGCAACCAACGTTGCCGTGTTCATTAAAAATTGACAAAGTTGTAGAATGATCCATTTAGATAGATAGAAAAATTTATGATCATTCGAGAAATATACGATTTAAAAAAATATGCAGCAAACAGAAATTAACTATCAAAATAAAACGAAGTAATGTAAAACACGTGTCAAAAAAATAATAAATAGTAGTTCCATAGATAAAATTCAAAAGCCGGCAACAAGAAAAAATTACAAATAATTAGTTGGAATTATGCAGAATAACGTGACGTTATGATCTTTTATAAAATATTTCGTCATCAATTATTTAGTATCTTACACGGATTCAAAGAATTTCTCTTACTTGGAATACATAATCTATTAATAGAAAATTTTTCAAACACCTCAAAATAATTTAATCACTCCCGAGTATAATTTATTTAATACCTACTTCCACTAGATTTTCATGGTTGTATTCAAGGGATAATTTGTATTTTGAAAACTAGAAAATATATGGATGGATCAGGGATAGTTCGATGTGATAAATTCAAATCAGCTTTGTTAGGTAACTTCTAACATTTTCTCACAAAAATGATTTCTTATAAGCTAACGGGTGGGTCAGAAAGTTTTGCAAATTTAAAAAAATAATAATGAAAAAACTAAATATGATCCACATAGAATTATTTTATTTTATTTGAAATATACATCTGGGAAATTCATTTCTTAAAATGAACATCATCCAGGTGTGCACCATCGCGCTACAAACATTCCTCGAATCTAGATCTCAAATTGGAAAAAACTCGCTAGAATATTGCGCTGGAAATAGCTGCTATTTCTTCTCGGATGTTGGTCTTCATCTGATTAAGCGTGGCTGGGTTATTGGAGTAGACTCTACTTTTCGGGTATCCCCACAATAAAAAATCCAGTGGTGTGATATGAGTTTGGCAGCAAACATCTGGTTTATGACCGCCAAAGAGACATTGGAAGTATGACATGTCGCGCCACCTTGTTGAAACCATGTCGTACGATTATGGGCTTCAAATTGTTGCAGTTGCGGAAAGAAAGAAATCCCTTGACATGGCTATGTATTGCTTAGAATTTACAGTGAAAGATTGCCCCTTTTGATTTTGGAAGAAATAGGGTCCAAACAGTTACTTGCGGCAAATGTAGAGGCTTTTGATGTTTTGGTCGTGGGTTCTTTGCAGCCCAGTAACGGTAATTCTATCTATTGACATGCCCATTTTTAGTGAAAATGGGCTTCGTCGGAGAAAATAATATTGTTGAAACTCTGAAAGCTTTCTAATATTATTCCAAAAAAAGCTCGTCTTAAAATCAAATCATCTGGCTGTAGTTTCTGCACAAGTTAAATTTTATTTCAGATCTTTCGACAAAATACGACTCAAAGATGTTCTGGATACCACAAGTTCGGCTGATCACTTGCGAGTCGATGGACCAGGATTACGTTCAACTGAAGCTCTCACTTATTGAATTATGTCTTCGTTCTTGTTGATCTTGGACGGCCCGTAGGCTTCTGTTTGAGAGTCGAACCAGTAGCTTCGAACTTTCTGACCCACGATCGAATCACACTTTCCCTCGGACACTGATTTATGTCATGTAATCCAAACTCACGCCGAGCAATAGCGCATGAATCGCCATATTTGTAATAATGTTTAATGCAGAATTCACGTTGCGCTCCGGTAAAGTGATCCATCGCGACTAAATTTCCGAGAACCGAGCTATTCATCCCCACCAGCCCCGCAGATCCCATTTATAACGTTCAAACGCAAAAGATTTTGTAAAATCGTACGCCTTTCTGGCCCACCTGTTATAACATTTTTAGACCTGCTAATTAAATCGTATTTAAAAATTTGCATAATTGACTACAGATTGTTTGGCCTATTGAACAAGTCGTAAGACTCGCTTTTAGGCCAGTCTATTTATTTCCGTATCAAAATATTAACCAAAAAATTTACTGAGAGGAATGGTAATAGTATAGGTAAGTAAGCAAAAATTTTTGTAAAATGAAAGAAAAATATGTCAACACCCTCGACAAAAATTTTAGACAGATTATTCACTTTGAATGAATGTTTGAATAATATTTCTTTAAACATCAAAACAATTTATATTTCTACTAAAACTTGTAATTGTGTAGTAATATAGGCAGAAGGACTTCGGTAGATAGCCTTTTGTGCTGAATTGTCAGTATAATAACTGTATTAATTTACGTTATTTATCTCTTAAATGTCATTTGAAGTAGCAAATTGAGTACATTTCGTCCCTTCAATGGTAAACTCGCGAATCTGCAAAATCTCAATTATTCAGGGGAGCAAAACGCAATTCGATTTGTTTCCCTAAAATCAGTTTTAATTCTTTTTAAATGTTATTTTTGCCTATAATGTATAACTTGAGGCCATTTTGAAGGCTATAAGAGCAACTTTGAAAATTTTCGATTTTAAAGGCCTAAAACGCAGATTCGTTAGTTTACTGTGGTACACATTTGGTAATTATTGTAGTTTGACAGTAAACTAGCGAATCCGTAATAATTATTGTTCCAAATTTAATGTTATTATTCACTCAATTGTCGGTTTTTATTATACAACTTCGCTATACTAATGCACAATAGTTTTAGGGTACATATTTTAATATAAAAAAAGTACTTAGTCCAAACCAAATACAAGAACAAATTAAAAAATATTTATCGTTATCAAAAATTAAATCTCAAAACTAAACGTAAATTAATAATTATAAGATCAAATTAAAAAAATACAAAATTAACAAAAATTAAATCTCAAAAATCAACTTAGATTAATCCTTAGAACTTATTATTCAGAATAATCAGACTTTTCCAGCTGATCTGGTTCTGGCAAGTTGTCTCTTGCCAATTTATTTGTAGGTAAATTATCATAGTAATCGTGATTAACTTTGGGTATCACTAATTCATCACAAAGTTTTTTTAAGTCTTTCTTTTTTGCATTCGAAATCGGAATTCGAGAAGAATACAGTTTTGCAGGCTCTGATATTATTACAGGACGCCCTCGTAGCTTCTTCAAAGTACATTTAGTGTATGACGTATCGTTGTAACTATTTTTTAAAAAAAATGTCTCTGGAGCCGATTTTTCATAATGCAGCCACACTGCATTGCGAAACTTAAGTTTCTGACCTGACTCGTCTTGGAAAACAGATTTTTTAGATTGGTTAAAATCTATGAAATTATCGTGTAAAAGATACGTGACGTCATAAGGTCTTGGATTTGATCGTGCTGTTCTTATCACTTGTGCCCAGCCTTCTGGGGTGTATATAGGAATATTTTTCGATTTCTGCTCTATCTTACCGTGAATGGAGTCGCATTCCATTTGGGTGTGTCCAGATTCGAAAAACTTGTGATCTATCACCTCAAGAACAGGGTGTACTTTTAATAAATGGAGACACATTATAGAAAAAGTTACGTTCTTTTGCTGCCCTGCACAATTATCTGACATCATTCGAACATGCCTTATTTCTGGTTTATTCATTATAAAATTGTAAATACAAGTAGAAATTTCCACACTTCCCCGCTTTCCTTCAGTTTCATCCCAAAGGTAACAGATAGCATCAGAATTTCCTAAGTTATATGTCGTAAAATTGTAAACTGCAAGTTTTCTGACATAAAACAGAGGCCCGGCTGCACCCTTAGGAGTGTTAAGAACTGACTGTAAGTCAAAGTTAAACGCCAAAACAGACGTTGACGCCTTGCTGTTTCTTTATCCTCGTCCCTGCATTGACGTGCAGCTTCCTTGCGTTTTAAATAATCACCATGACTATTGTTTTGGTCATCATTTCCCTCTGTATTTTTATGAACCTCACAGGTTTTACAAAAATCTTTTTTTGGTTTATGGAATGTTAACTTGTATTCTCTAAACACCCTCCTGTACTTTTCAAAACACACGGGCTTACTAGAAATTTTCTCACACTCCAGTTTATATAATTTATACATAGTTTTAATTGTTAATGAAGAATCAAGATATTTATATTCTGATTTTTTACGGCAGTAATGGAATTCCACAGAAGGAAAGGAAAGAATATGATGCCTAAAAAATTTCTCTGAATTCTCATCTGTTTTTTGTGGTGGTGCCTTCTTTCCTCTCATATCAGGTAGCATTTGGCCTGTTTCACTAACCTTAGCTAAAGCACCCCTAATAGTAGCTTCTGGAATATTTAGAGTATCTAAAAAATAATTCCTGCAGACGTTATGTTTCTCCCCTTTGTATGTTAGAGAGTAACTCTTTGTTGCTTTCCTTCGAGACTCATGATTCGTTGTTTTTCTTTTTGGAAGATTGACAGTCACATGTTTTACAATAAATTCACGTTGCTGGTATAAAGTATCTAACCCGTGAAATGTTTTATAAATTTGTAACCTGCCATCTTCAGGAATTAAATCTTTACACTTGTGTTTAGGAAGATTCAAGCAACGAGGAGCTATAATAGGTCTAGCAGGAATATTTTTACCAGTAGTTGTTTTATAAGATTTTCCCTTGAGTCGATTCGCTTTTTCAACACTTCTTTTCCAGAGAGTAGGGTCTGATACCTTCCTTTTCTTCGGTGTTGCCTGTTTAGACGGAGAAGTAGTTTCTTTGTTTGATATTATTTCCTGTGGTAATTCATTAATATTTTCTGTAGCACCTGAAAAAAAAAGGTTTCAATTTGAGCTAAAATTAATCAAGGTTATGCATACTTGTTTCCAAATCACTCAAATTATCCGATGGAGGTTGGTAATCCTTATCAAAAACACTATCATCTGAGCTGAAAGCATTTTCCAGATCCGAACCGAAGGAAGGAATAGGTGACGATTCTCTAGAACCTACAAAAGAAAAATCATTACTTTTGTCAAAACATTGCCGAAATAAAACTTTTATGTGAAGTTTGCAGAGTTGTAGGTACAAAATGTAGATCAAAATTACTTACAAGGTAAAGGCAAAACACGCGAAGTGGATGGAATTGGCAAATCTTCATCTACTGACGTTTTCTCCTCAGTTTTCTCTAAAATTGCAAAAAAATATATTTTTAGTGCTTCGATTATCACCACTAGAAACTTTTAAATTATTTAATTTACCTTTTTCATGTTGCTTTAATGCCATTTCCACTAGCCTCTTCGATCTACTCATCATGTTTTCAAGAAACTTCAGTATTTAAACTTAACCGATGAATTAATTTCAATACAGTACTAACAAACGAAAAAAGCATTAGTGCTTCCACCCGAAAACGCAATATGCAACTAAATGTTAATCTATACTACAAAATTGTTTATACAATGCTTCTTATCCTTAATCATGATAGTTTTCTTTGAAATACATTGTACTTCGTATACGGTATACTTACGTTTGTTTAATTCGGATTTTAAAATGTATACAAATTTATACTATCTTGTAATGTTAACAAAGAATAATGAATAGTTGATACATTTAGGTATTTGTTTATAATAAGTAAAAACCTTAAGCCGAACTTGACTTGTAAAACTCGTACAAAATGTAAGTTAACAAATTAATTGTTATTTGAATACCTATTAAGAATTTTTCAAATTACTTAGTCTTAGGGTCAAAGAATCGTACTCATTATCATTTATAGTAAAATATCGTTCTTGAATTCATAGTGCTGTAACAAATAAAGACACACGTTGAAAATTTATCCAAATCCAAAAGCGCAATAAAAATTGTTTGTATCCAAAAGAGTAAAATGTCCATAAGTTACGCAAGTTTACAACACGCTGATAACATTTACGAAATAGCTCACAACAGTAGACTAACGAATTCGCCTATTCGCGAGTATACATTGGTAAAGAGATGCATGTGTTATTAAAATTCACTACGGTAAAGTCACCAATCTATAAATTCGCTACTTTACAGAGGTCGAAAAACAAGATTCACGCAGTTAGGTGAGTTTACAGTGGCAATATCTAGTATAACGAAACGAGCTACAGATACGCGAGTCTACCATAGTGTGTATTGGTCATCTTACATCCAAATGCACCAATAACCCCAAATTCGCAAAAATTGCAGATTGGCGAGTTTACCATTGTAGGGACGATTTCATATGCAATACCAACTACACAACGTAATAAATCCGTTGTCTTTGGTTAATTCTGAGAAAATTGTTTGTTTATATTTATTAAAATTTTAAGAGATTTGTGCTTTCATTTAGTGATTATACCCTATATTGGAGCATATAGCTCTTACTAATTACTAATAAGATAATTCTATGTGAAACGATTTTATTAAATATAGAATTTCTCTGAAAGATTAGTTAGGTTGTCGATTTTTATTATAATAAATAAAATAGTAAAATGTTGAACCTTGTTATAAGTATGAGATTTTTTAGATTTTATTAAGAACGAGCAATACAACTAACATTATGGTAATTATTATAATTAATGTAGAATTATCATATCACTATGAACAACATATTTCACTTGAGTAAGAAAATAAGTATTTTAACCATTTTAATATCAATATAAATCCATCTAATATCATATAAAACTATAAATGATCTACATTTATATTTTTTGCATTTAGTCTTCAGAATACCATGGTTTTTGGTAACTTGGTGACCCCGCACCAGGAAGAGGGAGCACCAGCTAAATGTCCGACTAACAATGCAGCCAGAGTTGTACCCGACCTCCCCCTGGGGAGGGAACTGGCCGGCGACTGTTAGTAGCCGCTACTACTTATGTCAGACTAAACTACTTACTAGCAGCTTGCAAATTAGCCTAAATGCGGGTTCACACGGAACCGTAATTTGGGTGAGAATACTACTTGCTCTGCGCATATTTCACGACTGCTTGATTTTCACCACCGATAATTAATATACAACCTCCAGTTCACACGAATTAGTGTCTGAAAGGTCTCGCGACCAGAAACGAACCGCCGTTAACATCTAGTTGTTCATGATACGTTTTTTATTTTTGTGTTTTTATTGTGTTTAATCATGACTAAACAGGAAAGTGCAAAATTGTGTGTGAACTTTTAATTATTGAATTACGTTTGAAAAATGTTAAAAAAAAGAAACATAGATGGGTCCGTGATGGGCAAAAAAAACGAAATATTTTTGGTGCCACTAATAATTTATGTCGAGAACGATCTTTGGAAGATCAAAGTGGCTACAGCAACTTTTTTAGAATGGATCCAAGTCGACATTTATATTTGCTCAGTAAAATAAAAGTAGTGATTCAAAAATGTATCAATTTATTTAATTAATAAATTATAGTAAATTTTATTATTTCACTCGTACAAAAATAGAAACAAATACGTGTATACGCGCTAGAAACTTCGCATTTGGTGGGCGTTTAACGACTAAACCGGTCGTGTTCACTTCAACATACCGGAGTAATAACGACCGATCTATTTTTGGTCGATGACGTCTCCCACTACCACGACTACCAGTTCACACCAGGTAGTGATCACAACGAACTCTCCTAATAATGGTATTATCGCCCAGTTTACTACTCCATGTGAACCCGCCTTAATTTGACACAGCCTTAAATGGCGTCCGCTTCTGAACATTTCGAATTTGTAGCGTATGTGTCACCAAAAGATTCCGCGAGGGTTATAAAACCGATGCACAACGGTTTCGTCTGCTGAATGCCACCATTGATCGCCTTGCGGGATGGGTTTTCGATGCTACATGATGTATTGTTATCAAAATTAGCAATTTGGTTAAAACTTTTTGTTTACACTATTGGTCGTTTCTCAATATATTTTCACAACTATTTGAAACTATTGAACACTGCCTCAAAAGTCAGCTTTTAACGTTTTCGTCTGTTGGATGTTATTGATTAATGCGTCTGCCATACAAAATTTTCATGTTTTCTCTACGTAGAACGCGTAATTCAATATTTTTTGTACAGAATCACGACAACTTGTGTTATGTGCCAAAAACTCAAAAGTCTGTTAGCCTGAAAATTTTCTATTTGTTTTCTTTTGTCTGTATATCATATCCATTTGAGTTTCCCTACATACTTAAATATTAAATATCTACTTTATCCTTCTTCGCACTAAAAACCATATATGTAATACTCCTATACGGACAGTTGGTAAGTTAAATAACGTATCTACGTTACGGTGCCGACAGTATTCTTTTCTCTCTCGTTCAAGACACTTTATCTGTACTGCACATGCTTGAAAATTCTCTAAAATATCATTAGTGAGAAAATAATAACTAACCGAAGCGCTCGGAGAATAGAGGGAACGATTCACTATTAGTTTCACTTAGTCGGAACACCTTCCACTTAGTCGGAACGCCTTTTACTAATAGAAACTGTTCATATTATTACATCTATGCTAAAAACTATTTGTGGGCAACTTTTCTTTTTATTCTGCTCAGATTTGAATAGTTTTATCTTCCGTTATTAATCTTGTTACACCTTGTCTTTCAAGATCATACCTTACTTTCAATGTCTCTTCAATCTCGTCTTTTATATTTATAATTATTCAACATCTGTTAAGTTTGAACTTCTTGTTCTATTCTTAGTATTTCCATTTTTAAGTTATTTTCCTTCTCGTTGATTGTTCTATATCTTCTAAATATTTTAACCAACATCATCTTTTGTATAATTCTTTTCCCTGCATATTTCCTCTACAATTTTTTGTGCTTTACCTGAATTTTTTGTAGTTTTGTAGTCTTTTGTAGCTTATTATATATTTTCTATTTTTTTTTCGCAAGCCATTTTCATATATTATATTTATCTGTTTTCTTTTGCAATATTTTCTAGTTCTCTTTTATTTTTTGTTTATGTTTTCATTACTACTTTCTATTTTCTAGTCGGTCTCTTCTATCTTCTTATTCATTATTTGCAGAATATAAAGATTTTCATATATTTTCTAGTTCATATTTTCATTCTTGTTCGCTTTGTTTCTTCTAGAATGCTATCTATTATTATTTTTATCATTTTGTATAATCCTCTCGTGTTATTTCTGTTACTTCTATTATTGTAATTTCAGCTGCTGAATATAAACTCTGTTCGCGGGTCAAATTCCGAATCAGTTAAAGGACCGATCGCATACGCACTTTCAATTGAATTATCGGCTCAAATTTGACACGCCCCGCGCGCGCCTGCGTTTAAGCATACCGGTATATGTGTCTCGTGGCTGGTCGATGACTTAATCTCCCCGAGATCCACGAAATACATATACCTGTATGCCTATGCGCAGGTTCTCACGATCTATCTCGCACAATGTGACGTCACGTTGGAATCAAATTGTGAAGTATAATGTATGCTGTATACCTATCTGTTTTATTTTGATTCCAAAAGTAATATTTAATGCAAAGACATGTCTATATATGTATTATTTATATGGTTTGTGAATTTACAAGTTAAATGTCACGTTATTAAGGTCGCGTGCGGTTTACAGGAAATATTATTTCGCATGTAGTGACGGCATTATGATCTCATAATAAAAAGTACAATATTTTAAAAGAAAATAATCAACACTTAAGTCAACTCTGTAATAGCAGCTAAACACAAAATATCACAAACACACAAAATCCCATTGAATACGAACAACTCTAAGGCCCCTTTCACACCAAACGAATCCGAATCAATCTGGATCACTCCGAATCAAGTTGAATCTGATTCGTCATCTCCACTCTTTCACACCAGCTGAATCAACCTGAATAATTCTTACCTGGAATGTTTAATTCTTCGCCAATTTTCCTCCACACAGAAGATATGAGATTTCTGTTGCTGTGATTTTTATCACTGGCGTCATAAACCGCACTATTTTCTTTAACTTTTAAAATTAATAACTCCACGTCCATCTCGTATGGTTGTTGATTCAAGACTGACCGGACGAGGAATCTGACCTGACAGGTTGAATCAAGTGCGACCTCGAATCAAACCTGATTTAACCAGATTCGTTCGGTCTGAAGGCGGGAGAAGAGTCCTTTCACATTTAAACGGAGCGCTCGAAGCCGAATCTTGGTCAATTACTTTCAACTTGATTCGGAGTGATTCTGATTGATTCGGATTCGTTTGATGTGAAAGGGCCCTCACGTAATATTCTTTAAACTGATTTGGAATTTGACCCACAAACGAAGCTTTTCTTTTGATCTAGTTTCCTGCACCGTAGCTTCTTCTTTTTCATATTGTTATCGTTATCCTGGGGGATTGCACTATCAGTTTTTAACTATCTTTTTTATAAAGCTACACGTTTCAGACAAATATCCTCATATTTATTACAAAAACCCCTACGTTAGGCGTCATTTTATTTTTCTATATTTTCAGTTTTTTTAAAATCTGTTTCAATCAAGTACAATGATGTTATCTTAATTATGTATAACTTACTTTTTAATTTGTCCTGCATTCTGATTTTGTTTCCATTCCAATTTTCTGTGTCTTCTATTTCTTCATTTCCTAATCCACAGTTTTAATTGATTTATGTCAAATAAATTTTGGTTTGTATCAATCTAGAAATATTTTGTATACCACACTTGTATTTTATTCCTATTTTTTTTTTAATTTATAATTTTTATCCACTGAAACTCTTACTTCCAAAAATTGCACTAGACATCTCTTATCAAAAATCAACAAACTCACCAATTAGTTTTTTCTCTCGTAACTCCAGTCCTTTGTTTTTTTTATAGCTCAAAATTGTCGTTTTTCAATTTAATGTCACTGTTACAACACTTAACCTATTCTCTTTATAATTGTCACTGTCAGATTGAATACTTTTTGAACTTTGATTGAAATTTCAAATTCTTCGACGTTTCGACTTCGACTTTAAAGGGCCGTTATCAAGGTGAGGGTGGTTCTTTTTTAATTGATCTTAGAAGTGATCTGATTCCGTGGTCTCAATCTACCTATCCCGTAAGGAATCGACAAATTATCACATGAAATAACCTTGTATAATTTTTATGGAGATAACAATAGTATATTACACACCGAAGTGGGAAGAATTTCATTACTGTCGAAAGATTAGATATAGTTAACTAAGATGCGAAGAAGAAATTAGATAAAACCTCGAAATTCGAAAAAACAGTTTCCGGTTGTGTTAAATACATTATTTTTTATGGCAAGCGTGGGATTAGTTATTAAAATTAATATAAAATTAAATTAAATACATTTCTTCATATTATTTACTTATAGAACAAAATTAGGAACATTACTGTGTATTAGTAATTCCGTCGGGCACATTTTCACTGCTGCTTTTTATTATTGTATTAATCTCAACCAAAAATCTGTCAAATTTTTAAAAACAAGATTATGAATTATGAAGTTGTCAAATTAGTAAGTTGGCATGTAGATTTGATTGATACTTGATTACTAGGTACATACAATGACATCAGTCTTTCAGTTTTTGGCCTAGTCCTGAAATTACGTACTTTCCGAATAAGGCCGAAAAAGCTATACTTTCTCAATTTCCGGACGGTTGCCCAAAAAAGTTATTACGATAGGATTTGATCGGTTTCTCAAAAGACATCAACCTTTGGTAATGTCAAGTGAGGCACGACGGGCCTATCTGAAGGTATACGTGCTCAACGGCCCCTTGGTTGCCCACAATGATACTATGAACTATGTACAAAAGGATTTTCTTGATTTATTTTAATGGAGAGTAATCAGTAGCTAAATTTTTCACGATTGCAATTAAATTTGACTGAAACTAATATTAAATTAAAAAAAATTTTCCGTCTTTCTCACGGTTTTTTCCAGGTTGGTTTTCACATTATCCCGGTTAGAATTTCGTGAACTTACTACACTTTTATGATGATGAACATTTATTTTAGAAAATACAAGTATAATCATACAACCAAGTTATTTTTTTAATATAACTAATTGTTTCTCCACTGCTGCATGTTGCACAATTTTTGAGAGCCTTCACGGATTTTTTTCTTTTTTTTTACAGTTTCTCTCTCTGTTCATTGAGTTTCCAGCGAATCTTGAGATTTTTTGTCTGCGCCGTATCTTGAGGAGGCATACATCATCGAGTAACATAGATTTTCAAATATTTACATTTTTCAATCCACCAACTTTTGTAGATAATCGTACACTAATCTTTGGCGCATAAGTAATTCTTCTTTTAAAATTTCAACCAAAATTCCCTTATTGACAGAAAATGCTCTCTCTGCTATTGCATTGCCGCGAGAAAATATTAGAAGAAATTGCACCACCTATCTTCGATAACTTCCATCCTAAAATCATCTACTCTATCACATTTGGATTAGTTTTTAATCTTATTCAGAGTGATCTCTAAAAGCCCTATCTGCTTCTTCCAATATAGTGCCATTGTATCTGTTGGCAGCCAACAAAATATCAAATGCTTCAGACATCAGTTGCACGGATTGTTCTGGATCCTTGTCAATCTTATTGGGATTAAGGAAATTTATTGCTTCCATTAATTTGAATGCTAAAGGGCATTTTTCCAAAAGATTGGAAACCTTATACCGCAACGGTTTCTACAATCATTGTGAAAGATCAAAATGTCCTCATTTTTGACTCCGATGCAATTATTTAAAGCCGCTCTTGCAGCATACCCTAAATCAATATCTTGCATTTTTTGAGGCTGCAGAATAAACCATTGGCATCTTTTTTGAAATTGACTATGTTATAAATAGGAGGCTTCGAAGAATTTTGCCTGTAACGAACCGCCTCTCAGGTCTTACAAATGGATTTAGGTTCCAATCACTTTGAAAATGTTTAAGGAATGGCTCTAATTCTTCGAATAAGGACTGGAAGAATGCTACATCAGCCAATAATAGTTTATCATCCAAAGACTTTTCCACGGTTTTAAAACTTTCACATGATGGCTTCTGATCTCCGTTTTGCAGATAAGATATAAATTTTTCCAAGTGACCAAATTTTTTGAGAAATAGGTATGTTTTTTAGCCATTAAACGGAATTTCAGAGGAAACTTAGAGCTACCAGAACATTCCTCGTCTGGTAGGACACTTTTTGAATTAACATTCTCTCATGAATGCTGTAATATTCCAGCCTGTTGTTTATAATAGTTTTAAAAGCGACATTTACAATGTATAAACCGCATGTCCCAATATTTGAAAATGTAAATTGAGAATCCTCAACTTCTTTCGATTCACATGAGGTCCAACCATCGATATTTGGAGCAGTTTCTTTGAAACAAGATCTTGCAAACCAACTTTTAGGCCTGCCAACAAATCGACAGCTTTTGCATGATTAAGAACACGGATCTTGGACATGATTCCTACCGCTATGCCCATATCTAACATAGATGTCCATTTGTTGTTTCTGAGCAATTTTATTCAAGTTATTGTCAAAGCAAATCACACACGCACTGTTTAAGAATTTCACTCAATTCATTCCTAAAATATAGCGCGAGATATAAACCACACTGTAGGAAAATTTATTTTTACTGAGATACCAACGCAAACTTTCTTTACTCGGTAGGCGCACTCAAAATTACTGATAATTCCCGTCGAATCTCCTGTTTTTCCCAGATCTACGAAATTCCGGTCTTTTTCCGGTTTTCAAGGCTCCTAGACATCCTGAATTCATATACGGGGAGCGGTCAATTGAAAACGTGATAAATGGTAAATAAACATTTTTTCAAAAGAAAAATATAGTGTAGTGATTTTGTTCAACAAATGGCATCAACATATTTTGAAAAATAGAAGAACTCTCGATTGAGAACGACAAAACCAGTTAACATTTAAATACACCCTGTGTTAAATATATTCAAAGAAGAGAAATCTGTAATTCGTTTTTTATTCAATACATAAGTTTATTTGTGAACGTGAAACAAATAGTGAATTATTATTCACACCCTTGTGTAAATTATTATTTCACCATATTCCGAAATAAGTTCTATGCGAAGGTAAACAACTAGTTTATTAAATGAATGAAGTAAAATATTTTTTGATAATTTTTGTTTTTAAGTGTTTATCTAGAAATAAAAATAGATAAAAATTTGTTTTATAACATTCATTATTATTAAAAGCTTATAGATACAAAAATACATATTATAAAAGATAGAAATTATCAAAGCTAGTTAACATCGACATCATATTTAATTTTATTAATTAGGCCAAGCGCTGGGTACTTTTTTTGCAAGAAAAGATTTTTTTTTGGAATATGTTCAAGGGTGTATGTGTATGCCAGACGGCGCCATCTTAAAAAACACGATTTATTTCGCAAACCGCGCATCGTAAGACAAAAATTGTGAGGATCAATTTTATACATAATAATTTTCGCAATCTTTTCTATTTGAAACATATTTATGTATACATAGCGCTCAAAGCTTTTACAATATTTAATTTATCATGAACCGTTCACTATATATTTAGCAAATACCATGTTGTAAAAAGTTTGGAACGCTATAATTAAAAACCTATGCGCTATACAAAAAAAAGTTTCAAATAAAAAAGATGGCAACAATTATTATCTATAAAAATGATCTCCAGTATTTTTGTCGTATGATGTGCGGTTCACGAGATATTCGATAAAACGTGTTTTTCAAGATGGCGGCTGACGCGGGCGCCCCCCATGACAACTACTTGAATTTACACTGAGGGGTCACCCCTGAACATATTATGAACCTACTTTTTTTGTTCTGGCGCTTGTCCTGTTTTTTTTTCAATGGAAATACAAATTGAAAGGATAAATCCAAATTATTATACTCGTATAACAACTTCTTTGATCTACTATTAACACAAGAGAAACCAATATCATATTTTACATAAAATGTGTTGAAAATAAGAAAAAGACTAATATACCAATTTTTTATAGTGTTTCTATCAAGCAGATATAATTAAATTTTTCTACTAATGATTTAGACCCATAAAATTAGAATTCAAATTACCATCTGAAAGCAAAGACGGTATTTTCGAATAAGTTGATTGAATGATGGTAATTCGATTTCTCATTTTATTGGGCTAATATAATGGTTTAAATACAAATTTGGATTGAAGTAATTATATGATATTACTTTTTCTAATATTTTATCTGTGACAATCAAACTATTTTGACTGTGAGATACTTGCCCTCATAAAAACAAAAACAGTTAACTAACCTAACCCAATCACAGAATTTGGGATTTAATCAGTTAATACAACCTGTAGATGAGATGCTAGTAGGATTTCGTGGTAGAAGTTCTTTTCGGCGGTATATTAAGAGTAAACCTCGTAAATATGGTATCAAGATTATGTGGCTCTGTGATTCCAGAAATCATTATTTACTTAATGCATTCGTATACATAGTGAAATAACCCACAGGTTTTTGTCAAATAGGAACAGAATGGAAAGGTCATCATATTCGGATTTACAAAAAACCAAACGTTAGTTTCATTCGTACATAAAAAATGCCTGTATGGGTGCATTTTTAAGGCTCATTGATATCATTTATGAATATATTAAGACATACTAGAGAAAAATCTTTTGTCTGTTCTAATCTAGCGTATATATCATAGATACGTTGGAGCACCTAACTATCAATATCTGACAAAATATTTCCACGTGATTGTATTTTAATCGTCTTTGCATCATTTTACACTTCTATCTGTCAATGAAAGGCGAAAAAGTAAAGTAACATTTTATTTTTTCCTTTATTTTCAATTTTCATCAAGCATTATGATTGTCATGTTTTTAAAACAGTGATATTCTCCAGAAATATAAACATTTCAGCAAAAACTTATAAATGAATTTTTGGAATCCACAAAACAGTTCAGTTTATCACAAATGATCAGGAAAGTAGGGTATTGTACCGGAGACTCATATTTTATGTTAAAAAATAAAGTGTGTCCACTGAAATATAGAAGTTTCTATTCACTAATAGTGTAGCCCTAGATACATTTATTCCTTGAAAATTTGAACGCTCATTTTTTAGCTATAAAAAACATACTTCCGAAAGAGAAGTTTTGGTTGGAATTTTCAAATCAGTATGTAAATTCTTAATGGTTTGTATTCAATCAGTTAATAAAAAAATCTGCATTCTATCTCCATTTAAAACAGAATACTCGGCTCAAGTCAAGTTGTTTTTGAATCACAGAATGTGAAGTCTTTGAAAAAAACTCTAGAAGCCACATTACGCGACTCTTTTTAGATATAGAATACAGATATAATTTCAATTTAAAATAAATGTTTTTCACTCAAAAAATCAACTTAAGATGAGATTCTCTATTCATTTTTATGGCTGTTGCCAATAGATTAGTTCTGAAATTCATACTTATACAAAAAGTTTTTCACGTATCTCATTATTCCTATCTTAAAAACTAAGTTTCTTGAATCCCTACTACTATTTTTATTGTTTGGTTTTCTAATAGCAGTTTATTAACAAAAATACTTGAAATATTCAATCCTTATTTATCTATACCATTATTTAAATATTTTATATATGTATAGAATACACTATATAAAAATGTTTATAGTTAAAGCGGCGAAACTAAACGATTATATGATAACTAAAATAAGCAGGTATCAAATATTGATGTAAATACTGTGCATAATTTTAATTCCAAAAATATCACAAACAGTATAATCAAATGAAAAGTGTTACTAAACGTTCAATATCATTCCTAAACTAATTTATTCATAATTTCAACCTAAATTTATATAAAAAATACATTTTGGTTTTCCATCCTTACAATGTATTAACATAGATTAAAAGAAAAATTCAATAATGAATAAGAGGAAAAGTTGTGACATGCCATTCGGCGAATGTATTTGTATTCTCCCTTTACCTATCTACACTTAAAATCAAAGTAAATTTTTGTAAATTGTGGTGATTTTATTCTTTTTATCCGCTGGTTTTTCTTTGTTTTTTTTTATTGTGCTCACAAAACTTCCAGTTATCTTTATGAATTTACTTTTGTTTTGAGTAAATTTTGTATTATAGTTTTCATATAAATTCGTACTTCCTATTTATTCGGGATGGTTGCAGCACTCAACTGGATTCCCAGTTGTTGGAGTTGAGTTTATGGTGTACTGATAGATTTTTGGACCTGGCAGCTGTAGAACTGAATATCACCACAAATGTACTAAACTTTGCTTTGAGTTTAACACTTTTAGAATGTTGGTAAATAGAGGACGATTTATCATCGAATGGAGTGGGTGGTCGATAACAAATTATTTTCTCTCAAAATTCTAATGCTGGAATAAATAAATTAGAGCTGACCATTGTACCACAATACATGAACAAAAAAATATTCAAAAGGTTCAAAGAAAAACGTAACAAGCCAAATGGCATGTTACAATAATTTGGAAATATAACTTTTTCATATTCCTTACAGCTTATAACAAATTATAGTAACACTTTACAAAATTTACAAATAGAGGTAGAGGCATTATATATATAAAAAATGATTTATTGATAAATGCACAATTATATTGTGATGAAGTGGATATAATTCATGCTGTCAACTATATCCAACTTTCTAAAAGTTTCGAGCACCAAATATTTATACAAATCTCAGCTTAAAATGAAACAAATTAGAAACCAAAATTCTATCCACTTTTATCACAATATTTTAATGAAATGTTTTATAAATATAGTCCAGACATTTCATTTATTAGCTGTTGCCAGAAACTGTACCAGTGTAAGAAAAAAATATAAATATATAATTGGCACAAGTTTGACTTTACAACCAAAGTTTTTTCCTATGTAATCATTTAGACTTTTAAACTAAACACCATCGTTAAAAACTGCTCATAATGAATTGTGATGTAGCCATCTTGGTCAGTATCGTACTGTCTGAATGAAGAAGTGAGTGTCTGAAAAAATAATTACAATTTTATAAATTGGCTAACAACAGTATAGATTTGAGAGATAGATAGATTCAATTATGGATTAAATTAACCAATTGCACTCAGATATCAAAACTATTTTTGACATTTCTAGCTTGCCTTCCCATTATTATAGTTCTAATAAAATCTGTTATCTACTGGATTCGAAGATATTAGTTCTACCCTCCCTTTTCTTATACATGGTTTAAAAAACACACAGAATCTACAATCATCATTTTCTATTAGATCTAATCTCATCAAATTCTTTGGTAGTGCCCCTTAAGGAAGCAGTATCAAAATGTTAATTTTTAGTCCAGAAGGTACCACTAGAGTGCTTCTCTTTTAGTTTCTTCCTTCTTCCAAAACACCATGAAAAAGCCAATAAAAAGAGATTGTGCTATTTTTCTGATAAATATATTGACATCTTCATTTACTGAAATTCTTGTATGACCAGGAACTCAGAGTAAAGAGACTCTATTGTTTTTGACTATTCAATACATTTTATTCGGCATTACGTCAGCTTTGAATTGATCAGTGTTATAAATATTATGAATAAATACTTACATATAAAACAATACAGCATTGGATGAAATCGTCAAACAATATTGTTCCATTTCCATGCCTATCAAATTTTCTTACCAGTAAATTTATTAAAGTATCCGAAAGCCTATAACCGAAAGAAACAAGAGCAGTTTTTAATTCTTCTTTATCAATATTACCAGAATTATCTCTGTCAAACGATCTGAAGCAGTTCTGCCAATCAGTAACATATTTCCATAAAGCACCAAAATCTTCAAAACTAACTTGTCCTCGACTATTCCTGTCAAACATACCTAAAATTTGAAATTAATAATAAGTAAAAGAATATTGAATTGGTATTGACATGAGAAAATATTTATGGTTACTTATTAGAAATTATTCTCCTCCTCTTTATCAATAATATTGCATATAGAAAAACAATTTCAATACACAAGCTCTATGTTAAGATTAACAAGTTAAGTGTATTCGTCACGATCTATTTTCTATGTGGTTTTTTATTATAATACTGGTACAATAAATTTTCACTGTTATAAGTGGACCATGGTATGTTATCCTTTAGTTTTAACAATGTGGTCTTTATCAATTTAATAGTATAATAATTGAAGGGTATAAGCTGGAAAGTACAATTACTGTGCTGCGGTGTATATTCAAATGATGAATAGATTAATGTGCTTTTCAATCAAAAATTATTTGAAAAAGTTTTGACAAATTGAAGTAATTATTACATTTAGAAATTTGAAATTCCATTCTGTTTTTATTTATAGAATAAACAATATTATTTCCAGTTTTTCTTCTTACATCTCTTTTACTGAAGAAATATGCCTCCTTTAGGAAAACCCTTTGAAATATATATTTAAAAAGATCTTTTTCTTACACATACTATATTAGAATCTATTAATTGATTTATTACTAATTAAAAATAGTATAATAAATTCACATGACGGTATCAAGTTAAATTAATCCTCGAAGAAAGCAACAGATATTTGTGCTGTCATAATATAATGAAATGTATTATCTGATAAAGCTCCGCACTTGATATTTTTATGTAACCTACCAACTTCATTTTATTACTTGGTAAATTGTCAGTGCATTTAAAACTTCTTTATAATTAAGAAATTATATTTTAAAATCTCTTGTGAATTTGTATAAGGAAGGTTTTGATATCAAGACAATTCATAAATGTATTTTTGGTTATATTACTATTAAATTAGAGATACTGATCTCCATGTCAAAATAAATTGAAGCAAGTGAGAATAAAAAAATTTGTACTGCTATTTATGTTGAGAAAGATGTAATTGCTCATGAAGTTTGACTCCTAAACCTATTATTCTTTCCACATTTGATAGATGAATTTCATTAATTGCATAGGATGTGAGTTTTCCTAAATATCTTTTTGATTGCCTGATATTTCGATGTAACTTTGTAAAAGATCGAAACAGAAAAAATTTGGTAAATTGTCAGTGCATTTAAAACTTTATTGTGATCAAGAAATTATCGTAAATATGAGGTTATGTAACATGTAAACAAAGAAAAGTTACAAATTATGGAGAAAAGGTGTAAATATTTCAAAAAAGTTGCATTTCCACTTGATTGTTTAATCTGCAAACTAAGCTTTCACCCAAGTTTTAAGAAAAGGGCAGGTGTGGTAAATAGCGAAAATCTCGTTACTTGTTGCCAAACGCGTGCAGAGAGTGAAGTTAAACCTGTGGAAAAACTCTGGAAAACTGAAGAAATGGACGAGAAAAGGTTGAAAACATTCATGCAAAACAATTAATAAATGATACAAAAAATAAGCATATAACAAAACGACCAATAAAAATAAGAAACCAAAAATTAATGCATCACAAAAGAGTACATGAAGAAACTACAACAAAAAGATAAACTTTATGTTAGAATGAAAAGGGTTGAAAATGAATAAACAAAGAAAATACAAGAGAGTCCAAAATGCACTAAATAATCTTCGAAAAACCCTACAAAAAAGTACGTTGAAGATAGCTTCAAGAAGCAGAAGAAGATCCAAAGAAAACTTGGAAGGTCTTAGATGAACTATGCAATCAAACTGCTAAAAAACACAGCAACATTACAAAAATAAAAAAAAAGGAGAGACAAATAATAACTTTGAAATGACTTGGAGTTTAATAACTTTTAAAATTATAGGGCAAACTCTGTCCTCAGATACAACAAAATGCTGGTGAACACTTCAAAGAAGAAGTAATGGAAACACTCCAGAACCAACAAACCTCCAAGAAATAAGGAACCTTCTTAATGAATTAAAAAATCACTCAGCTCCTGGTACAGACAACATGTTAAAACAAAGACATTATTATACTTTTTGACACTTTTGTGCCAAAAAACAAAACATTAGAAAGTGGAATATACTCAGAAGACTTGAAACAGCAAAAATAGTGTCAATATACGAAAAAGGGGCCCATAATGATGTAAGCAAATATAGACCCATATCTCTATTAAGTATTTTCACCAAAATAATGGATATGGAGATAATTAAAATTAGGATTGTGAACTTTGTCGAAACAAATTTCAAGTCAATATGGATTTCAGAAAAAAAGGAGTACCCTATGAGCGACAGTTGATTTACTAGAAGATGTATCAAATAAAATAGACAAAAACCAATATGTGGTGGCAATGTTCATTGACAAAAATTGTTACAATTTGTAGAAAAAAGCTTGTAAAAACTAAAAAAATAAACATAAAAAGAACTAAATAAAGATAAAATAAATATAGACAGAAAATATACAGAAGAAAATCACAATGAATAATAAAATTATAGGTAATAGTAATAGGTAATAATTAGTATATAAGTCCATGGCAGAATTAAACCAGTATGTAGCAAGCCCGCTATTAAATATTATTAGTCGTTTACAAAGTAGAAGGCACTTTCCAGTAAATATGCCCTCAATTTATTGCGGAATACGGAAAAAGATGATATCGAGTGATTGTGCATTTTTTTGCATTGTAAAATATTGAGCCCTTAACTAATTCTCAATGTGGAGTACGTAGGTAAAGGTGATGCTCCGCGTTCCTATGTGAGTAGCCGTGAAACGTTCTTTCTGAAATTGGAGAAGCTTGTTTACGAATTAGGCAAATGGAATCAAAGATAAATAAGGAAGGAAGATTCAGAATTTTCAATCATTTAAAAAAGTCCCTACAGTGAGCCCTGTTGTTTAGTCCGGGTAAATATCTAACAGCTCTCTTTTGTAGTTTGAAGATTCTAGCACTATACAGTTGTGAATGGTGAAACTACTGACACAAAAACTGTAAATATAGGTGTAGCACTGGGGCCACTACAATACCTTTTATATCTGTCTGATTATATCATGTTTGCTGATGACACTGTTTTAATGTACGGTCCGGTAACAAAGAAAATGAAATTGAAGAAAACATTAATAGTGATCTTATTCTCTACTATGATTGGCTGTCTAATAATAAACTTGGTGTAAGTATTGTGAAGACAGTATATATGGTAATCCATCAAAAGGTCAAGACACAGTGTAAAAGTGAGTGAGATAAGGGACTTGGAAGAAATGAAAAGGTCAAGATTCTTCTGCTTATAGAAGCGTACAAGTATATAAAATACAGGGATAACTATACAGATCACACAGAAGATACCTTGTTAGAGTTCTCTGGGTGAAAGGTCTCATTAAAGGTTATGACAATGAGTTGGGGTAGGTTTCAATGCAGTGGGAATATTTCTGGGAGAATGAGATATATCTTCTGACTGATTTAATTTGAAGATCACAAGCAATATTGTAAGGTACATACCATGGAGAGTTTAGGATAATTCTAATAAATTCTTTTGACTGAAATATTTCATGAATTGCTACATTTGAGTTGGATCTTTATGGTCTTTAGTTGAATACCATAACTTCAGATGGGTTTTAGTGCGACTTTGTATATTAGCAGCTTGTTGATTGTTATTTGGGATCTTCGACCTATTAAATAGTACAGTTTACTGAGTTTTAGACCCAACTGCTTTCTCTTGGTTAGTAAGTGTGTTCTTCAGGTTAGTCGTCAGTCCAGATGCATTACAAGGGATTTTGCAACTCTTATGTTGCTGCAGAAGATGCCCATTTAATATTACAGTTGAACAGGTCCCTCTTCATTGGATGTAGGTAACATGAACAGATTTATTTTCATTTACTTTTATTTTCCAAGTTTTTTGCCACAAGGAAACAGCGTCAAAGTTTGCAATATATGCAGGACAACTGCTAAGTCCTGATGAGATATTAGCACAGAAATGTGATCGGTATATGTTGCTGTGTGTGAAAATATCAGCTGCGTATATAAAATAGAGGATTGGGACAAGTGTACTTCCATGTGGAACTGCTGACAAAATTGGATGTAAAGTTGTGATGTAGTCTTGGATTTTAACTTGTCTGTCTTGTAGGTAGGATTTTAGGATTAGAAGAAGGTCGTGCTGGAGGTTTTTCCTGATTGTGTATAGTAGTCCGTTGTGCCAGATCTTTTCAAATGCCTATGCAATATCAAAGAAGGCAGCCAAACAGTATTCTTTATTGCCATGTTTATGATTTGTTATTTATTTACTTTTTGAACCAAGTTGAAAACGCGAACAGAAACAATTTGTTATTAACTATTTTTGGCGATTATATTGTACTCAACATTTTTAAACAAAATATTTGAAGCTTTTATCTATTCAAATTAGAGATCAAGTGATTTAATTGTGAGTTTGTTGCTATAGATGTAAATCCTCATAGTAAAGAATGTTGATTGTTGAGTCATCAACATGTTGCAATATTAAACAATATCACTTTTACTATTAGTTATAAGAATAGGTGTTAATGTTTGTGTCTTAATTGAATCATCACTTACAGATATGGTACATATTACTTATACAGCTAAATGTTTTTTTTCTATGTTTACTTGTAATCTCATCATTTGTTTTACAATTATTATTCACAAGGTAAATCTTACCGATCATTAATCTAACAGTTTCGGGATTAAAAGGACTCCAGGTTCCATTAGAAAGGGCGGATCCAAGTTCATCTGCATTAATAAACCCACTTCTGTCTCTATCAACTCTAAAATTATTTACATAAGGTAAATTTTGAAACAAATTGAAATTCTCAATACACCAACCTTTGAAATACGTCCCAAAGAAATTGCCTACTAGGCATTGGAGAAGCAAACTGATTCATTTTGAACTTGATATAAACTGGTCACTATTAAAAGTATGAGATTACTTTTATATATACGGGCTTTATGTCTTGATTGCACAACTTGTTAATAATCTAAAAAATGTTTCTACAGAACACCAATAACCAATACGTCTTGCAAAACATCACCTGTCGCTGAGTCAGTACTGTCAAAAGATGTGACGTCAAAAAGAAGATAAGCCACGTCATGTTATATTTGTTATTGTTATTTGTTATTTACATATCACTGTAAATAGAAAAAATTATCTTGTTATATATCCCGGAAATAATAATTTTCGGCTTTCGAAAATTTTATTTTACAATAATTGAATGAATACAATTAATCTCAAAAGCGAACTAACTGATATTCATTGAACGATACATATATTCATTACCAAGTTGTTTACAATAATTCGTATTTATAATAAAATAATTGCTGATGAAGTGTTTATGATATTTAATACAATTGCGTTTTATATAAATGTCCTAGAATTTTCTCCATGTAACTCGGATTACTATTTTCTAAATGATTATCATTAAAAACCTGTCAGATATCATACTGACTGATCTTTAGAATGAAGCAAGTATACGAAAGAAAAACTTATTTATTTTTATATAAATAATTTTTATTATCATTAGTCCAGGCTATCAAGGTTTTCACCTTCGATAAACCTGCATCGATTTTAATGAAATTTTGACGGCATGTAGGGGATACCTTAAAAAGCAGAATCTACCCCACGCCGATTTGTGCTTTTGCCCTAGGGGAGTTCCACTCCAACTAGGGAGTGAAAATTTTTATGATGACAATAACCACGGAAATTGATAGAGGACCAAATTTTGAGCATAAAATTATCTTAGCACTTTATTTGAAAAATCAATAGTTTTTTTGTTATGCGCGATTGAAAACTTGAATTTGTCTTGAATAAAATCATATTTTTAATCGATTTTTCATTATTAACTCAAATACTTTTGATATTATCAGTATAAGTGTAAAAAACAAAAATGAAGCTTAAAAAAAATGGATTGGTTTTTTTTAATTTGCTTTAGATTACAAACCGAGTTATGATTTATTGAAAGTTGAATATTTTTATCGAACGAAATTTTTTTAAAATTCAACCTAGAAGAACGAAAAAACGGAGAACTTTTCGAAATAATTGTATATAATCTTTTTCGAAGTACTTTTGAAAAGCTTAAAAATGAGAGTAGTCGAATTCTCTAGCATAAAAACTAAGAAAGCTATGGCCTAAATAGAATCGATTTATATTATATATTATATTATATATATTACAGAAAAAAACTCCATTTCACCCTTAGCAATAGTACCCAAATTGCAATAAGAATATTATCCAGTGATAATTCAGTTAATTTACTTACTAATAATAATTTCTGGAACTTTAAATGAATGCATAATTTCGATAAAAAATATGTTTAAAGTCGAAAAATCATTTTCGATATTTTGAAATTTCTCCTTTTTCTTAAAATGCCTAAAAACAATAGGTAATATATAAAAATTGACAGGAAACAAAAAGTTAATATTTTTTAACAAAGATTTTTCTCTTTTTAAATTTTTTGTAACTTCTAAAATAATAAAATAATAATAATAACCTTCCCAATCGTACCCAAACGGATTGATACCATTTTAGAACCATTTAAACGTTGCTCTTTGAAAAATAGAGGGCTAATAAAATTTAAAAAGTTTATAAACTTGAAGGTTATAAAATTCCCTATAAATTTACGTTTTGAGTGACTAATTTGCTTGAAAATTAACCGAGATATAGCCAAAAAACTAAACACAATCTAATTTTCCTTTTTCATTCAACAAATTTTCAGTGTAATTAAGAATTTTTTCCCATTACCCATAATTTTTAAGGGACGTTTAAGTATAACATTCATTTTTTTGTCATAAGGGATCATTTATAGGGGTTGAAAACCTTAAATATATAATATTCAAGATAAAAGAGATAAAAAGTGTCAATTTGAAATAAATATATCAAAAAATTTATTAAGACGTCTGTAAATATTTTTTTCAATTTTTTTCGACATAGGGGATGATTTATAGGGGTTGAAAATTATAAGTACAAAATATTCAAGTCAAAACAGAATAATGTCCATTTAAAATAAATAAATCATCCAAAAGAATAAATACTTCTATAAATATTTTCTTTTCCAATTTTTTGGAAATTATTTGAGATGAACACAAAAAACAGTCAATTTTATATAATTAAGCTACCACAAAGTAATTGAATAATATTTTTTTAATTATATATTAACCGGGGATGAAATACATCAAGCTGGGCTGAAAAATTATAAATACTATATTAAAGTATTAAACAACTTTGATTCAAACCTTAAAAGTATTTTTCTACTCATTAAATGCTTTTACTTATAATTTTATTGATTTTTTGCAAGGGGTAGCTTTCACCACTAAGAGTAATGAGCACATATCGGCTTAGGGTAGATTCTGAAGATAAGGGTGAGTCGAGCTTAATTCCAAATTTTCATACAAAGCTATGCAGGTAGGTAATACCTAATTTTTACCTCAGTAGCCTGGACTACAAACCGTTTTAACGCGGATATTCCATTATATGTTAAACAAAATAACTCTGGACGACCTCGAACTACTCGTACAGTTAATTTTCAGAACATTGTTTTGAACAATATAGAGAATCAACCATCTTTAAGTATGAAATCCCTCAGTCACAGATTGAATACAAATAGGCACTGTCTGAAGAGTTGCGAATGAATAGTTATTGCATTCTTATAAATTCACAAAGGTACAAGTTGTTTTATCACGAGATTTTACGCCTCCTATGGAATTTTCTAATTGGTATCTTCAACAACATAGGAATAATGATAAATTTTCTAAATTAATATTATTTATCGATGAGGCAATGTTTACAAGAGAAGGCATGTTTAATTCCCGAAACAGTCAAGTTAGGGCGGATGAAATATGCTACTTTTACCCATGCATATCAGCAAAAGTTTTCAGTAAATTTATGTGCTAAAAAAGTAGACGATTTGACACATTACCAGAAATTCCGGAAAAAGTTCCTCTTTATACCCGATATGATATTTCAGCATGATGAAACTTCTGTACATTTTTCAGCAAATGTACGACTTAATTTAAAAGCCCCTTATGGACAGAGCTGGATAGGTCGAGGTGGGCCAATTGGTTGATCAGCTAGGTCTCCGGATCTTACTCCTCTTGATTTTTTTTCTGTGGGGGCATATGAAGTCTCTCGTCTATCAGAGTCCGGTATAAAATGAGGAAGATCTTGTTGGTAGTACACAGCAGAAATAGAAGAAATGTCTAATACCCCTAATGTTTTCCGCAACGTGCGCTTACCAATGTTACGAAGAGTCGGGGCTTGTGTAAACGAAGGAGGTGGACAATTTGAGCAGTTGCTTCAATTTATTGTGTTGTAACTATTTTGCGTTTAAGATTTGTTAATTAAATGTTATATTCTTATTCTGCATGACTTATTTGTAAAATTATCATCTGAATGGCTTCCGTGTTAATTAAGAATATCTGGAAAACCGTTTTAGCGTAGTAAAAGATAACATTTTTTTCAAAGAAAACGTGTAGTTTAACGAACAAATATCATTTTGTACGACACTATTAACCTACCAATGTAAGTTGATTCGGAATAAATTTTTGCAGTTTTCTAAATATGTTATTATCAAAAATTAAAAAGAAATAACATTTTATCCAGTGACAAAGAATTTAGGGGGGAAAAGGCTTCTTAACCCCTGCTGCATGCCTCTGGAATAACTAGAAATCATCTTTTCATGTTAGAACAAGTAGTTTACCAACTTGATGATCGTCAAAAAGTTTGAATAACAATCGATTACACCATTTGAAATTTATCTACAAAAAAGTTTATTTTTAAAACTTTAAAACCCTATATCTTGGACAGGATTTGAGGACATAATTTCCCTATCCCGATAGACATAATTTGACCCAAGGTATTTCCCATAGAGCGATGACAGTATTCATCAAAATACACAAGATGCATTCCACTAAGCTCTCACGACGGCCATGTTGACGACCATGGTATTTCCCGTTCTACCTAATACAGAGCGTTATAATCTTAAACCAAAGTGGAATGGATGATGACTGTTTTGAACGTTGGGGTAAATAATAACAAATTGCAAAACAGAAACAATTAAGCCAAAACTTTAAGTGAAAGAATTTTAGTGAACTATCTATTTTAATTTAATATGATTATTAGTGTGATTTAATTCACACACCAATTTTTTACTCGATATAATAATTTTATACTCTAAATAATAATAAATTCTATATTCCATGCAAATGTAAATGATGAATAAGTTCGAGTAAAATCTGTAGTAGAAATATATTCTAATGATCTACAACTTGAATTATTTTGCGAATTACAACAATTCATCCCTATTATCAAACTTCAATCCGAATTGAACAATAATACAAATAATATATTAGTACCATTGAAAATGCAATGTTTATATAGCCTACCGATTGCTGGTGATGATACCTATAGCGAATTGTGAAACAGAAAGGTCGTTCTCAGTTTCAAAGAGAAAAACCAATGGACATCGCTCTACAATGTTAGATGAGCGATTCTCATCATTAACAAGGCTGTACATTGAAAATGATCTATTACAGAATTTGAATTTTCATGAGATAATTGAATATTTTGCCACAACTAAATCGAGGAAGAAGTTAATTTCATAAAAATTTTATATATTTTTACTTATAATTTATATTTAATTTGAAACTAATATATTACATTTAAAAGAGTTGAGGCTGATTTTGATTTCCTTAATTAGTCTCAGGGTCGATTGTATCTCCAGGTTCCACTACTTCTTAATCCGACGCTGTGTATTTCTGTAGATGTGCCAAAACGGAGGAAATTTTGGGCATTATCAGGAATTCAATTATAGTTCTTCCAAATTTAATTGCAGATTATAAAAACCCTTGCCAATAATATTTTGTTTGATCTACCAAAGACGTAGATACCTCATTTTATAAATTTATTATTATATATCTTATGTGAGAAAGTATTCGTTAAAAGGCAATCGACTCATTAAAAATTGGACGGCATTATACGCCGAAAAAACTTGACGCACTGTTGCTAAATTGGTATCTACAATTGTATTCTAGATGATTAAGTATATTTTGCTTTATTACTTCTAATGTCGCAACTCTTCTCCTTATATAAACTATGAATTGTCATACGTATAAAATCTTAGTAGCTTTGTCAACTGATTTCGGTTTTTCCTTACATGTTTTTCGCTTCTGTGAATGATCCACAGCAACCCTTTTCATGATTACTCGATAAATGGAAAATTTATTTACTCTAGTTAATTCAGCAATTCTTTTTTAAACATTCGAATATATTTAAAGTAACTTGCTGTATTTGTATATCTAAAATATTTATTATAAAATTCATGTGTGCAATTTCATTGTCTTCATTCGCCCATGGTTTGAGGAAATATATGAATTAAATAATACTCACCAAGCCACGCCAAATTCATTTACATTTACGATTCGATGTTTTCATTGATAATTTGTTAGATTTTGCTGAATATTATATGGGGAGTGCCTTGCATATTTATGAAATATTGTTTGTCCTTGCATAACTGTCTTCTGCAATTGATATTGGAAGAACTATAACCAAAATGTGATGCCATTGGCCGACTGACTTCAAAAGACATGAATTGGCGTTAATCAACATCAATAGATATACTAAGACATCGATCAACATCAAATGACAATAGATGTCAATTGACTTTAATGGACGTCAATTTATGTCATTTGAGATCATTTTTAGTTTCATAAACCAATTATTATGAGAACTGTGAAGAATTAATGAGGGTAAAATAATAAAATTAATGAAATTATTATTATTTTTCATGGAAACTTTTTTAAATGTTTGATGATAAAACATATGCGAGAAAATAACTCAAATTTGATCATTTTCTGAATAAGAAATAACTTCATTTTTGCATAAAACCTTCAACAAATATGACACTGATAATTCCATTGTTGATTCACATTATCATATCCTAGCTTGAAGTCAAACAGAATGGAGAAGGGTTTCTGGATTCTAGA
The DNA here is from genome assembly GCF_026230105.1 of Diorhabda sublineata. NCBI lineage: Eukaryota > Metazoa > Arthropoda > Insecta > Coleoptera > Chrysomelidae > Diorhabda > Diorhabda sublineata. The sequence goes on from NC_079475.1 coordinate 19,943,980, forward strand.
AGTTGGTGGTATATATATAAAACAGAAAATTTCAATTTTGCTGCGTTTCCTTTTATAGATGAGTACTGTTTGGGGGATTAGTAGTACTTATTTGTGTTATTAAAAAAATATTGAACAAAAATCTTTTATTTTGGTATTATTTAATCAGCGAAGAGTTTATCAGCATTTAACATTATACTCATGATACAAATAATTAATGGTAAAATTTGACTCTGCAATCCTGCTGCACTCCCTTTGGTATATATAGTATTGTTCTTTGGAATAGTTGTATTTGTAGTATTATGGATTGGTGATATGGTAGTCATATTATAAATTGTACTGTTAGTATTATTAACTGGAACAGTTGTTGTAGGAATAGTAGCATTAGTTCCATTTAAGCTGAATGTATGATTGTTACACAAATCTGAAGTACATTCAAGACATTGTGTGCCTTCTGTTTGTTGATCACAGATTGTATTGTTTGTAGCGCATTTTCTTGTTATTGTATCTGTAAAAATAATAATGTCATAAGTTCTCTGAATTCCAATGATTTGTTCCTAGACAATACCATTTAGAAGAATCATCCAAAAATAAATATTTCAATCATATAGGGTAAAGATAAGGCTCTACAGTTTAACAGTAAAATTTTTCTAGATAATGATGATAATATTACAGTTTTCCTTTTCAAGTAATAATTAATGCGTTTGCAATTATAATGTGAAAAGAAGAAACTATAACATCTACCTAAATTAAGATTCATATACACTCAACAGCAAAAAATACCAGACACTTCATATTTTTCCTATAAAAAGCTAATTTTCAGCAATATGTTTGTTTTTGTGGGTATTCTAGTTATTACAGAGAATGTAGGGTCTAAGTCCATTGAACTAATTCCTCCAGGATTAGTAAACAATTAGATAAAACTCAGATTTGATTTATTTATCTTGAAGTTGATTCACCTGTAGGACCTATTCTAAACTGTAAGTAGTTTTTCGGACATCTAAACATCTTTATTAACCAAGCTTTTTCTGTGATTAATAGACATGTTTTGTTTGGGTATAGCTTTGGGTATCGAAGTCTACCATTCACGTAGACGATCGATTTATTACGCTGTCGCTATTTTACACCTCCTGAGGTTCGGAAAAGACTTGAAGTGGAGATACAGTGCGGCGAAGACAGAGGGAGCATGAAATCTCCTAGAAAGGTATCGAAGAGAAAGGCGATTATTTACCGATCAGTATTTCCATTAGAGTCTGGAGCTATGGGGAACTGTTTTATTCACGGTCTCGATTTGGTCTATACCACTCAGACGATCGAGACAGAGTGTGGATTTATAATGGGACCGATTTGCTCAATGTACCATTCGTACCGAATTACGGCCTTTTGAAAGGAGATCAATTATAGTTTGGAGTGGAATTGCTTTTCACGCCGTACTGAACTGATTTTCATATATAAAGGGGCTGTGACTGCTCGGAGGTGCATCGAGGAAGTCCTCCTAGAGTCTGTGATCCTATTTGCTCCATTTACCGCCAGAGTTGTTACCAAATACTTGGAGCAAGTGGGAGTCACAGTTCTGGACTAGCTTACACGATCTCCTGACATGAATCCCATTATTTAGGGAGGCGTGTTAGATGTCGTCATACTCCTAGTGAATTAAATCAGCTCTAAATTGCTCTTCGAGAAGAATGTGATGGTGAAGTATGTCCAGAATTTAATTTCTTCCATTCTTAACAGGGTTACAGCCCTTCGCCGTAGCAGTGAGAGTTATATCCGCTATTAGAATTACATAAATTGTTAGAGAACCTAATAAAAATGAAGAGAATGTTTTTTCTAAATGTGTTAACTTATAATTTTTTTATTATTTTGTATTATTTGTAAATAATCAATATATATTATTCACTTTTCGCAGATTTTGTTTGAATAACCTATAAATTAACCAATTCTTAGCATAAATTAGAAAGATTAATATATTTAACAAAATTATAAGACCAAGTATAAGTGTCCGTTTTTTTTGCTGTTCAGTTTTGTTCAAAACAGTATAATAGATTTTCAAAGGTATAAAAGAAGACAAACAGACATCAAATTTTTTGTTTTCAATATTCATAAATTTAAATGTAGGTAAAATATCATTGAAAATGTGTATTTTGAACTCGAAATTTGTTCTGAATGATTTCAAAGATAGTAGAAAGGATTCGGTACTGAAGGGATTGATAAGTATCATCAATTTTTTTTTCAATATTCATAAATTTAAATGTAGGTAAAATGTCATTGAAAATGAGCATTTTGAACTCGAAATTTGTTCTGAATGATTTCAATGTTAGTAGAAAGGATTCGGCACTGAAGAGATTGATAAGTATCGTCAATTTTTTTTTTCAATATTCATAAATGTAAATGTAGGTAAAATATCATTTAAAATGAGCATTTTGTACTCGAAATTTGTTCTGAATGATTTCAAAGTTAGTAGAAAGGATTCGGTACTGAAGAGACTGATAAATATTGTCATCCATATGAAGAATAACATACTGATCTTAAGATGCAGTCAGATAATTTCATATAACTTCAAATAATCAATCATATTTCAACTTGGTCACATATTTGATGGTGAATTGCAGGTTGTACAAAAGCAAAACGTTTTGCATTGCTGTCGATGTTGAGCGTTGTGTTAACTGGTGGTTACGAGGCTTAAGTGATTGATAGTTGATAGTTATGCTAAAAAATAAAAATTTACGTACCAAATGATAGTATTGACACACAGTGTGTGACGTTCTCCGCGCATGTTTCATTATCCGTATGAGAATCTATCATTTCGCAATTATTGGATGAGTTTGTTAAAGTTGCACAGGAATAGCACTCCAAAGAATAACCTAGAAATAAATAAGGAAGGTTAAAAAGTGTGTTCAAGGGGTTTTATAACAACTTATTATTTTGATTCTCAACAGCAATATAAAAATTATAGTAAATATCTATTATAGTCCATATTAATAATAACCACATGGGATGGATACTATATAATTATTAATTGATCTCCGTATATTTTTTTTTGTATTTTATTGTTGCAAATGAATATGAGAATTGAGTGTCGGCTCTTTCATTTGTTTTGAAACAAATGTACGGAAATATATAAGAATGTAGGAATAGTATTTTGATACACAAAAAAGGCAATATCAAAATATTGTGAAATATTAGTCTAATATAGGGGAGACCTGGGCTGGTTGTTACACTGATTGATTGTCACAAATTCTAGATCTGAGCAACGCTGCAAAATGTAAATGTGTCTTAACCTTAATTTTATTGGCGGTAGTTTATGTATTCAGTGCGAAAGTCGTCGTCTATGGCATATACACGCTCTCCCTCTTTCTTAAAGTGCCATCTTCGGATGAAGTTTGGCGACTATCGTGACTATTTGTATTCTATTCACAAATGCTCTAAGCAATTGGTTTGGTGTGCAGTTAAATCACTCGCAGCCATGATATTCTTCGTTGTCATATACCTTCTTTTCCTGCATAATCAATCTCTGGAATTCGTATCGTTATCCGTTCATTACATGACCGAAGTCAATAATTCTCTTTTTGTAACCATTTTGCGTCAAACTTCTTCATTTGCGATTCTATCTGTCCATGATATTCGTAGTCATCTTCTCAATATCCACATTTCAAGGGCTTCCAGTTTTTTCGTTATTGCTTTGTTTAATGAAATTGTCTCCATTCCGCACAAAAGAATCGGATATATGTGACATTTTATCATTCTCTTTTTCGATTCGTTATCCAAGTTTTAACACCGAAACAAGTTTTTCATTTTATAAAATGTAACGCGAGCAATTTCAATTCCTACTTTTATCTCTTCAGTGCTGTAATTTTTCGAATTAATCCAAGTCCCTAGATATTTGAATTTCTGTACTTTTTCAACGTTGTTATTTCCAATTTGTAGCTGTGCATTCTGATCTTGCATTTTCGAGATGTGCATGTATTTAGTTTTATTTAAATTCACGTGTAGCCCCTACTGCTCGCTGACTCTTGTTACTTTTTCTGCAATTCTTTGAATATCATCTATATTCTCCGCTATTAAGACAGTGTCGGCAGCATATTTTATGTTATTAACTGGGACTCTATTTACTCGAATCCCCGCTTTCTCTTCTGCTAGTGGTTTCTGGATATATATTAAAAAGTATTGGTTACGACCCTGTCTTACTTCACGTTTTATACGTTTTATACGCTCTTTCGAGAGAAAACAAAAAAGCGGCGAATTTCATGGTATTTAACACGTTTGCTGGCTCTGCAATTTTCACAATTTTATTAAATCGTATTATATTATTAAAAAATACTAATTTGAATACAAATTTGTTATCAAATAGATATTTGAAAAATAGTTTCACTAATTATTTCGTAGTGGACCTTTGTAAAAAATCTCTTCAAGAGAGTCAATTACGAGTTATTGGCAGAGAGCGTGTTAAAAAATTTGTGTTGTGGAAATATTTGTTAAGAGTGAACAATAACTTTCATATATATTTTACTGAGTGCTTAGTTAGCTTTGATTTAACGTAAGTTTCGAATTTGCATTTGTTGAAATAATCCTGTTATTAAGGGTAAAAAATAATGTGTGCAAATGGGGCCGGTTGTCTTAAATTGGCAGGGGCTTATCGTCACATGTGACAACCAACTCTGGTTAACAGCTTGTGCAACATTCTACAAAGAATATTGTTTTATGCTGATTTTTTTTCAGGCAAATATGGTTTGTAGCTTCAAAAGAAAGACACAGAAAGGTAACACACTACCTGATGTACTTCTAAAAGCTGTTCGATACGTCAAGTTAAATAGATATTCAATAAGAAAAGCAGCAACTGAATTTAATATAAATTATCGAGCAAGGTACTACCAAAAAATTCCAGAAGCTGAGTTCTTTGATGAACATTTGGTTACGCCTCCATTCCAGCTGGCTATATCAAAAATCATCCGGTTTTTACTTCCGATTATGAAAAACTAGTTAAATATATTCTCAAAGCGTCTGACATTTATTTTGGATTATTTCCCAATGCATTCCGCACACTAGCCTATGAATATGCTAACGTCAATGCTTTGAAAACGCCAAAAACATGGAGCCAAAATAAAATGACTGGGCTAGACTGGCCCAGCAGTTTCATAAAACGATATCCAGAACTATTCATTCGAAAACCAGAAGCAACAAACTTAGCAAGGGCCAGTAGATTTAACAGAGCGAATGTTAACGTCTTTTTCAATAATTTGGCCTTATTTATGGAGAGATACAAATTTATTATTAATGATATCTGGAACTTGGTTGAAATAGGCGTCACAACCGTCCAAGACCCGACCGAGTAGTTGCTATAAAAGGTTTCAAACAATAAAAATAAGATAGAAATTAGGTAATCCGAGACGATACGTTAATTGAGCATAAAATAAGAGACATATTGTATAACTTTATATATGATTAACAGAACAATAATAGTTATCATCAGGAGTAGCAAGATAATTCGTTCAATACATGTTGGTTTACTAACTGTATACCTAATTTGTTCATTGTACTTGATTCTGTTAAATAATTTCCATTCATTTGACTGGTTGTGGATAGCTTAGTTTCAGTTTCAAACCGTTCTTTGTCAGGTGTATACCGCATTTGTGTTAAAATATGAAAAAAGGTGAATCGGGTCAGACATTAGCTATAGAGTTGGGTGTTGGTAGATAACAGGAATAACTTCATACCACTCGTTTCTTCACTATACATATGTATACTATGTTTATATAAATAAACAAACTACATATATCTAACACGTTAGCGTAGTAGTTATGTTTTTTGGAATCTTATAACTTTATATATACTTAACTACATTTAAGTATAGCAATTATATTTTTTGTAGAAATCGTTTAAACCAATTTTTCAATATTGACTAAGGTAAGGTGAAAGTGAAAATTCTTCACTGAAATCGATTTACTTAGACATTCGGAATACACAATAATTTCCAATTTTCTTCCTAGGGTTTCTGCCTCCCTAGGAATCCCCTTAAATTTCTAAGGGAAGGGTACTCTTTTGGTTTGATATACACGACGCAGTAGCTAGGTTGATGATTGCTAAAGTTGGTTTTGTACTGAGTTAGTTGATTTTATCCCCCAATAACAATTAACCTTCCAGTTCCGAAGACTGTTGCTTTTCAAATTCATTCGTTAGTCAGTTTTTTCAATTGTTAGAATGAACGCCTATGAGTGAATTTAAGTGATAATCTATAGTTGTTCTATTTATTGGATGTATTGCGTCAAATAAAATGTGATATACCTAGAATTTGAATTCTTTATTAACTATAAACTATAAATCTTTTCATCTCTGTACACGTATGACCGAAGCGAGTTGTTGGCAAAGTTACAAAGTATTATTTGAAAAGCTTCAATCATCTACATAGAATACTTCTTCTTTTTCCTCTTTTTTCAAGACTTAGTCTTGTTGCTTCTACTATTCAGTGACTTGAGAAGTAAATGTCCAGCTATCGTGTCATCTGTCGGGAGGTCTCCTTGAATTTGGTTTTTCATCCTTTGCACATCGATATTCCATCATTCTATCGACGTGGTATCTCCAATATCGCCGTCTAGATCTTGGGAATCGTACTAAATCCTGAATTTTCAGATCTTCTCTTATAGTTCTGTTTCTGTTGTGTCAGCTCGAGTTTCCCCTGCATATGTATTGTAGAAAGATTGTTTTGTATGTGCTACTTTAATATCGGTGGTATATTTGTTTTCCTATATGAAGTCCCCCGATAGGTAGATTTTCTTGAAGCCTTATTTACTTGGGTTTGTACCTCTAGTTGTAAGTTTATGACGCTTGTGATCTCGACTCCTAAGTATGAATACACTAGTGAATGGGGTTGTTGTTCACAGTTAGTTTCCATCTTGTATGCTCTTTTGCTAATACTATTGATACCAATTAAAATAACACAACAGAATGAAACTACTTTATATAAAAAGTATCGGAGAATCAAAAAATTCTCCTATAATTACAATTCTGTTGGTGAAACAGAATATAGAGAGAAAAACATCCTTCTTTATACCTTTCGTAATCTTTGATAGGAGGCTGATACAGAATTTCACACTATTTTCATATGTTTGAATCCATTAAGTATGAACAAATATGGGAAAGTGCTGAAGCACACATAATTTTCATATTTTAACACTCTGTATATTAGTGTTTTGGTTTAAATCTTTATATTTTAGTTCTACCAATATCACTATGACTCTAACACATCTAAATAGAATTATTTGTTTGCTTCTTTTGGTGCTTAGACTTCACTTGTTATTGTTGTTATTTTCCAAATTTATTAAATATTTGATGACGAACTATTTTTATTCATATATTGTGTTACTTACTTTCAGTTATGTAAAAGAAAATCACCAAAGCAGTTGAAAATGCCCGAATTAATCTCTTCATCTTTGGCTTAATAATTTGTGTAGTACACTGATTTCCACTTAGGCGACAAATTGTTTGTAATTTAAATTAAGCAACTTGTTTAGATAAGGTATATATAGAGCATTTATGAATTAAGTAAACTGAATATAAAGATAAGAAAGTTTACAAGTTGTTAATTTAAGAAACAAATTGCATGCATCCTCAACTTTTCGGTATTTTAAAAATTATTATGACTCATTGTTTAGTTAATTTAAGCGTTCCAAATTTTGCAAGTCAAACAAACTAAATGTTTATCAAGCTTTATCAATCTAGATTATTAACTACGTAGTAATAGTAAGTTATATTATCCATAGATTACATGATAATTCTCATTATACGAGAGTTCTGCAAGTGATTTACAAGCTTAGTTGTTTTTTTATTTTTTTACCAATGTCCATATTTTCTCGTTGGATTTAAAGTCATAATTTGGGAGTCTTTAAGAAAAATATAAAAGTCTCTTTTGTATTTTCGAATGAAACATCTATGCAGTAAATTTCTACTGCACTTCTCTGAATGGTAACGAACCAAAGTGGCATGGGTCCTGGTGCCGGCCCTGTCCGGTTGAAGCAGAATTCTAAAATTCGGCGAAGACGCGGCACGTTTATATATACTTTGAATATACCCTATAATTCGTTTGATGTTAGTTTTTTTATATAAGTTTTTATTATAGCAGGCGATTTGAATACATTTTGAATAAATTCATTTTTAGGAAGGTCTATCTATTTTTTTGTTCTATTTCTTTATTTTCTAGAATTTTTGAGAACTACACCAGAATCGAAACAGTAGTCCATGGAATGGCGACATTCATCATCACCCAAAAAAGTGAAGTTTAAGCAAACAATTTCTGCCCGGAAAATCATGTGCACAGTTTTTTGGGACAGAAAAGGAGTATTGCTAGTGGAATTTCGGCCTCGTAATGAGACAATCTTATTGTAAGACATTGAATAATCTGCGTTGTGCAATCATGAACAAAATACGTGGCAAGTTGAGTAAGGGTATCGTTTTGCTGCATGACAATGCCTGTCCACATGTGGCGAATCGGACCAAAGATCTCATCAAATCTTTTCAATGGGAAACTCTAGATCATCCTTCCTACAGCCCTGATCTGGCGCCCTGCGACTACCATTTGTTCCTGCACTTGAAGAAATACCTGGGCAGTCAGCGTGCCACGTTATGACAAGTGCCTCAATATTCACGGAAATTATGTAGAAAAGTAAATTAAGGTAGAGGCTTTCATGTAAAAATAAAATTATTGCGATATCTTTGCTGTTTATTTTTGTAGTTAGTACCTACGTATTAAAAATTTTTCAGTTCTAGTTTGTAAGTTTTTATCACATTTTGTGAATTCTACAACGGAAAATGTTTTTCGTATCTTTATGTTCTTGATATATTCTCGCATTTTTGAAATAATAAATTAGAGAGCTACTTTAGTTCATCAAAATTTTTCTTCATTCCATTAAAAATAATGATTTTCTCTGTTTTGAAAGTTCCGTGGAGCTCTTGAAACCGCTTTATTTCCTATAAACTCTATAAAATCTTTGTCATCTTTGAATTCCAATTCTTGAAAAATCTCACCTATGTATATCCATTCTTACAACTATTAATATTTGTTCTTATTCAACTGAAATACCCTTTAAATACCAAATATACTTTGAATCCAGAAAATTAGTTTTATATATATTATTTATTTTTTATGTATGTTATGCAAACAAATTTTTGTTGAAAAAGAAATTCGAAAAAACTTCATGGGCTTCATTTCAAGTCATTTTAAAGACTTGGGATGAAAATATGTTCTTAGTACACTTATGTTCTTCTAATGTTTCTAAAATAATAAATTGGACTGTTCCTTACGATCGTCGTCGGTGATTTCCAATTCTTGAACATGTCTTTTATGTATATCTATTCTATAACTATAATTATTTGTTCTTAATTAACTAAAATTCCAGACACAAGTCACATTCACATACAGATACGAAACGCTGATATTAGGAGCAAAAATTTAAGCTTTTATAATAGTTACATCATAAACTACTTCCACATAATATTTTACGTTACAAATGAACTCTTTTTAAACTTGGTTCATGCAGCCAAAATTAAAATTATGCACTAAATTAAGAATGATTATCTACCCATCAATTTGGGTTTTTAAGTAACAAATGCACAAACGATGCTATATCCTCCATCCTAAATAATGTTTACTCCAGTCTAAACAGCCATTACTCCATTGCAAAAACTTTCTGCGATTTTTCTAATGCTTTCGATTATGTTAATAATAATATTTTAATCATCAAATTGCAGTACTACGGTTTCAGGGGAACTCCTATCGCATGGTTTAAGTCATACCTTACCAACAGAAGTCAGCTTGTAAGGGTTGATAAAACGATGTCATCTTGCAAGGTAATAGAATGTGGAGTACAAGGCTCTATTTTGTTTTTTCTGTTTATAAACGACATCGCATATCTAGACATCAGTGGTAAAATATGTCTATTTGCAGACGACACTAGTTTCTCTTGTAGCAGCCCTAATCTCACGGCAGTTCATAGGACCATATCCAGTGACCTAATCACCCTTAAATATTGGTGCGTTTCTAATCTTCCCTGTCTTAAAGTTTCTAAGACTAAAGTTTTATCATAAAAAAATACATTGCCGTCTTTTTTATTAAATTGTAGACAATTCTTTGAAATGGGAGTTACATATTGCCGCCTTAAATCGATATTATCTTTTTCCGCATTTCGCAATAATTTGAAGGGATATTTACTGGAAAGTCACTTCTACTCTGTAAACGACTTCTATTCTAATAATAATATTTAATTGTGGACTTGCTGCATACTGGTTTAATTTTGCTATGGACTAATTATTACATATTACTATTACCTATAATTTTGTTATTCATTATGGCTTTCTTCTGTATATTGAAATTTTATTTCATTTGTATCTTTATTTAGTTAATTTTATGTTTGCTTTTTAGTTTTTATAAGCTTTTGTCTACAAATTGTAACAATTTTTAAACAATATGTCTTGAAATAGGTGCAAAAGATGCGTACTTTTGAGGGAGGTATGAAGAACAAGGATTATTCATTTTCCGTAAACGCTTAAGTCACATGGTATAAGATTATTTGGGTACATTATCGTATCCGAAACTTTGTTTTGTATGCTAATTTTTATAATTTTCTGCAAGACAGATAAAAATTTGGACTTATTCTTGATTATTTCAAACTATTCCAATAATTTCATCATAAAAATGTCAATTATCAGTCATATTCATTTTAATTTTAATAGTCAAATTTATTCATGATCTTTCTTATTTACAATAACATTTGATAATTCAAAAATGGTATAATGTTAAAATTATATATTCGGTTCCATGTAATATCTTGAGAAAAATTCTTACTTTAAATAAAAACTATTACTTTCTCGTATTTTCTCAAATTAGAACACTAATGAAAGTTTGATAGCTTGCTAATAATATTCAGACGAAATCACACAACGTCTACACACGATGGATGTATGAATTTCTTTCTGTTTCTATAATTCAAACTTCTTTTTTCTTCAAGCAATAATTCCGGTGATAATGAAAAACCCAATACCCAAAACCCACATAAAAGACAGATTTTCAACAGTAAGAAATCAATATTGAACAAAAAATGTGTATACTTAAAATAAGAAACACTTTTAGGAATTTGAACAATAACTTTTACGATTATCACACTCAAAGCTTAACTAAAAATAACGGTAACAGAAATAATATTGAAAATGGTATGATTTTTCCAATTGAGTTGCACGCATTCTCATCTGAACATGTCTGACAATCTATTAAGATATTTCTGGGGTCGTTATATCTTGCTGCAATGAAGGAACAGATGTCTCTTGGTTGGCATGCTCTATGTACCCATTTTACTCCGTCATCTAAAACAGAAAGTACAATTAAACGTTTGTAAGATTTTCCTCGATCCAATACGTGAATTGCGAAAACAATGAGATATATTTAAAACAGTAAAAAGAGATACATACTAGAAAGATTTGTAAGTTCACATTGATAAATTGATTGAATCGATAGAATTATACAGATTTATACGTTGATAGAATAATAAATTGGTAGATGGAAGGACTGAGAGATTGACATTTTGATATATTCATACATTGATAATTAATAGATTGACAGATTGATAAATTGGTAGATTTTCAGATAGATTAATTGATGAATTAATATATTTATAGATAAATAGATCGACAGATAAACTAATTGATTGATATAATGATATATTTCAAAAATTGGTTTATTGATAGATTTATATAGAATTGATAGATTAATTCATCGAAAGATTAACGAATCAATAGATTGATTGACTGACAGATTAATAAATTGATTTATATATTGATAGAATAATGGGTTTATTGCATATAGATTCATATAATGACAGATTTATAGATTCGCACACTGATTAATGAATGAATCAATAGTATTAAATATTCATTGATCAATGGATTCATAGTTTGATAACGTGATAGGGTACACAATGATAGGTTGGTAGATTGTTCTATTTACATATTGACATATGTATAGATTGGCAGATTCATAAATTGATAAATTAATAGATTGACAAACTGACAGATAGACAAACTGATGTATTAATAGTTTGATATTGTTATAGATTGATGGATTCGATTTTGACGTTTCTTCGACTAATAAAGGTTCAAGAAAAATGACAAATAAATATAATATTGTTATTTAATTATATTATCAGTCCGTTAGTTGATTTAGTTCATGATTAAAACATTGGGGAGACACGAACCGTTTCGTACATGAACCTCTTGATAGGCGCGTCGTCCCCGACTTAAAACTACCAAGGGATGATGTCCTTTGAAAAGTTGATTAAGCGCCTTGACTTGAATGTTTAACGTCACTAAGTAAACTGTAAGTTGAGGTAAGTTATAACCTCGCCTGTATCAGGGGGATTTAGCGATAACATGGTCTGTAGTTTCTACCTCCTCCATGCACTAGCGGTATTCCAGATCGTACATGATGTCTATAGTATGAAAATGGCGTATCTGGTTAGAAGGACAGTGCTCAGTCGAATTTCGCGCCTATCTAAGTACAGTAGTTGATGAGTAAGGAAAGCAGAATGTCCATCTATGTATACCTTCGCTTGTCTTATGCCTGGTGTTTCTATCCATCTTCTCAGAGTTTGTCGTGCGTATATACTGCTCAGGTATGTGCTAGCTATACTTTTAGCTGCACCAAACGAGGCGGATTCTTGAACCATTACTTTCCAGTTCATGGAGCATAAACTTCAACGTAAACCTAGAGCATACCACCGTTTCAGCTGGAGCATTTAAAATATGGTATGGAAATCAAACTAAAATGAAGTAGAAAATTTCAATACTAAAATTATACGTGAATAGGTTTTGGAAACATTACGAGGCATATTGAGGATTTTTTATTATTCCATCATCAACCACCCAGAGTTATTGAAATAGCTTTTACATAACATGATCATTGATTCTAAAGACTTTGATACACTGTTAGAATGCGGTTTAAACATTTCGAAACTCCATTGCCACACTAATTAGAAAGTAAATGAGCTAGGAATTAAAATCTCAAAAATTTTGTGAAGGAAAGTATACTGAGAATTAATTGAAACTTATACGAGGATTGCTACTTAAACTTTAAGATAGACAAATAAAAACAAATATTTATATTTGGAAATAGTTTTATTTTTTAACATATATTTAAAATAAGATAAACTTTTGCATGCATTTGAACCAATTGTCGGAGCATATTTTTCATTCCGATTGAGTAATTTGAATTCATCTACCGTTTTTTCAGGTACAGAAAGATGTTAAGAACGTATTTATTTTTGAATGATTTGAAGAAATCATTGGATGCCAAACAAGGACTATACGCCGAATTACCCTTCAATTCTTTTATTTTGACTGTTCAAAAACGTTTTTATTTGAGCTTATGTGTTAGAGCTCGCATTGCCGTGGTGGAGAATGATTCATCTTCTGCGATTTCCTAATTTTGTCGAACACTTCTGGCAAAAAAAGCAGGTTTAGCATTCAGAAATGACCGTTCTACGTTATTCTAATTGAACGGTGGCGACATATCCACTTAATCCGAAAAAATAGGCGACCAAATAAATCTATGGTTCGTCACCTATCACGATCTTATAGACGTTTGTTTAGGTGTCGGTGTTTGTTCTTTTCTTCTTTTATTATAATAATAATGATACACTATTGTATTTCGTATACGCAAAACTTTAATCACATATATTATCCTTGCATCTCATATATTGATATTGAATTATTATTATACTTTAAACAGATTTTTATAAATTTTACGTCTGCAACTCTTGTGGTGTATATCTTGAATGCCCTGGGTTTTGCCGTCTCTCTTCTGAGCCCTCGTGGTCGCAGCGTTGCCAAGTTTAGCTTCCATATAAAATTTAGAAGTCGTAACAACTTCTTTTGAATTTTTTTCAGTATTTCATTGCACCAATCGACACGAGCTTTTTTTTGAGCGATATCCAACGCGAATAATTCATTTTGATTTGCATGCAATTTTGAATGAATGTGGTACTAATGCCTCAATCTCACGGTATGACACATGATGATCTTGCCATATCAGTTTACGCACAGCATCGATGTTTTCTGGCAAAACAGCCGATTTCATCCGAATTAGTTTTCTAGCGAATATTCTAGTATGAGGATGAAATTTATGAGATTATGTCGACTATTTCCTTCGAAAAATTTAAGCCAATCAAAAAGCTGTAATATTTTATGTTTACCTAGCAACGATCAAATTTCAGCGATAATACTGCACTAGTGCAAATTATCGATAATTTGCACTAGTGCCAAATTTTCGTCTAGGATAAATAAACATCATTTGGTTTTAATTTCATATTTTAAGAAAAGGAACAATTATTGTTTATTTTAAATTAAATTTTTCTCAGGAAATAGTCTGCCAAAATGCCCTCTCGTGCATGTCAAATTGTCTCATAATTTCCTCTCGTGCGCATTCGCGCACTCGAGAAAATTAAATTATCGACAATTTGACATGCACTCGGGACATTAATATTGATTATTCATATGTGTTCTTTACATTTTCAAAAAATTCTTGGTCATGTTTTCGTTAGGACACTGTGTATTCAAGGATGAACAAATAATGTGTAATCATTTAGCTCAGGGGTCAGCAACCTGTTTGTCCTTAAGGGCACAATACTAAATTTGAAAATCACCGAGGGCGCATATTTTTTACAACTTTGTTTTGTTGGTGTCATACACAATGGTACATAATTCAGTGTGAAACTTGGGTATCCATATTTTCAGATAGTTTCTTATAATTGGGGATATATTTAGAGTTCCCGGTTATTAAACCATTATCTAAATGTGAGTTATTAAGCTTTGTTCGATATTTTGATTTCACATATTTCATATTTGAGAACAAAGACTCGCATTTGAATGCATTTAGTGCACTAATCATGTCAGCGATATGTTGATTTTTCCCTTGTCGGAAACCCGAGGTTGATTAACCAATCCTAACTTTATAATTTGTGGCTAAAGCATGATAAACCGTTTTTACCTCAGCTCAGCCACCTCACTTTAGTATGTAAATGAAGATCTGTGAATTGAACGTCCTCATCTTCTAAAAGTAATTTAAGCAAGCTCCCGATCTTATGGAATTAATAATTTTTGTTACTATCGTGAATACGTGTTGATAATCGATAGTTTTTGCGCATAATATTTCCTAAGATAATGATAAGAAATAAATTTCGGGAATAACGAATCCTGTCTACATAAGGCAATAAATACTTTTTTGCTGGTGCTCCGTCTGTTGTAATTCATGTACTTTTGTACAAGTAATTTTACATCTGTTATATTATTCTTGAAAGTAGAAAAGATATCTTCTTCTCTAGTGCTTCCTTTTAATGGCAGAACTTTAAGAAATTCTTCTTTTGCTGTAGAATCAGAAAATGCCATCTTCACGCAAATTGCTATTTGTGATATATTTGTCACGTCTGTCGATTCATCCATATGTAACGAAAAAAAAATACAATTTTTCATATCATTTGGTAATTCTGCCACGAAATTCTCCGCAATTACTTCAATTCTTCTAGTAACAGTTCGTGCTGATAATTGCAACGTGTTTATAGCTGAAACTATTTCCATTTTATTTTTAAATTCTTCAAAAAGTGAATCAGCGGCTTCTAACATGGCTTCTCTCACTAATTCTTCATCTGTAAATGGTTTTTCATTCTTAGCTAGCAAATGCGATATGACGCTATCGTTGCTGCTTCATGTTGTTGCAGTGGTTTAGTAAAAAACTTTGCTAGTTATTGAAGATTTTAAAGAAATTATTTTTTTTCTTCTAATTTCAGAGTTCATTGGATAGTCACTATCAAAAATGGTATGAACAGTCTTAAAATGTCGTTCAATATTACTTTTCTTGGAAATGGCAATACTATTATTACACAACAAACAAATACACATTCATCGTTAAAATAATATATTCTTTTTTTAACATTTATCCTTGAAGGGTTTTGGAAGAAAATAATTATTTCGGATTACTTTGTAGTTTTAAATGCATGGTCTAGGCGTGGTCTATTTGAAAAAGTAAGTAAATCGCTCTGGCTATTATACATTTACATTAGTCCAGCGAGAGCGCATTAAAAATCGATCGAGGGCGCCATGGCGCCCGTGGCGCCGCTTTGTCTACCCCTGATCTAAATATTGGAAATACTCACGTTCTACTATGTATTTGGCACAAACATTTGGAGAAGGGCAATGCGATAAGTTGGACTTGTCATAATATGAATAATCCACGTATTCACATCTACTGTACATATCGCTGTTTAAATTCGTCTGAGAACTGCAAGTGAAACATTCCAATGACAAAGCTGAAAATTAAATAGAGAAGTCGTGAAAAATTATTCAACAATACTAATAACAAATATTTTCATTAGAAATAGAAGATGACCACAGTTGAGGGACACTTATACCTAATTAAATCTTATTAAATGAAACTGACGAATTAGTTATGGTGAGTTCGAGTGAAAATTGAGTTAAATTTTAGTATAGATTCCAGCTCCATTGTGTAAATATTTTTTTTACAAAACAACGTTATATCCTCCAAAATACTCTCTATAACAGCTAAATACATTTAATCCATAGGTGTTTCCATTGTTCGAATTATTTAGTTGTGGAATAGATAACCTGGCATGTTTCTTTTAGTGCGTGGATACACGAAAAAGTTACACGGAACAAGATCGGGTAAGTAAGGTACGTGGAGCTGCGTGGCAATAACTATTGAACGGCGATAGTTGTATGTATGAGTGTATTACGTCATAAACATGATGGGATAATAAAAGCTAAGAAGAAAAAGAAATCGAACTAAGAATTGCCGAAAGTAACAGCTGTAGGTATCTACAGGCAGCCATATCTACGAAAGTTCGAATTTATGAAACAATTTTTAAACCCACCCTGACATACGCTGACATACTTGGGTAATGACGAATAAAAATAAACAGAAACTGGAAAGCTGGGAGAAAAAAATAATAAGATGAATTTTTGGAAGAAAGTAGACGATGGGACAGAAGATCGAACCAAATAATTTACATACTTTTCAATGAGTCATCAATCAGCGCCTTTATAAAAACAAGAGGTACAATGGCTGTGCCACTTATAACGAATGAAAGAAGACAGACTCTTGAACCGAGTTGCATGAAAGATACCAGAGCGCAAGCGGAAAAGAGGTAGACCTAGAAAACGGTGGAGGGAACTAGCGGAAAAAGACCTTCGAGAGAACTGGAGAGGAAAAGCAAGGGACCGAAAGAAGTGGAGAGATAAATTACAAGGCAATGGATCTAAACATTATATATGCAGATATACCATTTATGTACCATTGATTTGAATTGCAACTTGTGTAGCCTTACTGTTAGACTATATCACTGGTTGGCGTTACAATGGCACACATTCATTCCGTCAATATAAATATTCACTGTATTTTAATTGTGCTGTCTTTATAGTGATTATTTAGGTAATTATCTTAAAATTATTCCCCACCCCCTATCGACTTGGGGTTGTGGGAGGTGTTAGAGGGAAGTGATTATAATATATGGAATGTGGAATTAACTGTCGGTCAGGTTAGGTAAGGTTAGGTTAGGTAAGGTTAGGTTAAGTTAGGTTATGTTCTACTCAAGAACAATATTTATACAACATCTTTCCGTGCTCTTTTAATACAACCCCTCATTCCCCACCCCTCGATCCTTTTTTTACTCTATTCTACAATAAAAAATTGTTGAATCTTCAATGTTTCTGTGATAAAATAATAATTACTTATGGTTACGTCAATTAACATTTATATTTGTTTAAAATTCCACTGAATTAATTTCATGTATTTTTCACAAATTATTTTCACTATTTAGCTGAATTTTTTGTTTATATATTTTCAAATAAAATTTATAATTTGTTAACATACGTAATTCCGAAAATGTCAAATTTTTATTCTTTAACCCTCTCTAATTTTTTAACAAGGCATGATGATGGCTGGAATGATATTTTTTATGTTCAGTACACTTTTCTTTTTTACCCCCACAACCCCAAGTCGATGGGAGCTGGGGGGTGATTTTTAGATAATTACATTATTTAAGTAATAAATATCACATATAGTTTTTAATTGAAAAAAAAAATGTTTTTAAATTTAGTGCAATATACATTGACGAATTACACTTTGGGTAAGTTAGATGTAATTTTTATTCTTTGTTTTGTATATTTCACAATATAATTACTTTTAGTTTTGAAAAATGTCCAAAGAAAAGACCAAGTCGTCATTAAAATGTATAAATAACACTTTTAACATCATTTCAATCGACTTAAACCCAAGAAAGAACTCATAAAAATATACAATAAGTCAAAGAAATTGAAAACTAAATAATTGATTGGTATTCCGACTTGGGCAATAAACTCTGCAAGATCTACGTCTTTTGTATCACAAAAGAAAATCAGCATTGTGTTGATATTCCTTTGACTTGATTGTTACTTTGATTTTTGGCCATAGCCATAGCAATATGACTCATCAGTTTTGTTCCAACACAATCTTTTTCCGGATTGTTAGTCATTCCAAATTGAAATTCTCTGATCTGAGCTACTCACTAATAGTTGATCGATTGTTAGTCGACAGTCTGTGAACATAAGATTTCGAATTTTTTCATCATTCTCATCGATTTAGTCAGTTAATGGCCACAACTAGGTGTGTCATCAATCAACATCGTACACTTGAATTAGTGAGCTGTTTCCAAAATTAAAATAGATTTAGCAGCATTGGGTTGACATCAAGAAAAATGAAACAAAAACAAAGAAGGGGCAGGAAAAAATTACCTTAGATGGACAAAAAAGCACGGCAATTAGTTGTGCTATCTAATTCCTCGCAAAAGAAATGTGCAATATAAAAATTCCGTCTACGGCAATGCTATTTCGGTTATTATTGGGTCCATGTAGTAAAATACGTTTGTTGTCGTATAAAGATGTTGCAATATAACAATTCCATTACAGTTTCTAGTTTGGTACTTGACCTTAAGAATTTTTAGGCACGACGCTCCGTCACCACCTTCACAATCGATATTGAAGGCTCATCTGTTGTTATTGTTTCTCAATGTTGTGAAATTTAAAAGGCTTAGTCCATTATGGTCAGTTTTCGATTCAACTTTAAAGTGTTGAACGCGAAATTTTTCGTTGAAGAAGCCGTATGCTTATCAATAATTTAAAAACATTCATGAAACAAAAATTAACACTAATGAAACTTGATGAATTATACTATTTAAGGGAGTGTGTGCGTAATGCTAATCATCGACTTCAAACAAGCATTCGATGGTCTGAAGAGAAGGACAAGGAAAACCTACAAGTACCCCAAAATTTAATAGGATTGGAGAAAATAACTATGCTAAATTCTATGCGAAGCGAAATGACAAAACAATGATCATCTGAGGAATTAGAAATAAATGCTGATGAAAGGTAACCTGATGGACTCTCCGCGGTATTGTTTAACATGCATAATAAGGGAATGTAATATTGATGGAAGTATCATTAATAAATCAAAACAAATAATAGCATAATAAGCTGGTGATTTAACTCCTATAGCAAGGAACCGAAAAAGTCTTGAAGTCACATTAGAAAAAATCGTAAGGGGATCAGGTGAAAGAGGGAAAAATGAAAAATATATGTAAGTTTAAAAAAAGGAAGCTCACAAACAAGAAACAAGAAACAGTAAAGATAAATGACGATATTATCAAAATAGTCGTCACCGTTAAGTACTTAGGAACAATAATAAGCAACAAAAATGACACAAAAAATGAGACAAAACAAAGCAAGATCATCATAATGGAGGACAATAAATCATAATGGAAGCAAGAGAATAAGCCGAGTAACCAAATTAAGAGTCTACAAGACTGCTATAACACAAGTATTGACATACGCCGCGGAATCTATGATACCAAAAAATATGGACCTTGTTTTTGGTCTAAGAATATATGAGAGGATAATAATTAGGAAACTCCAGGACCAGTGAAAGTCGGAAATAATGGGTACAGAGAACTTATGAACTATGAAATTAAGAAAATATTAGAAAATGAGTATATAGTAAATATAATAGAAGCAAAAAGAATAAAATGTTTTGAACACATTGAAAGAATGGAAAAACTAAGGAAAATTACAGAATATAGACTGAACAAGAAGAATCGTCAAGTTTCTCAAAATAGCCATTAACTGAATTTAACCATCGAGCCATTTTTTCAAGTCTGCGAACAGAAAATAATTCATTTTGCCATTGTATAAACTTGTAACCCATCAGTCAAAATGCCATGTACCGCAATTTTTGAAAACCCTGCTAGCTCGTGCACTTTCAGTCGACGATTTCCAGTATTGCTCTTGGTTTACCACTACGATGCTAGTCTTCGCAGGTTGTACGGCCTTTATTTTTATGAAACATTGCCAAACAGTTGATAGAAAAATCTTAACGACAATGTTTTTGTTCCATTGTAACCAAACGCGATACCCACCTTGCTCACAGTTTTCTAATGTCCAAATTTCGAGTTAATATACGATGTACCGCACTTTTGAGAATGCCTACTATGTCTGCTAGCTCACATATCGTACGGCCTCATTTAAATTCTGCTACCCAATATTTTACTATGGATAACGAAAGATCAGTCTCACCCAGAGTGGAATCTAGTCCAGCTTTTATATTTGTTGGGCTAATGCCTTTCAAATAAAACTATTGTATAAAATAACAGTTACCAATTTTTTTCATATTCACAAATCCCACTGAAAATGTTCAAAACTGATGGCTGCCAACAAGTACCTCAAAATTAAAATTGTGTCAATGGACAGTCAATTAAATCACAAAGAGAAGGATGTAAAAAACCAGAAATTTAAATTATCATACACCAAAAATTCATCAACGGTTCTATGAAGATTTCAATTATGACGAGTGTGAAGAATCGTTTCGAAGCAAATTACACAAGATACGACTCAAATTGGGATATATAAAAAAGAAGTATTAGTTGAATGTGATTCAATTCAATAATAATTTATGAAGAAAAATTAAGCAGTGTAGGAAGTTTCCAATAAAAATTAATACAAAATAATTGGTTTTTGTTATCTTTATGTGTTATAGTGTGATATATATCGTATTTCATTTTAATCAATCACCATCTTTGTATTGAAGATTGTTTCAGTAAGGAAAGGAAACCAGTTCGCAGGAGTTATAATACATTCTAACGCAGCATTCAATAATTTCAATTTCTTACAAATACACGTTAAAAAAACTAAAATCTAGCCTTACTTTTTAGAAATTAATAGATGAAGTGCACTTACATTGATTAAATAATAGGCAAAATAAAAGTATTTTTATTCGAAAAACTATTGGAGAAAACATTATGTTCGCTTCACGTACAAAATTGATTGAAAAAATTCATGAGATTATATTTTTAACGTCCATCTATTGACACTATTTTCAAGGATTATAAATATTTGATACGATTTAAAAGGAGAACATAATTTCCTGTTATAAATCTAGGTGCTGTTTACCTATGTTCACCTATATAATCTTTGGAGGTAGTCTAAAGTAGATTATGTAATATCCGTACCAAAAACGAATTGATTTGATACAAGGAATTATTAGAAACGATGTTCTTCAAAAAATATTTCATATATAGAAAAGAAATGAGACATAATATTCCAAAAAAAGGTACGAACTTCAAACTTCTGAAAA
The DNA here is from genome assembly GCF_026230105.1 of Diorhabda sublineata. Taxonomy (NCBI): domain Eukaryota; kingdom Metazoa; phylum Arthropoda; class Insecta; order Coleoptera; family Chrysomelidae; genus Diorhabda; species Diorhabda sublineata. The sequence continues at coordinate 19,965,668 of NC_079475.1, forward strand.
CACTACCAATCATAAAAGGTGAAACAGTAAGGAAACTTAGTCTTAATGGAATATACTTACTTCTACGAGGATTATACCAATAGTAAGGTCCCCAGTGAGCTATAGCATCGAGGGCTGATTGTAAGTCCGATAACAGTGCCGTGTGCAGTGTTTCCTCCAATATCGACCATCTGTCCACGTTTGGTAGCATAAGCTAAATGGGACATATTCCAGACCAATCAGAAAGTTGCAGCAATTGTAGGTGGACTCCGCCAAATTTAAACAAAATGTAGTAGTTGTTTGAAATCAATAGTCAATTGTAATTTTTTCTGGTTTCCGATATATTTTTACAGCAAGCGGCATAAGAAATAAAAATATTTTGGTTGGCTACTTCTTCTTGCCAGGTGGTGTACATTTCATGTGATATAAGTGGCAAATTCTAAATTTTTAGCAAAAATTTAACTGTTCCAGCACTTTTAATTAAAATGAATTATGAAGAAAATTAATTCTTTATGCTATATAAAGTTGACGAAACATTTAAAATAAATCATAATTGTAATTTACTCACATTAAATCTCATATTATTTTGAAATAATTGAATATTCATTTTTTACAAATCGTAAAATAAATGAATAAAATATTAAAATAATTTATTTTCATGGTTACTTTTATTTTCTTCTCATATGTAGGGAGCGGGGAGCTAGTTGTAACAATTTGTCGCTTGAACTATTCAGCTATCGATCCCAAATAAACTTTTGATCAAACCTATAACAATTTTTGGTAGAAACGGCTTTGAAAAAAACTGACGAGTGTTACAACAGGCTTGGGGCAAATTGTAACATTAGGAATTGAAAACCAGTTTCATATTTTATAAAGATTTATTTGGCATATTTAGCAATAATCAGACTTTTGATTTATATAGCATTATAAACTTTTGGTACGTCATAACAAACTTAGACTTTTAAGTTTTATTCTTAAGCTAATAGGAAAATAAACAAATCCTTTCCCCACAAGCTAAACAAAACCATTCCTCGGGTTCAGATTCCGAATCAGAATTTAAAACTTTCTTTTTTTCTTTTTCTTTTCCTTGTCTTTTAGCTATTTTTATCTTATCTGTATCCTCTCGATCTTTTGTCATCAATCTTTTGCCTTTTCCTTCACTCTTCTTAGTCTCTTGTGTTTTCTTTGTCTGATTTAACTTTTTTTCGTGTTCTTTTTGTAACTCGTTCTTCTCTGGCGTATCTGTGAGAACACAGCATTTTCTTTTACGTTGAGGGCGGTTAGTGAATTTCCGTGGTGGAGCTTTCGGGTAAGGCCTTATTTTAGATGGAGAGAAATCATTTTGCTTTTGAATACCAGAAGGACTAGGAGTCGGGTCAAAGTTCGATTGACCCCTAGGTGAAGCTGAAGTTTCTAGATTACAGTTTTCCATGGAACTTATGATTTCACTGACTCTTATATCTAAAGAAAAATTATCAAACGAATCTTTGTTAGGATTCATTGCTAATGGCAATTTGAAATCAATTAAAAGGAGCTTTACTGTTACTCAGGCGAATATTTTTAGGTTATTGATTTTGCAGCTTCATACAGTTCTTTTTTATGTATTAAGTCGAAAGCCTATTTAAAATCAATGAAAAAACGCTTGACTGTTACTCAGGCGAATACTTTTAGGTTATTGATTTTGAAGCTTCATACAGTTCTTTTCTGTGTATTAGGTCGTAAGCGTATTTAAAATCAATGAAAAGAAGCTTGACTGTTACTCAGGCGAATACTTTTAGGTTATTGATTTTGCAGCTTCATACAGTTCTTTTCTGTGTATTAGGTCGTAAGCCTATTCAAAATCAATGAAAAGAAGCTTGACTATTACTCAGGCAAATACTTTTAGGTTATTGATTTTGCAGCTTCATACAGTACTTTTCTATGTATTAAGTCATAAGCCTATTCAAAATCAATGAAAAGAAGCTTGACTATTACTCAGGCAAATACTTTTAGGTTATTGATTTTGCAGCTTCATACAGTACTTTTCTATGTATTAAGTCATAAGCCTATTTAAAATCAATGAAAAGAAGCTTGACTGTTACTCAGGCGAATACTTTTAGGTTATTGATTTTGAAGCTTCATACAGTTCTTTTCTGTGTATTAGGTCGTAAGCGTATTTAAAATCAATGAAAAGAAGCTTTACTGTTACTCAGGCGAATATTTTTAGGTTATTGATTTTGCAGCTTCATACAGTTCTTTTCTGTGTATTAGGTCGTAAGCCTATTCAAAATCAATGAAAAGAAGCTTGACTATTACTCAGGCAAATACTTTTAGGTTATTGATTTTGCAGCTTCATACAGTACTTTTCTATGTATTAAGTCATAAGCCTATTTAAAATCAATGAAAAGAAGCTTGACTGTTACTCAGGCGAATACTTTTAGGTTATTGATTTTGAAGCTTCATACAGTTCTTTTCTGTGTATTAGGTCGTAAGCGTATTTAAAATCAATGAAAAGAAGCTTTACTGTTACTCAGGCGAATATTTTTAGGTTATTGATTTTGCAGCTTCATACAGTTCTTTTCTGTGTATTAGGTCGTAAGCCTATTCAAAATCAATGAAAAGAAGCTTGACTATTACTCAGGCAAATACTTTTAGGTTATTGATTTTGCAGCTTCATACAGTACTTTTCTATGTATTAAGTCATAAGCCTATTTAAAAGCAATGAAAAGAAGCTTGACTGTTACTCAGGCGAATACTTTTAGGTTATTGATTTTGAAGCTTCATACAGTTCTTTTCTGTGTATTAGGTCGTAAGCGTATTTAAAATCAATGAAAAGAAGCTTTACTGTTACTCAGGCGAATATTTTTAGGTTATTGATTTTGCAGCTTCATACAGTTCTTTTCTGTGTATTAGGTCGTAAGCGTATTTAAAATCAATGAAAAGAAGCTTGACTGTTACTCAGGCGAATACTTTTAGGTTATTGATTTTGCAGCTTCATACAGTTCTTTTCTGTGTATTAGGTCGTAAGCCTATTCAAAATCAATGAAAAGAAGCTTGACTATTACTCAGGCAAATACTTTTAGGTTATTGATTTTGCAGCTTCATACAGTACTTTTCTATGTATTAAGTCATAAGCCTATTTAAAATCAATGAAAAGAAGCTTGACTGTTACTCAGGCGAATACTTTTAGGTTATTGATTTTGCAGCGCCACAGAAATGTTTCGGTCAACAAGTTGCATTGATAGAGCTTGTTCATGCTATTCTTACTATATTTATGTCTGAGATGATTACATCTCTGGACTCAAATCTCTTTTTATCGAGACATTTCTTCTAATTTGGCGACAGGAAATAGTCACTCAGAACTAAATCTGGAGGATAAGGCGGACGGAGAACATTCGTTGCCTAATGCGTAGATCTATCCCATGGAAACTAAACAATGCTAAATAATTTTTTTCTTAACAAAATGTCGTTTTTACCAAATCATCATTAAATAGACGCAATAAGTTGGTATCATATTCACAGTTTATATCTTCTTTATTTTTTTCTTTGATGCCTATTCACTTTGAGAAACTCGTTATGTATCAGCTGTTTGGCCTTTAGGAAACATTAAATACTCCAGCATTATTATAATCATGGTGCCAAAAGCTTTCTCATACCTATATGATCATTGAAAATTGAAACCACTGAGTCGTGACTTTCACAAACCCGCACTTTCATTCTTAAATCGGCCAACAGCATCTCGTGGATTTTTTTAAGTTCTTTATATGTAGAGACTTCAACTGGATGCCCAGAAAATTCAGTATCTTCCTTGCTAGTACTACTGTAAAGAAATTCAGCGAATAGTTTTTTTATGGTTGGAGTGATAAGTTTTTTTCTTCAAAATCAATGAGCACACGAAACTAATATTTTCTCCTCAGATCACGAAATCATAGGCTTTCAATGGCTCTCAAATAGAAACTAAATAACACATGTAAAATGGTTAATGCTTGTTGGCAGAACCAGTGCTGTACCCAGTTAAAAGGCGGGGGATTCCAAATGTCTCGGATTTATTTATTGATTCTCGTATGTAAATAGTATGAGCTCAACCTGTGTTTTTTCACTTGAAATTACCTGTAGAAAGGATTGGTGAAACATGTGAGATTTTACAAATATCATTTATTTTCAAGTCAATTATATTACAGACAACTAGTAAAAATACAAGGGGTTAAACATAATAAAAAAGTATAATATAATGTTTGTATGTTTTCAGACCTTAGATATTTGTACTTCTGATAAACGTTTCTCCATGGTAGTGATTCGTGGAATAAATAAAAGATTAAATTTTAATTTCATAGTAAAGAGTTTGCGGCAAATATAAAGTACTAGGATTCAAGCAATTAACTACATTAAAGCAAAAAATGAAACTAAAAATTAACAAACATCCAATATATATGTCAACAATGAAACAACATTGAACATGTAAAAATATAAAACAACTTATAGGCATTGACAAGATATACTCTTGTCAATGACTCTAGTAAAATGAAGATACTTATAACAAAGGAAATATAAATAAAACAAAGTTAAGAATAATGATGACAACAGGGAGGCTTGTTATGAATTCATTGAGAAAAAATGGTATAAAACTAAATAAAGAGTGAGCGAGGTGAATAATCACTCAAAAAATTATGATCAAATGAAAAGATCGACACAAAATTTTCAGCGAATATGAGCATCAAATATTGGAGGTACTAAGATTAATGTGAGCATTATCAACAAAAACTGGGTTTGTGGAAAAGGAGTACAAAGTAGTATGAAGAAAGTTCATTCATCTTTGTGAAACTGGCAGTAATCTGTTACAAAAAATTACAAGAGTACTTTCAAATTTTATCTCAAAAGTGAGAAATAAAGACTACTGAAAATACAAATTGAAATTAAGGAACACAAAGCCTTAAGAGACGTTGTAGAATTACAGAGATCTCCACTGCATGTTGCACATGTATGTTGCCCTGGCAGTACTTCTCCTCTTGATCTTAAATCATTGAAAATATCTTCACAGCTACCTCCGTAACGTAGTAATTGACATCCTCTTGTAACATGATTTATTGTAGGTGTTCCTGGTATTGTACCTAGAAACGTAATTTGATTAAATTCACTTCCTCACAAAGCTTAAAGTATGAGATATACTACTTATAAAAAATTTAAGTTTCAATGAAAATCTGGTTATCTTATTGAGTTAATATTAAAGCTAGACGGAACGGAATGTAAGTATTACCATTCCCTACCTCTCTCTACTGGATATTAAAATCAAAACTTGTTATTCTCCTCCTTTGCCGTTCCTACTTCTCGAAACTTCAACGTTATGGCGATCGAATTAGAATAGAGCTGGGGGAGGTAAAGAGTGGTATACCGATGTTTTTTCTCTCCCTATCAGCAGGTCGGGTCTAATTTATAGTCTATTTTTATGTACGAAATAGTAACAAAACCTAATTTCCAATGAAAGACTTTGAGTATTGTAAATATTATTACAGAATAATCTAAATATTTCATGAAATTTTCATAAATGTACCTAAGCTAAGTTGGAATTTCTGGAACCGCTGGTAATATTCATACTGTCCCTATTTAAGCTGTTCTTACATTTAGCAATTTCGATGCATACAACAATTTATGATTGGATACATTCTTTAACAATTTTAGTTTATTAATATTTATGTCATGATATACTATTTTTTGGTCCGCTCATATTTTACGTACTCTTTAAACCGAACCTTAACGGATCTCTTAGTTTGTCCAATATATTTCCCGTCATAATCACTGTTTATGTATAATTTTGAAAAGCAAATCAGTTGAGAATTTCAGTATTTTTCCAGGGTAGAATACGCGTATAATACGAAAAAGGCAAACGTAAAAGAATTCATTTTCGAACTCAAATCAAAATTCCCTGTATAAAGTTCACCTATGAAATGGATAAAGTTCGATGGTTGCCATTTCTAGATACTTTAGTAATGAAGAGAAGTAATAGGCGAGAATTTGATGTATTTAGGAAAAACGCCGCTACGTGCAGGTGCACAAAAAAGACCAGTCTTCATTTCCTGGTACATCGTTTAATTTACTTTCCACCATGTTCGTGAGCTAATAGAAGTTTTCAGTCTTTTATTAGTTTTTTAAAACCACAAGCTGTAGAAGACAATTGAAAAAGGTTTGGACAGGCTAAAATCTCGTGTATTAAGAATTTTGTTCAATAAGTCCGTATTTTAATTCCAAATATCTCTTCTCAACAAATTTCACCGAAAATACGATTGTATGTTTATCGATTTAGAGGTCCAAGTTGTGTATTTTTAACACAACTAGGTTAGTTGTAAATTACAAGGTGCAGTGTACAATCTATTTTAAATTCTAGTGTGATCATGGAAATTTTGGAAGGGCTGCAAAAATTGTCGAAAAATCGGTCCTTCAACAGTGTGAAAACATTGATATTCAATTTATTCAAAAGTGTGAATGATATAGTGGAATTATTACTAAGCTTTATTTCAAGTTTTGAATAAAAATGATGAATCAAAATTAAAAAAATTCATATCAATATCCATTTCAATATCACTGCCAAAGATGTAATTGTTTTAGCTGTACAATGAATATACCAGAGCACCGAGCGACGAATGCATTAAGTTGAGAGGGAAGTAATGTAAATGAAATTAGAATAGAACAAGTAACTGCAACGCGAGCAAAACCAGATGAATCTGTTTTAATGTTATTGCCTCATTTGCCCACTTAAAGGTACTTTCCTACCTCCACACAAAAGGATTTAAATGAGAGGTTTTTATAGGTTTCCGGTAACCTATTCCACATTTGGAACGAGGTATACAAAAATGATTTTTGGAATCTAGCCTTGCAATACTGAGGTACTGTAGAGGATGTATTGATTTCTAGTTAGCCTTGATCAGTTCCACGCAAAAACAAAATATTACGTTACCATAGCAACGTAAAATAACTTATTAGAAGTGTCAGTGTAAAGTTTAACGTCAACAAAGTAAACCAGAGTTACGCAATAAATTAAAAGAAAAAATATGTCCACCGAAATTGTGAAAATCGAAAAATTGGAATAGGTATCGAACTATGATCAAGTACTTGTATTTAAAAGGGTTAAGAGGTAAGCAGATATGTTTAATACCCTTGGTGATCAATGTACTTCGTATTCGACCGTGAAAAATTGGTTTGCAAGTTTCAAAAGAGGTAAATTTTCCATTGAAGATGATGACGGATCGGGAAGGCCAGTTTCTGTGTCAGTCCCCGAAAATGTCGATGCAGTTCATGACATGATTTTATATCTGAAGCGCTGAATATTTCATACGAACGCGCTCATCATATAGTTCACGTCAATTTGGCCATGAGAAAAATTGCTGCAAAATGGATCCCCAAATGTTAGAATGTTGAGCAAAAGCGTGCAAGGGTAGAAGCATTGCGTTCGAACTGTGCTCGATTTGAGAACGATGTAGACTTCTTAAGCCGAATTGTTACTACAATAACTGGAGATTATTATTCGACATTCTTGACCACTCTACGGGAAAAAATTTAAGAGAAAAGAGGCGGAAATCTATTCAAAGGTGTTTTGTTTTTGCAGGACAACGCCCCTGCACACAAATCTCATGTTGCCATGCAAAAAATTCGTGATTTAGGGTTTGAATTACTAGAACACTCCCCTTATTCACCAGATTTGGCTCCGTCCGGCTATCATCTCTTTCCTCAACTAAAAAAAAGTTTAAAACGTCGTAAACTTCTTTCCAGCGATGAGGTAATAAAAGCTGTGGAGGTCTGGTTTGCAGAAGAAACATTCTTTTTCAAATGTCTAGAGACGTAGCAGGTTCGCTGTAATCCAATTAAGAGAAGAAAATGTTGAGTAATAAAATATTTTGTCATTGAAATTTTGTTTGGTTCTATAATAGGTTAAGAATTTTTCAATATATCCACGTATAAAGCTTAATATTTCTAGTATTGCGACGACGGTTGAGCATATAGAATAAATTGGACAAATAAGTATGTTGACCCCTTTTTATTATTTTATAAATAAAACTAAGCATGTATCGCTCCCTGCGATTCTTCATATTTAGAATGGAATTTCTGTTTAAGTGAGGAGTTATGTGATCTCGATAAGGTAAATTAAACGAAAACTCATTCGCAATTTTTGAAGGGAGTTGGAAACTGCAACAGTTATCGAATAAGAATAAACATATCTCAGTAATCAAGTAGTGAAAGAACGAGAGTGTTACAAAAAAATACTTGATTTTAGAAGGTAAGATGTTTTTATGATTATGTACGCTTCTTAATAGGGCATAAACCATTTTCAGTTTATATTTTATGTGACACTCAAAAAATATCCTTTGTTTTTTGCTTCGTTTACTATTTGTATGTATTCGTTATCAATATTTATTTTCTGTATATGTTAACAGAATTAAAAAGATTCACATACAGTTGAAACAGTAACATTTCTCAAGATTTTTATGACAATATACCAATTTCCTATTTCGTTCAATCAAAGTTTTATAGTAAACCTCGTATTCCAAAAAACTTACTTTGATAATGATAAGTAGCACATACTGACGGTCCTATACATCGTACTCTGGGAAGTTGGTTGCGATCTCCAGTTAAGCAAGCATCTGTATCCGCTGGACCCAATCTTGATACACATTCATAGCATCGAAGACACAAGCCTGAAATATTCAAATCAGATATATACCTGACCTTCAAATTTTTTATTCAAATTCATCGTTTCCTAAAACGAGATAGGATAAATTTAACAGAAGGACAGAGGGTGGATCGATAGCAAAAATTTTTCCAACCAAATTAACACAAGGAATAGTGCTTTAGAAAAATCGTGCTTGCAATGTCTGTCGTAATACATGGATCTTGAATAGTGAAGATCCGGATTTCAAAAAAATGACTATTGATAAATGGGGTCTATGAGATTTATAACTTGTGACTCTAAAAAGGTACGTCTATCAAAGTCAAACATCAAATTTATGATCATGGGTCTATCAATGTTCAGTCCAATGAGAACAACTGCAAACTTCCAATTTGTTAGGATATATTGGTATAATGTGCGATGACATTAACTGAAAAATAATATAACTTCTTCAGCATTACAACGCGCTGTGTAACAAATCGTTTTTGATTCGCGAATTTTTGACAACTAAGTTCCTCATATTCACCATTCGGGCCCTCGCTATTTCTGAAAATACAAAATGTGACACCAAATCTGACATTGATAAGGCCAAGACAAAGAAAACGGAAGCCTTTCAGAATGAATACAGAAATTGATTTATCGTTGAGATAAGTGCGTTTCTAGCCAAGTAGCTTGAAGGAAATTGAACCAAAATATATGTAACTATTTATTGTTACAGTTTTATCATACTAGAGAGCGGCTGTGGGGCGGATGGGGCGCACAACGAATGTGTTGCGAACATACCGCGGTTCCGCCGCTAGAACGTGACGAGCACGTTGCAGAAATGCAACGTTTTCGTCGCGTGTTTGTAGCGCACTCATATCAAATTGGATAAAAGGTAACAGGTACCGGGATTTAGGTAATTCAGAAAAAAATTATTTCAAATCGTAACTTCAGCGTTGCTGTTCTCATCTTAAACACTTGGTAAAGAATTAATTGGCTTCAATGAATTATTCCGGGGAGGCTATGGACGTGAAAAGTTTGAAGCAAAGCTGTTAGACATATGCTGGTATTTTTTCAAAACTCCCATGATCTCCATTTTGGCATCCATTTTATAGTATGTATGAATTGATTTTAAAGAGAACACAAAGTTGTATTCGGGTTCACTTTCACCATTGCTTCAGTCTTTATTCATCCTCTCGTCCATCGTTTGCATTAACTTTGTAATCATTTCATCCTCTTCCCATCCTTTTTTTTTCAAATTACGATCACTAAATTCTCTGCTTTTTTGGTCCCATATTACGTAACAATTTTGAATTTTACTTATATATAACTCTGTGTCAATATTCGAATCTCCCAATGATGCCATGATGGTACGAGTGAGCACCTAAATCCCCTCACATTTGTGTCTCGTTACGAACTGAAGGGCGCGTATGCAACAAATTCGCTGCTCGTGCGCGGCGTGATCGTTGCGCGCCGACTCCGCTTCGAAGACGCTCACAATCCGCTAGTATGATAAGGCTCTTTGTTTTAATAAAATGATTCCATTTAATTTTTTATCACAACTCGTAGAAAAGCATCGGTTCGAGTAATAAAATAGGAAAGTTAATGTGCCTATTTTTTGTAAATGTCGAAAAATAATGAGTTTCTAAATGCATTAGTGGAAATAAATCGGTGGCAAAAGTCTGAAATTATTATTAAACATGAATATAAATACATTATTTTATTTCAATACGCTTGAGAGGAATATAAACAGAAACCAATTTAGAACAAAAGTTCTACATGCATTAAGGAAATATTCAAATTTATAACATTGTAAATAATATGCTGAATTGACGCTTCGAAATTGGATGAAGTCAACATTACCCGGGTAAGTGAGATTAACAAAAATATAATATTGAGGTTGTAGAAAATCAGATACATTTATTTTCCCTGAGTGTAATCGAGACTTAAAGTTTCTCCTTCAATGTTGAATAAAATATTCGACAATGCAACGTTATCAATTTGAATATATCAATTATACTTTTTTTAAACATGAGAAACTCTTATAATATTCCGATTTACATACAAGAGTTATTAAAAATTAAGAAATATTGAAATTTAAAAATTGCAGTGCAATTTGTAACCTCATCATTTGGCATATGAAAACAAAGCAACGATTGAAACTCCCATCTAAAAATGAAAAAATGATACATTCAGTGTCAGATGGCCAAACTCACGTTTACGAATAAGAGTTAACGCCCGAGCAATGTGACCAACGAGTGGCTGACAAAGTTGATGAAAAGAGTCGTGGAAACAACTAGTTTACAATAACGGAGCTTTCACTTTGTTTATCACAAAATTTTTAGTACAAGCTCGTCAATCAGAAGACGAAATAGTAGCAAGTTATGTTACTTGATGAATACACTGTATAAATAAGGAAATTGAAGAATCAAACATATTATTGTGGTCTATAACTTAACTCGTGCGGTTTTTTTCCAAGATTTGAACGTTTATTTAAGAAAAACATGTACAATAGTATTATTCAAAGTATTGCCCATCTGAAGCTATGACCTTTTCCCATCTTTCTGGCAATTTGTGGATCCCATCCCAAAAGAACTGCGCCGGCTTGGCAGCCAAGAATGAATCAAACCAATTTTTGATACCCTGCTCTGATGTGAGAAGGGGCAAGATCTGGGCTATAAGGCGAGTGGGGTAAAACTTCCCATCCACTGTTTTCCAAATAGTTCTTAACCGGAACAGCAACGTGGGGCCGAGAAAACCTCAATCACACCACCAGAAATCATTAAAAAAGTTACTAGATTAGAAACGATGATATAAAATACTAGTCATACTAAAATTATAAAGTCTGTAAATAATGAATCGTAAGCTTAATACTAATCGATTAAAACAAACAGGGTTAAAGAAGGAATGCATATTATTGATAACGAAAAAAAAAAAATATAACGAATTGTAAAATTAAATATATAAAGAATTTTGAAAAGTTTTGTATTTAAAACATTTTTAAACAATGATAAGATCTAAGTCGTTTCGGATCAAATATGAAGTATTCGGAATGAAGGAACCACAATAGACCAAAATTGCATTATTCAGAGAGCAGAAGATATTTGTTATATAAGATAGTATACATCTGAAATGAGATAAATATTGTTTTTCAAACTAGCTATCACTAAAAACATTATCAATTATAAATCTGATACTTGTAACATGCCATTCGGCTTTTTTTCAAATTTTTTTTAATATTCGTTTATTTACGCATTGTGGTAGTCCCTTTATTCATTCTAACATTCGAGTTTTTGAAAAATTAATTTATTATCGACCTTCTACTCAATTCGAAGAATTTTATAAAACTCCAGTTTCATTGCTAAATCGTCCTCTATCGATCTACACTCTAAGAGGTTTATCATACTTGCGGATTGCAAGCGTCTTCAAAGAGAAGTTGTCGCGCAACGATTACGCCGCGCACGCGCATTGATTTCATTGCGGACACGCAACGAGATCACTGCGAATAGCAGCGTGGACGCCATTTTTTACTGTCGCGTACAAACGCCAAAAGTAACAAAGCCAACAATAGTGTTTCCTCCTCGGAACCCATTTTGTTAATGAGTGGATTATGCGCTACAAACACGCGACGAAAACGTTGCATTTCTGTCACGCGACCGCGACGTCTTCGAGGCTCAGCAGCCGCGTGTTCGCGACGCATTCGTTGCGCGCCCGCACCACCTCGCAGCTGCTCGCAAACCACATGATAAGACTATAACAAGCTTAAAATCAAAGTAAATTTGTGGTGATGTTATTCTTTATATTCGCTAGTAAGTTTTCTCTATATCTTTTTGACATTGTTTTTTATATAGTGGTCACAAAATTTTAGTTATGTTTATCAATTTCCTTTTGTTTTAAGCAAATTTTGTATAATAGTTTCCGTGTAAATTCGTATTTTATATTTATTTGAGAAACAGAACGAGTAGGTTGAGCAGGTGTGAATAAAAAAGAAAGTATGCTCTAAGATATTCTATTTTAATAGTTCTGTTGCCCATATTAATGGAAAATATGAATTTACAAGGAAATTATAATACAAAATTTGCTTAAAACAAAAGATAACTGGAATTTTGTCAGCACTATAAGTATATAAAGCAAAGTTAAAAATATATTCGAAAAACTTACACTGAATATAAAAGATAATATTTTAGTAAATCCACTTATATTTGTTGTAGAAATAGACAGATAGGGGACGATTTAGTATACATACGGAGTTTTCATTGAGTTCGTCGATAACAAATTAATTTTTCCAAAAACTCGTATGCATTCGTCACAACACGTGAACAAAAGAATATTCAAAATATTGAAAAAACGTAATAACTGCTTATTATTTTTCAATAACAATGTTTGAAAATTATAAGAAATATCTAGATTTTGATTTACTGTGTTTTATTGTAGATTCACAAAAAAATGTGATGAAAATATTTGATAGATGGCGCTAAGCCGTTTGAGTCTAAAATACTTATTTTCAAATAAATTTAGATTCTGATTTAGAAGAAGACGGAGATTTTATGTAAAAATAAATCACAATAATATCATAATAACTTGTCGGAAACAGTTAGTTTGTTGGATAGTGAGAAAGAAATATATTTGTTTCTCAAACTGAGCTCAAGTTAACTGAGTAATAAAGTTACAACATTGCATAGTAAATTTAATGAGTATCCTTGTGATAAATTTTTGATTGAAATTACAAAATTATACAGTTGAATTGTTAATTAAATTTTTTAGTACCGCTTAGAAAATTTTATGAAATTTTTCTGATTTTTTCAATCTGAATTCAATTATTTTGTATAGTAAATTTACTAAATTCTTGTGCGCTATAACTTCCTACAGATTTTTGGCAGGACCACCAAAGAAATTTTTAACAGTGTAGTTTAGGAAAGACATAGTAATTTCCTTGGACAAAGCAGGCAACAAATTTTAGTATATTTCTTGAAATAATTAATAGCATAATGTTGAAAGTGTTTAATTAATATAAAATATGTTTGGTTTATGAAACTATGAATCCGAGTATTTCTAATTAGATTTTCTAATTTAGAGTAGTTAATAGGAAAATTAAAATGTCTATTGCTTATGTAGCTAAAAGTCCCGCTGAATTCAACTTAAATGATGCATATTAATAATCAAAATATGAAAAATATATATAGATAACCACTAAGTTCTAATTCTCATTGTACTTTACCTGAATTAATAGATCCAAGCCACAATATGGAAAATAACCAAATATATCTCGTCATTGTCACTATTAATCTATGAAAATATTTATTTGAAATAAATAAAATATTATAGTTCGATTTTTTGATTAACTCAACTACCAAAATTAGCTGTATTCATACAAATTCCACTAAAATACTAACAAGTTCCACAAGTGTTATTTACTTTCTGACCCAATAAGGAACGTAAAATATGGTACTTAAATTTCCAAAGGAGGTCTTGAAATAAAAATTTTATACCTTGTTTAATATATCTGCAAACATTTGGTATATAATAAAACGTTTAGTCTAATTTAGACGGTTTCACAACAGGAAATTATTATTGGATGAGTGTTTGATTAAGAAAATATCTCTTAAATTATTGACAATAAAAATCAGGTAAAACGTCGGAGCGAACTGGGTCAAGATTAAACATTGTTTTGAATGTTGAAATTTTGAATATAAGCATGAAAATATCACCAATAAAGATTATTAATTACACTCTTCCCGTTGACGTAGTCAGGATAAAACTAGGCCAAAATTTTATATCAACCGCATATTTTAGTATTAAAAATGATTTACTATTAACCCTTGCGTGAGTGATGAGGTACCTAGGTAGTAGAATTTTCAAATTTACAGAAAAGTATGGTTTGTGATCTGTATGTAATTGTGATTTCCTAAGAGTTGTTAACTATTTAGTTATCAATTATGTATTTTTGAATATTTTGCTCAGTCAACTATTTCCAATGTTTTGTGAAAAACAAAACATATTTTTTACTCACAATAGAGTGAGTTAAGTACGTCTTTGCGTTTTGTATCACAATGAAAAAAGTATTTATAATTTCTTACAAAAATGAAATAGTGCAAGCTTTTCTTTGCTTGCGTTTCGGTTTTCTGCATATGTAGCAACTTTCGACGACTACTACACGTCCTTTAGAATCTCGTCTAGTCTGACTCATAGATATTGTAGATCCAGAAGAAATCGAAAATCTCGGTTCTCTGCAAGCACGTCATACATTGCAGATCTCACATGACAATTTTTATCTTTGTTCTATATTGATTTAACAATGATTTTAATAACTTTTGACGTCTATCACTTGAAGGTTATGTTCCATGTAAATGATATACGCTGCCACATCTGCAATATTGATGATTTGTAAAAATACTACTAAAAGGCCAAATACGAACAAACGTATACAGTCATGTGCCAATATCAAACACTTTGCATTGCATGGATTCAGTATTACTTTTGCGCCTAAAACCATGTACCGAACTCCATTCTGCTACTTTTTTGATCGCCACAGAACTGTTTGACTAAAATAATAATATTCATAAACAAATCTGAATTATTTAAGTTACATATAAACTTTAGGAAGGTACCTGGGCATCTCTTCACTCTGATAAAGGTGTCTGAGGTTCTCAGAAAAATAAATCAAAGATTTTTCATGTGTCATAAACATATTCATTATTAAAATTATTCTTGGTAATCACCATAGAAAATTGTAGATAATTAGTAACATCAAATAAAACAATTAGTGAAATTAGGAGAATGATATCTTGCGCCCCATACATTCAATTAGAAGTGTCTTTTTCCTAACAAAAGGTTGCTTGCACGTAGTTTCCCTCTAATCTCGGCAAATCAAAACCATGCTATGGTGGGATGTTCTAGAATAACATTTTTCTTTCTTCTTCTAAATTATTTTCTAACTCACGTTAATAAGGTGAAGAAGTTATAGTCTTGTCAACTTGCAGCAAAAATACCGTATATAGACCAGCTCCTGTTTCGGACTAGAAAATCGTGTATATCGGAAGTTGTATTCTCTTAAATGAGCCCACTTGAAACCTTCCATGTCCGAAGTGCATGCCCGCGTAAGGCCAATACGTACAATCTTTTCTATACCTTTATTGATAAATAATTTTCATCAGTGTTTCAAAAAAGGTGATAGATATAGGATAGATATAAAACTGAAAAATATTTGGAATTTGTTCAGAAACAAAATTTCGTAACGCCATCCGTATTCAAGATATAGGGCATTGAAGAAAAAAAAATATATTATTATACACATTTTTCACGATTTTGCTGCAACTACTGCTACCTTTTATTGAAATTTTATACGAATATGTTTTTGAAGCTGATACATCCAGTGAATTTGTTTTTATGCCTGACTCTCATATAGGGCGCTAGTTACACCGTTCGTATCGTACATAGTATTGAAAATAAGTCTTTCAATATTAGATTTCTTCCTTCTTCTCCTTCTTCCCACTCCATTTTAGGCAGATTGCTTGTTCATTCTTCGCAGCATGCCTATTGCCTCAATTGATGGTAAGGTTATCACTCCATCTTTTTCGTGGCCTTCCCATACTTCTTCTCCCCAGTGGTGAGTTGTCTCGTGCTATCCTTACTATTCTTTCCTCGCTCATTTTACTTATTTGTTCGTCCCATTCGCGCTTTCTGCTCAGTACCCATTCGTTAATATTTTCCACTGTGCATTTTTGCCTTATGTCGTCGCTACGTTCCCTGTCTAGGAGCGTTTTTCCAGTAATTGTTCGTAGGACTTTCATTTCGCTTGTTTCCAGGAGCCTTTTTTTGCTGTAACTGGCCGAGTTTCTGCTGTGTACGTCATTATGGGTTTGATTACAGTTTTGTAGGTTCTTCACTTAGTCTCAACACTTATGTATTGTATGTATCATTACTTCATACCAGCATCGGTTATTATTTCATAATTTCAAAACCAAAATATTTCGAAAACGGTACACAGTATGAGTTTCATCAAGAGTACCTTTCTGGTGAATATTTGATGATGTTTAAGTTCACTTGAAATTATGCTTACTAAACCTAATATTGATGAAGTTATGTTCAATACTACCTACTTGGTACGAACTGTGTAACTAGCGCCCGCTAAGAGAATCAAACATAAAAACAGATTCAATGGATGTATCAGCTTCCAAAACATATTCGTATAAATTTCAATGCAATGTTGCCAGTAGTTGCGGCAAAATCGTAAAACAATCAACGCCCTTTACCTTGAATACGGATGACGGGAACACCCTGTAGAAGCAATAAGAAAAGTGAAACATTTTATAGTATTCGTAGAAAGAAAATTTCGTTCGGATAACATGAAAATAATGACACGAAATTGTTTAACATCGTTATATGATTCATTGAGTGGATATTCTAGGAAAACGAGAAATTTTCGTGGTGTAAGCTTTTTAACATGTATTTTATGTTTTTTAATTATAAATAGAACATCTAAAATTAACGAATTTAATGACAGATATTCGTCATGTTTCATTTAGCAGCTGTTACTGATTCATGTATTGTTTGCCTGGAGTTATGTTCGAATATTCTAAACTCTCAGAAGTAGGTGAGTATTTTCAAAACTACACAGAAACATGAAAAAGTTAAGTTTGGGAAGTGTAGGAGTAACAATATATACATTGAATATTTTTTAAATTAACGTATAAAAGTATATAGAATAAAATGAGACTTTAAAATTTATCCATTATATTATCGATTTTAATGACAAAATATTGATGGCGATCATATATTTCTGACCAATTTTTCGGTATTAATGCACACATTGAATTTTTATTTACATAAAAATATCCTTACGTGATATACCTACACCTACGCTCTTGTAGTAACGCAGGATTTTCGGAAATTATGATCGACTAATCCGGTAATTATATAACTTTACAGAGGTATAGTTCTTCAATATCAATTGCAGATTATAAAAACTGGTTTGATCTACCATAGGCGTAGATACCTCATTTTACAAATTTATTATTTTTATAAATACTTGTAAAAATACGTATATTTTAGGCGAGAAAGGCAATCGAATCATTATAAATTGTACAGCATTATACGCCGTTATTTAGACAGATGCACGTAAATAGACTAGTAAAATGTACCTGTCTTCCGTGAGGGCGTTTGGTTTAATCAGGGTACCAGACGTGAACTGAGCCCTTTTTGAAAAAAAAAACATTTCAATTCCAAAGTATCTTTATAAATAATCATGGTAGTTAGAATCGTCTGAACTAGAGTCATCATTTGATTGAAATATGAAGGGTTGTGAAGAGGGTGTACCACATACTCATCTTCTTCTTTGATAACATGTTCAACACAGTTTTTTCAAAGCTCTTGGAGGTCTGCTGCTAGAACTTTCTTTACGAATTTTACAACCTCTTTACTGAGTTCTGGAGACTGATTACATTTTCGTAATTCTTATTTTACGTTTGCCCATATTAACTCTAGGGTTAAATATGCAATACTAAAGGGTAGTCTGAAAAGAGTATGACCCTGTTCTTTACACAGCTTGTCAATATAATAAATTTTCTCTAACTTTAGAGCTTTAATAACAGTAAACAATTTTTTGTTTGTTTGGCCTTTTTTACGATCGTCGACAGGAAAAGGAATACTGTTTTCAGACATAAATGATAAAATTTGAGCTTTGTTACTACTACTATTTAGTATCCTAAGGAGTTGCCGCGAATGGTAGGATGCGTTGTCCATAACGATTACTGATTATGGTGGAATGTTTGGTAAACGCTGTTCATTAAGCCATTTTTTAAATAATTCTGCTGTCATATCTACATGATAATCAGCTACAAAATTTTTAATTTTCATAGCAGATTTTAATAAAGCATTAGGCACGAAATCGTCTTTGCTTCCAGCGTCTACTATTATAATGCGTTTCCATTAAGAACATGGCCAATTCAAACAACAATTTTCACTATTCTCAACCTAACCGAAATTTACTACAAATAATCTTGTCGGCGACAAGTTGTCGTCATAGAACTCCCTTACGATTGATTTCTTATTTTGGTAAGAGTGCGTATTTATGAAATATTGATTATTCCTCGTATAACTCTCTTCTGCACTTGATATTGGAAGAACTATAATCACGTACAGTATTGTTGGAAACTGAAGAAAGTAATCGGGTCGTAGCTATATGCCTAGATCACCTCTTACTATATGGTAGAATCATTTCTACCTAGTAAACATCCAATGACGGGTTACTTCGTTAATTTTTGTTTTTTTTTTTGAGCTACGAATGATTAATTCCCCTTATATGGTTATCTATTATTAATTAGCAGCGTAATTGACAGGTTACTGAGAATTTTTGTACTTTTTGGTGTTTCAATATCAATTTCTTGGCATTAAAATTCATTGTGAAATCCACGTGTGCTTAAATGTGCTTAAATTACGATTTTTTTTATGAAGCTGAGTTTGAATGAATGTTTAGAAAGTATACAATGCATTGGCGACTGGTTGCTCATAAAGAATTAGCTTCAAATACGTGAATTTGATGGGATTAATTTATTTATGTGTATTGAATCATGTTTTCTTATCAATTTTTGTAGAAAAAAGAATAAAAAGAAATAGTTGCCAGCCACAGACAGTCCCAACGTTAATGTAACAAATATTTATCTTTATTTTTTAAATTCTAACTCAAAATGGAAGATTCGTATTTAATAATCACGAAAAGTCAAAACTATCCATAACACTTGGAGAATCATTCACTATTTTTCAGGTAGGGTTACTACCAATAAACATATTTGCTCAAGAAGTTTGGATAGAAATTTCTGTAGAAAAAACATTCATATTATCTTTAATAGCCATGCGGCCTTGAAGGAACTGAAGACTATTGAGTGTACGTCCAATTTAGGGTATAACAGGAATTGAGGAAGTAGACAGCTATGCCAAGAGAAAGAACAATTCCTTATTTTGGACCAGAGCCCTACTGTGGCTTTATGAAATGTCACATCATTAACGCACTGAATGGATGGCTAAAGAAGTAGATGGAGAAATACTCCATACCTAAGACAATTTAAAACATTCCCATACCCAGTTTATTAAAAAGCTTAGGCATCTCAATAAAGGAGTACTAACACATTGGGAAGTGATACACAAAAACTCCAAAAAAAATAGCCTCTTATAAAAGTCTGGAATCAAAACAATGATATGCACAATCTTGTACAAAATATCTTCTTAGTATAGGTGCAGAGTGGTATGAAAGCCAAAGAGACTCCTCACATAATTTACAAACAATCTACTATTGATGAAAAACCATCAATGCCTTTTAAGAATATCATTTCATTGCATTCAGTTTTTAGAGGATTTTTCGATTCTTTTGATTGTCATTGATATAATATAATGAATTCAGTAAATATCACTGAACAATCCCTACTACTCTCCTAATATCAGCAGACCTATAACTGAAGGTATTTAACGCCTTTATTGAATCGCACTGTATACCGCATATAAAAGCTACGATTTAGATGGAAATGGATAAACAACTATAGTTACAAAATACAAAATAATAGTTTAATTTCCTCCTAGGTATCCAAAAATATATAAAAAGTATGTCATTTGTACTGTAAATAAAATTTGAATACTGTCTTTAAGTCTAAAAGTTTCAGTTCCTTTGTTGCATAATGTATGATTACAAATGTGAAAATATTTTTTTGTGACGGCATGTTGGTCGGTAACTACATGTTTCATCATTTCTTCGACTGAATAGTGGTAGCAACCACGGAAAGTTGCTAAAACTTTTATGCCCGGCATTTCAGCTGAAACAAACAATATATTGTGTTAATAAAATGTGTGTACTCTTGATTATTTGTTAAATTATGAAAAGTACAGAGAGGGCCATATATTTTTTCATTTTTAAAATTACTATGCAAAAAAGAAAACCCATTGTATTCAAATAAATGTTGATTTAAAATGAAGGACAACAAGTGGAAAATTATTATTATTTATTATACACAACAAATGTATAATAAATATTCTTAGCATTAGCCTAAGGCCCATTTGGGTATGGCAATAAACTATACCAGCGATGAGTAACGCTTGCATTAAAATCTTTACTTTTTTAAAATTTTATTTTTTTCTTCTAATGTTTAGTATAAATAAAGTTTCATTCCCGTTGAACCGGTTCAAAAACCGGTTCACGTATTTGTTTCGGTTCGGTTCGAGTTCCGGTTCAGCAGAAAAAAAAAGTTCCGGACTCCGGTTCACGGTTCGGAAAAACAAGCCGGTTCGTTCCGGTTTTTGCTCCGGTTCGGTTCAAACCCTTGTTTATAATAATACATATAAAAATTCGTCAAAAATTAGAAAAAAAATCAGCAATTCTTTTTAATTTCTTTTTCAATATATCAGCCAATTCTCGTAATTAGAAATCATCTTTAGTTCCGGAACGTGTTCCTGTCCAAAAAGGAAGTACCGGAACGACTTTCCGGCTCGACAGCACCACTGCTCCTGTCCCATGATTTTTGTGTGGGCATATTTGAAATTATGCTGTAGTGTTATTCGCAACACCTTAGTTTTTCCAAATGTACTAGGATATCTATTAAAAGCATATACTCGTATTTTAGTTAGAGGTAAACATTTCAAACGTAATATTTATTTATTCATGTGTATCATTAACGTTTTAGAATACGGTTTATGAGAATTTCTTTTCTCAAAATTGAATAACGAATCGACAGTCACAATATTTCAGATTACATAAAAAACACATGTAACTGAAATGAATCTTTTTTCTTACATAAAATTAAACATGAAGTTTCCCAGAGGACTATATAATGTATACTTACTCTCATACTTCAAAACAAAACACTTGTGTGTAGTACAATTGGATACATTGAGATTCATCTTGATACCACTATTGCAATCCTTGGATGTCTGATGACAATGGAAGCAAAGAAATGCTTTTGCTGAAACAAAAAAGTGATAATCAATTACCTGTGTTGAAAAGTATCAAAATAAAGAGTGAGATTTAATGTGACATTGAGCGATAGTTTTCGAACTACTACACTGTGTATATTTTCTCATATTCAGATTTATCTTGTGATATTAGTTCTTACAATATGCTGTTTCATGTAATTATCTATATTTGCGACCAATCAAGCATTCTTTGTATTGTTCGTAGCATGTTCGCTCTTAGTAATCTACTGTCTTGACTGTTTCATCATTTCAGAAGTGTAGTGGTAGATCATTCCAAATAAATCACGTCCATGAGGCCTAGGAAATGTTCACTCGAATAAGTTTTTCGATTATTTTGAGATGATAAGATAGCCTCTTTCATCTCTCTAACCTCAATCCGATGATCGTCCAATACCTTTTTGTAAATTTTTCAGATGATACCACTGGTTGTCGCAGTTTTTCGATGTCTCGAAAGTTCGTCGTCAGTTAATCTTGAGTTCTCCTCTTTCTCCACCATGGGCGTATTGATCAAAAATATTCAAAGACAGCTTAATGTTTCCAGAATGGCCGAACTTTGAGTGAGATTCCCAGCAATAAGTGTTGATGTCTTTTGTTTGAGTTATGAAACTTTTCAGGCTACCCTGGTGATTAATGATAATGATCTTTTGCTCTAAATTATGATAGCAAGTTCCCAATTTCAAAAATAAAAAGAACTTGAATGAACTGTCACGTGTAAGAAGAGAAAATATCTTGGGTTTACTTTGACCATAATAACTTCCACAGTTAACTGGCAGAGCTTGCCTTAAATTACTTACTATAAACGCAATTATTGATTATAATAAATTTATAACATATGTTCAGGATTTTAATTTGATACCTACCTTTTCCACTAAATTTAATTTGACTTCCAATTGAAATGGAACAGACTGATAATTTCAATAATTTTTTCGATTACTTAGTTGTATATATTTTTATACTTATTCTTTTGTGGATAAATCATCTTGATTTCAGGTCTCTTTTTATTAAAAATTGTTTTTTAAACAGATAAGACAGTGGCGTATCAGAACTGTTCGAGGTCCGTTGTAAATTAATCGGATGGGGCCTTATCCCTCGCCATATAAATAATAAAGAAAAATCCCATTCTTACAGCAACATCGCTGCGTTTAAACGTGGCATGGATTTTTATTTACCGCCCCTATCAGACACGTTCTAAAACTGACTGGGTGATACCTTTTCCAAAAAATTTATTGAAATTTTCATAAAACTTCTTGTTTAACTTGTGTATGCACTTAGGTAACTTGAATTACTTGAGGATAAAGCTAATAAAATTACTAAATGTTCAAATAATTGCCCGTCCTGCCACCCTATGGTTACGTTACTGCTTCTAGACATCTTCTAAAGAAGATTGGCCATAGTCATTTCTGTCTCTGACCCTTCTTATCAGCGTCTGAGAGTCTAAAACGGTCCACTAGCGAATATTCTTTAGCCATGGAGCCTGTCGTCTGTCAGGACCACGTTTTCCCTCGATTTTCCCTTCGATCACAAGTTGCAAAAATCAGTATTTGTCATTTCTATATATGTGTCCCAGATACGAAATTTTTCGAGTTTTTATCAATTCTATAAGCTCCTTGTCGGTGCATATTCTTTAAAATATTTCTTCGTTACTGATATGAGCGGTCCAGGGAATTTTCTGCATCCTCCGAAAAATCCACATTTCGAAACTCTTTAAGCATCTTAGTGAGCTCACCTTAAAGGTCCAAGCCTATAATATGGTGCTGTATATGCTGTATATACACCATTTCACCATCCGGTACCGGATTTTAAGGTCGAGTGCTCGGAATGTAAACAATTGTCTCATTTTTAGAAAGAAATTTCTTGCTTGCTCGATGCGTGATCTTATTTCTATATCTAGGTCTATATCTTTTGTTATCCAACACCCTAGATATTTAAATTTCTCGACATTTTCGAGGATGCCACGATTTACGTTGATAGACATGGAAGGATGGTTGGGTGTTTTGGAGATAATGATGGTTTTGGTCTTTTTGATGTTAATGTTAAGGCCATAATCTTCTCCCATAATTTATATGCGATCTAAGAGTGCTTGGAGATCCTGTTCACTGTCTGTAATTCTTTAGAGAAGAGGAGGCAACACGTATCCCTGTCGCACGCCTCTTTTGATGCTGTATGGTTCTGTGTTGCCGGTTTCAGTTCTCACCACTGCAGTTTGGTTAGCATAAAGCACCCGAATGATTTTGAGGTCATTCTCGTCGAGGCCCTTCTTGTAAAGGCAGTCCATCAGCTTATCGTGTCTTACTTTGTAGAAAGCCTTTTCGTAATCAATAAAACATAAGTAGAGGTCCTTTTGCTGGTCTCGGCATTTTTGTAGTATTATAATGAGACTGATCAATGCTTCTCGTGTCCCAAATCCACTACGGAAACCAAACTAGACATATCACTGCTTTTATGAGAATATAATTTGACATAAACAATTTTCGTAATTATACTAATCAATAGGTCATATGCACATATAAAACATTGATATGGAAACAAACATATATTTGTTTTATACTTAGTTGTCACATCTCAAAAATAAGTAGCTTAATCAAATTATCCATAGTTACACTTAAATTTATAAAATGGAATTATAAATTTCACCCAAATTGTTTAGGTGTTATTATCATCGACAGCGTTCTCGTATACGAATAAATTACAAAATTTTTCGTTTTTTGTATTTGAATCTCTTTTAATAATTTTTATCGTATTGATGATTTTTCATCCTATCTTGTGAATATTGAGATGTCTATCCTACGTAAACAGTATCACAATCATATTACAAGGTACGTTTAGTGAAATATTTCGATAATATATAATGTTTTTTGCATAGAATATATTACTACAAAAATGCTGGAATCAACGGAAAGATGTATTTGCAGTCTTTATCGATTACGAAAAGGCATTAGATCGAGTAAAACACGACACATTAATAAATATATTAAG
The DNA here is from genome assembly GCF_026230105.1 of Diorhabda sublineata. NCBI lineage: Eukaryota > Metazoa > Arthropoda > Insecta > Coleoptera > Chrysomelidae > Diorhabda > Diorhabda sublineata. Next base: position 19,990,194 of record NC_079475.1, read on the forward strand.
GGAAAAAGGAGTTGATAGACATAAGAATCATCGAAAAATTATATTGGCGCTAAAGAGCGGGAGTTCGACGGAAAATTGACAGAAGAATGCAAAATCTCAAGAGGAGTTAGACAAGGTTGCATACTCTAACCACTTCTATTTAATTTGTATTCAGATAAGATCTTTAAGTAAACTAGACACAACTTATCAGATGGAATAAAAATTAACGGTAAACTTATAAATATAATCAGATACGCAGACGATACAGTTGTACTGTGTGACGACTGCAATGCCTTTTAAACGTTATTGACAGAGTGGGAAGAGAGATGGGTCTAAGCATTAACTGTTCTAAAACAAAATATATGGTATTTAGTAGCTTGCCGTACCATGACACAGCTACAGAAGTAAACGTACTCACAATTAAAAGAGTGTCCAGTTTCAAGTATCTTGGTGGGTACATTACTGAACAACTGGATCCCGATAAGGAAATAAAATTTAGAATTGAGGTAGCTCGAACAACATTTTTTAAAATAAGATCATTCTTCTCTAATGGAGAGAATGGACTGAGATAAGAGAAGCAGGACAGTTATTTAGACTAGCTCAAGTTAGAGTTTTGCTATGCTGCTCGCCAACGTCAAGGGGACTTGATAAGGCACGCTTAGAAGAAGAATAATGCCTTCTATGATATATTCATACCATATTCTATTGATTAAAATAGCTATGCAAATTATATACAAGGGTTACTACTTATGTTTTAAGGTACACGTATAAAAACAAATAGTGCGATGACGATTGAATTAGGAAAACCAGCGGCTCGAGATGGTGTTCCTTTCATCACCAAAAGTCGAAGCGAGATGATCGACAAACTGCTGTTGGCTTGATTCACTTCGAAAGTCATAAAACAGTAGATTCACTATTAAAAATGTCAAACTTAATGATGGCGATGTCAGATTTGTCATATTCACATCAGTGTTGCCATATCTCAAAACTTAATTAGCAACCCCCGTATGACCAAATATTTGGGTAAACGTCACTATTTCAAAACAAATTTTAAATAGTAGAGACCTAAATCGAGACAATATTTATTCAGACTAGAGAAAAATATCAGAATTCATTTTAATACTTGTGATAAACTCTTATATTCTGAGGTAACTTTTTTTGAAAATTTTTCGTGGTTTTATAAAAATTGTTTTAATTTGCTAAATAAAATAAGTAACACGTAGTGAACGTAAACATCATTAACTTACAAAATCGAAATTGATGTTTGCGCTATTTTTAAGCTTAAAATTATTTTTACTGTGTCTTTTTATGCTGCAATTAATTACTACGCGCTATCATAAAACACAATTCGGTTAATAAATTTTGAATTGCCAACTAATATTTTATGCAGAAAACTTGATAATAAATCATAAATTTTGTTTTATTATGGCGAAATAAAACAGATATTCATGATTTTTTATACGGAGTGGGTAATATAAAACAGTCCAGCCCGATATTTGACTATTTGTCTGCAGATGGAACGGTATTTGCATTTTTTGGAGCCAGTTCTCCTTATTCAGATCGTTATTTTGATAGTTCTTTTGTTTCGGGTGTGAGGTGATGAACCCAGGTTTCATCTATGGTTATGAAACCACGTAATAATTCGGCTTTATTTCTGTGAAGCATTGTCAAACACTTGATGGAAACATCTTCGCGACACTGTTTTTGTTCCATTGTGAGCAAGCTTGAGCACAGCTTTCTGATGTTCAAAATCTGAATTAAAATACGGTATACCGCACTTTTTGAAATGCCTACTATGTCTGCTAGCTCGCGCACTTTCAGTCAGCAATCTTCCAGTACCACTTTGTGAATTTTCTTCAACAGTCGTCACCTCATTTGGTCGACTACTACGCAGGTCGTACGGTCTCGTTTCAACCCAATTACCAAATACTCTTCTGTTGATAACGAAGCAGCAGTCTCACCTAGATTAGAATCTAGTTCAGCTTTTATATTGGTTGGGCTAATGCCTTTCAAATAAAAATATTGTATCACATAACGATTACCAATTTCTTACATGTTTACAAATTCATTAAAAATGTTCACTATTGATGGCTGCCAAACAAATATTAAACAACGTGGCGTCTTCAAATTTGAAACATATGCTGTATAGATTATGTACTTTCTAATACAGTGGTATTCTTCAACCATCCTCGTATAATGTTTTAATTAATTATTGTGAATAAAGTGAGCATTTTAAATCAAAATAGAATACTAGTAACACAAATACATTCATTTTAAGTATTTAGAGTTTGAAATGGAATACGAGGGACTTTTTTACCAATAATTTCAACAATAAATCGATCACTACACTAAGAAAGACCATTCTTAGGTTTTGAAATGTATCAAAACAAGCAAAGAAAGATGTTGGAGGACCATCAGTTAATCAGATGGAAAAGGTACACATCATATCCTTTTGCGGGACAATGACCAGCCGTCAAGAGTTCTTAGAATAAATAAGCTCTGGTTACTTGATTGCATCAGTTTACTATTTCAGGGCAACATATTGTTAAATACAATTATAGTTTGTATTGTAATCTTTAACCATTTTATTTTCTTTATTATATTTCATGTGTATGTTTCACTTCATTCCAATTCTCAATTGGCTAGGGAAAGATTCAAATGAAATTACTCTCTTGCGTCGAAACAAGCAGGTGTTTTGATCAAACGCGTTTTTTACAAACTGCACATTTCATTTAAAGATTATCGGTAATTTGGAACACTTGTGTAATCACCCTCGATAAATAATTATTAACATTAACCTGAAAGAATAACTAAATTCTCTTCCACAAATTATTGTTATTTTTACTCACCCATCTCTGATGAATCAAAAATCATAAAAAGAACGCACAAAAACGAAACGAGATTCATTTCACTAAAAATATTCCAGAGAGACAATAACGCCCTATTTTTATGAAGGCATTTAGGTCAATGGAAATTATTATTCGAAAATGTGGTATATCGTTCTAAACAGACCTATCACGTTCATCGAATGCAGCGAAGTTATATCAACCATTTTATTTTATTTCGATACGAAATAAATGTTGACGGTATGCGGCGTGCTTAATGGCGAGAAAATAAAACTAAAGGCAGCCCGAGAAAAAGTAGACATGAAAACATCCTGATATTAAAAGGTTAAAGATTCGCCAACTCCACACACATACATACAACACATGCCATTGATGCGATTCTAAAAATAATGTTCATAGGCATTGTACTGAATGTCTCAATCCTAGAATCAAATTAACTCTTATCTACATATAATCTGAGGCTTGCCACTTATTATTTAAATACTCTCAACTCAATCCATGAATTAATATGAACTTAACAAATAAAATTAAGTATGGAATTGTTTATTTTTGTAATCGAAAAACATGCGGTGTTGGTATTTTATATAATTAACACCTTACATTAAGAGAACTAACAAAATAAGTTATGAGATAAACATTAATTTAAGCGTCAAATCTGGCTCCCACTTGATGAAATTATTGTGCTCAGTGAACTACGAAGGTTGTCTGAAAAGCTTCCGGTCTCAACTTAAAGACAGTAGATTGCACAGGACGAACCTGCTCCGAAATAGGCAAAGACGATTTCATCGGATAATAAAGCTTGGCTATTGTTTTTTAGGATATTCATGGGATTGTGTTCATTGATTGCCTTCGAGGTAAATGAAATAAGAAGAGTATTACCCACCATTGCTTTTTAAGATAAGAGGAGAAACTCCACAAAAACAATCGGATGAAAAGGAAAGTCCTTTCCCATTAGTACAACACACTTTTTTACACTTCGGTGATCGCCATTGCTAAAATTAATTAATTGCTCTTCGAATTGGCAGACCAGCCACCATATTCACCATATCTAGCCCGCAGCTACTTATTCCTTTTTCCAAATCTTAAAGTTTCACTTGCAATAGAGAGGCATAATGGATCACTGAACACATTTCATATATTACTAGCGTAAATCATTGCTGGCTTTTTGATGTTATTGGTCGGAATTGTTCTTTAATGTTTGATCGATATTAGCTGATTCTGAACTAATCCAAAAGTCAAAGTGAATATTTTCCTCCGATTTTTGTTCAAAAATGCTTTTATTGGCTTCACCTGAATGTGGGTTTGTTTGTAACTCTCTTTTGGACTAAGAGCAAGTGGGTTATTAATGTTAGTATATTCCATTACTTTAATTGCGTTTGTTAGCCGAGCAGGCTAAGACGTCAACCTCCGGATTTGCCGGTAGTGGGTTCAAATCCCGTTCTTACTGTAAAAAAGTTTACATCGAAACAAATTTTACAACTTTCTGTTGGAGATTCAATTTACTACATGCATCAGTATTACTTCAGAACACCTTAAATTTTATTATGTTGTTTGATTAGAATTTTATATGACTTGAACTGAAAAATTTTATTTTTAAGAATAAACGGAATTAAAAAGTGAAAAGTAAATATAGTTTAAAAAACCATAAAAACGCTTTTAAAGTACAAACTATAAAGTTGAGAATAATTTTTGAAAAAGGATTAAAACAATGATGATTCAAAAATACTAGTATTACCTATTGTGAAAAAAGCGTAGGGCACTTTGTTCCATAAATCTCGTACATCGAACGCCCGACGCTTCTTCGCAATAATACTATTTTTAACTTCTTAGTTTAATATGCTCTAGAAGCGTGTTTTCTGGTTTTTTCAAACTATACGAGTATTTTTTTACATTTGGGATTCATGTCCAACAAATACAACAAATTTGTCTACTTTGTCCATTGTTATGGCCCACGCATTCTCAACTAAGTAAAATGGATCTTTACATTTTTTTAATCCTTCACACCTCATTGAGATGTCTTGATGTAGGTTTGACAATAATATTAACTCATATATGTACATCTTTATATATTAAGTAGGATTTTTTTCAAACAATTTTTAATACTAGGAAAACTAGAATAATCATTCTTCAACAATTCATCTATACACATGTTTAAGTTTTTCCCAAATAAAAATACAAGGCTCGTCATTTTGGTAACCACCTTATTCTGTTTGGTAAAGTACATCTCCGTATTTAGAAACAAGTCTTTCCAAGAATTCTTTGAAAATACTGTGATTTAACTCTTTTGTCTTCATAAATTTAACGATGCTCATAACTATTTTCATTACCGACTTTTATTTATTCACTATAACATTTACCTGAAAATGATGTGAAGTAGCAAGCGGTTTAAAATGCCAATGTGAAGGCAATCAACCAAAAAAAAATCAAGATTCCTACACCTCAAAGACACACCAGATTAGCCATTTCTTCTGACCAAAGCAAATTATCAAAACCATGTGTATACTGGAAGCCTATTGTATGAAAGTATACAAAAAGTTAGTTATTGTGGATGTGGACAAATAAATTAGTATATTCCTAAATCGGAAATATCCTAAACTTTCGTCGATCATCGGCAAAATTTTTGTGAATGGGGGTATCACCACCGTATTATAGATATAAATTTTTTTCTGATGGAGAAAGCGTTGGAAATGGAAGCTCATCACTTCCCCTACCAACTAAAACCTCCGCCATCAGCTACAGAATTTTTCAATGATACTACTTAGATATTAATTTTAATATCCTTGATAAAATTTACTAATAGATCTAAAGTTTGTCGGTTATCTATGCTTAAAAGGTGTATGAGGTTTAGAGGTAAGGAGTAGTTTTGTTTAACAAGTAACTGCAACAAATTGTTTGTTTTATAATGTGATTGCTGCATCCGAAAAAAATGTGATTGAGATCAGCACAAGAATTATCATCGCAGGTACAGGTTGATAATTGTAAATACCCAGCCTGGCAAGATAGAAAATATAGTTCGGGGTAAGGGAAAAGTAGGATAAATTTGAAAATAGGTGTTATTTGAGAATCGTGAGGCAGTATCCCAGTGTTTCTGTTATCTGTTGTCTTTTATTGAATTGATCGTAACTCTTCCTGTATATACGTTACAAAAAACTCCATTTAGTACTGAATCTTTTGCTAATCGATCAGCTGTTTCATTACCATGTATTCCAACATGTCCCACTCAATGTTACTGATCCTCTTTTTTTTAGGATTGACAACTTCGGTCTTGTTTTGGGAAAACGACAGTCCATGATTCTCCATCTAGCTCTTAACCACCCGCATTACCTGATTCAGTTTGAATCATACTGGCTCCAGATTCCCAGCAGTAATAAGTGTTACTACATCATCAGCAATTTCCACTAACAACGACTCTTCCGGTAACCATTGCCTCAATAAATTGTCGTATACGATATTCCAAAGATCCGGTCCAAGTACTGAACTTTGACCAGCTCCTGTTGTTCCTTCCATTCTGTGCTGTCCCTCCGTGGTCTCATACACCAGATTTTGGTCCCTTAAGTAACTGTCCAAAATCCTAAGAAAATACATGGGTATTTCGAAATTGTTCTCCAACACTACCTTGCCGAATCAATATATTTTATTTTTTTCAGATAGTTCTAAATAAATTATATCTATTCTTAAGTTGGCTATTACTTACTATTTTGGTTGTATCTTACGTACTTTAATTGTGTAAATAAATCTTTATAAATACTGTGGCATTCCGAAGATTCCTGTCTAATCCAAAATCGATCTATTATCTCTTCCACAGTCATTACGGTATATTCTCGTTGGCTTGAGAACCATGTAAATGTGCTATTTATTACATGTTTAAGAATAATGTCACTAGTGTTAATGTCATTAACGCAAAAGATCCATAAATTTCTAAATAGAAATATTTTACTCTGAATGCCCCATTTTATTTCAGTTTAAATGCATTTTAAATGCAACTTTATTAAGTTTGTCTGTATAAAATAATCATTCTATTACTTGTTTATAAATTTTTATTTTCACAACTGTGAAAGCAGCAGCAGGTTATGGCTCATAGAATAAAGAGGTTATCCAAGAAGAAGAATTTCCTAACCTACCTCAAGCCAATCATTGAAATACCACAGTTTATAACTTCCATGTGCTATTAAACTATGAAAATGTACATTGTATTGATACGATCGTAGTAGTACTAACCCAAATAAAAGCGAAAATTGAAGAAAACATTTAAATTAATAGGAAAAATTAGATTGGACTGTATATGAATATATATTTTGTTTAAATTAATGAAATTAAATTTCGACGAAATTCAAAATCACAGATTCTTCCAATATAAAAATAACTTTGTTTATTTTTCCACGTGGAAATAAAATTAGAATATATCGGTAGTCGCTTATCAACCTTAATGAAACCAACTAAATAAATCAGATATTTTAAAAAGATGACTAGGTGTGTATATATCTTGTTGATATTCGTTTTAACATTTTCTTGCGGTAAGTATACATATAAGATAATTACTGTACTTTGTGTTAAAATTACATGGGATTCAAATAATATATATTTAGAGTATACAGGCTCCGCAAGATTTTTAATTGAAATAATTAATGGATGCAATCAAATTCGACCATGTGAATATGTCCTTAACTTCTCTTAACCTCACTCAACTTTGTAAACATTTGTATTACGATTCAAAAGATTGGTATACCTGCGCAGGTGGATGGGAACGTTTCGTCCATGGGAATGGACCAGCGCCAGATCTAAAATCAATTCTTTCGAGAAACACCGTCGGTGTGCCTGTCGGTTGTTTTCTGTTTGTCTCATTAGTACTTGAATATTTGATTTAAATTAATAAATGATTTAATAACTCACCTTCAAAAAATCGCCTGAAGTTTCTTTCTTGTATGAGTTACCATTGCAAGTATATTTTTTCGTCGTTTTCAAAATATAGTTCAAATTTCTATTCATTTAGTAAGTTAATTTTCACTATCTTTGTATTATTCATCTTTAAAATAATAATGTCATCACCTGCGACCGGTACAACAGAATCTCTTCAAATACGCTACCGACGTTGGTTAACCTGCACAGGCAAAACTAGCCTCTCCAGGAAACCCTAACGTGTATGGCTTACTTAAGATTCTTTGTCATAACGTCACATTAAACCCACAAATCCAATTTTGTGATGACAGGAATTACAACAAGCGTGATGTTGTCAAGAGCAATGGTCTTATTAAAATGGGCATTGCTCTGAGCATTCCCGAAAATCATATTCATGACCACGGTCTTTCCCGTTCCACTTGGTCCACAGCGTTTTAATCGTAAACACAAGTAGAATGGATTATGAAGCTTTAAGATGTTATGTCACAATTTGTTAGTCATTGAGTTTTTAAGTGGAGCCTTAACGATTTGGCATAGGATGCTCTACGTAATCAAATCTGTCAGACTGTCTTCTGTCACCACAAATACACATTTCATAGTAAAATGTAAACAAATAACATAATGACAAATAATGTAGTTGCTTTCATGTAAACAAATTTATGAGATGAATAAACTGTGAGTAGCACAAAATAAGAAACGGACCTCAAAAATTGAATCGAAGCAATATATGAATTTAGAAAAAAAGAAATATTAACTGGACTTAATATGACCATAGTTCTTGTCAATATAAAACCTTTCTTAGGATGCTGCAATTTGGATGTAACAAAATTGGTTTATGTGGGGCAAATGAAAGTAGACCGACCTATTCTTTGTAGAAGAGTCCTTGAAGTAGATTGTCCCTTTCTATGTGGAAAAATCCCTGTGTCTGCCCACTTCTCTCATAAAATATTGGTTGATTCATTAAAACATAGCGTCAAATCAGGTCATTTTTTACAAACACGAGTGAGGTTGGAATGAATGTAGTTAGAGTGGTTTGAGCTGCAACCATAAATTCACGGGAATCCAAGTTGAATTAGATTTTCAATACTTGGGAAATATTCATTCCAAACTGCTGTAACTCTACAGAGATTAGCGTTCAACTTAAAAATTTCGCCTACAACTTTTTATGTTGAAGAAATGGGAATTTCTGCAGTCATGGGTATTAAGTGGAATGTAGGCTCATACAATTCAAAATTAGTGTTGGTTGTATTACATAGTCGCCATATTGTAAATTTACAGTGCTCAAGATGAGCGTTCCATTTAAAACGTCAATTTACAACGCCCAAGATAGTTGAATTGAAATTTCAGCGAACGGGGACGTGGGTTTGAAATGGTATGTTATTTTTCACACAACATTGGAGGTTAGTTGTCGAAGCCAGGCGCTTGTCCTGGTATAAGTATCATTATAAATTCCACTGACTCAATTATAAGCTTTGTTTGTAATACCAAATTGATTTCCAAGTAATCCCTGACGACTCGTTCCGTAAAACACGCATCCAAAGTGAGTTCTGGAACAATTGGAATAAATATTAACAAAATATGAAGTAATTTTATCTATTACGTTTTTTATTAATTGTGAAATCTTTTGGAGGATAGTGAGAAGTACATCTGGAAATATCAGAGGACAAATATTTATTAATTTTTGTTTACTAATCACTTAATATAAGTAAATAAATCTTTTCTAAGAAACGGATCCTTCGGATTTATCGCTAAAAAAATCTTTTGAAGATTTGAAATTGACAAAATAGGGATAAAAATATACTTTTGATATACGGTACATAACCTCACTTGTGGTTTTAACGCTCTCAATACGATTTTTTTCATTTTAATAATTCATAAATTATTTGTAACACAAAATATTTATTGCTAATTTAGTTTGACAGGATAAATAAATATTTAATTAAATGATGATATTATTTATTGATTATTGCAAAATAGTAATTGGACACATTGTCCCAATAGTATTGGTGAGTGGGTCGTATGTGTCCCAACAGTATTTTATGATAGTAAAATAGTGAAGCGTATAAAATACATGTTTTATTAAAAGTAAAATAAATACTTCATTGTTAGTCAACATTTCTTTTTTATTGTATTTATACAAGTTAATCAAGAATGAGTGATCTTTGACCTCTTTTCTTTTAGAAATCAGCACATCGTACACATTATTTTCTTGAATTTCCCGGAATAGGTAAATAATCCCCAACATGAATTTGGTTCTATTTGAGAGAAGTCCAGTAACACTATTATCCCATTTTTTTGGATAGAAAATTCTTAAAAACTATCACTTACATACTATTACACTTAATAAGTAAAATAAATTTATGAATAGTGACACGTGTCTACTTTTTGCCAGCAGCAGCCAGGCTGAAGAATTTTTATGTAAAAGAAAAAAAGCAGACAGCAAACAGCACTAAAGCAGACAGGTTTGGACTTGTTTACGAATCTTACTTTACTTTTGCAATAAGGTATATCAGCATAAAATGACAAGTACTTACAAAAATATATGCACATTTTCAGTCAACATAGCACAAAAATCACTGTTTCTAGCTAACAACCTTGCTACTATCAAATAATAAATCTGCGGGAAATTACAATTTTTTATTACATGAATTCAATCTCTATTGTTATAAAAATCAGGATGTTATAGTCTACCTAACATACCAAATATACTGTTTATACCACCACTACACCAACACTGACAATTACACTGTCTGACACGCGTTTCGATAACCAAGTACCTACCTTCAGTCTCTGAAGACGATAACTTGGTCAGACAGTGTAATTGTGAGTGTTGGTGAAGTGTTAGTAAAAACAGTGTGTTCAGTATGAATATCGCCAACGGTTCCAGAAATTCCAACTTATCTTACATACTGTTAAGAAATATAGTTCATCTTATTTATGAGAGATAAATCATCTTGTTTCCCGGCTAGAGTCTTCATAGCTCTGTTATTGGTTTCACAGTCACGTTATACAATGTTTCGATTCAATTTTATTTAATTCAAAAGGTTTATAAATAACACATACATTTAAAACATGTGTTTCGTGTTTTCAGACTTTGTGTATACTTTGCAATGCTATACATGCATGGAGAAATTGAGAGGTAATTGTTACTATGGCTACACAGAAAACATGAAAACATTAAACTGTTCTGAAAGCACCGTATGTGTCACATATCAGTCTGAAAGTAAGTTTTAAGAAGTAACTTTTCAATAGTATTTTGAGGGTATCTGTTCATTTTACTTTTTCTTGAACATTAAAATATTTATTTTTCTACGACCGTGCGTTTTAACCCACTTTCCCGCACGCATTTTAGTTTTGAAAGTGTCACTTTCCCGCACTAGTGCTATGACAACCCAAGCGTGTAATTATTACTAAAACGTCAAAGTTGTTCAAAACGTCTTGGAAGTGACCGAATAAGTGCAATCTTCTTCTAAATTAAACTACATTAAACCGTATCCGACACAATAATATTAATGGATTCATCCGACAAAGAACTTCCCGAAGCCATTTTGAAGGCTGCAAATGAAGCTAATTCCGAGCTGATACCTGCCAAATCCAGACTAAAGTATGAGAAGCAATATGACCATTTTGTTACATGGTATAAGGAGAAGGGGGCCAAAACTTACAAGGAAGAGGTATTTCTGGCGTATTTTTCAGACCTAAGTAAGGTTTTGAAATCTATACATTACATTATGGTCCCGCTATTCGATGGTAAAAAGTTTCTCTGTGCTATAAATGACTTAAAACTGTTGCCGTCACCGTCATCGTCATCTTTATGCGACCTGCAACCGATGCCATCCTCACCGACGTCATCTACCTTCCAATTGAAACCAAATAACTCCACTGGGCCGGCAATTCTTACTAGTCTACAGAATACAACAAATTGTGTTTTCAATATTAATATTTATAATAATAAGTAGTTTTTAGTTAAAATTTTGTATATGTGTGCTGGAATAAAATAATTTTTGAAAAATGGGTTGGTATACTTTTTTGTATATATGGTCGTAGAAAAAATAATGTTCCTAACTCATGCGTAAAGTGTCTTTCCCGCACTTGACCGCTTGCCCGAACTCTGCTCCGCGTCGTTCGGGACAACTGCAGTCGCGTGCGGGAAAGTATCACTTTCCGCACTTGTTAGGAAAATAACTATTTCCCTATAAGAAATTACACTACCGCAACGATTATAACAACATTTGTATCTCTTCAAACAATAACAATAAAACAAGTCACTTTTTACAAACCCTAAACTTACGTTGCAGTGGAAGTTGGTTTGGTCAAAAATTAAAATGAAAAATAATTCCGACACTACATGTTTCTAGGGAAGGGCATAAAATATCGAAATATTAAATTATCGACATTTTTTCAAAAAATAATGAATAAATTTTTTTATCTTGAAGTATCGATAGTCGAGTATCAAATTCTTCATTTTTTTAACAAAAATCACATGTCTATTTTCTAAATTAATAAATAAAACTGAATAAATTAAATATTTGTTCATATTTTTTAACGTTCGAATAATTTAACAATATTTTTGGGTAATCACACCGTAAAGTAAAAATATCGATAAATCAAAATATCGATATTTTTTTATACTGCATAAATGTTTTAACCTAACCTTTATACAATGTAGAGCGCTCAAGAAGAGCGATTCATTTATATTTATAGCTTTCACCTACAAATTTCTATGACTTTTTACGTTAGTTCAATAGGGATTTTAGAGGTCTAGAGCATTGGAATGTACCAATAAAAGTATATAATAAAATGAATTATCTTAGTGTGTATATATTTCTTGGACTGTTAAAAAATATTAAAATTACAGATATTTATTTTAATAGTTTTCTATTGCATATAAAACATATTTCATACATTTTCTTTTTAAAAACAGGTTTATAATACACCAGCAAATTTCACATGTACTTACGTATGATCATTTAACATTTTCCCAAATTACTCAACGATATTTAAAATAAAAATGTCTTGTGGTTTGGTTATTAGAAAATAAACCATGTCTTCGTGGAATCCGAATCCTCGTTCTTACTTGACCCTTCACGTCAGGATTTGAAGGAATTTGAGATTTATTATAGTGAAAAATTATTTTTGGGGGCTATTGACACGATTTTTTTTTATTTACTGCTACTATTAATGTCAAGAATCAATTATGTCACACCAATTTTTTACTTACCAATTATCTTTTGTGTTAATTCTTTATAGTTTTAGGTAGGTATAAAGTTGGGAAAGTGAAATTGGAATTAACAATATGTCGCATTCTACCCATAAGCCAACAAATCCCAATACAAAATCAACATAACGACTTAAGGATAAGAAAAATTCAGGCTTCGAATATAATTTGAAAAAACAGTTTTCAACCATAAATATTCTATTTTGAGATAGTTGCCTTTTTAGGTTAGAATTACTGGAGCTTTTTTATATTTTATAGCTCATTTTCAATCTGCTTTTTTAGCAATAATATTACTATAGAAGATGTTTTGAGGAAGAAGTTGTCCAATGACATTTTTTTTAATGCTTAAGTCTGGTAAATCAGATGATCGTTCTCTCTTTATCCTTCTGGTAGTGGTTCGTTTAAGCTATTGACGTGTTCATTTTGATGACCGGGTAACTTTCAGTAATAGCTTGTACGTAGAGAGTGTATTTCCTTTTCCACTGTGTATTTTCAAATTTGTTTGATCTTGATATTAATTTTGAGTCCTGATATGAACCTAATTCTTGATTTCGTTTTTTGGGGAGACGGAATTATTACACATTGTAATACGGGGACATTCAATAATTTTTGTTGGGGAGGCTATGTAGATTCAAGTTGACTTTTATTCGTTGGTAAACCATTTTTCCAAGATGTTGAGATGTTATGGAAAACTTAAAGCATAAAAGTCCTACGGAAGGATTTGTTTGTCATGTCAAGTTAATAATAGTTTATTGATTGAGACTAGTGAATTTATCTTTATTACAAAACTCCCAAACAAAAAATATCAACCAACAAATCAATAAAAAACCAGGATTCGAATTCGGCGGATACTTAATATTTTGTGCAAACCTTTAATGCAATAGATTGTAATTTCTATGTTTTAGCTACTCAAGGATCTCATTCATATGTATCAACAACGAGAGGATGCGAAAATCGGGATATATGCAATATCATCAATGAAAATAAACCCAGCACATCCAAATCAGTTTCTGTTCTATGTGAAACCTGTAATACAACTCTTTGTAACAGAGCTTTCATTAAATCCTCATATCTTATAATTATAGTATTATGCATAAGCTTGGCTAGTATATAATAAGGATACAAATCACTTAATCACTTTCGCTATTTGTTTAAATTGACAAAAAATAAAAATAATTGTACTTTAGAATATATAAAAATAAAGTTATATTACCTTCAATCACCGTATCTTCCCCTTTTCTTTTAAATATTACAGCTAGCTCAAGAAATTATCAAAGTCGGTAGAGTAGGGGTGGGTAAATATAAAGTGGTAAGTACTTTATGAACTACGTTTCTATAGTACTTCTAAATAGTAAAAATATCAGGAAACTATGATATATTTTACACATTGATATACCCCAAGTGGTACCAGTTGGTATCCAGCTGTCAGTTTAAGTATAATAACATACGGGGTGTCAGGTGCCAAAGTTAGGATTTAAAATCTATATAACAAAAAAACTTCAAAAAATGTGCATTTCTAGTTTTAATCAATATGAGGTACACAAATGCAGGTTTTATTTTTTAAAAATTACACATCCAAATTTTAGCCGTTATATCGGACACAATCTTGGAACCTGGCTTCGATATTTGTCGTCGAGATGCCATTGACTTCGCGATATTTTCTTTCAGTTCAGGAATTGTCGCCGGGCTTGATTCGTACTTTACTTTTGAGATACCCTCTTAGAAAAAAGTCTATAGGGGTAAGATCCGGGGACTAAGGAATGTCAAAACAGCTTATCAATTTGCTAGGCAAGAAATCACGAAGCAATGTTATGGTGTCCCTAGCAGTGTGTTTAATTTATTACTATAGAATTTATAGCTTGTTGGTCATTACTACCCGGTTAGCAGTATATATGGAGTTGTTTGTAATACTTGGAGAAAAGTTATTTAAGTATAACCATAGAATGAATTTAAGGAATGTAACAGTTGAATTAAGGCCTAAAACAACGATATATTTCACATTTTATTAATACTTTATTTATGGGTAATAGAAACTTTCCGATGATTTTATGTGGCTTTATTGGTATATTAGTCACTTAAATTTCTAAAACCTCTTATTAGAGTTTATTTCCAAAGATTCTGAATATAATTTAAAAGTAAATAATAGTTCGTAAAACAAAAAGCTTTCAATTTATTAATTAAATCCTACGTAGTTCACTAGAAAATGTTATGAGCTTCAGTCAAATTTTTTAATAAATCGGATCAAAATTGGCTAAATAATTGTGGTGGTAGTGTAAAAAAAGTTATTTCGAGAAAATCGCGAGTCATATGGAGACATAATTATAAAATAATATTATTGTAATTGCTTACAGGACAGTTCCCACATTATATGCTTTCAGGTGTTTGAGAACATTTTTTATATTATCAGCAGACATGTGTAGACATCCTGTTAACACAATAATTATATATTATATCATTTTACTTTATTCAGTATTCTTGTTTCCTTTTTATTTGTTAAACAATTCTAGAATAAAAAACAGTCTCTGTTCTAATCACCAACTGTTCAGAATCATTAAGATTGAAAAATTTTTTTTAAAAAAGTAACTTTTTACTTTTTGAAATTTAACTCGCATTTAAAGTTTGAACACGGGACTAAAAGCGTGATTCAACGGTCAAACTGACGCTACACTAAAACACTAACACGAATACAGTTCACAATCTCACTAGTGCCACCCATAGGTAGCCATGTGTACTATTTACTAGTCGCTAATGGATATCTGACGCGGCTAAGCGTCTGATGCTCATAGCTCAGAGAAAATTTTTTTTTCGAATACTCATTTCAGGACGTCATTTTCACATACCCTACCATTTTAGCTAAAAAAAAAGATAATGACATTTTGAAATTTTTACTGTGGTGTTACCCCTTAAATAAAATGTGATGAAGAAAAGTAACATATTTTTTCATATGAGCAATCAATTTTCAAATTGATTTCAATCAAAATTTCAAATAATTTTTTACCCTAGTCGAGTCCACTATGAACTAACGTTTATGAAAATCTGGTTAAGTGGTAATAGTACGGCAGCTAAGGGGAGGATCTCGTAGGCATTCATACTCCCCTCAGTTTTAGAGCGTTTTCTAATTTTTTTTGACGAGGAGAATCGATTTTTCGAGGGTGCCGAGCCCAGATCTGGTTGAGTAATTTATTTTAAACAATTGTTTATAAAACTATAACTCTTAAACAAATAGATATATGAAAAAATTAGAAATAAAAAAGAATTGTTTTAAAACATCTTATTTTAAACGTTAAACGATTAAGCTACAAAATGAGATGTGGTGGTCCTTTTAAATATTATCTATTAAAAAGTTACTGAAGTTTGAATGTACAAATTTTCATTAAAAAAGCACCGTAGTTTGTATATATAAATATATATATATATATATATATATATATATATATATATATATATATATATATATATATATAAAGTATATAAATCTAAAAAAAAACGAGATGCACCTTATAGTAGCTTAAAGTGCTAATCAATACGAATATTTTGACCACTTCCAATTATGTTTTCGATCCCGAGTTGTAAGGTTATGCAGGTTTTAAACTGCGCGACCAGAGCCTAAAGTGCATGTTCACGTTTACTTTTTTATGGTCTCAAAAATATAGTAGAAGTAAAAATCATGTTGTAAATAAAAATATATCATTATTTTTCTAAAATAATACTGTCAAGAATAATTCCGATACAACACACTATTAAAAATTATTAGTTTGTTTTATGAATTAAAAAATAAATATTTATAAGGTGCAATAGAAAAATGAAATAATAAATATATTATAATATTAATATATGTATTTTGGAGAACATGAAAAATTCATGTTTTTCATTCATGACTTCAATTAAGTTACTGTAAAGAAGAAATCGGGGGCTCGGCGCGGTTTAAAACCTACATAAGTTTAAAACCAAGGATCAAAAACCTAATTGGAAGTGGTCAAAATATTCTAATTGATTAGCACTTTAAGCTACTACAAGGTGCATCTCGTTTTTTAATATTTATATAACCTCTAAACACTTATAAACAAATTTCGGTGCTTTTCTTTATGAAAATTTGTACATTCAAACTTCTGTAACTTTCTACGTCATGTAGGAACCAAGTAATGACCAATAAAGTGGGAAAAAATATTCATTTTTGCAAAAACTATACAGGCCTTTTTTGTAGATCTTTTTAAAACAAACCTTTTTTATTTGTAGCTTTTTTCATCTCTTTTTTTTCAAAAGATATAGCTTTATAAACGATTAAATTGCTTATAAGAAATTACTCGACCAGATTTGGGCTCGGTATTCTTGAAAAATCTATTCTACGCACAAAGGAAAATGCTCTAAAGCTCAGGGGAGTATGTAACGGCTACGGGACCTCCCTAGGTGCCGAAGTATAAAGGTTAGTTCACTAGTGAAGTTATATCAACATTTTACTTTCATTGCGCTCTGTAGCTAACATTTATTATCAGGAAATGTTAGTGGATGCTCAAAATAGCAAATACAAAAGACCCGATATCATTGTATACAATACAAATTCTTCATTCTTATTTGATGTGAATGAAGACTTTACTCCACAAATTATGACTTTTTTCAATTTAAAAGGTCTTTTAGAAAGAAAAAACTAGTTCCTGAAAATACGTTGTATAAAAGTTTACATTTAATCACTTAAAAAACAAAGGAGTTTTTTACAACTTATTTATCAATTTGTGATTTTTTGTGAGTTACCCTTAGGTACTGTCGTTTTTTTGAAATTTATAACAAATTTCCTTAGATTATAATATTTATCTACAACATCTAACTCATCAACGTTGAAATAATCACAGCCATATTTATCTAAATAATTACTCAAAGAATCGTTAACTTTACCCAATAAAACATTGTAGAATTCATTGGCAAGTAAACAATTAAATTTACTCTGCAATGCTATTAAAATTTCAAATAATAACAGTTCGCAGTTTACTGCAAGCACATCATAAAATTCACTGAAAATAACATTTTTTACCATTGAATAAACTGTAAAATAAGTATGTCTATCTTGTTTGACTCTTATAATCTTATTAACAATTTCTAAATTCTTTTTAATCAACAGACTATTGTTATTATTTTTAGAATGAGCTTTTAAGAGATTGTTGATGTCGATAAAGACTTGCACTAAGAAAGAATAACTCTCACACAAAACTTTAATACCTAAAGGTATATCACAAATCACTTTAAACACGTCCAATATCAATAATTTAGTATCTAGATCAGACACAGTACTAGAATATAATTCTGAAATTAATTTAAATGCCATTGAACGCATGAAATCGGTGAAATCTTTTTCTGTTCTCAATCCATCTATCAAAAGTTCCAAAATGAAATTTCTGTGTTCTTTAAAGTTGACATCGGAACTATGTAGGAATGTGTACAGCTCAGGAACTGTGCTGAAATCCAGAGAAGATTTGGCTGTCAAATGTTGAGATAACGGTACGTACATTACGTGATTCGGTTGAGTTAATATTAGTGCCATTCTTGCTAAGTAAATTGCAGCAAAATTGTTTAATTTGAAGTCCGGCAAAAGGGCTGTACCTAAAATTGAAGTAATAATAATAAGACAACGTGCAATGCAACAAGCAATATATCTTGATCTAAAGCATGTAGTACAGGTATTGTTTTTGTATGTTCGATAAGTGGTCTGTATTTAAGTGGGTTTTTTTTATTTTCTTCGTTAACTATTGTTATTTTGTTTCCAAATGAAAAACGATAAATGTATGAGACGTTTTTATTAGATATTAAAGGATGTTGATTGATGATAACTAGATGTTTAAAGGATCGTTACAAGGGTATGGAAACTCGTTGGTGCAGGAAGGGAAAATGAATCGTAGCATCCTCTTTTGGTTCTTGAGCATAACTGATACGTTTATAGATTATTAATGTCAAATTGTTGTCTGACAACTAAAACGAAAGGATATAAATTTTTACTAATCTATATTATATACATACAAGCCAGGATTTAATTTGGGGGGGGGGGGGGGGTTGGTATGAAGTAAATAAAACAACAAAAATATACTTATATTTGATATCTATATATCCATCGGAAAAATTACGACATAGGTATTTATAAAGTTCTTAACTTTGAATGAAAGGGTTAAATTAATTTCGTTCTTCTGCGCTAAATCTAAAACCATTAAAGAAGAAATCTGACTTTGAATTTAGCGTCTTATATATTGTTATTATCGTTTATTTTTATTTCAAAATTTTATCATTTTCAAGTTTATTACAAAACAGCAAGAAACAATTAAAATCATGTGACAATCATATTAAACAATTAAAAGGACCTCCAAGAATACATGATGACACACAGGATAGTTAATCGAAGAAGACCGTAAAATAAAGAAAATAGCGTTACCTTTACAAACAGCTTCAATGTATCGAATCCACAACAAATTATCTTTACCAGTTTGTCGTGCATCCACATGATAATGTAACCTTGCCAAAACGTGACACGCAGCTTGTCTGATTTCTTTGTCGTCACTACTTAACCCGACTACTGTTAGACTTAAAGCACCTAAAGTAAAATAGATTTAGTAATAATTATCAAGATTTGTAACATATAATTTTAATAAGTAAAAATTTTTATTGGATAGTTAATTCCTAAAAATAGGATGAGGATACTAATGAAATGATGACAGAATTACTCCTCAACACAGTGTTACCCACTCTCGAGTCTTAGTCTCCAGTCTTCCATTTATGTTGGAAGAGTTTCACAAATCTCGGAGTCTTGAGTATTCTTATTTTTAATTAACATAAATTTGTTGAAAATTAAGAAATTTGAAGTATAACCATTAATCTGTCTTAAAGAAGAATCGCAAAGCTCAACTGTTAATATTGGAGCTTATTCAGACACTTTATACAGGGTGTTTCGGAATAGCATTCCAATCTCTCGGGAAATGATTCTATAGGTGAATATGAGGAAAAAAATTGGTATAAATATAAAATAGGTCTCAGATATATTACATAGAACATCGTCAAATGTATAGTTACTTACACAATTTGCTCATTTTTGTTTTGTTTTAAATTCAGTAAAATAAAGATATTTTCAATTTACATTTACTTTTTATTGAGGTTATATGTACACATCATTCGCTTCAGAATTAAATTTTCTGTAAGTATTATTTGAAAGTTTAATGCATTTTTTAGGTATTTTACTAAGAACGTGAAAAAAGTGTATTTTCGAGTTGAGTTACTTGTATTTTACGTCAATTAACGTAAAAACTATCACAGAAACAGTATCATGAAACTTTGTATACATATTCTGGGAGGTACTAGAAGTAACATAGTATACTTTTTATTAAAGAAAATATTTTTTAGAAAGATAAAAAAAATTGTCAACAAATATCAACATTTTTTTTTTAATTTGTACATCTACAACCATAATGTTCAAAATGACCACCATTCACTTCTTGACAATAACAGAGGCGATTTTGGAATTCTCGTACAACATTTTGTATGACCTCAGGGGTTATTTTGTTAATTTCTTCCCCTATCCTAAGTTTTAAATCAGAAATATTGTCTGGTCTATTAAAATATTCTTTAGATTTTAAATAATCCCATAAGAAGTAATCGAGAAGAGTCAAATCTGGGGATCTAGCCAGCAGTCGATCGTTCCACGTCTTCCAAATCCACCTATTGAGAAAAACCTCGTTTAAATAATGTTTAATTGTACGTGCTGTGGAGCTCCCTCTGTCTTCTTGGTAGTAAATAGAACGATCTATCTCATTTGGATGATTAACATCAGGAAAAAGTCTCTGTAGTGTAGGTACAAAAAATCTATATAAACCTCACGATTAACTGTGTCCTTAAAAAAATAAGGGCCAATAATTTTATTGTTAATATCAACTCAAACGTTCACTCTTTTAGGATCCTCACACATCCAATGAGGAATTTCTCTGTTCCAATATCTACAATTCTGTTTCTTAACTTTTCCGTTTAAATGATTATCAGAAAAAATTATTTTGTTTACGAACTGCAAATCTGCGTTTAGTCTATCTATCATCAATTTACAGAATTCTTGCCTTCTATCAGGATCATCTAAATTTAACTCCTGAACCAATTGAACTTTGTAAGGGTGGTATTTTTCTTTAAGCAAAATATTCAAAATAGATGATTTAGTTAAATCATTGTTGGAGATAAGTTCTCGAGTTGTCTTATCCGAATTTGCCTCAAGAAAGAACTTTTTTTCAGCAGTAAATTGATCATGTCTACCTGGTCTTTCGATATTTATTACATGTCCGGTTTCACGAAACTTTTTTTCAATTTTGCTGTTTCTTTAAAACAGGGTGGTGCTGGAGAGGAACAATATTTTCATATTGTAAATGATCAAATTAATAATAAATATTGACCTGTTTCAGGTTTATTTCACATAATACATAATAAGGCTAAAATTGACTTTATTCCTTATATATGGCCCGCACTGTATATTTTTCCATTATAACGAGTTTCTGGTATCTTTTTGGCAACACTGTTTTTAACAGATTACGCGTGAATCGTGTCTTGTGTCATTGTCAAACTTGTTCAGTTTGGCCTATAATTTAATCATGAATCGACTTACAAACCAACAGCGCTTGCAAATTATTGAATTTTACTATCAAAATTCATGCTCGGCTCCAATTTATGGGCAATTTGGTCGGCCTACTGAGGGAACTATTCGGAAGCTTGTGACTAAATTTCGAACCCAGTTTACACTATTGGACATTAAATCACTAACACGCAAACATACAGTGAGGATCGAAGAATTTTAAGGCTGAATCCGCCAGTGTTATTGATGACCGTGGAAAATTTTGCGAAAGGATTTGAGTGTAAAACCTCATAAGATACGGCTGGTGCAAGAATTGAAGCCACACGATCTCCCACAACGTCTAACATTTGGTGAATGGTCGCTGGCAAAGTTGGAGGGAGATCCACTTATTTATCGAAAAATAGTGTTCAGCGACGAAGATCATTTCTGGTAGAATGGATACGTCAACAAGCAAAATTGCCGCATCTGGAGTGAAGGCCAACCAGAAGCATTGCAAGAGCTACCAATGCATCCCGAAAAAGTCACTGTTTGGTGTGGATTATGGGCCGGTGGCATCATCGGGTCGTATTTCTTTAAAAGCGACGATGGCCAGAACGTTACTGTGAATGGCGAGCGCTACCGTGTGATGAATCACGATTTTTTTTGCCCAAAATTGAAGAATTGGACATGTCCGACATGTGGTTTCATCTTCAAACATTAACTTATACCGATAGTTCTATCGATTACAATAAAGATTTCATCAATTTTTTCAAATTTTTTGTGGATTTTTTCAAAATCAAATCCTTTACCTTTTAAAAAATCACTGATTATATGTTACTATCGAATGAACTTGTAAATAAAATGATTGTTTTTAAAAGAAAATTTACCTGATCTGGTGAATTTGTATGTTTGAACTTGTTGTTCGGGAGCTAATAGTTGACTGAATAAAGGTAATAAAAACAGTAAGTCGTAGCTATTTATATCATCCAGTGTTAAAAGTTCGTTTTCATCTGAACGTAGATGTTGCCTTAGGGGATAGTTGGTAATTGTAGAAATGACTAAATTTTCTTGAAGAATATCGAGCACATCACTCATCTTGGGCTGTCTCCACAAGGCGTTTTCTATTTGATATCTGACTGAATAATGAGTAGCTGCTACTTTACCCCACAAAAACGGTTTAAATTCATAGAAATTGGTTTGCTCAGCCCTAGATTCGTACCTATAAACACAAAATTATATGAAAAAGTATATCGAGACACGGATAGTCGTTGCATACTAGAACTAGAATTATGGAGATGTTGAGGTTTACAGCAATTTGAAAATGAGAAATATTTATTAAATAACTAATCCAAGCTTATTGAATAATACAATAAGAATATTCTAGTCTGCCTGATGATGGAAAGAATCCTTTCCGTAAGCTTTGCAGGAATCTCACTAGTTTTGAAATAATATATCTAGACAAAATTATGCCAGTAAAGAAATCCCAATTCAAATAATTGATAAAATTTTATGATGTTTGAATTAATCAGTATTGAGAGTAACAAATCTATCATTAAATTATATATGTGAACGAACGAGTACATAAAAATTTTTTTTGTTTATGAGTGTAAAGAAATGTTGGTCGTTTTGACGATCCTGCGAGATGTAATTATTTTTGTTGCCAGGATCATTTTATTGTAAGTAAAATTCAAATTTAACTTATTTTAGTATTTTATAGCAATGAAGTATTATTATGCTTTTAATTTTTAACGTAATTATATAATAATGTAAGTACTTAACCTATAAAAGGTTTATTCACTTTATACTTATATATAGAAAAATATTTTATTTATACGTAACTAATAAATAAGAGCTGTATTATAACAGCACAAGTTACGTTGCCGGCAACGATAGCCCCGTGATCATCAAGCAGGCAACTGCTCAATGTTTTATGTAGTTGAAAATTTGAAATTTTTGGGATTTTCAATTAAATATTTACATATTATTTTTTAACTTTTAAATAAATATTTTACTTTCTGACATTCTTTCATATCAAGAGCTGATAAAATAAAAAAAAATATACTTTTTAAAAATTGCAAGTACTCTATTGAGTTTATTGTAAATTTGAAACTTTTGATTGTTGCAAAACTTGCATAAGTATAGAACAACTTTTATTAATTAGATAATAAATATTTCAAGGTGTAATAAATCTTGTATTGTCGAAAAAAGTTAATTTTGAAACGAAAAGATTGTTACAATTGTTTTTGAAGCCATGCCCACGAATCACTGAACTAAGTTAAAAAATGATTCAGTAGTCTTAATGTTTTAATAAGGTCAACCAATCATTGGTTATCCCGAAGATACATCACAAAACTGATAATGAATAAAACCCATATAAACTCCTACTTACATTTTTAGAATTAGTAGAATAATTCTATCAGTTTTATTGACCAAACCTCTGTAACTTGCCAATAAAAGAGGAACATATCGTCTTTCCATAAATTCAGGCCAAGTCTTACATAAAACTAAATATAAACTCATTATTTCCGTTTTCGTTTGGTTGTTTTCGCCCAAAACAATTTCCAAAAATTCCGAGTGAGAAGTCAACATATCAAGTAGAAGTTTACTATCTTCTTTATCCAAATTAGTACTCAATATTTCTAACAGAATTGTTAAAGCTTGCAACAGTATGGGTCGTCTAGAAACGCCGTATTTCAAACAAAATTTGAAATATAATTTAACCGTTTCATTTCTTGACGTATTTTTTAAATCTTTATCGGTGAGTTTTTCCTTAACAACTTTCAGAAAATCGAAAAATACTTTTGTAGTTTCCAATAGCTTTATGATATCGTCTTCAGTGACTACAGATTTTTTGAATAAATGTATTTGTAAATGTATGAAAGTCATTATTATATTGTTTATATGTTTGCTAGTTGGATCATCTTCTAAAACTTTGAAACTTACTGCTTTTAACATATGGACATGGAATATTTCAATGGAATCGAATTTTTGTAATTTTTCAAAAAATTGTTTGCAACTTTCGATGGGCATAGCCAAATTTATTAGAGTTAATAAACCTTGATAATTTTCATGAAAGTGATGTCCGACTTTTTGAGGTTTTTGCAATGTTTTATTCATAGAAGTAACAACAGATTCATAAATTTGTTTTATTAAATCTGTATCTACATCTTGTTTAATATAAACAGTCAACAAAGGCAATAATAAATTTTTCTTTTCGCAAATGAATCCTAAATTTTTTTTGATATATTTAATGTAAATAGGATTTTTCTCCAACAAAAAACTAGCCAATTTTATGTTATCCTTATTTAAATCCTCAAGTTCAATAAGCACTTTGAATAAATGATTATTAACACAATTTAGATTATGAGGAAATGTTTTAAAATAATTTAATAATGCTGAAGATAAAACACCGATGTTTTGTTTAGTTTTTGCTAAGAAAACAACGTATGCAATCAATCCTGAAACGGTTTCATCTTTTAGTGGTTCTAAATTTGTGTTAGCACTGCAAATATTTGTAAACGTCACCAAACTATAATTCAAAATATCTACAATTAATTCATGCCTACTGTAATCTTGGTAAGATTGAGATACTTTGACTAGTATAGTTAAACACTCATTATATCCTAATCCGTATACCTGTAAAACAGATTTCAGGTCCAGAGATAATTGTTCGTATTTTTTATGTTTAGTGAGAATTTTCATTATTGCTTGTAATAATTTTTCTCTATATACATTTAGAATTAAATCAGTACTACAATTTTGTTGTACAGTAAACTTCGTTAAATTTATCAACATATTTGTAGTGCAGCTTTGAGATGTTTGTTTTTCAATATGCAGAAAATTTGTATTGAATACAAACGCAGGATGACATAAAATCCTTTCGACTATTTGTATTTTCAATTCGCTCTTCTCTAATATATACTTTGCGAAATATTCAAATTTATCTGCTTTTTCTATAGTTAAAAGATTATTATTCACATAACAAGTTATGTAAAAAATACCAGCATCCAGTATATTTGTTGGTAAATCAGAATAAACATTCAGATTGGTATTTGTCAAAAAATCGTCGATATTTCCAGATAAAAATTCATTACAGAATTCTTCGAAAATGTGTAATCTTCCTTTTAATTTCTTCAATACCACAATTTCTTTACAATCTATCCAACTTGAAGCATAATTTTTAAAAGACGTTGGTAGTATGTCAAATTTATTAATAATAGTGACGATAGGTGCTATTTGAGTTTGTAAATGCAGTAAATTCATTAAAACAAAATTCACATAGCATTTAAAAGATTTAGTGGTTTCATTATCGGATGAATAAGATAATAAACCAAGTACCATGGGGCTTAAATATCGATGTTTTATAATGTATTTTTCTGTATCTGTTTGTAGCAGAATACTACTGTAGTGATTTTCTCTTCCTGTATTGGACTGCACAGATGTTAGTTCTTCTAGAAATTCTACAAGTTTATCGTGAGTTATATTTAATATTTGTACTAAAATCTCCCCTAAATTAGGATCCAATTGTTTCAAATGTAAAATGCCATTTATCCAAATATTTATTTCATAATCACAACCATCGAATATACCAGTTGTTTTAAATAACTTATTGATTGCATTCAATGTATCCTTACTAGCATTATTATAATATATTTTGAACAAAAGAGGTACTACAAATTGGAACATTTTGGAATTTATTGTGAATTGGGATTGAGCTACATCAATAAACACATTAATTATTTTTACCTGTAAAATTTCTATGGATTCTTCTGTCTCATTCAACTTTTCAATTCGAATTAAAAGATCGGACAATTCACTTTCATTGTTGTTCAAATTGTCTAATAAATCGGGTGCGATAATTTTATAGTGATTAAATATGTCAAAGATAATTTGTAATATTTTAATGCTTGAAAATGGTGAGTTCTCATCTAATATATTCCAATTTTCTAATACTGACTCAGCGCTTGGAAAATGTTTTGACAAATGTTTGCTCAACAAAAATTTAAATTTCTTTCGTTTCTCATCCACCAACAGATTATTTGAAGCAATAATATACTGTTGCAAAGATTTAAGCATTTCTAAAAGTAATAGTAGTACATATTGTTTAACCGAACAGTTTTCGTAGGAATTATTTTTAGGAAGTATTGTATTTAATACTGGTAGAGGTACAATGAGGCACTGAACTATTTGGAATAACTAAAAAAGAAACATATTGTGTTAAGTATTAGAAAAAAAAATTATAAAATATAATTAGTTTGTAAGAATTCTACAACTTATTTATTATTTATAGATATAGCTAACAAATAAATCATATGATCGATGTGAACATATAATATTTTGTACTGTAACTCAATATCAACGCTTATTGGTTGAAATAAAGAAATTTACCATAGGTATAATTTTTGAACTGATGACAATGACTCAAAGATTTTTTTTTTTCGTGGCTTAATACCCCAATTTGTGTTAGTATACGGAAGTCCTTATTAATCACATCTCCAAAAGTCTTGCCCCTCCCTGTTTATTTAATAAAAAAACATTTTTAAATTTATAAAATGTGTTCAATCTTATACTTCAGTTAATAAGAATTTATGGGGAAAAACATTAAATTTTATTATCCAAGAATATACAGTAAACCAATTAACGAAAAATTTGCAAAATATTGAAGTGTAAAAATTTTTATATTGAGAAAAAAAATATAATGTAATAAAAAAAAAACAAATTAATAGTTCATATGACCGCCTCTTCTTGCAATCAATTTTCCAACGCGTCTCAGCATCCCAGGAATCAAGTTATCAATAATATGGTCAGCCATACTGTCCCACTGAAAAATGAAATTTGTTCCATATTCATTACGCAAGGATTGAGCTATCGGTCTTTTCGGTATGTTTTCAACGTGTATGATACCTGACATTGTTCACTCAATGACAATAAGTGGTGTACGGATATATACCCCCCAAAACATTACGGATCCGCCATGTAGGTAAAATTGAGTCGTTCCTTTCTACCTGAGCCTCTCCAGACCCTTTCCCACCGACTATCACAGTGGAAACCAAATCGGGACTCTTCAGAAAAAAGAACGTTACGTCATTGTTGTAAAACCCAATTCCTGTGCTCTTGATCCCATTGGAGACGAGCAGCTGTGTGTCGTTGTGAAGGTCTATGCACCATTAAAGGTCTTCTTGCCCTTAGATTTGATGAATGTAACATCTTTCTGATGGTACTTCTTGAAACTGCCCTAAGGTATGTTTGCAAATAGTGACTTCGAGCGACCGTTACCGTTATAAATCGGTTTCTTCGGATGAAATTAGCTATGTAACGGTCTTCTCTCTCTGATGTAACTCTGGTGCGACCTGTGACCGGTCTTTGTGCAACGCTACCAGTTTGGTGGAAAAGGGCCACGATCTGCCTCACCGCAGTCCGTGACATATTCAGACGAAGGCCAATGTCGTGATTAGATAAACCTTCATATTACCCGGCATTTTCAACAAATTTTTAATGAAGTCGCTGTCAAGTTGAATCGTTAAATCTGATTTCTTTTATACAAAAATTCATATATTTACGTACGAAAATAATTTTTTGGTACGATTTGTTTTTATTTTAATGATAAGGTGTCACAGAATTAAAAAACAAAAAATGGGGTCAATATATAGATAAACTTAAAAGTTTACAAAGGGGGCAAAGACTTTTGGAGATGTGTGTATTTGAAGTATTGACAAAATAATAAGTTTATAAAATTCTGCATAAAAGAATTTTATGATTTACTACGGTCAATATACTTTAAGATATAACCTCCAAGTTTTGTAAGTAAAAATTGTTAAAAATGAAATAGAAATCGTTCAACCAAGGAATGTAACACTTCAATTTGAAAATGACCCAATCTATTATATCCAAAACATTGGCTTGTTGTGAAGACTCCAGTAGTATCCAAAGAAGGGTGTGGTGGGTAATTAAAATATCTTTTGTGAATATAGACATTACATTACTTTGATACAAGCAATGAACTGCACTACACAAAGAAATTTCCCGTAGGTGTATAGGCATACTAAATACGCTGTTTTATACAACCACTACACCAACACTCACAACCAATCGTTTATGGCTGAACTGTTCATGGGTCATTTTGAAAAGCAAACCAGTCAGGAATTTCAGTATTTCCCCAGAATATTGTACAGGTATATGGATGATATTTTGCCATATTCAATACGAAGAGCTAAACTCAAAATATCCATCTATTAAGTTCACCTACAAAATGGAAAATAATGGACTAGTATAAGGCTACAATATGATGTATTTAGGAAAAACACGTGCAGGTGCATCTCGGCTTATTATTTTCATTATATCCAACATAAGATGACCAGTCTCCATTTCCTGGTACATCCATACATTCCACTTACCATCGAAAGATACAAGAAGGAAAAGTCCTTTATTAAGTATGTAGCTGTTCTCAAATGTTATGATAAAAGAATTGTAAATTAGGCTTAATAAATCTCTATGTGAAATCACTTTTTTCCAAACCCAAAATCAAAAACAAGAAAAAATTGCTATAATACCTTTCAATTATTTTTATACAAAAGGATTGGAAGGAATATTCAAAAGAATGGGTTTTAAGTTGGTTTATAAACCCAACAATGCATTAAAATTTCGAAAAGAGTGGTATTTATGAAATTAGTTTTGGTGATTGTAACCGAAAGTATATTGGGCAGACTAAGATATCCGTTATTGTCCGGTTTAAAGAGCACATAGCTCATTTAAAATATGGACGATCACGCTGTCAGTCATAATCATGACATAAATATTAATAATGTAAAATTGTTGAAAAATGTATCCAACAATAAATTGTTGGATGCATTTGGAAGCATTGAAATTGTTAAATGTAAGAGTAGCTTAAATACGGATAAAGAGCCAATTCCTTACAGCCCAATCTATAGTTCAGTAGCCAAGGAATAAATGTGAAGATTTCCGCCAAGCAGGTTTTCATACTGGTAGGAAAATTTAGTATAAAACAGATAAGTTATTATGTTTTAGTTTACCTTCAGTCTCTGAAGACGATAACTTGGTTATCGAAACGCGCGTCAGACAGTGTAATTGTGAGCGTTGGTGTAGTGGTGGTGTAAACTGTGTGTTCAGTATGAACACCCCCCCCCCAACAGTTCCAGAAATTCCAACTTAGATAATAATAGACATTAGTAAAGTTATAGTGCAAAGAAGGTTGCTAGTTGTTGAACTAAGTCTGGCGAACGATTCACCAAACACTTGTTGGAAGAATTTTTTATGGTTTATGGCATTAGTTTGGAGACCCGTTTGGAGTTAGTTGTTATTATACAACTCCTCGATTTAGAACTGTATGTGGTAATATAGGTAACTATGAGGGAAAGGTACTAAATCACCTACAAGATGTCGAAATTTCAACTCTACTTTTGACTTGAACTCAACTCTATTCAACAATTGTGGGTTGAAATGGCTTGTAGGGTTAGTTACAGCACTTTCACGGAAGCTAGTATCAGCTTCCATTGAGGCTGGGTATTAATAGTCATATATCTTGTAAACTCTGGAGGCATTGGTAGCTGATGCGTTTCTTTCAGACTTATTTACAGTAGAGTAACATTCTAAGATATTATATGACCTGTATATTTGGTAATATTACCATTTATAACATTTGCTCTTCCTACTATTACTGTTATCACAATCAAATCGAAAGCATTTTATTAAAAATAAATTCACTTCACACTTTTTCAGAATATGATGTCACTTATCTTTTGATTCTAAAGGAACAAACATAAGATTAATAATAGCAATTCCATTTTACCTGTATATCACTTAATTCCAGTATGCAGTATTTGATGCAGCTTGGCTGTAATTCTTTTATTAACTTAACAGCAAATTTCATTGCAGTTATCCATTTTGGAGATAATCTTGGTTCCAGAAATGGTTTCAAATTGCTCCATAACATTTTTGAAATATCTGGACACGCTCCACAAATTTTTGTGACTAATTCAGAAGCGTAAGAGTGTTCCCAAGGTCTAAAATTATTTAAACACTATTTGTTATCCCTTATAATAATTTACGTAGAAAATATTTGTGCTTACCTATCTAGACTCTCTAAAACTGTATACATTAAATTATTTTGATTCTTCTTTCCCAAACCTACTAAATGATCTTTAAAAATAATTCCATACTTGTGATTTGTACACAGCATTAACAAAAAATCATGGACACATTCATTAACTTTGGATTTTTCAATTTCGTTGACCTGAAAAATACAATTAATGTAGAAAATAGTGACAATTTAAGTATTACAGCGATATTCACTTAAATTTTACATTTATTCAAATTTCAGCTAAGTAGAGTTGGCAAATTACTTCAAAATAAAAAATTCCAGCTATGGCAGAAAGTTAGTAACTAAAGAAAGTTGAAAGGTACAAATAGTCTGAATAACGAAATAATTTTTTTTATTTACTAAATTTATTTACAATCTGTTTCTAAATAGAACAATAAGTAAACCGTGGGTGAAAGGTACAGAAAAATGACTTGTTGAATAGAACCCTGTGTTTTTTCCCTTAGTTGTATAGTTTATGCAACTACCCACCGGTTTTACAAAATATGTTTAAAAAATATAAATTGGCGGCGTTAGTTAAAAGATAAGAGTTAACATAGAGGAATTACATAATTAATATTCCTAATTAATTCAAAATTAAATATGCTGAAATATGATAGTAAACGTACAGTGGCGTTACTGGGAGAAGGGGGAGTAGGCCCTCGCCAGGCCTCTTTAAATGCGATGCCATCAAAATTGCTATCGACAATTTACGCAATTTTTGCAAGTGGATCCACAAATTTAGGGAAATAGACATTAATGAATGTACTGCAAAAGCCTACGAATTCATATAAAAAAGTAGTTGTGAGATTCCAATGACTTTTAAAGAGAAAATACTTCACAGAAAACAGAAAATGTTTAATTATGAAGCTGTAGATGAGCTTATTATTATTATATAAAAATGCAATCCTGGAAATGAAAAAAAAATCATGCCCAATTCTAATTTTTTCTGTGATGTTCTGTGAATGTTGTTAATTATTTTTACCCATTTGTCAATTCCAGTAAAAAGGCAAAATATTACTTTGATAGGATAACAGCACAACATATTCAGTAAACGGCAGATATCTTGATTTAGAAATAATACATTTTAATTATCCCATTCATCACAAAGATGCCTGGGATTATGGAGTGTATATAATTTATGAATTATTAAAAATATTATTGTAGATTAGGATTTTACCCCGATAGACTACCTCCAATACTTGAAATATATCATTCATTTGAGCACAGATGATATATAAAAAAATGCCTATATTGTGGTGATCAAAACAAAGAAATGTTTCTTGTAACAGGTATAAACACTAAACACATTTGTGTAAATATCAAAGATGTGAAGTTGTGTACACATATATGTGATTTATGTAATAATTAAACTTAAAATTATGGGCGTCAGTGCTCAATTGTAAACTTTATGAATTTTTTTTATGTTATAAAAAATACTTACACCACAATTTTCTGTTAATCTTATCAACTGTTTTTTGCAATATTTACATAAAATTTGGAAAATTTTTGGGACTTCAGTTCAAAATTGTGAAATATGATATAAAATGTGTGTAAGACAAATACTGACCACTAAAATATACATGTAATTGGGAACAAAAATCACAAGCAGTGATAGAACAGAACCAGGAATAGAACAAATAATAAAAGGGAAAAACTCATTGAAGCACTGAACTCCGTACTACAGTCCTTTGAAATCTCTAAAAAAACATCCAATATTTAACACAATTTTCAAAAGCATTGTCTTATATGGATGTGAAACGTAGCAGCTGACGTCAAGACTTAAATAAAGACTAATATCACTAGAAATGGACTTTTGACAGCAAGCAGTAGGAACTTCATAGCTTTAACATATTCCAAATATCACAATACAAGAAATGATTGGTCCCACAAGGTATAGAAAGCTATATACCAGATATGTATATTATAACTACTCACATTCACAATACTATTTTTCTTTTTATCTGCTCTAAATCCTGCAGGTCCCACCCAATTATATAAGTTGACTATATCCTTTACCACTACAGTGTTAAATGTTTTCATCTTGGCTGTTTTGGATACCAATGGATTTTCCAATATGAAATTCTTCATTGCTGACATTACTAAGCATAGTGTCTCCGCAGAATCAAATTTTAGTCCACTAATAATACTAGTAAAAAAACCTTTTTTCTCAAGCAACAGGGATAAAGCTGGATAATGTCCATCTACTAAGTAAGCTGTTAAAAATTTAATAAAATGATCTCTTGTACTATCTTTTTCACCAGTGTTTTTAGAAAGTAATTCAACATTCGCTGAATGGAAATTAATATGAATTAAAATATCTTTGGCTAAAATAGGAGAAAACGCAACCATGGCTGTAAGTAGCTTTAAGCAAGATTTTCTTTCTGGTGTGGTAGAGCTCAAATTAATCATTTTGTTCAATACAGTCAAATAACTTTTGAGTATATATCTGCAAGCTTCATATGCAGTACTTTGATACTGAGGATAATGAATATTTATCTTTAACAATATTAGAGTTATTATTTCAAAAACTATAGCTGGTGGTATTGAAGAGTCCACTTCCAAGCAATGCAGAAGTTCCAAACAGCTTCCACCAGATTCTAAATAGTCTAGTATATAATCATGGTCTTTGAAGTCTTTTATAATATGTAAAAATTGTTGCAGTGCTAAAAGAAGAATAATTAGTTATATGCCGTGCATTTATTTTCACTGTTTAATTACCATGTGAGCTGTTTGTGGTAAGTAGTTGTCTGAATTCTTTAGCTGAAAATAGTTTTTGTTTCTTTTCCATGTCAGTTTCCTCAACAGATGAGTGAATTTGCTTCTTTTTCTTCATGTTAATGTGGATTGAAAGGGACTAAATTTAATTTTAAATTTTTTTAAGAAGCGAATATGAAAATGAGATTAAGTTTAAATCAAAACGTGCACAACATAAACATAACCTAAAACAGGTTGATAATGTTGACATTAGATCTAACGTAAAGACGATGCCAGATTTTAATATTTATCGTGAGATCTAACGAGTTCATGTTCAATCTCACGATATGACGATATTTATTCTTATTCTCATGATTTTTTGAAAATATACATATTATATCAATAATACTTCAGCACCTCTGACATAAATGAATAACAGAATTATCATTGAACTACGTGGGATGACGCGAGCTGTTAATAATTTGTCTAATAGAGAACAAATAATGCAGATCACGCTTTAAAACCACCACGTTGGAAGGGCTCCATAAAACAAAAAGTTTAGTTTTAAATAGTGGCAGAATGAATAAATGAATGAATAGAATTCTGCAGTAAAGTATCCCCAAAAAAATGATTCAGATCCAGACTGAATAAATTTATTTTATGAGATCTATTTTTTACATCATTTATATACCATTTCTTTGTAAAGTATTTTTAATTTTATTTTATATTACAGCTTTAATTAATTTAATTAGACACTTTGTTAATATTTCTGTTAAAGTAGGTAAATAAATAAATTATTACTCTCACGATTTTCTTACTACGGACCTGACGATTTCAGCTTCTACATATAATATGTGATACTACTATATGGGAAAAAAGTCCCTACGTTACGGTGCCAACAATACTCATTTTCTTTCTCGTTCGAGACATTTTATCTATACTGCGCATGCTTCATGCGCGCAAGAGATGCTCAGAACTAAGTAAAGTGCTTGGAGGAGAGAGAGAGTGATACACTATTTATTTCACTTAGTCGGAACACTTTCCACTTAAGCGTATTGTCCATGTAGAATTATTACATATATGAGTTTCTAACCATCTGGCATCCCTGTTGGGCAGTTGTTTAGTCGCTATGCACCTATTGGCAGGGAACGGAGTACATAGTGGGGAGAACTAAATCGATCACAGCGCTCGATGTTGTTAAAACATCGTCAAATCATGCTCGCAATGTAAATAAACACGTGAAAATATAATGGAAAATGGTTCATAATAGTTGTTGTGTTGTTGAGTGCAAAAATACAGGTAGAAACAGTAAGTGTAAGTTTTATAGATTTCCAGTAGCCAAGTGGAAAATAGATAAAAGAAATAAATGGATAAATGCAGTGAGGAGAAAAAAGTGAGTAGTGCACAGTATAAAGATGAGTATTATGGTACGCCATTTTGTATCCTTTGGCAAGCAGAAACGGAGCAATAATCAGTATAAAACGAGGTTGGTATAAGACAAGTGTCTACAACAAGAAACAGGACGTTCTACTTCCATTACACCCTAAGGGCTGAATCAGAGGTTACGAAATGGACGTGCGACATGACTACAGCAGAACGGAGAGAGCCAATCAGCATTTGGGCGCATCACTTGTTACGCGATTGGCCCACTATGTTCAAATGGAGCGGCTTAAATGTGGGGCGAAAACTTTTAGGTGAAAAAGTTATTGAAATAATTTTTGAATGAAAATCAATCACAGTTATAATAAAAAATACTGTGAATTATTTTTTAACAATTATTTTTCAATCAAATTAGATATATTGGAAATAATTTTATTGTGATTGTTTATTTTGATATAATTTTGACGTTCCATTCTTGCTATCATGTGAAAATAGTGGACACAACACATTCGTCACTCCCACTGCGTCAAAAACAAAATTTAGAAAACAATAAAATCAAAAATAACATAAGTTAGAATCCTATTGGAAAGAAAAAATAATAAAGAGTAATCTTTTGAAATTGTATTTATATCCTCATGAAAATATCAATTTCACGGAAGACTCATATCATTTTATGAGTTATACTTATTATTTAATTCCGAAGTAAGATTGAGGATTTATTATCAGCTCTACACCAACATCAAAATACAAACTGAATGATGTGATAATTGGCACTTCATCACGCATACGTTCTGGACGCGCGCTAGTTGCGGAATTTAGTGACGCCAGCGTCAATGTGCTGATTGGTTCTCACCGCTCCGCAATAGTCGTGACTCATGTCCATTTCGCACCGTCTGAATTAGCCCTAACAATACAACCAGAAATATTAACTGGACTTAATATGACCATCGAGGTCAATTTATAAACTTTTTTCCTCGTGCCCGCGTTGGCGCCCTCGGTCGCGTTAAACATAAATTAAACAGTAGAGTTTATAAATCTAGTGATTAAAGTTTCAATCACTAGTGTTAATATATCCAACTCTAATCACGTGATTATCGTTGGATTTATAAACTCTACGTTCGTGCCTGCGCTGACGTTCTCATTGGCGTTTATAAATCACACTTCGGAATCTGTTTAATTTATGTTGTATTTATGCGCAAGCGTAAAAGTTTATAAATTGAACTCAATGGTCATATTAAGTCCAGTTAATATTTTTTCAATCTCTTAAAATGATATATTACTCCGTTGTAATTTTTTGGATCCGTTTCTAATGTGCTTTTAATTTTTGTTAAACTTATAAAGCCACATTATTCATTATTAGCCTCCCACCACTCGCAGTGGGTAGTTCAGTTGGGAAAGTTGGGAAAGTTGGAAATTTTTAGGCGAGTTAGGAAATTTAGGATAGGTAAAAAATTACTCGTGTAATCGTGTAACGATACACATCCACTTTGTCCTTCTAGGTTCACTATTTTCTTCAATACTAATAAAAGATGCTAAAAGAAAATTACATTGTGTCATGTCTAGTTTTTTGATAAATTCAATGCTTATAATAACTTCTGCAACCTGATTTTTTCTAAATACGGTGTAAGAAATCCATAAGAAGTAAACCATGCCCTTTTCTAAATAAGTAAAATCTGTCTATCTTAAATACTTACTACTATCTTAAATATCTTCTCTGAATTGCTTGATGAACGGATGAACCCATTGTCCATTGTGATACTTACAAGCCAGATTTATGTTTTTATACATATTTTTCGGTCTATAATATCTAATGCTAAAGCTAAAAACACCTTATTTGATAACGTGGAATACGGTATTCTTATTCCGCTATTTCAAATAAGCCAGGTGATCAATACAAACAAATATTACAAATAAAAATATATGGCTTTGAAATTGCAGGACACTGTAATCTTTCGAAAACCCGACTGCAAGAAAGAGACACTCAAAACTATCAATATCTCATATAATGCAATTTTAGATCTTTTATTCGAATAGAAAAACGATTTTGATATGGATACCAAAACAAGAGCCAAAGTTCTTGCATTGTATAAGAAGGTCACTTCCTTTGACCTCCTCATGTGTATAACATTTTTAAAAAATATATTTTTTAAAGTACATATTTTAACAGAAACTCTCGAAAAGGAAGACCTCTATATATCTAGTAGATGTGGCTATGATAACAAAGTCTGTGATAGATACTTTAAGACAAATCAGGGAAAATAGTGAAGAAATTAATAACTTAATTCAGAGCACAATCACACGTGCTTCAAATATTGATCATGATCCAGAAAGCGATTTTATAAAACACCATAGAAGGCGGATAATTCCTAAAAAAATAGATGTAAATAAAGACAATGCAACAGAATTTGACATTCAGTCATTTTGTAGAAAAGAGTTTTGTGCCCTATTGGACGTCCTCATTAAATTTTTATTTGAAAATGTATAGGAGGTCACGAACAATGTTGTCGGCTTTTTTAACATTTTCAATTTTCCACTGGACAAAAAAAACCTAAATGATTAAAACAACGATCTATTAAAATTGTGTCCCATTTCTGCAAGACCAGATGAAAGTGTCTTGAAAGGAGAACTAGAAATATTTTTTCACCTTTGCAAAAATTAATCGGATGGTGTAAAGTCCATGCGAGCAGTTTTAAATATAGCACTTAAATTTAAAACTGTTCTGAAATCTACCACGACTATTTGCAAACTAGTATTCACTACTGGCTATTCAACAGCAACCAATGAGACAAAATTTAACCAACTCAAGTTCGTAAAAAATGCCTGCAGGATGATTCTAAAGGAAATGGCTGCAAGATGGGTCAAATTAAAAGAGACAAATTCACATTAAAGTTTAATTTTAATTGACCTAGTCTTATGAAAATTGGATTCTCGGGTTTTTAGGCCGTCGTTGCTGGTTTACTTTAGTACTCGACTGTAAACCGAGCAACAGTCAACATCTCTCTTGAAAATGCCAGGCACTGGACCAGGCGAAACAAAACAAAATGAAAACCTGACCCAAAAAGTTGAAGCGGAGAAATATATTAACTCAATAGAAAAAAAATTAATCGGACTCAACATGATCATTGTTTATGTCAATCACCAAGATAAAAGCTTTCTTAGGATGGTGACATGCTGGCTGTAATTTGTACGTCACAAAATTGAATTGTGTGGGATTAATAGAAGTACACTTTCCCATTTCTTGTGGAATAGCTCTAAGGAGAAATAAGTCAAATCAATTAAACACCTTCCTGGAAAAACGTTGTCAAATGAATAATCAAATAGTGAAATAACATTTAATTAACGTAGGCATATAGCTGGTAAGTGGTGGGTCAAGTGGGCAAGTTTGCTTATTAATGGAATATATTAAGATAAACAGAAAAAAGCTATGTGACAAGGAAAGAACAAGAAAAACCTGAAAAACAAGGACCGTTGCTGCCAAGTGGTAAAATGTTGTATGTGATTCAGTGGCGGATTTACCAGCAGGCTGAGTAGGCTGGAGCCTAGGGCGGCAAATTTAGTTCATAAATTTTTTATTTCGGTTTACATATTTAAAAAAAAATTATTATACACACACATAATACGAATTTCGAAAATTGGAGAGAAATTAAAATATTTAAGAAAAATCGAAATATTCTCATATACAATGCTAATTAATGAATATTTCAACATCTCTGCATGAACAATTCCTAAACGCTTTACTAATTGTACATTAATGATTATGAAATTTTAGAATATCGCAATAGCGATTCGATATTTTAATCGAAATTTAGTAATTTTTACATATATTCTTCACTGATAACTGCTATAATGTTTTCTCCGTGTACCTAATAATTGTGAGATCTGCTTACCCAATTCAATCTTGATATAATATCGATGGTCTAATCATGATTGCTGCAGCATGTTTGCAACTTGTCAAATTCAATTTCAGAAAATAATTTCTTTATGCGTAAAAAATACTGACTAAAATTGACTAATTTTTATTAAATAAAAAACTAGTTCAATATCTTATAATATTCAATATCAATATCTTTTCATGTTGCTACAGGAAATCTACGTTTTTTTTGTGAACTCCACACAACGCTGGCAAAAATTAATGACTGAAATCGGAAAAGGAAAAAGTGTTAAAAGGGCAAATCTGACACGTTGGTCAGCTAGAGAGGATGTATGTAAAAGTTTAAAAGAATCTTGGCACGATGTTCTTAAAACTTTGCAATCAATCAACGATGACTGTACCGAAAAGCCTGTAACGCGACAGGAAGTGGCGGGAATACTTTTGAATTCAGAAAAACTGGAAACGGCGGTAATGGTTGTTGTATGGGATGTTTTTTGGAGAGAATAAACAAGAGAGATGAAAAAAAGACAACCAAAAAGAAAAAAAAGATTTGATGAGACACCAGATGGAGATATTGGAATAGCTGCGAGTGATTACTTCAGGGTTAATCCGTTTCTCGTTGTCATAGATAGACTCATATCCGAGTTAGCAAAACGGCAAGAGGCTTATCAAGGATTTAATGAAAAATTTTCATTTCTTACCAAAATGAATGAGTTGTTACCATCAGTTCTGACGAAAAAGCCAGTTTTTTAGAAAAAATGTATCCTAATGATTTAAAAACAGACTTAGTTCAGGAATTACTACAGTTTCAAAGCTACCTTTCGTCTGAAAGAATTTCAATAAAACCAATTTCTGGATCATTAATAAGTCGGTCTGTGGTTAATTTTGTCCCATTTGTTTATCAATATATTTTTCACAATTGTAATATGAATATTTGTATATAAAGAAACCATATCTAACGAAAGAAATTACTTATTCGCTAGAAATTTTAATATTGTTAATTGTTTCTTTATAATCCCATATGTTTTTGATATAGTATTTGTTTTGATATAAAATTTGTTTCAAAATATTTTTCAAATAATTAGATAATGGGGTGAGAGGAGTTTGAATTCTTGAAACAATCGATCTAAGGGGGAATGTCAGGTTTGTGCAGTTTTGGTAAATCATATATTTTAGGGGAGAAGGCATTGTGAATTTTCGATTTTTTTACGTTTACGATGGCGAAACAAAAAGTTGTTCTTCCCAAGATCGAATTAGATATGGAAATAAAATGAAAGACTATTTAGAAAAAAAAATAATAAAAAAAACTAATTTTATATATATGAATGGGGTCAATAAACTATCTATCTATATAATCGGAGGACACGAAATGGCGGATGAGAATACCTACGTATTTAGTGCTGTAGTATATTTCTGTATAATGCCAACTCAGAGTAGTGCATGTTCCACTGTAAAATTGATATTTATTTTTTGAATATACCAAGCATTTGCGTTTCAATAAATGTAGTAAATATAATTAAATAAAAAATTAATATCACACATTTATGATAACAAAAGGAATAAAAAGAAATTGTAGGTAATAATTAAAATAAGTTACAGATTAAAGTGATATAATCCAAGTACAATTTGTAATAAATGAAAAATTTATTTCAGTCCTGATGGATCACCATGGATTCCAAAACCAACTGATACCATATGTAGTGATCATTTCGTTGGGGGTCGCAAGGCTGAAGAGGAAACTAGTCCAAGCTACATTCCAACAATATTTCCACTTGTATACAAAAAATCGATAATTGATGAAAAGAAGTCAATAAGCAGGTATGAAATTAAAACCTCTATTTCTATTAAAATGGTGTATATTAATAAAAAGGACAATTAAAATCTTTTTCAGGCATAAACGTTTCTTAAATCGAAGATTAGCTAAAAATCAAATTGCTGCAGTGACCACTGACGCTGAAGTAATTCCACTGAGTACTGATATCATTGTGAATTCTATTAATGGTGTGTTAATAGATCAATGTAAACAAACTGATAAGTGTTGCCAAGTCGATTTTCTCCCCAATTCCGATCCTGCTGGAAAAACATTTATTTGCAATAAATATATGTACGTGAGTTGTAACAGAAGTGATGCTGAGATTCAAACAGAAATAATAGAGGCAAAAGGTAAAATTATTATCAATCCGAAGAAGTGCACGGACAAAGAGTGTAATACTCCAATTAGATATTCTACTACCCAATCAAGTTGAACGTCGGATAATATTTTTCTAGGCTTTCGATGAATTTTTTGAGAATTTATTGATGATATCATATATATTTGTAACGTTTTTGTGAATTTGCAATTATTTCGAATAAACATACTGAATTACTGGGATTTCAAGAAATTGCGTATAATATCACTAACATTTACTGTTTTTTACTATTGTTTCAGTTAAAAATAAAGTATTATGTAAACATTATTATGTTTTATTGAAATATATCGGAATACCATGGAAATAAGGAAGGTAGGGAAAGCGCATAAGTGAGTTTATGTGCGCGTTAATTGCGGTAAAAGTTATCAGCGTAACTCGTCAAGTCCAGTCTCTTGAAGACAAATCCGTACCTGCATTAAGTAAAATTATACCGGGATACACTTTTCATACACCACTCCGATCCGACTCAGGTCTCTTTCTCCTCCAAAGAACTGATCGGTGCGGGATCGAATGGTGGGATCACACATGTTCTTCACTCTTCCGAGCTCTTTCCGATTTCCATCTCGATCTTTCGTTACTGTCAATTCAATTAAAATCGCGAATGTATCTGTGCGCAAAATGTTCAAAAATTTCAGCAACTGCGGCTTAGTTAGGAGAAACTTTGTTTAGAAGAGGAAACTGGGAACATTCCATAGAGAACAGAGGAAAACGCAGATTTTGGGTGCTTTCTTATTTTCTCATTATTGTCCTGATTTATCGCAGATACGAGTATATAATATAGTAATATACTTTCTATTTAACAAAATTGTTGATCTCATTTTCATGTTAATTGTGTTTCTGCCTTTACTTTGTAAAGGACCACCTAGGATTAGAAAATATACTCTACCCACCATTAGTTCAACAATAAACTATTAATGTTTCACCTTGGCATCTAAAATTATAAAAAAATTGTTAAATCTCTTAACCGTGAAAGTAATGCTTTCCAATATCTTAAAAATAAGTTTTGAAAAGATTGATGATAAACGACAATGCAATACTACAAAAAATGTTATCGGAACTATGAAACACTTGTGGAAGATATGATTGAAGCTTTTCGCTTTATGGGGTGTAAAATGACTCACAAAATACATGTCCTGGACTCACATTTGAATTTTTCACCTGTAGATATCGATTTTAGAATAAGAAGTAGTTCCAATTCACATTTTTAAAATTAAAAAATGAAGCGCTGATGAAAATGAGAGACTTCCGTAGCCTTCCCACTAAAACGCCGTCTTCTGACATCTCCGTCCAACCAGGGATTATTGTGATATTACTTCTGGTTGGTGGGTGTATCTGTGTATGATGTTCCATTTTTTACGTTTCTATTATGATATCGTCATACCAGGCAGCTCTCTACATTATTTTGCCTAAGAATTTTCTCTGTATAGTAGCAATTAGTTGTCTACATTCTACCTCGTGCAGCATGCACGTGCACGATAATATCAAGATTTATGCTATAGAACCGGAAGTCGGCCATCAAATATTTTAGTTAAAAATATCGTATCCGAAAACCCAAACGTAGAAATTTGCCTGATTTTACTATAAGTATTTTGCCATATACAGTTAGTTTTAATTCGTCGTGGGACACACTGTATAGTCGTGTTTAGCAATTATATAGAGTCGAGTTTGATCATTATACAGGGTCGTTTGTATATTATACAGGATCGTGTTTACCAATTATATAAGGTCCAATTTAATCAATATACAGGGTATTGTTTCTTCGTTATATAAGATCGTTTGTTTATTACACAGAGGCGTAAATTCATTATACAGATTCGTTCGTTCATTATGCAGGGTCGTGGCTCTCAATTATATTGGGTCGAGTTTGATGATTATACAAGGTAATGTTTTTTTGTTATACATAGTCCATTGTTTATGTACTAGAGCAAAACGGGTTTTCCATTATTTCGGATAAAACCTTTATTAAACTAGAAAATATTTTCGTTGTGTTCAAGTCTCACTATAGGTTTTTGAGAACAATATCACCTCGACTACATCATCAGATCATTAATGAGTTAACTTGCGTTTCAAGATTTGTTTATTTCATCTGAAATTTTTGGTGTTATTCCTTAACAAAATTTTGTTGTTGTGTTGAGGAAATGAATAAAAAACTTTTTCGAAAAAAGAAGTAATTTATTATTTTTTGAAGGATAATTATTACCCTGCAAATATAATTTAATATTTCAATGTATTGTTCGAATTTCTAAAAAAAAGTTTTAGATGTCTAGCAAATAAGCTATTGAGTTCAAAATGTCTATATAGACATGTTGTCACACTACGTTTATGTTACACATTAAAAATTTAATAATTTCGACAGGATTATTAATACAATTCCAAAAAATTCAGAAACAATGAACTGTCATTTCAACTAGCATTAAATTTATAGTCAATGCTTAGAGCTAGGTAGGAATATCTGAAATTTTTAGTGATATTCATACTGAACATAATATAATTACAACGATACTTACAATTACACCAATTGGGTGAACAAATAGTAACGTAAAGTCAATGTGAATATATAAAATTAGGAAGGTTATTAACAAGCCCACCAAAAGCGGCCGGCACGTTCAGGTGGGCGGCAAATCGTGTGACTCATCATTAGTTAAGTCATTGGTATTGTTCCCCACCCAACTTACGCAAGAAATTTGTTTGCTAGGAAAATATTCGACCGAATCGTATTAACTTTGTTATCTATTGGCATCCGTTAAAACTGAGATGCAATATCAAATGTAGCCTCCCGGAAGGTTGAACCACCCGCCCTCGCTTGTTAGCGCCCCAAGTATCTAATGTAAAGTAGGACTGGCGAATATAGAGTAATAACCTCTTAGCTTCTTTCTCAGTTGGTAGGTTAGATGCCTAGGTACGCAGTGAATGGAAAAAACTTCCGGGTGCGCAATTTCTATGGCAAAAACGAGCAAACATGGTACAAAGAGAAAAAATACTAGTTTACTAGATGTAATTGTTAGCAAGTTAGAAACGATATTTCAAGAGGATATTGAGGTAGTTTTAATAAGCAAAGCCTTAAATCATGAAACTATGCATGTAACTGGGAAAAAAGATATATGCGTTTTAGAAGAAGAGCCAAGAAGGTCTTACTGAATAGTTGCAGAATGATGCAGAACCCCACAATGACCAATCAAAGTTGATTGATGAGTTCACAGATTATCTCACGGCTGAGCACTTTCAAATGACGTTAGAAGCTAAGTAGGTAGCGAACTCAATGTAGAAACAGACTTCCTACCAATTTGTCTAAAAAACAAATCCACATCCACATAATTTGAATATGAATACATCGGCGAAGTTTTAGTAGACCTCATTCATGTTTCATTCAGTACTAAATCAGTTTCCAACTGTTTGGATACAAGAAAGTCGATAGAATATTTCGCTAGATAACTTATACAAGTTGA
The DNA here is from genome assembly GCF_026230105.1 of Diorhabda sublineata. Taxonomy (NCBI): domain Eukaryota; kingdom Metazoa; phylum Arthropoda; class Insecta; order Coleoptera; family Chrysomelidae; genus Diorhabda; species Diorhabda sublineata. The sequence continues at coordinate 20,034,370 of NC_079475.1, forward strand.
ATTTTTAAATTTACAATAAACCAAAATAATAAAGGTTTTATCTTCATTGAGCTGTTTTTTCCTATCATACTAAGAAAATATCAATTATCCATTGTTTGATAAACCTCAAAGTAACTCGTCGTAGGGCGGCATAATCGGTATTGCGATGAAAAAGCTAGCAGCAGTTCTGGTTAACAGTTATATATTATCCGAATTTGCTAAGCACAATATTCAATTCAGTAAACTGTGACGTCCTTTAGGTGTTTTTTTTACCGAAAAAGTGTGCGTAAACAGAAAGTAAAGATTGGAAGTATTGGCTTGTTAATTGGTGTTTACAATGTGTTTCGCCTCCTAGGACTGCAGAAACGGATTTATGGATTATATTCCATTTTAGTTGAAATCTTTTGTTCATGAGTCAAAAGTCCTGGAACAAATTTGGCACACACTCAATTGCAAATCAAAATAGTTCCGTAACAGATTGTACTCTGCCGTTTCTCGAAGTAGAAAACAACTACTTTCCTGGCTAATGCCTCGGCAAATTAAAACTCGTTTGAAGAGCGTGATGTCAATCGACCGTTTTGTCGATATTAACACTTCCAATGACTGGCAATTGCAAGAAGAGGTTGTAACTACTTTCAATAACCTTCGTTCGGGCTTTAGACCGAATCTGAAGACAAAAATGCTCTGATGAAACGTAATAACGTCGAAACAAGTCAGTAGTTACAACCTCTCCTTGAAAAACGGCAAAATACATTTTCGAAATATTGAATTTCGAAATTATTTCAGAGGTGAATAGTAGAAATCTTTTATTTTGATACATTTCACACACCTCATTTACTATCGGAATCTGTATTATCGGCGTCTACGCTAGATTACTCTAGGAGGTCTCGTTTCGCCACAAAAAACGAAGAACGGTTTCGTTATTTGTTTGAAAGCTTCTTTTTTTTTTCATTGTTAATGACCTCAACTATGTATTGCCGCCGACCGTTGCCTGTTACTAAATTTGTTCTTGTTTAGCTATAAAGATTCATAATGGGCCCATCCTATTTACTGAAAGACTATGTAAAGTGTTAAGACAAGAAAACTAGGGATCTGTTTGTTTCTCTAAAATTGAATGACGTGCGTCAATGCCGAAGTAGAGGAGGCATATTACCTCATCCGTAGTTGGGAAAGGAGAGCTAGGTGGTATAGTAGATCTTTTGCAACGAAGATGTGAAGGACAAAATTCAAAAAACAAAAAAAAACTTCCGGAGCGGACTCCATGTTCCACCACGACAGCGAGTCTACGCACTGAATCTTGAGCCACGATATTAATTGTTTTAACCATTTAGGTCTCTGCAGAACTTTTTTGATGGAAAGCAATTGGACAATAAATTAGACGTTACCACTAAAATGCCGATGGAATTATGAAACTATCCGATGTGTGGAAAAAGGTGTAACGATGTAGCATAAAAATTATTTCAAATTTGAGTATATACGTTTCGTTTTAATTTGCTGAAATGACAGTTTTTTTATAATTTTTTGTATGAAAACGATTGCTTTCATAATCCTGCAAATTATACACCAATTCGACTATTTATTACTATTAAGTGTATTTGTTCCCTCATTACTAGAGCTATGTACAATTTTATTCTATTACCAACAAAAATTCAATTACATTTAAATGTATGCTAGGGCTAATTGTATTTTTGTACGGTTTTCAGTGATAATAAAAAGTGGGATCAAATAAAAATTGTGACATAAATGAATTGGTACGAGATTCGTTAATTTCCTATAGCAATCCATTTTCAATAAAATCATATTATTTTATTAATTTTAAATTTTATTTTCCAATACAAAAAACAAATTATCGCATAAAACCGCTTGACATGAAGAAAAACAACCAGTAAAAACTTTGCAATATCTCACGAGTAAAAATGAAAAATTAATAAATATTGCACGTTGTTTGACATTATTTAAAGTTCTTACCGTTGCAGTATGAATTCTCAGTAAAACTAATTATTTTTGTTTCTCTTTGGTGGCGAACATAATAAAAGTAGAGGGTAACAAAAATCACGAGACGTAAAGGTTTTCTCAAGTGATCCAATTAATCAGTTGATTTAACATTTAGTTGACTATAAAAATTGTAACAAAAGCAAAAGAAATGGCACGACCCAAACCGATTGAACTGTTTTAGGTTTCGATCATCTAAGCTTCATTTGTGAGTGTAGGAAATCAAGATATGCGAATTGTGTTCGCGGGTCAAATATAGAACCGATTCCGAATTCGTTGGTAACCAATTCAAGATCGCTTTTATACGCGTGCTTGATTACGAACCTATTTATAAATCTAATTTACCGTGAACGATGAATAATCGAACAAAGTTTTAGCTCTCTAACACAGCCCCAGAATTGCTAAAATTCATTCGTAATCAATAATTAACGTAATCGATGTGATCTGCGAACCCGTAAGTGTTATTGAAAATTCAGAACTGGGTTAACGACAAACGATAATTTTAGTTCGGATGCGATTAGTCTGTAAACTTATTCGAAATTGGACACGCGAACGAATGCTATGTTCGTGGGATAAATTTAGAATAGATTTCAAATTAGTTATCACATTTAGAGACGATGATATGCGCATGATTGATTAGAAACTTATTCAAGATGTTGATTTACCGCGTATTATTAGCAACTGAACCGTTCTTTTAGCGCAATATATTACAATTGATTAGTACTTAATAATTAAGTGTTTTCTGAAAATTTATAATTGAGCCAATCGCGAATAACAATAATGAAAGGGCGCATGCAATCGGCTATTAAACAGTTTCGAAATCACATCCGCAAACAATGCCATTGCGTCTTATTTCGCATAGCATGTTGTCTTGCTCCATACCAAGCGGTTGTTATGATAAGAATAAAGTAAAAGCATTATTGCATCATTTATGTATAATACAGGTATCTAATATATTCAATGAAAAATAATAATAATACTTTACAACATCACGCAACAAATACATCTCAATTTTCACAATGTAACAAAATATGAATAAAACCTTTATCAAAATATTAACGAGATAATTGCATGCATTTTATTATAGATTTATTCATTAAATTACGATATTCAGTTAGTAATAACAAGAAATTTCGTATTAAGAGACATACATGTCGGCATCTCAATTTATATAGCAGACTACGTAAGTTCGTAGCATACTCAGCTATTTTTTTCGACTTAGCACTTTTGAACTTCTTATTTGCTTTTTGAAGCTTTGCAAAAAACATGAGAGCCACAATGTACTACAAATCAAAGTGTTTACTGGCGGATTCAAACGAATGCAACAAAGAATATTAACAGATACTAATGGCATTATAATCATGAATAAAGAAGACAAAATCAGACATTGGAAAGCGTATCTTGAAAAATTATTAGAAGAATGAAGAAATAACTTTTACATAGAGAAAGGAATAGAAACCCAACAACAACAAGTCCAAGCAGCAATAATGCAACTAAAAGATTACAAAGTAGCAGGTCCTGATTACGTACAATCACAATTCCTTGAACTTCTTGATACCAAAACGATAGCCCTGATTACATAGGTGCTCAACATATATGATTCTGGAAGAATATCATCAGAATTGTTGAAATCTCAGTTCATTGCACTTACTCACAAATCAGACGCCAAGAAATCTGAAGAAGATTAGTTCTTTGCGCCATGAAGCTCTTTCTCAGATCAATCCACAGAAGAATTTACAAATTACGTGAACGGTATATATCCTCCAGCTTGTTCCGGTTTAGAAATGCTGTTGGTATGACGGAAGCATTGTTATTAGTACAGATCCTGATGCAAAGATGCAGAGACGTAAATTGCGATGTATTTGCATCTTTAGTAGACTATGAAGTAATATTCGATCAAATGAATAATAGAAAAATGATGCAGATATTTAAAAGTGGAAATAATAAGAGAGGTCCTTCCAAGGCTGTATATTATCTCCATTTATCTTGTACTCGGAGCGGGTACTCGGCTAAGCCTTATATGAGGCAGAAAAAGGTGTACTAATAAATGGATCCAGGCTAGACATCAGATATGCAGAATACACCATTGTATTTGATAACAATACAGAAGATTTAGTTACAAAATCTGGGGGTAACGTTAGTGTTAACGGTCACAATGAGTGAATGACTGAATATCAATATTACAAATACTAAACTATATAAACTCTATATTCTATATCAATCAAGTTCCAATAGAAAGAATCAAAACAATAATGATTCCTTGATACTATAATAAAACAACGATTAGATCAACAATCAGGAAATAAGGGCACGCGTCTGAATGGCAAGATCCATTTTTAACCGGATAGGAGCCTTCTTTAAGACTCACAATGTCTATCTTGAAATAAAAATACGAATGCTGTGTTGCTACGTTTTCGCTATTATTTTTTATGGAGTTGAGTCTTGGACCTTGAATGAAGATATTTGCAAAAAATTGGAATCATCCGAAATATAGCTCTATAGACGAATATTCAAGATACCTTGGAACGCCCGGATTACAAATGAAGAAGTCCTCAGAAAAATAAAAAGTGAATGAGAAGTATTAGTAACCATAAAAACTGACAAACTACAATACTACGGCCACATAATGCGAAACGAACCTAGATATGCGTTCCTCCAAGAAGATGAAAATTCTAAGGTTCTTATCCTCAGAAATTGGTTGAATAAAACCTCCTTCCAACTCTTTCACATTGCTGCTGATACAATATATTAGAATAGATTGCTATGATGATGACCAACATTCTTCACTGATAGGCTCCATAAAGAAGTTTTCCATATCAATACTAGATTGTAAATAAAAGTGTTGTACAGTACTTCTAGTTACTCAAAATATATAAAAAAGTCTACGGAAGTTGCCATTGGGATTATTGGAAACTTTCTTTCACGGAACATACTAGTTGAAAATATAATACAGAAGTAGTAGGCAAGCCTTGTTGCCGATTTCTTTAATTTCAATTGCTTTGTCCTTGTGATACGAAGAAGATACTCGCCATCTCTACATTCTGAGCTGCTATAAGTTTTTTTACTGCAAGCCAAAAAGCATCTTTGGGTGTTGAATTCTCACAAATAGAGATGGACATAGATACAATGACAATTGTTGAAGTGGAAATAATAATTTTATCGGAGTTTTGATATCCATTTTGAAGCTATTATCAAGAGCCTCATGTCACTTGGTGTGATTATTCATCCAATAATTTTGGAATCGGAAATTTTGAAAACTAGGTTTTTGAATAGACCTCACCATCTTTTCTTGATAATTGTTTCGAAGTGCAAACAAAAATATCGAGCAATTTCAAATTTCCAACGCGGTTCAACTCATGAACCCAGTACGTTTCCTCCTAATTATCCTTTCTTCACCATTAATTTCATATGCCATTCGATAAATCTGATTCATAGAGGAATACGGATATTTTCTGTTAATTCTTTGTTTACAGCTTTTTTATGTCATGAAATCAAAGTGATTGAACCTATTTGAAACGTTGAGTAGCTAGTAGTCTCCTCATTCCTTCTTACAATTGTGGATTTTAATCATTTATAGCTGCCAGTTATATTAGAACTATTATCATAAGATTATCCATGAGAGTGTTGGATGTCTAAGCTATAAATTTTTCATTTTTTTATGATCCTTTAACAAATGCTTTTACAAATGAAGAAAAACCCAACTTATTTGTTCTGTTTGCGACACATCCTAAATGCAGATGAACATTATTTTGAAATCGATCAAAATGCTTTCTTTAACTATTGAATATATAATAAGATGATGTTTTGTCTTATATGTTCAATATATGTGAAACTTGCCTACATTTTGAATATTCTTATTCAAACTTGGGAGTTGCATTTCGTAGGGAGTGGGAAGTTAAAGAAGTTTACTTGCTCATGCTGATTGTATTATACGAGGAAATTTTTTTAGATATTAGGAGTACACAAAAGAGACACTTAATTGATAGAGATATAATACAGTGTCTTCAATTCTCTGTGTAAATTAGTCGCTCAATATCTTGATTAATACCCTAATGTTTGCCGTACCGAGTTTTCCTATTTGAGCATTTTATTTGGTTATTCTCTTTGAAGTAAGTTGGAATTTCTGGAACGTTGGTGATATTCATACTGAATACATTGTTTACACCACCACTATAGCAACATTCACAATTACACTGTCTGACGTGCCAAGTTATCGGTCTTCTCTTCAGAAATTGAGTGGTGGTGTAAACAGTGTATTCAGTATTCTCTCTGAAGCTTTCTTCAACTATTTAATCTATCTTCAATTGATCCAGAAGAACTAAATATCCAGTAGACATTAAATAGATTGTTTGAAATGAAATACAACCTTGAAAGTTATCTGATGTTCTTAAAATAAGCTATTCTAGGCATGTTCTCCCTGGATCAGGGTAAGCTCAAAGGAATGTATTCAGCTGAAGGTAACAGTGAAATTCACTTGAGTCTATCTAAAAACTATATGTTGCGCTACTTGTTTCTTGACAGTTACGGGGAAAAATATCACTTAATCAGTTTTCATCAGCCTTACATAAGATTGCCTTTTGTATTGACATAGGTTTTGACAAAAATTGATTCCTCATTCAATAACTATGAAAAGAGTCTATCATATAAAATTTAGAGCAGACAAGTGTGTCTCATAAAAAAAACTAAGCCGTACTATCAAGATATTAAAGCGAGTTTAAGGAGTTCAATACATAAATGTTATACTTCACAACCGTTCCAATATTGCTCTAATAAATTTAATTTATGAAATATTACAAGTTTAATTTTGGGAAGACTGTAATCTCGTTTATTTTCTGATAAGTATATTACAAATCAAACTTTCTATGTAGAGTTTTTGTTATTCAATAAAAAATATAGACATTGATTGTTGAATTTTGTTATTTTCAATTTTATATTTTTGCCTGATTTTACGTTACATGTTATCCTATACTATGTTCTCAACAAGTGTGCGGAATTTTGAATTCATGTAATCGTCCAAAAATTTTATACATGCTATCCTGGTGCCCTGACAAGGATAATGGTACGAATTTATAAAATTCGTGTATACATCACCTTTTGACTTACGTTGAGGTATTGAAATTTATTTGATCGTTTAAATGAGATCCAAGAATCCTGGCAAATATAAGTAGTGTATTGTAGTTGGTAACTTGTCCTTAACATGGACCGCGAAGCCGGTTCAGTTTGATTATTTCAATAGAATCGAAAATTTGGTGCATGCGCCTGGTACTAACTTCGTGGGAATAAAGGGGAAACCTTTGATATTCTTTTTTTGTGACTTATTTAGAGCGACGATTTACTTATATTGTTTTTATTGAATCGATTTCTAGGAACCTTTTCATTTGGTCACTTTCTAGAGCCTAATTATCGATTACTTCTTTTTGTATACATAGTCGCTTGTATATCAGTCAGTAAATAATTGAATGGCATAGTGAAAATAGTGAAAAGTAACCAGTGAATTTAAATAAATATAAGTTAGTGAATAGTTAAGTAGATAATTATAATAAATAGCGAGTAGTTTAGTGTTTAGTGCTTAGTATATTGTTTCGTAAGTGTTTGAAGAAATTAAGTAAATGAGAAAATCGTGTCTATAAATTCATCCCACCGCTAAAAAGAGTCTATATGAATTAGAAGTGAATTTAAGTGTTTTAGATAGTATTCTATTCAACAAGAGTATTTAATAGCAGGATAGAAGTTCGAGAGACAAATTCTAATATCAGAGATGAATGAATCTCAAATATATTTTATTTGCAAAAAACAGTTTACAATATTTTACTGAAATAAACGATGGAAATCGATAGCAACTCTTTATTATGCACGTCGGAATCGAGTAGGTATGCAATGTATTCTACCGTGTGTTCTTGTTCTTGGTGTCGCGTTAGCGAAATTTTGAGATACAAATATAACATGATTCTTTATAATACAATATATGGAGTCGAAATTTCAAACTTGCTTAACCTTAGTTACAGTTGTTCACAGTCAACGACTGAACAATTTCAGGTATGGTACTCTATCTCCTGAACCGGTAATTACCTTACGTAATGTTTTTTCTAGTTTGATTATAATTATCACGTATCTAACATTGCATAATCAGTCTTAGTCTAGATCTTGTATACCTTCAGTTGGCTTTTATTTTGTTTTTTGTTTTGCTAAATAAAGACTAAGGTTAGTATCGCTCATCACTACTCGATGAAGACAAAAAATTTGAGGTTCTGCTGGTGCTAATCAAGAAGAGAAATCTATTAATTCCACATATTCATCGAGAACTTAAACGTGCACTATCTGTTATGGAACTAATGACAACTACAAGCTTATTCTTAATGCAGACGAAGCAAAATATGTTGTACAGAGAACGAAATATCTATTAACGTAAATGTTAATAGAAATAATAAATGAGTAAAGTGTGATTATTTTAAGATTATATTTTCCATTACTAGTGGAATTAAGTTATTTTATCACTTCTGAATAAAGTGATACATTATACCATTCATGTGGATCAAATTTCAATTATGAAGTTGACGGTAAAAGTTTTCTTTAAAACCATATGTTAAATATATCACCTTCATCTAAATTGAAATACGTAGAAGATCTTGAGTGATGGACATTATGTAGAGAATAGCGAAACAAAGAAGAATAAGAATAAGAACAAAGTGATAGATACACGATAAAATATAGATATTATGTCACATATGAAGACCTTGATAAGTGGAAAGAAGAATAAGAAGATTCGAAGCAAGATGGATGAGTGATGATGGCGCTGTAGCTGACAAATAATGGATGAGAGCAGCTGTACACGGGAGGTTCGAAGCTTATTATCCAGTTCAAGGATGAAATTTCACTAAAATATACAATCATACGAAAACGTCATTTGTTTGTAGTTCATAAGAAAAGTTGTTTATCTTATTATGCCAAAATTTTTGTATCTGAAATTTTCTTTTAACAAAATTGAAAAGTGACTCAATGAATTTTCCAAATTGAATCATTATAATTATCATTTCAAATTGTTTAGTTCTAATTAGGGACAGTATTTGTATATTGCATTGTGTCACGCTTATTTATACGAGTAGGTATCTAATTTAAAAATTAGGTTCCAGCAATTAAATAGTCACAAGAAAAAGATAGTTACTATACATTGGCAGCAATGAACAATAATGAGATATATCTTAAAAAATAATCAATAGGGAGAACCTATAGTTAAGATTTAGATGTATTAAATACTCAACCTAACTTAGTACGTAATAATTAACGTAAGTGATTATAGAATACAGTACTCATTGAGTAAGAAAATAGTTATCTTAGTACCAACGAGAAAACAACGTTCTAAATCACCTTCAAAATAAAAAGGCGATCTACGAAGTTATACAGGTGTAGAAATCCGCCACCTCGCAATTTATTTTTGACTTCCAAAAATAAGAAGAAATTATTGGATGCCAAACAAGGACTGTACAGTGGATGACCCATCAATTCGATGTTTTGACTATTCAAAAATGTTTTTGTTTGAATGATGTGTGAGAGATATGTGTGTGAGCTCGCATTGTTACGTGGAATATGATTCGCTTTCCGCGATTGGTTTCTCTGATTTTCCAAACACTTCTCGCAAACAAATGCTTGTGTACTATTTGAGAGTTGACTACTCTAGGTTGCTCTAATGGAAGGGTGCCAACTTGTGCAGTTATCCGAATAAACAGGTGACCATTTGCTTAGAAGTGTTTCGAGCACGACCAACGTTTTTTGGATTTGGATCGTCTTCAAAAAACTAATTCATTCGATTGTTCTTTAGTTTTGGGTTCATATGTATAAATCCATGATTCGTCACTGATTTTCCATATTCAAATCAGTGTTGTAGTAACAACCTTCGTATAAGTTCGGAAATATATTTTTGCGTGCACTGAGCATTTCTCACTGAAATTTCAATCGTTTTAGAAGCTTGGTGTCCATTTTACAACCATATGAGAGATTGAGAAGATTTTTTTGATAATGGAAAAATTCAACAACGATCTGTTATTAAATATTTCATTTTGAATAGCAATACACGTACGTTAATGGAAGAAGAGTTGGACACTGTGTACGGAGAGTTTGTAATATCATTTACAACCGAAAAATTTTGGACAGCTGAATTCAAATGTTTGCTTTACTGACGACGAGCATTAGGCACCGCTAAAAACTGTGGCAACTTTCGATATCATCGAAAATCATTCTCCAAATGATATTCGATAATCTTTAAATAGGGGTTAGAGAGATTGAAGAGGCTATTGGAGATCAAAAGAATGCATTTGCCATATACTGACTACACTACTACACTCCTGTAATAGTGAATGAATAATAGAAGAATATTACGCTTGAGAATGTAAAGAAAAAAATTGCAAAGAAGCGGGCGCATTTAGGGAAATAAAAAATGTTTTCCCATCAGAACAAGGCACCTGATTACACATTGGGGATCGCCGATGATTATAGAAAATAATGTCGTTTTTTTTATAAGGTTGGAAACTTTTTAGACAAATCGTATAATATACTAGCCTTACAAGTTGATACAATATGACTTTACCATAGGGGTAGTGTTTGTGAATGAATAAAATAGTTCCAAATTTATTGCTTTCCTTTTTGTGTATATTTTAATAAAAATACGGATTACAGTTTTCCACTTTACTTTGTTATCAAGATTTGGCGGATAAATTTGAATACTTGTAATGATTTATACAGTATAAATTATATATTTTATTTATAACAAATTGAATGTCTTTTAAAAAATATTCATTATTCTAATGACTAGAACTAATAGCACCTAAAATCGTGAGAAACATATGACTTATTCTCTGCATCTTTTGAAATGAATACACAGTCCAATATCTTTGTGCAAATTGTGAATATTCGATATTGACTTTTCAACATTTTTCATTTGTCATAATATTATAAAAGGATGTTAATTGACAATGTAATAGATCACAAATAACATTTATAATACTGATACCTGCCATTTTTAGTTCGCATGAGAATCAGGAGGTAAATTATTTATCAATTAATATCAAATTCAATGCAATGCGATGCAACCTGAATCAAAGAAAAGCGATGGAGATCTCTTACTTTTATATTTTCATCACATGGCGTCCGGCAGGTCCAGTTGTATCAAATAAGTACTACTCAACATCTTGCCTTTAAATTATTTATTATGGAATTGTTAATGAGAATTATGTTAGAGACCACCTTTGTTCATTTGAGTAAGAAAACAAATTTTATAGGAATCAAACTATGAGAAAATTAATTTGGATAGAAATAACGCAGGTACGTGAGGTTAATGTGGTTAATTCGTGAACTGAAGATTTTGAGGAGATACGAAAGCTGCGAAAATATTCTTGAAATAAGTTGGCGATATTTATACTGAACACATTGTTTCACTACCGCTACACCAACACTAACAATCACACTTACACTATTCTTTATTTGTGTACTTGAAACTGGAAATGGAGTTTTGGTCCAGGAATATTTTCATTAAGAGAATATCGTTCGAAATCAACCACGAACCCTTCAGGAATCCTCGGAAAACCGACTGGACGGGAATGGTAGAGATCGTGGGGAAGAAAATCGGGTAGACGAGAATCAGACGGGACTCGAGACCCGTACAGCTATCAATTGAGAAGCTCGAAGAAACGGTCGGCACACTAAGTGACATATTATTCAAAGCTTTTAGGAAATCTTGTCCAAGGCTGTACAATATGGCAAAGCGAAACAAAGAAGATGATAGCCTTTGGCAAGCTTATAAAGCTAGTTTGCAGTGAAACACTGGAGCTACTGATGGGAACTCACTTCCGCGATGCCAGGATATCGAAAACCAAATGCCAAAGACGCAAAGGGAAACGATTCCAGAACACAATGAGGAGTTGATTAGAAGAGCAATCATCAAGGAGAGGGTAGCGTGGGCGGTGGGCTCGTTCGGCCTATATAAGTCTGGAGGAACGGACGAGATCCTGCCGATCATGCTGCAGAAGGATTTGGGTGAGATAATGGAAGTGCTTATTGAAATCGGACATGTTCCGAGAAGGTGGAGGGAAGTAAGGGTTGTCTTTATACCCAAATCGGGTAAACCAAGCAACACCAAACAGAAAGACTTATTTAATAAAGATTTAAAAAAAATTAAGGATCAAGCAAGAAGTTGTTTTGTTCTAGTAAAATGCGAGGGTGCACACAGCACAAGAAAAATCAATGAATAGCATATGAATTGCTATTCGTCGGATTTAGTCCACTGTGACTATTTATTGTTTTAAAAACTAAAGAAATAGTATGCCAGAAGTATATTTGAATATTCGATTGGATTTGGAGTCATGTTATAAATAATTGTTATTGATGACCTTGAGCAACTTTATTTTCTGCAATCGATAAACAAATTGGAAAAACGTTAACAACGAATATGGTTTTTGAAGGAGAGTTCCTTGGGAAATAAAATGATTTTTTATCAATAAACCTGTGTTTCATTCAGAAAGTTACTTGAATTACTAAGGTAAAAATATTCTTCACAACAAAAAATAAGTCATAAGGCACTCATTAATGGTTAATTAAAAATACTTTGTCTCATATAATTTACACGGAGGTCGTAATTTGTTCTATCACTTGAACATTTCTAACAATTGGCCTTCTACACGTTCTGTAATATTCACACCTCGCCAGACCTTCCGGCACGCTTTTACTAGGTCGTAATACGTTCTTCTTCATTCTCGGCAAAGAAGCGTATCTGATACATTCTTGTTTATTACAAGCATTAGGAGCATAGTGAGGAGAATGATTTATATTGGCAGCATAGCTTAGACTTTTTGGTAAATATTGGATATGAGGATCTCTTCGTTGTCTAAATGAATGTCTATATACAGATTTATCGAAGTGATCCGAACAATTCGAAAATATTCGCTCATAATGATTACTTCCGTGTCGGTAGAAGTTGTAAGGGTTGATGTCTGGCGTATAGATGGGATTGTAAGGACCTATAGTACAAACGCAGTCGTTTAAGTTTGCTATCGTACAATTATTGAGATTACAGTTGTTTGAGTTACTGTTTACTATAGGGTGATGGTCTTTCCGAGTACCTACAAGGAACATCAAACTTGCACCTAAAACAAAATGAATTCCATTAAAATTGCATGGTAATTGTTAATAATTCTGCTTATTCTGTAGCAGAATACTACAATTTACCATAGACTCAATAGAATAGCATAATTCAATTAGTGTGAAGTAAGATATTATATATATTATAATTATTATTATTAAGCCAAATTTTTATTTTATATTTTCATATTATCTAATATAAAATTGTGTTAATTTGTCGATAAAATTGTAAAATTTTCTAATAACAATAAATCTTCTTGTCTCAATCGAAGTGTATCTAGTGAAAACTGGTTTACGTCAATAGAGCTGGTAAAAAAACTGCAGAAAGTCGGTCGTACTTACGCTGGAACCTTTAAAAATCAAAATAGAGATTCCTTCCGAATTTCTTTCTAGGAGAGCATACGAAGTAGGTATTATTTGGATTTACTGGTGATATGACTATTGCGTCTTACGTACCGAAGAAAAACAAGTCTGTCATAATATTGTCATCGATGTTAACATGGTAGATGGTATTTTATAGTATTTTATAGTAGTACAAAGGGAGGTGTGGATGCTTTTGATTTACAGAACAGGCAGAACATGTCGTCGCTGGACTTTAGTGAAATGGTATTATGTTATGTATATTGTAATAATTAATGGATACGTAATTCTAAAAGCTTCTTAAAAACGAACAGAATGTTTCGCACGGCAGATTCATCATAGAGGTTGGAAAAGAACACTTCAAACAACATCTTAGAGATAGAGTTTTAGTACCTACTTTATCAAAACAACTTCGAAAAAAATTGATTATTTTCTTGGCCGTCAAAATACTGCGATAGTAGAAAACTGATTAAAAAATTTTCAAATTTATGTCATATATGTAACCGTACTGTGTGCAAGCCACATTAACAAATAGTAGTCTGCAACCGCTACAACACCATGTAATTGTGTCTAAAAATAAAGTCTCTAAAACAATTATGGGAAAGTTGAAAGGAACAACATTCTATGAAACATGTACCAAGTTTTTTTTAGCTATACTTTATATAATACTTTTACTATTAGGTGTTGATTTGAATATATCGATTGAAAAGTACTTTGATTAGATTGATTTTTCTTTTTATTTGTAGAAATATAAAAATAAATTTCTTTAATTTCTTATTTCTTAGACCTTTTGATATACTAATGCTTCTAAATGTTCTTGATTTTAGGTACCTTCTGTTTTAAAATTAGTTTTTTTAATACTCTTTGAAACGTTAATAAAAAATTGACATTTCGACTTAACTTCAGTCTTTATGAAAATATGATATTGACACTGACAATTTGTGTATTTATATTAATCAATAGATCACCCACATCATGAACATCAAAATAATAATAAAATCACAATAGAAATTTGTTTTAATAAGAAAACTCAATGTTTTCTCAGTCCTTACATCCCAAATATGTAGCTGTACTTAATCAATCGAATTATTCGTGGTTTTATCATAATTTACAAAGTAGAGTTATAAATTTTACTTAAATTATCATTTATAGCTTTTCGTTCTTATGAATGTAAAACATTTCTAAAAATTCTCTTTCTCGTATTTAGATTCCGTTCCAAGAATTTTTGAATTTAAGTTTTTTTTTTATATTTCATAGTCCGTTAATGCAGTTTTTTTATCGTATTGATGCCCTTTTAGTCTATTTTCTAAATATTGAGAGGTCTGCCTTATTAGAGATACAATTAGTACAATTTTTCTTATCAAAACAAATTTCTATGTTGATTTTATTCTTATTTTGTTGTTAATAATGTAGGTGATTATTGATTAAGTTAAGTCGAAACGTCAATTTTTTATCAATCTTTCAAAAATTATTGGAAAAAACTAATTTAGAAAAGAAGAGACTAAAATCAAGAACATTTAGCAGAATTAATATAAAAATATGTAAGATAAATCATACATTTTTTAATTTGCCACTAAACATCAATTTACTTTGTGTTTTTTTTTCGGTTCAAATGAATAACAATTTAAAGTATTCTTTTCAGCAATTGCATAGAAACATTTCATCAATTTCTATTTTTTATCTATCAAACTGCTGTGGGACCAAAAAGACCCCATTTAGCATTAGTAAAAGTTTAAACAACGGTAGTAGTTTAGGGTTAAACTGATCAAATTGATTGAGAGAGACATAAATTAAACGAGCACAAGTTTCTTTCCAATTTATCGAATTTGAAATGTATGAGATGCTATAAAATCAAGTGAGTGACTTTATATATACTTTATGAAATCATGTTCATGTTCATGTGAACTTACCAATAATAGTTGTTACAAAGCTGAAATAATAACCAGCTTTAGGATGAGCTTGGTTGATATATCCTGTAATTGGTATTCCTACTAATACTGGTAACGCTTTAGCACCTTGAATAAAACTCCAGGCTTTGGTGAAATGTCTTCCTTTTATTCGTTCTAACGTAAACATCTTCAACGCGTAGTTGTAGCCCCCGAGGCAGATTCCATACATCCATACAAATAGTACGTAACCATGGTATCCCTGGACAGCGCTTAACGCCAGAAGTGAAATTCCTGAAAATATTTAAGGTGGATACGTACGTCGACAAATATGTTAAGTTAAAAATTCAAGAATTGCGCTGTTTGTTACTTTGTAAATTGAGATTCAGATACGAAATAGTAGCTCTTTTAATGTTTGTAATGTTTTTGTATAACTGCCTCAAAGTGGTAATTTTAATGTTTAACATCAGTGTTTAAAGCGGTTGGTTCCGAGGAAGCTCTAGAAAAGCATCGTTATTTATGATATGTAAATTCACGTATTTATATGAATTTTTGATTGCTTCATTTTAATGATGATCATAGATAAATATTTTGAAATCATATAAATATTTATCAAAGCTGATATAATTACCATAATAATTTCATGAATTGTAAATTTTTATTATTAATATTTAACGCTGGCATTAATGACTTGCGACATCAGGAAGTTTCGCAATAAATTACGTTACGAAAAACTTCGCAAAATGGGTCCTTAAGCCGACCCTGTCCAGCTACAATGGAATTTTAAAATTCGGCGAATTCGAGCGGCGTCTTCCATCTACTTTTTATGAATGGCGGACGCGCCTAAGATGTTTCCTTTTAGAACTTTTTATCATAGCAGGCCATTTATCTACAGTATTTCTTTTAAATGTTTTCTAGGAAAATCTATTTATTTATTTGTTGAGTTTTTTCTGTTCTAGAAGTTTGTAGAATTCTATTTAGGATATATAAGTTATGTGAGCGCAGTTAGTTTGGATTTAAATAAATAGTCTTAGTGAATAGAACGAATTGTAAAGTGAGATTTATAAGTGAATTATTATAAATAGTGTATACTATGTAAGTAAATGAAGAATGTAAGAGTCAGTACCTTAATTAATTCACCCCATGAATAAAAAGAGTGTAAATAAATGCAAAAAACATTACAATAATTAGTAGATACCGGAAGTAGGATATTGGATGACGAGTTTCCAAAATCTGCTAGAGGTTGAGAGCATTTTTCCTGCAATGGTATTTTTATTACCAATGAAATGATCAACACAGCCCTCGGCTACCCTCTTATTTCAGAAGAAAACGATAATGCTTGATAACAGAAAGGAGTAGTGCAATGTACTTACTGAATAGTGAAATAGTAATTTGTATTTTACTAGTAAATTACATGCTTATTTACGTTGACAGGCTCCAAATAATCCTAAAATATTTGGAGCCCAAACCATCAAGTATTCCTCGTCTGGTGCCTCATTTATTAACTTTTCAACTTGTTCTTGTTTTAAATATGCCATTACCTTGAAATATCAACCAAAATCAATACAATTTTTAACAAGGGCGCTTGACTTTATAATTGAAAATTTCCTTGACGAAGTTAATGAGGTTCATATTTTTTATTGTTCTTATCAGTACGCCATGAAAACATGATGACTGAAGCTCTCTTTAATATTTTATTAATTTACATCAAGCCAGGAAATAGGTATATATAATATTGTACTGCTGAGCTGATTTTTAGGTAGAAGTTCGTTCTAAAGTTGCTGTTATTGCAGACTCTTCAATATCCCTTCAATATCCAGGAATAACCAAATTAACAATTTAAAAATTATTTCACTATGGACATACATAATAAGAAGTCAACAACAAAAGACAAAAATTGCTCAAAAACGGAATCTAAATGACAGCGTCTTTGTTATTTGTAAACAAGTATTTATTACTAACCATAGCCTTCGAAACGTTTACCATTTACAACAATCATGTGATTATTTGAATATTAGAATGCATTATGAAGTATAATGTCATTCCAAACTCGCCTATTTTAATCTCAAAAATAGGGCAGTTATACAAAAAGTTGTATGAAATTCGTGTTAAAAGTGATTTCAAATGAAAGTGAAAGTGTTCAATTCCTCCGTTCATTTCATATACCTACTTATTCACTCACAAGATAAAACAGCAGTTTTAACGCTCACATCATAAATAATTATAATCGTTTCATATCGTTTCCAGTTAGTTTAGTTATAAATGATAAAATTAATTTTTTCTTATTTTAATTTGTAATAATCTCCAATATTCATAAGAGTGCCTGCAACTAATAGTAAGTTTCCAAAGAGTTAAATTTTTATGTGAAACTCACGGATGTCTGCAGTTGTCTGCTTAATGATAACGAGGTTGTCGTTGCCGAAAGTAGGTGCTGTTATAATACAGTTTTTATTTATCAGCTACGTATTTTTCTATATATAAGAATAGAGTGAATAAACCTTCTATAGGTTAAGTCCTCAAATTATTACATAATCACATTAATTAAAAGCATAATAAACTTAATCACTGCAAAATATTAAAATAAGTTGAATTTGATTCTTAAAATGATTCTGTTAACAAAAATAATTATATATCACAGGATCGTCACAACTACCAACATTTTCAAAGCATATTTGTTGTATAATTGAATTTCTTGGCATCATAAATAAACTTTATCAGGTATTTTCACATCGTGGCACAAAACACGATTTATATACTATTTATCAGATTAATCAAAGTTTAATAATAACGTTTGTTTAAGAATAACCGACAGAATAACTGTCGTATTCACTATATATCATATGTTCCGTGCTTATTTCATACATATGACGTCACGCAAGATGTAGCCTCACTAAAATGTTTAAACTGCCTACAAATTTTCCTTCCTCTATAAATATTGATCAGAGAATTAAAAAAAATTGTAATAAACTATCCAAATTTTTTTTTCAAACCATGAAAGTACCCTATTATCTTTATATCCGATTATCCTATAATCAAAAATTGATATAAACTTTACCAAAGTTGTACTACCGATAATATACATTACTACGTTGCCTATGAGCTCATTGAATGCACAAGAGTGAAACAATTAGCATCTTCTACATTAACATTGAATAATAATTTTAAGAATATGAACTGAAAAGAAGCACAGACGTTTATTTTATGCGACCATCTGGCCTTGAGCAGCATCTGTCTGCTGCTCTGTTTCAATTTCAATTTTTTCGTACGTGCACAATTAGCTTGTCTTTCCAACTCCGGCTTTTGCTGTTCAATATTTTTATGGAGTATACGAAGAAGGTTTGAAAAGCAACTTTTCAGAGGTTTCGCTATGCTGATTATATTGTTACTTTCCACCACTCATATAAAGAAAATTTATTTCCATTGTTGGGTGAATATGTTAATTGAACATTATTTATGCAGGGAGAATAATAAGAAACTAAGGAATGTTTATGATAATATTATTCTGCTTCTACAACATGTAAATATTTAAAACGTGGGGGTATGCAATATTTTGCATTAATGATTAAATATGTAAAATTGATCTGCAATATGTTCTCACAATTATTTATGATCAATAACTTATTCACATTAGAAGTTGGAAATATTATTTAGATATCCTTCAAATATTATACCGTTAAGATAGAAATACAGTCTAAACAATGACTTTTATCCGAGAAACGTAAACCCAAAGTATCCAAAGAAACCCAAGTAAGCAAAGATCGGGGCCACAGTGTATCCGGATTCCATCTAATCTTTTATCAGTTACTTAGGTCAAATTATAACTGGCTAATATTATAGAGGTTTTCTGAAAGGTCTTGATACCTAGCTTGTAGAACAAAAGATGATAATGCTTGTGCCCATTCCTACGTTATTGTGGAAACTAATTATTATATTGGAGTACAGCCTACACACTAATTTTACTTATACTCAAAAAAGTCGTTGATACGATATTTGTAGCTACAAGTAAGAGATTATTCGAAATTCACTTAGACATGGTTGGCTGATTTTGCTTATCATTATGTTATCTAAATCACTCGTGTTCATATGTGGAATCTTCAACAGAAAATGCATATTACATCAATGACGAAATAACTGATCTACTACTGCTAGAACTAATTACATTAACCTGAGAAGGTTCAAAAGTTAAGAAAGTGAAGAAGAAGAAGAATAACCTGACCTCACATTCTATTTATTAAGTAGAATTGATTGTGGAGGAGGCCTACTGGAAAGATCATATTAAAAAACGCTATAATATAATACTTTATAGCAAACATATGTATATTCTGAGGAATACAACTTTATATAATTTCGGAATTGGGAAATTTAAGATTGGTTTGTATATATATTAACGTGAGTTAATTTATGTCTAAAATTAATCTAAAATTTTAGTTTCTTACGAATGCATGCGAATGCTAATCCCTATTTTAATTCAACAATAAAGAGAGATGAACCAAATATTCAAAGCTTTTTTCATATAGATATTTTAAGAAGAAACCAAAAACTTTATTCGTTTACAGTAGATACCAGGGTTGCTGCTTAAGTTTTGAGATAGACAAATAAAAACAAATATTTATTAGTGGATATGAATTTATTACTTTTCAAAATATTCTCTATTGAGATCAAAACACCTTTGCATGCGTTTGAACCGAAGGTCGAATCATTTTTTTTACTCTCATTGAGGTACCTTCAAAACATGTGATTTTAGTGATCAATCATTTCTTTAGGTGGACAAAAACGTTGACCTCGCATTTTATTTTTGATTTCGGAAATAAGAAGAAATCATTGGGTGATAAACTGTGTACAGCGGATGACCCATTAATTTGTTGGAAAACGTTTTTGTTTGAACTGATATGTGACAGCTCGCATTGTTGTGGTGGAGAATGATTGTGATTCTGTGATTGGTTTCTCTGAATTTTTCTGTGAGACTCTTGATAAACAACTGCTGCAACTTTTGATGGATTTCACTCGTTTTGAAAGACTCATATTGTCGATTGTTCGGGTTCATATGCATAGATCCAGGATTCGTCACCTGCCTCGATCTTAAAGACGTTTTTTAGAGCATTGCGATTGAAAGTTTTCAACATTTCTTTGCACCAAATGAGCTTTTTTGAGCGATTGTCAAATTATGCGAGCACATATTTTTATGTATGTTAGTGGAACCAAGTTGAACTAATACCCAAGTATTCCCCAATCTCAATGTATGTCATTTGACCATCCTGCAATTTAATTTTATGTGCACAGCATCGATGTTTTCTGGCACAACTGCCGATTTTGAACGACCTTAAAGAAACTCAACCAGTACCGAAGTGCGACCACGATTGAATTCGCAAAACACGGTGGTTTAATTCACGAATTTAAACTGTAAACTGTTTACCTTCAGTCTCTGAAGACGATAACTTGGTTATCGAAACGCGTGTCAGACAATGTAATTGTGAGTGTTGGTGTGAACAGTGTGTTCAGTATGGATATCACCAACGGTTCCAGAAATTCCCACTTAGTTGTGTTAACTGTTGATAAATAAGTGAAGAAAATTAATTTGCAAGTTTTGCAGTGCTTCCCATTTATAAATTTATGTCAAAGAGAACAGAAAATACATACGTTCATTTGTGAATAGATAAAATTGGATTAGAATATATTAGCTGTGATACGTTGTGACACGTTGGCGTACCGGTTCTCAGCTCGCAACTATAGAAGAGTCTTCAATGATATCGCGTTTGTACCATTTGTTACAGTTGGAGGAGAGTGTCGAGAAGCTCACTAAACAATGAAATATGACGAAGAAGATAATGTAGTCACTTTGAAAACTGTGACATGATCGATTTAAATGTAGAAATGTATCAGAAGAACGGTCGGGACCTCATAAAGTTATGAAATGTGCTAAAAAATTAACAAACTTGTTCTTTCAAACAGATGATTGGGGTCGAGGAACCATATGTGAAGGTATGGATTTAAAAATAGTGCAATAGATAAACAAAAATGCTGGAAGGGAAACATTTTAACAGCGTTATTCACATTGAGAAGCCTTAAAAGCAGATGAAAGTCTCCCAAAAAGTTTTCTGCGTTATTATACGTTATTATAAATGCATTGCTAGCCTACGACTATGCTAGGGACGTACCTTGATTCTAATTTTATATTACTCTTGTTTTATTTATTATATTTTATCACCCTCATATTGAATAATCTAAATACCTACATACCTATTCCAACCATAGCTGTTTGGCACAGGTATTGTCTTGAAATTAAACATTGTGTACTTGGTTTGATTATCACAAAACCAAAACCAACACAACCTAATGCAGTTGCAAAGCCCATAAAAGTTTGTAACACAACCAGACCGTTATCTTCAAGACCTTCTTTATATCCTTGATATACCTAAAAGAATCAAAACAATCACTTTAGTGAGATCCGTAGATTACTTTATTATCTGTATACGCGATTTGTCCAAAAAGTATTGACCCATATTCTTAACGATTAAAAACTTCTGATTAACCTCTGTGGGACAGGGAATGTAATAAGAAGGACTAAACATATTTGTTTGTTAACGGCGTACGTTAGTTTACAAAGTCTTCTTTTCGTTCTCTATCGTATTTTGTTATTGTAAATAATTAGATCGATGAATTTGGTTTTATCCTGAGAAAACTGATAATGAAGCATGGGCTCACAGCTACGATTCACAAAGAAAGCGACAGTCTTTACAGTTTAATATTCTGAACTGCCACGACTAGAAAAGAATGTAAAAGTCGAACAAAGCGAAGACAATATTGACTAATTTTTTTCTTTATGAATAAGTGTGCAGAACTATGAGAAGTCACATGATCACTAAAGAACATTACTTTGGAGTGACGCTGTCAGAAGAAAATTGCTACCGCTTTAGGCAAGCCCTGATATTATCGACTGTAGCACGACAACGCGCCAGAATGTTTATTGAACTGGTGCATCAATATTAAACAAAGTACCAAGACATACCATTTCGTCAGCCTCCGTATAGTTTTGACGTAGTTCCCTGCGACTTTTTTCAAATGAAAATGATTCAGAAGATTAACAAAGACAGAGTTGAGACTAATGCGAAAAATGCTTTGCGCAATTTAGAACTGAATCGCTGTACCGCTGATGAAGTCAATCAAATTCACGGTATTATGAATAAATAACTAAATAATGTTAAGATAAGAGGTTTGATGCTTTTGGGAACTTCGCATATGATAATAGAACATTTTATGAGATTGTCACTGCGTGAGTGCAAGAATATATAACAATCCCTATAAAAAACAAAACATCTTGAAGTAAATCTTCACAAGTATTTTTGCTTTATGAAAATAAACTTTCCTTGGAATATTCAATAAATGCTTTATTCACTTGTGATCAACTTGATAGCTATAGTACAAGTAGTTCACTAGAATTTGCACATGGATCAAAGATATAATGAGAAATCATAGAGCTCAGAGAAGAAAGAACAAGTGATAGAGCTCCTTGGTGAAGATCTCAAAAATTAATTTTTGTCAATATAATATATTCAGTGACATTGAAAGTGTTACATACCACAAAGTTCAATAGAGTAATATATTTGGAGGATATAGAGATTAAGTAAGTTATTTGATGGAAATGTGGTTGTTTTTGAAGATTTTTGACTTTTATTATCATTGACATAACTAATTATCACAGAAAAATCCATGTTACCATTTCATTGGCTACTACCATAATGATCGAGTGGAATGGACAAAAAAACATTCTCGAAATTGAAATTTAAAATTTGCTCAGTAATTGAAGGGAGAGCGAATAAAAAGAAATTGGAAGCTCATATGTTTTTTTGTTCACCAATCCTATTTAATAGTTTCAATTATAGGTAAATGAAGAATTGCGTTATAACTAATGATTCAATATAATCAGTTTATGTGCTATTGGACAATTCTACTTACTAGGTAAAAAATAGGAGCATAAATTCCTAATGCTGCAAAGGCACAAGCAATCATTAGAACCCTGAGGCCCTTACTTTTTAATGGACTAAAATCGAACATTGGTGGTTTTGGTATTTTGGTATGAGACTTCTTCTCTTTCATTTTCTTTCTTTGGTTCTTCAAATGTGTAATAGCTCTTCTTTGTGGATGATACAAATTTGCAGATCTATATACTATTGGGAGAAAAAATGCTAGCGATAAAAGACCAGTTACCGATTGAAGACCCAAACGCCAACCCAATTTCCTAGAAATGAAACATATTATGGTGAAAAAACTTTCGAAATCATTTCATAATTACCCAACGGCTTCTTTGTAAAGAACTGAAAATAAAGCTATTCCTACTCCGGCACCTGATTGCGCTACCATTTCTACAAACTCTCTCCGTCTTTTGAAGTAATGACCTAAAACGATAGTCGATGCTTCCCTCACGACACCTGCTCCAATTCCCAGAACAAGTCCATAACTCAGAAGAGCCTAGAAAATTTAAAAATCACATTGTACTTTCCAATTGACGAGGGATTTTAACTAAGTTTAGGTGATTTATATAGAGCGGCCACCAGAAATTATGCATTTCAAGTATAAATGTTGAATCAATCCAAAAAAATTGACGGAATTATTGTCTAGTTCTATTTCAGTCAACTTAAAACGTAAATCTACTCGTGACAGAATAAGTATCTCTAGCTTATCTGAGTGATACAGTATTGGGTAGTTGTGTATTTAGAAATTTTTTTAAATCTGATATTGTTAATATCTTTCGTAAATTAAAATTTCAAACCGTGAGATTCGGTATCTTAGTTGCTTATAAAAAATACTCGACCTATTCGAAGAAATACAGCTACACCATGAGTTTGGGAACAATCGTGTTGTTACAATACTCCTAGTCAATTTTTATCTTCCCGAGGCATTGATTGATCATTTTTTCTTGAAGCTTCATACCTCTATCTCGATCAATGATTTGATATTCACTAGACTCGAACTCTATTGATAGACCTCGCTATCACTCGGGCACAAAATGGTCCTCGACTAGTATGTTACTAATATCTCTCGTAGTAAAAATAACTATTTTTTCCCCGCATATTTCTTGATTATATGTGTCTGCCCTAGAATATACTACATATTTCATTTTTGTTGGAAACATGTTCTCTCGCCAAAACATGATATATAATAGTCATTCACCATTTCTTTACCTCCCGTGGGGCGGTAAATCGAACATGATTACAGGAAACTTACATAGCTACTTGATCAGTTCATGGGAAGTTTCATATGCATCAATGTGGGTTTCTGATTGATATTTTAACTATACTATTAATTCTATCTTTTGGTTTGAAGCTTGAAGGTGAAAGAACTTACCATGATCTATCGTATTTAGTTCAAAGGGTTGATACAGTGAAGAAAAGAGCATATTATTTATGCTCTTCTCTTCACCATATATGCTGAAAAGAGATATAGGACAGATCTCTAAATGATTCAATTCTCCTTAAAGCACAGAAACAGGGCAGCTCGTGAGATTTAATACTTGAAAAGTCATATTAACTGAAGGTAACTGCACATAGAAATCTAGCAGCAAGTAAAATAGTAACAAATGTTTACCTGATGAAATTGCACAGCGAAAGAGGTGAATAAACACGCCAAAGAAATGACCAGACCTCCTAGAAGTGCTGCTAATCGAGCCGATTTTCTTCTACAAATTGCTACTATTAACGGCGAGGTTGCAAAAGAGATACACAGACACAATGCTCCCATCCAAGCTAAAAAATCAATGAAAAATCATTAAACATTGTGATTTTGAATAGATTGTCATATAATACTTCAGATTGTTGAGAAAAAACACTTCCATCGCGATGAAATTTGTGGAAAAATCATGCAAGCGAATCAAACTTAAATGTTGATATTGAAAGATATGAGAAAAAAAGAAAATTCTCATGTCTTTCTACAAAAGTTTCTAAGTAAAAGTATTTTTTAAAATGAGAATTTCGGGTTCGAGAGGGATTCCCATTCACCATTGATATCAAATTCTTATCAGTAGATGTGTATATTTTTCAGTTCTGGTGAGAGAAAAATATAAGAATTTGGTGTAAAGAATAAAATCATTTAGGGTTTTTTGAATTTTTCGCAATTTCTCCCAACTTACAGAATTATGAATAAAACAAAAAACTTTTTACCAACGGGACACTAAAAAAAGTGAATGATGAAGGTTTGTTGGTACTACTACGAACTTTTCCACGACATAGATCTTGAATCCGGTCTTGTTCGGTTATGATGGAAGAGCTTAAAATTCGGCGAATGCGGCGGTCTTTTATGTTTTTTTACATGTTTTTATTACAGCGGCGATTTCTTTATATTGTTTTTAAGAACCAATTTCTAGGAAAGCCCTCTCATTTATTTCTTTGTTTACTTTCTAGAATTATTCGAGAAATTCTTTTTTGTATAAATATGAGATTATTTAGCAGTCAGCAGGAAGTCAGTAAATAATCTGATCACATCGTTAATTCTTACAGTATAGTTTAGTGAATAGTAGATAGTTCAGTTTATTTAGTATAAGTGAATGAATAAATTGAGTGAGTAAGTGAGAAGCTTTGTGTATAAATTCACCCTACCGTTAAAAAAAGGTTAAATATTATTGATCAGGAAAAAATCACGCTTTTAAACCACAACTTTATAATCATTTTATCACATTTTTCTTTGGATTTTTTAGAAATATTTATACACAATTGAATATTTTCAGCGCATTTCTTATTACTAGAGTTTTGTTCGTCCGTCCGTAGCAGCGATATTCTCAATGGAAGCTCGGGTTTTTCGCGTTTAATTCCTGTTTATGTGCCGAAAATTTCAAAATAATCGAAAATTATAAACAATATTTTTTAAATAATATTACAATTACAATATTAAAAAAGGTGTCTAGGCTTTCTCTGACTGTTACCTTTTCTCATACTTCATTCTAACCTTTATTATGTCATTCAGTTTTCAATATATGAATTAATGTCAAGCATTGTAATCTTGATTAATATTGTGAAGTGTGTCCAAATTCTTATTGATGTCTCCCAATCCGGCCATTATCCCATACTTTAGTTCAAACTTGGAAATTACACCCTATAGAAAGTGTTCTGATGACATTTTCACATTACTACCAACTTCAAATCAAATTAAATTTTTGACTTCTCCACAAGGATATGTTGACATAGGTGAAATTGATGAAGAGACAATACAAATCAATATGTCAATATAACGTCAATTTACACTATAACCCATTTAAACAGACATATTTTGTATTATATATATAATAAAAAATAATGAATCAACTTTCCGGAAAATACGTTAACGTGGTGCTTTCGGTGGAATGCGGAAGAGGAATGGATTTTTTGAGGAACAATGTATTCATAACTGCAAACTTCAATGGCAGAATATTAGGTAAGTGCTTTTTAAAAAGCAAAATCTAATTTTTATTTGAATTCAGCGATGATAAAGTCAGTTAACTGGCTATAGTGAAATGAAGACGAAAAATATGTGTGCTAGAAGGATTGTTTAATTAGTTTTTGGTAAATTATTATAACTAGAGTGCTCCTAATCTATTCGAACTTTGTTAATATGTGAATGTAATATTAAAAGTATGAGTTATTTAACATATTATTGTGGACAATATTTCCTATCTCTCATATGAGCGAAACAATCTTTCATATAAGTAGAAAAATCTGTTTCTACAAAGTAATTAACTAAAAGATACTTTGATTAACACAATTTAGGTTAATATAGTGTAAGTATACCCGCATTTCCTAAATAGGATATTTTCGAATATGTTGAAGAGCGTTGAGTGTAAATAAATGTAAATTTTGATGTACAGTGTGTTGTCGTTAATGAATTACTAAGAGTCAATTTGTTTTAAATGAACTAACATAGGAAGATCAATCGAAATAACAGGAATGATTATTTCAAATTCAAAATCAGAAGTTACAACCACTAGAGGAAGGAAATACGGATATAATTAGCTTAGAAAATAAAGCTAGACAAAGTCACGGATTATCAGCAATGCTTTTCAACCTAGTACTTAGATACACTAGGATATACAGGGAACCTGCGTTTTATGGCAAGACACAAGAAGAATTTGAAAAAAGCATTAGCAACGATAAATAAGAAATAAGAATTCCCAATAAAGGAAAAAGCTCCTAGAACTCAAGAAAGTAAGAAAATGAATGTCAAACGCTTATAAACTACACAACAAAAAACCAGATGGAAGAAGACATACTAAAGTATATAAAAGCACAGAGAATAAGATTGTTCGGAAATTCACAAAGAAACTGCGACTCATCTCTGTTCAAAAGAATCATAAAGTAGTGACAAATAGAAAATAGATCGAGAGTAATACCGAAATCCAGGTAAGAATACCAAATGTTGGAAGTCCTGCAAGTACTAGGGACCGTGAATTGGAACGAAGTAGTGATAGACAGAAAACAGTAGAGAAAGATCCACCAGTTTAAATGGATAAGACTAGCTCTAGTATTACTTTTTAGGAGATTGTAGCCACTAAGTGAAAGTTATTTTAATAGAAGCAACGGAATAGAAATAGGCATAGCCAAAAACAAATAGTTCATCTTAGAGAAATGATCAATATGCATCTACAGCTAAAATACAAAGGATCTAGTACAAGGATACGGAGTTTAATAGATTGTTGAATACGTTTGAAAAGGCTTAAATTCATGATGTGATTTTGTAGATCTTGTTTGTCCATGTTTGTAATGAAAGCGGAACAAATAAACTTACTTTCCGAAAGCAGTCACATTACGATAAACATGAAACAAAAATCAGATTTTAGGGCTAACGTTCTAAACGTATAATTCTAGTTAAAAAGTAAACATCAGCTCCAAATCAAGTCAGATTTTAGTGCAAATGTTCTAAACGTATAATTTCAGTTAAAAAACAAACATCAGTTAATAGATTGACGAATATATATATATACTATTATAAGTAGCCTTTGGGATCTTGATAATTACAGTGTCAAATTTAATAACAGAAAAATCAAACAAAAATATCGATCTCAGTATATCAACTGTTCTGCTTTCGTGAATTATCACACAAGTTTTTTAAAAGCTTTTGTTTTGAAATTTAACAACGAATTGCGTCCAGCAATCCCTTAAATTACTTTATTTATAAAGATCCTGTATGTGTTCAAGATGTTTCACAAGAGCTCTGTGGCCTAATGTGTGTGGTTTTTAATCCAGAAAAAGTTTATATTTCCAGATTTTTATATTCAAAAATAATTTGTTAATGATTTTCAAACAACGACTGAGACAGATCGTTCGAGGTGTGATTATAAATTGAGGTTTACCAAAATGCTTTATCGAAATCTTCCATTAATAGAGGTAGCTTGATTGAGTGCCTTTCATACTCATATGATATTGAAAAAATCGGTATTCTGATCAAATCGATTAATTATCAGTTTAGAGTGAAATGGACTATTTGGTCAGGATCAAGTAGAATGTTTTGGCAGTAATCTGTAAAACTCTATAACCATTCAAAAATATGCACAGAAAAAAACTAGTGTATTTGAAAATTTCAGTTTAACGTACCAAACAAAATTAAGTTATTCTATCGGAATTGAATTCATAAATATACTATATAGATAGATGTTATTTCAGAATTTCTTATTTCTTGGTTCCAAAAAATTGCAAATATGGATTGATGCAATATCCAGCTGAAAATACATATTGTTTGGATATTGGGAAGAAGAATGTGTATTGCATATCATAATGAAGTACACAATCAACGTTTAATAAAAACATTGGTTTCCACAATGTATAATATAAAAAGAATTGTGGTGATTGACCATTAGGATAAATTATATAACCTTAACAGTTTTATTGAAAGTAGTATTGATTTACGCTGTTTTTCATGTGTGATGGGTATAATAATCATTAGTATTTTGTCGCCAAACTGATGAATGAAAATCATTATATTTTGTAATAAGCTTGTCCAATGTCTCAGTCGTGAAGTGAAATATAAAGAATTAAAATTATTTGTCAACTTCTAGTAAATTTCAATGAGTTGATCATCTCTATAAATCACTACGAATTAACAAATTAGGACAACGGAGTCTATATAACAAAACTATCAACTCAACATTACATGAATGCAAATGTAAATAACAGAAGAAACTTCGTCTAATCATCTAATATGGCAAAACTGACGAAAATTTTCCAAATATTTTATTCTGGAATTGTTGTCAGAAAGGCTTGAGGAAACTGTGGAGCTTCAAATCTGAATTCTTCAGAAAGAAGAAATTACTTTGGTTTCCTCGTCTCTGATACAATAAACTGTAAAATGTAACTTACAATTCAGTTTACGTGGTAAAGTTTTGCTCTGGTAAGTTTTTCTAGTATAGTGCTTGGAAAGACTTCCTCAGTGTCATAGTCACAAAAAAAGTAGATTGTGAGGAGAAATGATATTTACCTCCCTAAAAGAATCAGTAGAAATTTACTGAGAATAAACAAATAAATTTTTCTCATTAAATATGCGTGTGTCGGTAAAATTTGACCATCCTCTCCACGAGAAACAGCTCCTTTCGTTTACTATTATATTTTTCGATCTCTTTGTTGTAGTTTTCAACAGTGATCAAGGATCCAATTAGTCAGAATTGAATACAAAATGTTAAGCTGAAACACTCAACTTCCTAAGTAAATTCAGGAACATTGATATTTATTTGCTACATTTGAAAAGTCAAATATCTAAAGACATCAAATGCAAATTCGATAAGTTTGCTAGTATGAAAAATGATACGCTCTGCAACTCGCGTAACAAAGTTTTTAATGACCCACCGTAGGCAGAGTGAATTCGTATTAGTAAATGTTGATTGTATTGTTGATAGAATCAGTGACTCTACTCTGACATAAAGAGCTAAGTTGGAGTTTTTGGAATCGTTAGTGATATTCGTACTGAACAGACTCTTTACTGCTACCAATAAACATTGGATTTCACATCTATAATGTCTGTCGCGCATTTCAATGCCCAAGTAATCGTCTTCAGAGACTGAAGGTACACCAAGTTTATCTTCGGATGTGTTCGGTAGATACTTACCTGAGAATCTTCTTTGGTGTAAATACAATACTATATAAAGGCGGTTGTTTGGAAGATATTCATTTCAAATTTCATATGACCTCTTTATTTATCTCTAATAGAATAATGCACCGCACTTCTCGTGTAGATACATCTACAACGCACTGTAGTTCAAAATTACCTTCTTAATTTTCTCCAGTGAACTGTTGTTCCGATTACTTTGGTATGATTTATTATAAATCCTCAATGTTTTTGAGAGTTTGAGATAGATTTTTCAAAATGTTTTTTGGTAATTAAAAAAATCTTTTTCAGAATCAGATACAATTCCACCAGATGAATCTCCTGCGTTCAATACAGAACTCGTTTGGGAAGTGGAAAAGAAAGAGCTTCGTAAAATTAGGTGCGGAAATGTACCTCTTCGAGTTGAATGTATAACGGTAGATCCTCTAAATCGAAAAGAACGAATTGGATTCGCACTTTTGAGTCTTCGAAGTGCCAAAATAGTACCGCAAGTCCTTGCTGATCAGCCAGTGGTTTCTACTTGGCATAAGTTGATTGGTTGTCAAGCGGATAAAAGAAAATGCCATCCCGAGCTATATATTTCATTATCTGTTAGAGATCATATGGTTAACGAACAAGTTAATATCGATTGTCAAAGCGCTGGAATGCCTTTCATTTTAGAAGAAGACATTCAATCAGTGGAGGAGCAATTAGTGACTAAAGAATGCCTGATTAAATATTTCGAAAATGGCCATATTCAAATAGGAGATGATGATGTGGCTAATATTTCCTATACACTTAACTTAACATTGGTGGAGGTATTTAATTTAGATTCACTGTTGACTGAATCGATTGTTTTCCACAATAACAGCAGCAGCAGTTTCTTTTTAACATTTAAAATTCTTGGTATTATCATAAAAACCAAACCGTTCGAAAATCAAATGTGCGACCACGTTCTTTTGAATGAAAAAATCGTTGTCAATTTACTATCAGCTAAAGAAATATTGGAAGATTTTCTTAAGACCCAAGCCGTATCTATAAGTTTCTACCATGGTTATGATAAATTAGGCATAACAAGGCTAAATTTCGACAAAATTTGGAACAAAGAAGCCATTAAATATTTTTTTAAAATTCCCGACGGTGTTGTTCCTTTTGAAGGTACTGATAAATCTCCATATATATTAATTGAAGCCTGGATTGAAGAAAATAATGATGTGAAGGAGGTTGATCACGCTTTACAAGATAATGGTGAAGAACTAATAGAAAAAACGAAAACTCGCAGTATATTTTCAAATGTTTGCAAAACGTCCGCTCGAGATATTGATTATAAAGATTTACATAATACGGAGGAACCGGAGAAACCACAAGAACCTGTAGTATTATCAATAACAAAATCTGTAGATACGGTGATTGTAAGCGAAACTTCGACTGACAGATCATTAGCAGTTTTTGATTCCTATGAAAAGTTTATAATTATAATAAATTTGAAATATTTGATATGGACATCTTCTCCTCCGGATAATAAGATTATGTTCAAATTTCTCCATCCTCGAGCTGGTAATTGCACCACAATATTCACAGAAGTTAGTATCAATTTGAATGAAGAGATACCTCTTAATAATTTGTACGTAAGAATTGCATACATATCGTCAGCAACTAGGATAACACAATTATTTAAATATTGGCGTCCAAAATTAGTCCTTGCTGATAAAAACGAGAAATACATAACTGATAAACGAACTATAAAGCTTGATTTTGTTGAGAATGGATCCGTGGATTACGAAGAAGAGTTTATTAGTTTGAATAATTCGTTTCCATTAGCCAAAATTGGTTTAAACGTTAATTTAAACGTATCTGATATCACAATAGGAGACGATTACGAAAATCTATTTCTACTTCCCGTTATTGTAGATGATGTAATAACAGTCAACGAAATTATTGACTTGGAAAAATGGAAGCACGAGTACAAAATTTTATTCCAGAACGAATCAGAAAATATCAGAAAAAAAGAAATTGCGCGACTTCAGGATGAATACGAAACGAAGAGAAAGGAATTACAAGATAAGTTGAATGAATCATTGGAAAAATGTAAAACTATACAAGATCAATTAAAGAAAAAGGTGACTGAAATGAAAATCGACAAGGAATTCAAGGAAAGCCAGAGGAGCAGTAAAGATTTATATGAGAAAATTTTCAAGGAAAACTGGAAACGATATTCAGAAAACAACGTACAACAATTAATAGAGGTATTGAGTAAAACACAGAGAGATAACGTTTTGCTTAAAGAAATGTGTGAGAAACACCAAGAAAAACTTTCTAAAATTGGCGAAACTACGCACCCCAGGGCTCAATCTGATAACCTCTTACAAGAGTTAGAGAAGCTTGAAGAACAGTTCATGGGAGCTCAAGCAGCAAAGTGTTATTTAAAAGAAATGTTGGCAAAATCGTGCGAAGATTCAAACAGTTCTGATACCGCGGTTGACAAGAGCAGCGAAGGAGTAGACTTGAGAAAGTATAAAGGATTTTATACAGAACAAGTCCAATTTGAATAATTGGGAAATAAAAATATATATTCTATAATAGAATTTCAATTTCAACGTAATAGTTTCTTCCAAATAGTACATAAACTATATCAATCAAGTTATTGACATACTTGGAATTTATAAATTTGTGATTATTCTAATATTTCGTGAAACTTTTTTTTATTTCCT
This sequence comes from Diorhabda sublineata, assembly GCF_026230105.1. Taxonomy (NCBI): domain Eukaryota; kingdom Metazoa; phylum Arthropoda; class Insecta; order Coleoptera; family Chrysomelidae; genus Diorhabda; species Diorhabda sublineata. The sequence continues at coordinate 20,067,461 of NC_079475.1, forward strand.
ATTTTTAATAACTGCATCAACAAATTTCTACATCGTCTAGTTTCAAGACATCTGCTAAGCATTCTGAAAACAAGCAATTAAGCAGCATTCGATAACTATGAACTTGTTTTATTTATTTAACAGCGTACATTTTATCAATAATTTCTTTGCCATGAATTTTCGATGGTTATCTGAAAAATTTCAGATGTTTTTGACGCTATTTAATAATTTGACAATCGTATAAATGTCATTTTTCCGAAAATGGTACAAAATTGAGTGTCAACCCTGTTATCGAATATTTATTTTTGAAGGATAATACGCCTTCGTCAATTAAAGATGAGGCAAAGTTTGTATATGGGGGCTATGATCTTTTACGATAATGTACACATTTCTTACCCCTCCCGCCAATGATATACTTTCCACGCTCCCAAAAACCACAAAACCCGCTAGAAGGTCCCCTATAATTACAAGGTCCAGGCGACCCAGCTCCCCAGTTAGCTCAAGACCATTTTATATTTTTTTTGTTTTAGTTTTCTTTAGTTTACCATTTCCTCGGTAAAATTCCAAGAAGTAGGCAGATTAAGACCACGGAATCGAATATATATATATATATATATATATATATATATATATATATACCTAAATGTATATGAGCGGTTTCTTATTGGGAACATGGCAAGGAAACACCAGTTTATTTATATTAAGTGGATTAACTGGATAAATTTTCCAAGCTATATATATATATATATATATATATATATATATATATATATATATATATATATATATATATATATATATATATATATATATATATATATTCACAAGATCGTATTCAATCTTTGGATAGAAGTATCTGGTGAGGAAGTAAAAATTTCTTCTTCTTCTTACGTTAGGACTAGGTCCTATATTTTTATCAAGGGTTTGCCAGGAGTAGTTGGGATGCTGAGGACCAGCTTTCATACCACCTTATAGGTGGTCGTCCAGGAGGTCGAGTTGTGTCTGGTTTCTTTTCCTTTGCAATTTTTGCTAACAGTTCATTTGGCATTCTGTCAACATGGTCTCTCCGTTCTCTTCTGCGGCTCCTTGCCCACATCCTGAATATCGCGGCATATTTCTTCATTTTTCTTCCGATCGAGTAACTATGATTAGTCTCAACAAAGAATAACATATTATTATTACTGCTATAGATATCCAGATATGGATTGAGACTTTTTTAAATGAACTCGTTTCAATTTAAATATGTTGTCAAAAAATGGGAGAATGAAGGGATAAAAAACTTTTATAATGTTTTTAGTGATGATTCATTTTAGATCTCCTTTCTGCGGAAATAAGTTTAAAATACCATGTAAAAATTTCTTATAAAGTCCGAAATAGGTCGAAACGTAAGATTTTTACATGTTATTTAATACTGATTTCCATAGAAGAGAGGCCTGAAATCAATACAAATTATAACGAAAAATAGAAATTTATTCTAACTAACTAACCGAGTTGAACAGTAGAAAATTTTATGTTTAGATTTCATTCTCAATAAATAGATGCTTACCTGCTCCCATAATATACAGCTCTTCGTCTTGGACATTCTTAAGGAGGAATTTCATAGTATAGAGATATAACAAACCGTATGATAATTGAATTCCTGAGGTAAGAAGATGGGCTAAAAAAGCAGCTCCACAAACTAACCATCCCCAACCACCTGAAATTGGTAGATATGTAGATCCTAGTCTATTTTACCAAACTCATGAGCAAAATAAATTCACATATTTAATAATTCTGCGTTAATTTGGCGGCAGAAATTTTTTTAAACCATTAAAATGATTTTGAATATTGAACAAATCAAATATCACAATGGAAAAATTGAAGTAATCCTTAGCTCTAATCACTACTTGTATGAAATCTAGATTTTAAATAGATTACTATGGCTATGGTCTTGTAAAAAAGCAATTCTTTTTTATGGTTTCATTATTGTAAAACTAGTACCAAAGTACTAATTTTCTCTTTACCATTATTCGGCTACTATATTTACATAGTATTGAAAATGGTAGGTGAGGAATAAACGTAACCTAAAATTCAAATTCACTAGTATTAGTTAATGATTCATTAATATTGTGTAAATTAAGTTATCTATACAGTGTGCTTTGGTTGCCACCATCATTTCAACTGTTAATTACAATATTTATTAAGTTTGTTCATTCAAATTTAAACCTTAGTTCACACTTAGTGCTTACAACTTATTCATACAAAATTCCTTCTTTATCTTCCATGTATGTATGTATTTTGGTATCGATTTGGGGTCTGGTATACACTGTCCTCCTTTCTTGCTGCGATACTGGAGAGCCCAGCGTTAACAGCTGATCCATCAATCCCGCTCCCAGGTGTAGTGCTCTTGAATTCCTTAGTACTTCATACTCCGAGAGATTGTGGTTAGACGTTTTGTCCTCTGTGAACCCCTGTTAATATACGTAGATTGGTCTTACTAAGGTTGATACAATCGACAGATCTACTCTGGTTATAGTTTCTCAGAAGAGTCTTTGCCTGTCTTAGCCTTTGTAGGTTGTCTCAACAAATGGTTTTGTTCCTATCTATATTCTTTCCAGTGCTTTTCTCATCTTTCTGTAGCTGATAACACAGAAAGGTTCGGATCTCATGAAGGCGTTTTCTGCACACGCTTTAGCGAACTTATGAACTATCTCATTTCAATTCGCTCCGATGTGTTCCGGAATCCATTGTAAGGTATTTATTATTCTTGCCTAGCTCATTTAATTTTTCTAGGCAAACCTCAATTCCTCAATCATTAAATTAATATAAATGCCGACGCAAATTGATTTGTATTAATTTTTATAAGTTTATGCAGGTAATAACTATCTCCCAAATGCTTCATGCGAATATGCGAAGATTGAGTACAGCCTGTCAGGTTGATTTTTGACGAGGATGAGATAAGGCCTGACCCTTGAGGCAGCCGAATGTGACAGACGAAGGAAATCCAACCTTAACATTACATAACTTCACCTACTTTCATTTGACAAATGTGGGCTATATCATATTTAAATATCATAACTTCTGCAAGTATCAGTAAGTGACACATAATATAGTTTTATTTAATCCATAATAGTCTTAATGTGCGTTCACATTGGCAGCGCTCAAGCGGTGAGCGTCGAGCGATGCCGCTGCAGCGGTGTTAAAAAATCTTTATGGCTATAGACTTTAAATGAATGTGTTCATATTGCAAAAGATCACCGCTTAACGTCGCGCGAAGCAACGCATCGCGCTGCTCGAGCTTCGATCTTGTTCGTTTTATTGAGCGGCATCGCCTTTGTTGTGCGCTCAGGTTTATATTTTTATTCAGTATGGAGTCGAAGTGCGTAGTTGTTTTCTTTTGAAGTCGATGCTTAATTTTTTTCACTGACATTCTTAAAAACTGAAAAAATCTTATTGGATCACTGCAATGTTCATGATAAAGGTAATGGAGTTCGCCATAAGCAAGTCTATTTCTATTAAGTTCATGAACGTCTTGTATTTTTTTGTATTTCTTTAAATCAGCCTTCGCAGTCGTGTACTATCTATAAGTAATAATCGTTTGGATATCAAATTCACTACGTCCTTTTAATTCGAAAGCTGGAAAATAACTAAAACGACGTTTAACCAATTTGGACAGGACAACATGCGCGATGACATCGCAAAAGCGGCATCGCTCGAGGCTCAACGGTTGAGCGTCGCCAATGTGAACGCACACTAAGAGTCCGTGAACCCCAGACCTTCTCTATTTTGTAAAAGCTGAAAGTTTGTCAGTTAGCTAAAATACCGATCTACATTCATGAAAAAATATAGTGGGATTTTTTTGGACTACCATCAGATTGTTATTAAAAATCACGTTATACGTTGCCAGACACTAATATCGTGGTAAGCCTTTGCCAGATACTCTTAATGTTCATTAGTTTATAATTCTACCTACATTGTAGTACTGATTTTTATGTATAACACTGATGATTAGATGACGTTTCCTCATTATCCAGTTATTTTTGATAGTTTCAACCTCTTGCCAGACAACCATATATAGCTATAGGAGCGAGCTCAAGGCAGGGGGTGCGATTGCGATGATCTTATATGCTATAACTACCTTAAATTACTAGGAATTTTATTTTATTTTTTTAATAACAAGTTATAAGACATTTATAAAATGATACTGAAAAATTTAATAAAAATCTATTAATTTAATTACAATTTTATAAATTATAAAATACATATTGATGATATTACAGATCATCATTATAACGAATGAAAGTTAATGTCATTTTACTCATTATCATCATTATGCTCAATATTATCATTTTCCTCGTCACTGCTACTCCATTTGCCATCGTAGTCTTCTTCGCCAGTTTTTATGAAAATGAGAAAAAGTTAATGCGATTGAAAGTATTGAAAAATGATGTGTTAAGGTTTGAAGTAGTATTTTAGTATTTATACCAATAAATATCTGACGAAATTTGACAACTGATCACTTTCGAACCATTTTAAATGGTACTGATTATTTTTATATCAACTCGGGTTGATAAACTTCTGGATTTTGTTGATTTACATTATTCCAAATGCTCGACATATAGTTGACTCGCCAAAATTGTTGTAGCAGCTCGGATTTACCCGGAGGTTCCAAAATTTCTTAGTTTTACACGGTTAAACGCTCCACTAATATCTGAGACATGATACGTTTTTTCATATTTATCGAACCGACATTGTATATCTCACATATAACATGTTGAATAATATCAAAAGTGCTTTGTTGTTCATTATTATTTACAAATGATACGTGTTCACCAAGTTTAATGAAAACTTTTGAAACTCTTCCGTTTTATTAATATTTTAAGAGTCCTCAAGTTTCCTTCCGGAAAAATGCGGGATTATAATCACAACCTGTGAAATCCTTGCAGTTTTATCATGTCCATTTTCAAAATAATTTTTCGTAAGGTTGATACCACTTTTTGTAAAATATTGTTGTTAGTTGTCCTATATTGTTTCGTCAATCATCTTCATATAATTGAGTGCTATTATTTTTTGTAAAGAATTCTTAGGACTTCTTTTCAATTCTATCTTCTAGGTGGTGTGCACTAATAGTAGCATTAATTCCAATGGATTTCACTTCATAAATTCTCTCCAATAAATCAATATACATCAATCATTTGGGTATACATTTATTTTTTCAATTTCTTCTGAAAATGCTCCAAAGGAAAGAGAGAAACGTTATACAGTTATACATATCTAACATGAAAATGTAATATTTCATCGAAGTTTGTTTATTCCATCCAAACAGCCAACGAACCCAAGAAAATATATATATATATATATATATATATATATATATATATATATATATAAATTGTAACGAATTTTTTGCCAGTTATATTATGAGCGGTTTCTTATTGGGAACGTGGCAATGAAACACCAAAATAGACTAACTTTATTATATTCTCCGAGCTTTCGACTACTTATGTACTCAATGTCTGGTATATAAGATTATTGCTGATGTAAACATATACTAACTTGAAAACAATACATTAGGAGTAGAAATAACCACTGCGCTGTACGGGGGCGCAATAGGCCTAACTAGCCATCTCACTCGCACCCACACCTTCGCGCTCGCTTCTGTAGTGTACCCTTCATGCTTGTCTGGTAATGTTTAATTTTTTTTGGCACTGTGCGTGAAGTACGTACTTTAGACACACTTTTGAGTGCGTAAGCCTTTACTTTACGCACTAATACGTAATGAAATATACTTTAGGCAGTAGCGCATGAGAAAACGTATTATTAAGGTCTCCGTAGTGTAGTCTCAGGTTCAAGTTGCAGTGATACCATTTATTATTTTTCTATTTATGTGGTGACAATTGTTTTTAGGTGGTATTTGTACATGCCGAAGAGAAGATTACGTAGATTTAATAACTGCAAAAATTCGCCTGATGTTTTGTTAATTTGTTCTAATCTTGAGTCAAATGTTCAAAATATTGAAAATATATATTTTATGAGGAAAATTATCATTAAACTTCTGTATTTTGATAAAATTATCGTTAGTAGAAAAATTATTGTATGCAATTCATGAGTAAAGGCATTTTCTAACCCATGTGATTGTCGTAATATTCACATTCGTCAAAAAAGGCTACTTCACACATTTGGTACATGAATAACTATTTTTTCAGAACTAGATAACAAACAGTTTATAGAATCGAGTAATTTCCTTTTGATAACCCACACAGTTTGTGTGAAAGTTAAATTCATCAATTTAATTCATATTAACTGCTATCATTACATGTAGTGATCGAAGTACTCGTTCACTAAAGCTACAGTTGTCGATGTTGTTGCAATATTCGGTGAGCATATCTGGATCCCTCTTTGTAGTAGCTGACCCTTAATCGATCAATGTAGTGAAGGCAAAGCGTTACCAGTTCAGCTAAAAATGAACAATGAAGTTAGTAGGGATTGACTTGATAAATGTTGTTTACTTCAGCTTGTTACATGTATGAAATCAGAAATCAACAATCGCTCCCTCATACCATTCAAACTTCATTTATTTTGTTCTAAGTCTTATATCGACTCTTTCCAGGATACCAGCGTTCACAAGGAAGCGTTATCGTCCGCTTCGGAAAAGATTGGCTTAGACCCTAGATAGTCTTGATTTAATCAGAACAAATAACATTGAATTATCAGTGAATCATATAAATGTAGGTAATATTTGACACTGATAATATTATAAACTAACGATGCTGATTGTTTATACAAAAATTGGACATACAACGTCGTTCGATCCTGTAGTGGAATATTTTTCTCCACAATTCGCTGTTTGGATAGTATTATAAGAATGCTTGGATTTAAAATAATTGGAACAATATTTTTCGTTGTTTGATGTATTTCGACGGTTTAATGATATTTATCTCTTGTGTGTTCATTCAATATTTATAGACAAATAATCATAAAGCTATGCGGGATAACATTTTCAATAAATCTTTCCCAACCTCTCAACTCGTAAACATAATTGTAATATCCATTAACGAACCTTCAGGGTAATAATGTTGTTTTATAGTCGCTGTATCGACGTCCCTTCTTCGTAAAGCAGGTATATTTCGATGCAGGGAATGTAGCTCCCGTTCGTGTATAACTGGGAAGGAATCTTCATCATCAGGTGGTCGATGAATGGGTGTATTTCTATCTGCAACAAAAAAAAATATGACGTGCGATTGAATATTCATGATTAAAGATTATTTCCTCAAATATACCGATTCCTTCATTTGATTAATTGTGGACAGTATTCAATAAAAATTTCAAAGATCTGTTGATGCGGTTATTTTAGAATTTTGTGAAATTTGTAAGGGTTGGATAAGACGTTATATGGGGGAATAGTAAGGATACGAGTGTGAATAGCAGAGTAAATATTAAAGTAGCTTATAATGCACTCAAAAATAGAGGAAAGGGCAGGTTAAGCTAATACTTAAGGTAATGAAAAGATAGTCAATAGTCAAAAGATAATATGAATAATAACTGTAAATAGAAACATGGAATGTATGAAAATGAGAAGAGCCAGATAATACCAAAAAAATTCAAAATACCTGCGTTGCCAAGGATTGTGAACTTGATGCTTGTTATTTTGAATACAAGTGAAAATGTCTGATTCCGAGTTTTTTTAACTCCACTGGAATCAGTAGAAGTAGCAAAATTAGCATCACAAAAATTATTGCCAGCTAAATCGCGAAAAATTCAAGATTCATGGAATGGAAGATAAAAATAAGTTTTAAAATAAAAATTCTGGTATTATTATGAAAAAAGCGTCGGGAAATCGATTTACGAGAAATATGGGTCAAAGCACCCCACGCTTTTTTCACAATATTAGTATTTTCACTCATTATAGTTTATTTTAGAAATTATTCTCTACTTTTTAGTTTGATATGCTGTAAGAGCGTGTTTTTTTTAAACTATATTTTCTACTCTTCAGTTCGATTTATTGTCAGAAATAATTTTTTCTTTAAGTTCTAATCATTAGTATTGTAAATCTCCAGCAGATGGTACACCGTTATGAAATTCTTCTCGAACAACATAATAAAAGTTAAAGTGTTAAATTCTCCTGTAGTATAGTTAATCTCTAACAGAAGGCAGACTGGTTGTAAGATTTGCTGTGGTAATTTCTAAAATTTTTTTTTACCGTGTAAACAGGATTTGAATCCACGACTGGGGAATCCGGAGGTTGACTCCTTAGCCCACTCGGCTAACTAACGCAATTGAAGTGAGAGAGAAAGAAATGCTTTATTGTCAAAAAATTATTACAATTTGTAGAAAAAAGATTATAAAAATTGGAAAATAAACATGGAAATAACTAAATGAAGATACAAGTACAATAAAATTTCAATATACAGAAGGTAACCACAATGAGTAACAAAATTATAAGTGATAATAATAGGTTATAATTAGTCGAATATAGCAAAAATTGAACCAGTATGCACCATGCCCAGAATTAAGTATTATTATTAGAATAGAAGTCGTTTACAGAGTAGAAGGCAATTTCCATTAAATATGCCCTCAAATTATTGCGGAATGTGGGTAAAGATGATATGGATTCAATTTCAATTGGCAAGTGATTTTGCATTTTTCTGCATTGTAAAATATTGAGCTCTTAACTAATTCTGATTGTGGAGTAGGTAGGTGAAGGTCGTGCTCTGCGTTCCTAAGTGGATAGCCGTGCAACGACCTTTCTGAAATTGTAGAAGCGAGCTTACGGATTAGGCAAACGGATTCAAAGATGAATCATTTTAAATCTTTTAAAGGAGTTCCTGCAGTTAGCCCTGCTGTTTAGTCCGAGTAAATATCTAACAGCTCTCTTTTGTTGTTTGAAGATTTGCTCAAATTGAGTCGCACCACACGTACATCAGAAGGCAGGGGCATATCGGAGATGCGACTCAATAAGTGCATAATCAACTGTTAAGGAGGTTTCTTTGGAAACTGATCTCAGCGCAAAACAGGAGGAACTTAATTTTTTAGATAAGGTGGCAATATGTAACTCCCATTTCAAGGAATTGTCTACAACAAGCTCAAAGAATTTTACGGATTCAACGACGTCAATTGTGGTGTTATTCAATAAAAAATTATTTTATTTTAAAAATTATTATTTTAGAAACGTCGACACAGAGAAGATTAGAATCGCACCATGATTTAAGGGTGATTAAGTCACTAGATATGGTACTAGGAAGTGTCGTGAGATCAGGGTTGCTTCAAGAGAAACTAGTGTCTTCTGCAAAAAGACATATTTTACCACTGATGTCCAAATAGGCGATGTCGTTCATAAAAAGAGGAAATAAAATAGGGCCTAGTACTGAGCCTTGGGGCGCTCGACAATCTATTGGCTTGCAAGAAGATATCGTTGTATCAACCCTTACAATCTGACTTCTGTTATTAAAGTATGACTTAAACCAATCGAGAGATGTTCTCCTGCAATCGTAGTACTGCAATTTGTTCATTGAAATATTATGACCAACACAATCGAAAGCCGAAAAATCACAAAAAGTTGTTGCAGTGGACTAATGGCTATTTAGACTGGAGTAGACATTATTTAGGAAGAAGAATATAGATAAGAATGCTTCGATGCTTAATTTTGATCTCCACCCTTATACAGAAGTATAATTAAAGTCGTCTTAAAGCAATTGGGAAAAGTGCCATTTTGAAATGAAACGTTAATTAAAGTGGTGAGGTCATTCAATCTGTAATCGGGCTGACTCGAAAACATTTTTAATGTAAGTCTATCAGTTCCAGATGAGTATTTATGTTTCATGTCACTGCGAAGTGACACAGCTTTTATTGTGTTATGACAAATTTTTCTGTATAGGTTCTTGTAATTTCTGAAGAAGATACTATCCGAGAATTTCCTTAAGTGAGATAAATATCTCATGTTCTTGCCTGCATGTACGTCTTAGCCCTACATCCTCAAGATTCTTTTAAAATTAATTTCATCAAAAAAACAGTTACCTGCAAGATCAAGCGGTAGGATCTTAGACTAAAATCCTTTGTATCAATTTTATCTTCTCTGTATGAGTATTATTTGTTCTCCTATAACCAAAAGTAAGTATATATTTCACGAGCTGTAGTCTAGTACCGAAAATAAATTTCGATGTTACACATTTTACAAATACCAGTGAAATGAACTAAAATAAAATCGGGAATGATAAAGTAGGTTCATATTTTTCCTAACGTCTTAGGTTTAAGACCCTTAATTGCTCACTGATGCTCGGAATGTTTCCATGGACACGTTACAGACAAAATGAAATATGTGCTCTTTTTTTCTTTCTAGAAAAACACCAAAGCTTCCGTCATTTGAGTAAGTATTCAACAGGACCGTATCGTACGGAACCGACCACTATCTTCTCTAAAAGAGCCAGGTGCTCAATATAAAGTTATTTTTGAAAGATAACTGGATTATACGCTTCTACAACAGTAACAACAACAATTTTCTCGTGGCATTTTATTCTTAAATAAGAAACTATTTTCTACTTTTTAGTTTCATAACGTGTTTTTCTTTGTTTTCAGACTAATTCAGAAATTATTATATAATATATATTAATATATATATAATAATTAAGAAATTGTATTTCATTCAGAAACCTGCAAAAACACTTCAGTAAGTTTCAGTCTGCTGTCAAGGAAAGAATGGAAGCATGGAGTAATCTGTCTATCCGTCTTAGTTAGAGCCGGTAGCCACTCACCGTCAACATCGTCTACGTCATTAAGTTGATCTGAATTAAACGAGATTCTGTAATTATATTACTCATAAACCGCGAGAGATAACAGTACTCGGTTCAGTTATCTATGGGATGGGTATATTTCATCAAAAACTTACAAACAACAGCAGAACTTTCTTTTCATAAAATATCGACGAATAGATCTTTATACGGGATTTGTTCTTAATAGCATCTTCATATCTTTTATTAATGTTCGTTAACACCCGCTTAATAGTCTTTGACTGAATACTATAGCTATATAGGACAGTTTTCGGAATTTAAATTTTCGAAACATCGGAATTGATTCAGTGTATTCACGTCTATTGAGCCGCGTTCAATCTGTGAGAATGAGGAATGTCATAGTACTTTAAATTTGCTGCACATGGATCGATGAATATGCTGGCGCATTATTGTGATATAGCAGCTAATCACTTCTTGTTTAAATCTTCTTCTGACTGCATCATTTAATGTTTTGAGTTAATTTCAATGTTTGACGGTGGTTTTTTGTTATGTGAAAGCATGCTCCTTGAAATTGTTGACAATCCATTGCATTTTTGCATCAAAAATACCGATATATAGATGAATAAGTAATAAGAACAGCAAATAGGAGTAGGGAATCTGAGTCATGTAATGACAAGTGCGGATCCAGCTTTGGCATCGTCGTGGTCAAGTCAAGAACTAATAATTTAATTTTGATTACAATATATACAAGTAAAAAGTAGGTATTTTATTAATGTACGTACGTATATTTATTCTTTATTGTACACTTGAAAAACTTAATACATAATAAATTAATAACTATACACGTTCATATTGCCATCTTCTCTTGAAGACAGCCAGAGAAACACTACCACCCAAGTAATGAGGCATCTTATTTATATTCCATAACCGTGGTGAATGATTTGTCATAACAGCTAGAGGTATGTCGAGGGGTATGACGCAAAACTCCTCAAAAGTGAAGAGGTGGTACGACAAGGGTTTCCAACAGACAAAATACATATATTTGAATAACAAAATCAATTTTTCTTTACCGTCTTCTCCCGAAACGCGTTATTGCGTCATTTACGTCAATGGGTACGTTTTTATGAACATGGAGAAGTGCCACTCCGGTTAGGAGATCTTCAGCCGTTGAAGATATTAGCCACGATTTAATTCTGCGCAACGTACAGAAAGACCTTTCTGCTGTCGCTACACTGACAGGTAGTGTAGCCATAATACATAAAAATTTCTTATATTAGGATACATATCGATGTCACAATTTGAAATAAGATCAGAAATCGACTGCGGTATGTCCTGGATCCGCTGCCACGCCTGCCACTTCACCATCTACCAGCCGATATTCATTTACAATGACAGAAACTGGAGTGTTATCTAGTAATAATGTATAGTCATGTATAGTCGGTAGCTAGTTGTTTCAGTTTCAATGTCTTCATTACTATAATCACTTTTTGGTATGAAAACCCTTAGCTGAAACAAATTAAGTACATCAGGAGACCGGCGGTCCTAGAGATCACTTAATATTGAATCTAGAAGAGGGATGTATATAGCGCTGCGGAAATACTCTTCAGCAGATTGTATGTATTTGTTTTGATATTATTCTGGGGCATTTAATTTCTACATCTTGCTGCTCAGCTACTTCTTTAGCCTCTCTAAAAAGCTGTAGATTACATCCACATTTCCTCTTTTATTTTGTAAAAAACTTGAAAGTATCATAAATAGCGTTCAAATCCGTTTAAAAATCAATACTTTCAGTCGATATTTGCGAATACTAACGAGATGGTAAGTTTGTGATGGCCAGACCTCACAAAGGTTACTCAGAAATTTTGGTATGGAGATATGAGGCTGCGTTTCTTCTGGAGCAAACTTCTGGTGAGAGCTTGGATTAATTCTACTGAAAAACAGGAGTCAGTAATAGGCATAACGAAACACTATTATTATAGACCTCGAAGCAACATTTCATATTTAATAACGAATAAGGTTTGAGAAATCTGTGATTTTTCGAACATCTCGTCTCTTAAAACAAAGAACACTATTGCTCCATAGTGATTTGAGGAGAAACTTGGGGAAAGTGAATTACTTATACTCATTAATATTAGTTATCACTCGCATTTAGACGGAACATGGTGAGAAAGTTATTCTCTGAATATCGTTGAGTTGAAAATTGTGGATGTTTAGTTTAGGTCTATTGAACGAACAAGTGGAATAAATCATGATATGAAAGTCTCATTTGGGTATGAGATAGATTCCCAGGATGGATTTCGAGTTCATTAATAATTGAATACAAACTCAATTTTGTGACAACTTTATGTGACAACTTTTAAACTTTAATTTAGTGTTTAGAAGACCGTTTTTGATCGAGAATAAAGCTTTTTTGCATCAGAACAGCACAAGGGTACAGATTACATAGCGAAAGTTCATGGCTACGAGTTTGTTAATAAACTACTTACTGTATTTCTTAGAGAAGGTATCAAGTGACGTTTTCTTGTTTTTAAAACTGAAGAAATAGTTGGGTAGAGAATTGATATATGGGATAGAATCATTTCAAACAAATACTCATTTTAATAAACCAGATTATTTTTTTGTCAGGTTTACGAAAAATTGGAGGAAAAAGTCACGCAATGTTAACCTTTGAATATTTGGGCCTACTGTAGAAATGGGAATTGTATTCGAAGAATTTTTTTGCTGAATGTGGTGTTGAGATGGGGTGAGGATTAATTTTTGTGGTCCTACAACATTTTCAAATATATTGTGCAAACAAGCTTGTGAAATTAGTTATTAGGACGGCCCTGTCCAGCTACAATGGAATTTTAAAATTCGGCGTTTTGGCGTGGTACTTTTGATCTGTTTTTTATAAATGACGGACGTGCCTTTGATGAACTTTTTATTATAGAAGGCGGTTTATTACAGAATTTCTTTTAAATGATTTTTGAGAAAGTGATTTTATTTTTTTCTTGCATTTCCTTTTATCCTAGAACTAACTTATCATTTGAAACTAACAGTTATTTAAAAAAAATAGTCTTAGTGAAATAACGAATTAGTAAGAGTAATCGCAGAAATTATTTAAATGATATTTATAAGTAAATTATTATAAGTTGAGTGTATTGTACAGTGTGTAAATAAATTGAGATCATAAAAAACAGGGTTCATTTATTCACCCCACGAATAGAAAGATTGTAAATAAATACGAAAAAAAGTTTACAATATGGTTTATGATTTCTCATCATTATATAAATCATTAAGATTCATTTTAACTTATCTTCTCTATTCAGAAGTCTACTCTTAACTTGCTTGGTATATTATCATCTCTCAATTTCAACATTTACATTATTTCAACTTAATTTTTACTCTACATATATATGATGTTTCATTGGTGATACTATTTATTATCTCAAAGAACATACAGTACTTAAGAAAATAAGAAATTAAGATGAAAATCCAAATAAAGCTCTTCCTTATGAAGTGAATTTCATTTAAAAAGTTTTATGACGATGTACTGAAAAATGTATTCGAGAAAAGGCCATTTTTCTGCTTTGTCATTTGAAAACAGTATATGAAAATTTTACATTGAATGTGATAAATGTATTCTCTTGACTTCAACTATATATTTTTCTAATTATTCATCAGTTTAAATACAAAAGCCGCCCAAGTTATTGCTTTAATCGAAAATGGACTTGATCAGCGAGCTGTTGCTAGATAATTGGCCCACGCAACGGTTCTAAGCTAGATAACGTTAAGAGGAGACTGGATCATAGGCGACCTGGAACAAGCAGGCGCTTTAAATATGTCAACAATATTAAGAAATCGACACCTTAACACCATTCAAGTACAACGACAGATCCGTAATGTGCGAGTAGTGACTATTAGTCAGCGGACAGTAAAACGAAGACTGCAGGAAAATAACCTGACCTCTAAAATATCTACGAGTGGTCCAAAACTCACCCTAAGCACGCTTGCATTTTGCACATCATCTGAATTGAACGTTGGAACATTGGAGATCGGTTCAGTTCTCAGATGAGCCCAGAATTTGCCTCCATGGTATCAACTGAAGAAGGAAAATGTACCGAAGAGCAAAAGAGCGATTTACAGATTGCTACTGTGAAGAGCAGAGTGTTTATGGAGGTGACTCCTGCATGATCTAGAGTCTATAGGAATCTATAGGAGCACGAACCGACTCTGTGTTCGTTTGTAGGAGCTACTGTTTCAGGGAAAAAGAGGTTTAACGGCTGATAGATAGATCGAGAAGATTTTAGCTTTATTCGTGACAATACACGACTGCACACACCGTCAGAATCGTGCAAGATTATATTGCAGAAGTCGGTTTTCGGTTTATGAAGTAGCCAGCATACCGTCCTGTCATTAAATATGATAGAACATTTATGGGATGAGCTAAAAATAAGAATTCGGGCTGGACTTCCCACACTAAACTTGATCCCAGAGCTTATTGTTGCAGTAGAAGAAGAGTAGCTTAACATTCGACCAGAAACAATAGTTAACATGATTAGATCTATATCTAATCGTATGAGAGATGTTATTAGGATAAAAGGAGGTCATTGAGTGTTAAGTTTTAAATTGTCAATAACCCTATTTTTGTTAATAGTTAAAAAGCTCAATTTGCTTAATGCATTAATTCACTATGTTAAACATATGAAATCGAAAGTTTATACAAATTTATATTCACATTGAAGCATATCAAATTGTTTTTCAAACAGCAAACTTCTTTTGATCTGATGTATGAATTAAAAAAAATATAGTAAATGTTCAAAGTTTACACTGGGCCGATTTCTATGCAGGCAAGTATGGAATCAAAATTATGTTACATCTATCACGCACAAATAACAAAATATTTTCTTTAAGCGGAAAATGAGTTTAAAAGTTATCCCAGCAAATAGCATCCGCAAATACGTTGTTGTTGGTTTAAGAGCTCGAAGCGCAATATTTTGTATCCAATCTAATTCAGTTGAATAGACTCCTCTGGGTATTTGAATTTCACTTATTTGCCAATGTCTGAGGGTAGGTCGTTTAGGATATTTCTCTCATTTTTTCATCCTCAAATTCAAAGGTTATACCACACGTACACCTTTTGATACTTTTTTATTTCCATGAAAATGGAATACGCGTGAAAATATTCTAAAAAAAATGAATATGAAATGTGAGAAGTTGAAGATTTACATATAATATTCGTAAGCAGCTTTGAAGTAACGGAAATACATATTGGAACGTGTGGAGTTAGTGGAATTTTATATCTTTTTTTTTGTAGATATGGTATAGGAATAAGTAAATAGGTATAATTATCACACCAACAAGAAATAATACTATATATCAACAAAGTTATATAAGTTATATAATCGATAAAATAATCCTTGGTTACAAACTATAGGTATAAAACCAAAAATAATGACATAACTTTTTACAGAATTATTTATGTAATAGAAGTGGGTAATTCAGATAAACTGGAATAAGTTCTATCGTTTAATAAAAGTTTCTCGCTACTAGGTCTGACTTTTTAGTTATATCAAAATGGTACTAGTTTTTTATG
Source organism: Diorhabda sublineata (assembly GCF_026230105.1). Lineage (NCBI taxonomy): Eukaryota > Metazoa > Arthropoda > Insecta > Coleoptera > Chrysomelidae > Diorhabda > Diorhabda sublineata. Next base: position 20,083,718 of record NC_079475.1, read on the forward strand.
GACCTATGTACGTTAGATTTAGGGTCGAAAATTGCAATAATATCTAAAAGTTTTATAACTACTTAAATTTAGTATATATACATAAACACCAAAAGGACATTTAAAAGGTTATAAAAGAAAAGGAAAATATAAAATTTCTGAAAAAAGGTAACTTGGAATTTCCTGGGTCAGGTATCGGTCAGTCAGTCAGGATTACTGTTTTATTGAGGAAGATATGCGGGGAAATGTGTACCTGTATTAAGTATTTTTACATGCGGGGGGCACTTGACGTACTTGCCACATACACATATTAGATGCTTTGTAGATCGGTCAGCTCAAACATAAATTCAAAGTAGCTACACGTATTTTTTACAATGAATAAACTTGAATTATTGCTGAAATTGTATGACGACCGGTCATTCGTAGATTTGTGGCCTACTATATTTTAAAGTGGTCATATAATGTCTTGAGCAAATAAGAATGTGTAAAATTACATCAACACAAAACAATGTAATATTGAGAACAGAAATGCTTCACTGGAGAAGATAGGGAAAAAAGAAGAAGATTAAGGAAAAAATGGTTGGAGAAGGTTAACAAAGATTTAAGTGGAGTGGGAGTGAGATAAGGGCCAAATGAGGCAAAAGAATGAAATATCACAAGGCAGAGTGCCAGATAGGCCTGCAGGGATGATGAATCTAATAATGGGAATGAATTTATCCAGAACTGACGCATGCTCGAAGTAAATGTTTGAAGATGCAAAAGAGCCATTTTCATTTACAATATGATATAAAACATAGACCCTAAAATTAATTGTTCGCGCATGAGTGAATCTCGAAAATCTTGCTTGTCTTCAGAGAATGATTGTGAACTAAAATCGAATGACTTGACCTGTTTTATACTAAATTTTCCCACCAATAAACCTTCTCCCACGAAAATAAATTCCAGCTGGAAAAAACTCCTTGGCGGGATTCTAAACTATAAATTGAGTGTAAGGAATTGGCCCTTTGTAACTATTTAAGCTACTCTTCTTACATCTAGCAATTTCGACTCTCCACTCTCAATTGCATCCAATAATTTATTATCGGATAAATTTTTAACAATTTTCCTTTATTAATATTTATGTCATGATTGTGACTGGCAGCGTGATCGGCAATACCTGATTTTCCGGTCCGTCCATATTTCAAATGAGCTCTTTAAACCGGACAATAACGGATCTCTTAGTCTATCCAATATACTTCCGGTCACAATCATCACAGCTAATTTAATATATACAAATTTGGTATTTAATCTTAAGGCTAAAATACCAAATTTAGTATAAAACAGTTAAGTCAAGTCATTAGATTTTAGTTTACCTTCAGTTTCTGAAGAAGATAACTTGGTTATCGAAACGCGGGTCAGACAGTGTAATTATGAATGTTGGTTTAGTGGTAGTGTAAACAGTATATTCAGTATGAATATCACCAATGGTTCCAGAAATTCCAACTTAGTGCCCTATGGATAGATATTGTTTTTATGTTCTCATATAATTGGTTGATATTGTAATCGCTGTATTTGAATTAAACACAGAGAAGTTTTTAGTGCCCTATAAGTATTAAAAGTGTACGAGGGCTGCTATTTAAGTTTTGAGAAATAGCAATACTGATGTGAATATGTCAAAACTGACATTGCCGTTATAAAGTCTCACATTTTTAATGATGAAAGTACTCAGAACATGTCTTCATACGAGTATTATTTCAGTTATTTACAGATACTTGAAACATTAATCTTGGTCAAAAAATGGAATGAAATGGCGAACCAACTCGCCTTTTCGACTTTTGGTGATGGAGCACTATCTCGATCTACTTTGTTTTGCTGGTTTTCCAAATTCAATCGTGGTCGCACTTTACTACAGAATAAATTTCGTGAAAGTCGTCCAAAATCAGATGTTTTGCCAGATGATATCGATAGCATTTGGTAGTAAAAAAGATATGATGGCGTTGAAAAGATCGTGTAGATGGGTTCAAGGAAATACCGGGAAAATTTATCGTCGCGGTGCTTCAAAATATATCTAAGATTGTGACAGGTGACCGTTCCATTAGAGCAGCGCAGAACGGTAGATTCTGTATAGTAGATTAGCATTTGGTTGACAGAAGTTTTCGAAAAAATCATGAAACAAATCCCAGAACACGAATTAATCTACTCCACGACAATGAGAGCTCTTAAGCATCAGTTCAAACAAAAACGTTTTTCTGCACTTGAAGATTAGATTGATCCCTTCAAATCACATGTTTTCGACGTACCTTAATCGAAATGAAAAAAGTGCTTCGACTATTGGTTTAAACGCATGCGAAAGTGTATTATTGATCTTAATGGAGATTATTTTGTAGAAGAATAAAGCAACAGTATCCATTTATAAATATTTATTTTCATTTGTCTATCTCAAAATTTAAATAACAATCCTCGTACATACTCAACAACGATTTGACAGGGAAGTAGAAATATTGTTGAAATGGTTGAAGAAGAATATGTAGTCTCAACCAATACCAAATCTGACGATAATTGAAATTGGTACACAGAAAATTAAAAACAGGACAAAATCTTTTTTTATAACCATTTGTGAACATTCATGTTATGAAAATAGCAATAAAATCATAAAAGAATTTCAACTAAATCTACCTAACTGGAATCTAAAGAAAATATTTTTCCTTAAAGTTCATTGTGTATTGTATCCAATAAATCATAGTTTCGAACTTCTACTTTATATGCACGCCGAGGACAATAGAACTTAAAAGCCGTAGAAGGTACAAGAAAGGCCCTGAATAATCTTCTATCAATGAACCATTCAGAAACTTTCCTTATTATCAACCTTTTGATGGTGTAATACCCTGGAACTGCGTCCATATTTACCGCTTGCATTTACTCCCCGTTCAGTAAATAGGGTAGTTCCTTAATCTTCCGGAAATCATTGACGTTTCTAGAGGTTATAGTTGAAGGAAATATATGCAATGATATTTGAAAGTCCCCTTCTCTTATCGTACCTTTGGAACGGTTACACACAACCTAATAAATTTGAAAAACATTAGAAATTATTGGTGCTAGTTGATGTGATCGTCACATATGATGATCATTATGAACTGAACACTAATTATTAAGGAAACCCAAATATGCGTAGCGCGTATCATACATATTTTGCATAGCATATAATTTTTTTCAAATATTTGCATATTTAGTTGATAGCATATTGTACATAATTGAACAAATTTTGAAAGATGTAGAGCTGTGGCAGAAGTTTCAAGACAAAAAGAACTTTATAAATCTACCTATCTGAAGCAATTACTTCTATCGTGGTTCTTAAGAAACTATTCTTAAAACAGGTAATTAAACGGTTCAAAGTCGTTTTAAACCTTTGACGATAAGTTCTGTTGGGACGTCTGCTTAGAGTTAACTGCTTAATATCACTTCTGCGTCAGTATGGATGTAGCCATACAAAGAACTAGGTATAGATACGGAAAAAGTATATTGATCAGCGTGCATTGAAATAGTGATTATAATTATTGTATAATCAATACAAATGGTGGTGCGAAATCGGTCGAGAATTACAAAAACAAGTGAAAAGCAAGCTCTTTTTGAGCAACTTACATAATGAAAGTACATATAAGTGTACAGGAAGTTTTAACTCTGATATTTTTTTCTATCTATATTTTTTTAATCCCGGAAAATAACAGATATCGACCGATTTTGAATCATTTGGATACTCAGCGGGCTTTTATTTATATTTAGAATTTTTTGTTAGGAATTTACATCTAGGTATTGATATTGTTGATTTTCAGTTTGGTATTACAATTTTTGTTTTTATTTTTAATTGTAGATAGCATGCGATGAAAATTAGTGAAAATGTCTGCTCATATTGCTACATTGGGTAATATAAAATCTGGATAAACTTCAAAAGTATTGTAAATTCAATGTACCAGGTGAATCAATGCTACGAAAGAAATCTTTACATATGTATTTATGAAAGCATCGATTCTAAAGGTCGTTATATTCCTCATCTATTGATAGGTGATCTAAACGATGTTTTGCCAAAATCTTACTATAATGCTTATGATGAGTTGGAAAGTACAAATGCACTGGTAGTGGTCGTATTTGTACTAGAGACTCTACAATCTTTCAAACATTTTTTACACCAACTTGATATATGTAACATGTTTTGTCCATGCTTTAAATAGAGTGATGAAGAAAATTTAATTTCACACCTGAAAAAATTTACAAAACACTCCTCTTTCATCTCAACCTATTAATACACTTGGTTTGGAGCCGCTTTTTTATTGCGAGAATTATCGTCAATTGAAAGATTTCAGGACTGTCAGACGAATTTTCTCCAATTCCTTATTCATTTTTAGCAATTATTCAAAAACAAACAAATAAAACAATTTTTGTTCATAGAAACTAATTATAGCTTTGTTTCTACAACAATAACACAAATAGAGGAATCTAATTCGTCAGTTATAAGAAGTGCAAAATAATTAAAATAATCTGAGGCAGTTTTTAAAAATGTCACAGGCCAAACTAGATGCACAATTTTTCAAAAACTCAAAAATGTGATTGAATAAAATTTTTTAGCCAAGTACCTAATATTTTAGAGAGATAATTTACTGAATCCATTGATTTGAATAATAATGAGCAATTATGAAAACGCCCCTATTCCATAAGTTGATGAATAAAGAAGTTTTCTTATTTATTTATTTTTATACACACACAGGAGAAAACATTTTTTGATTGAAAACATCGAAAAACATTTTTATCATATTGATAGGTAAAATATTTAATTTTTATTAAAAACATAATTTCACATTTTTTAAATAGTATATATTGACAATATTTATAGTCTACATCTAATAAACATGCCAAACATCTATTAAAAACAAAAACTTTGAGAAAAATCACTTTAAATATCAATTAGCTCTACTTCTTCCTTTTATGAGGGGTTGCACTTCCTCTTTTTAAAAATCAACAGTAATCACCCATAATGGCCAAATCCCATCATCCTTAATACCGAATTTCCATTGTTCTAATACCTCGGTGGAACCTTTCACCCTGCTTATCACTGACAGCTCCCAAATTTTCGGGAAAAAATGTCAGATTGGAATGGAGGAAATGAATTCTCAAAGACATTCCAGCACCAAGGGATTTGTAGGCATCTAGAAGTTCATCAACTAACTGTTGGTAGTTTAGATTCATATTGTTGCCCAAAAATCCCTTCACTACACTAACAAATGCCTTCCATGCTCCAAGTTCCTGTCTGGTGAGCTTTTTTGCAGAATTGTGAGGGGTCACTGCTTGTCTTGGTCTCCAGTTAAAGTAGCAAAATATTTGAAATAGTCTTTTTCCACATTTTCGGAAAATGGCTTGGCTCGCGATTTCACCATAAATTCTCCACAAATATAGAAAAATTTGTCAGGAGAAGTTTTGCAACTTTTTGAACTATGAACAGAGAACAACTTACTATGAAATTAAACAGAATACTAATTTTTAATGTTATTTTTATGTTTATTATTCTGAATAATACAGTTTATAAAATTACCTACCTGCTAATGTATACATGGATAATTAAGCTATTAAAAAGTGGTACGTGTTAGGGCTTAGTAAATTTTTTTTCTATCATTGGACGGGTATTACCATTTTAAAAATAAAGGTATCGCCTGTGTTATGAAAATCTAGTCAAATTCACTGGTGGACAGTATTTGCGGACACTAAACGTGTCATGTGTAAACCAGAGGAAAGTGTATTTGGTACTTATCAGCAAGACTTGCTAGAAGTTGACGGACCAACTAGTATATCGGCTAATTTATTTTTCGTATTATTCAGGTGAAAAGGAAATCAAATAATTTCATTTTTAAATTTATACCATAAATATGAAGTTTTATTGAATATGAAATTAAAGTAACAAAGTAACGTGAAAAAATTCAATTGAAAAACTTTGAAAGGAGTTGGTAGAATTGGGAACTGGAAATATTGACATGTCACCCAAACTCGATTTTCCCAATTTTTTGCGTTCTTAAATTTTATTAAACTAATATTATTTGTAATAAATGTAATAAATACGGCACTTGGATGCATTTTCATTTCACTACTAAACAAATAAACTTGAAAGCATGTCGAGCAAGTTTATTGGCTGCAAAGATTTTCTCCTAGTGAATGTTTCAAAGGTGAACGTAGCTTTGCAGACTTTTCAACTGAACACAGAAATCTTTACTCTGGATAAAATTCTGTTATCTATTCAACAAGATAAGTATTAAGCACAACTTTGCAAATCATTGAAAGATATGGAATATAGATTCAACAAATCAGACAAAATAGAGATATTATGCTAATCATTCGACAAACCAGTCGATATAACAGACAATAATCTATTGTTTCGTGCTGGATAAAAGTTGAAACAGCCTTCAAATGTCCTAGTATTTTATTTCCACCTCACTAAGATTTATAACGTCCTTCTTGACACCACTTACAACAATGTTCAAACTTCCTATACTTCACACCACTATTTAGTATATATTGGCCTCAACTGTTTTATTCATTATATTTCGCTTCTTTTTAACTTTTCACTTGTATCGCTGTCGAATTAAGACTACCTACCTGACACACAGTTTGATCATTGTTCTCGGCTATATCGGTCAAAATGGACATTGCTAGAAGGATGGCTAATTCTCTGGACTGATGACAAAATATCAAAATCTTTAACCTCAAAAATAATAGTTCCACATCTGGTCAAGAGATGATGATGGACACCTCAATCGCACATACAACACGCAAAACTATTTAGATGAAACGTGGATAAATGCTAAATATAACGTATCATGATGATAGAGTTATAAGAATTTCTAGACGGTCTATCAACATTTCTAAAGCGGTGCACAGAATGAACGCGAACATGACGCGCTCTAGAGGTTCATGAATGTTAAAAATACACCCCAAATTTAAAGCTGCACAGAATGAATGCGAAAATTAAGCTGGTTTGCTAGTAAACGTAACCTTAAAGGTGCATGTATAAGAAAACATTTGAACAGTTATCAACGAAATAGATCCAGATGAATAATAAACTTTTGAACACATTGAGCAGAAACACAACAGAACATTCATCATGAAAACCTGATTGTCGATCGGTCAGCGCGTAAAAAGTAGAAACTTGGTTAACTTTGGCGTCTAGAGCGCGTCAAGCTCGATCATTGTTTGCGGTATCACAGATGTTCAAACAAGTTGAACTATCTTCCATATTTATGAACATCTATCATCTTGCACACTGAGAGTTTTGATGACTGTAGACTATTGACTTTTATTTTAAGATCTGCAGGTTACTAACCACGATGATAAGTTTTTGAGGAATGGTTTGAGCTAATAGTAGATCTTAATGGTAAATTTACCATTCCTATATTGGATAACGCAGGGTACTATTCAAGATTAAAAGAACAATTGCTAGTAAGTAGTTGAACTAAACCTTCATGATAGTTTCAAAAATATAGCATATAATATCCCTTAGTAAAACCGAAGCTCAATTTAATGTATGTAGTGGACTAAATGGCAACTCTACGTAGTGCTTCGGTTGCCCCCATACCCTGATAAGCTGAATTTCGTTGAATTAATATAGACGCAAATAAAAAAGACAGTTGCGCGGAAAAACACATCCTTGTATGTAACGTGATAAACAGGAACTGAAAGAAATGCATCTTGTATGTTATTAGAGTAGAATTTTCTATGTGGAACCTTGACTATATTTGTAATGAACTAGTTGAATAAGATATTATTATCGTCTATACTTGCTCTTTCTCCGAGTCTGACGAAAATATTCCCTTTCAATGCGCTATCCATACTAATTGTTTTGTTTTATTATATATTTTGATTTAAAAAGCTGGGCTTCGCTTACATTTCAGTTCATCCATCACATAATATAAATTTATAGATTCAATATTAAAATGGAAATGTACCATATTCCGTTGTTTGATCAAAAAAATTGATATTGTATTTTGTGATGATGATAAAATATCATTCAAGTATGCGTTTCACTGATTCATTCCATCAAAATTACCATGAACATAAACAATATTGATATCATTATATAGGTTTCCAATGCGTTTTCAAAGGGATGTCACTACCGTAGGTTTCCGTTTAACATTAATGATTACAATGAATTACACGTCATCTACAACAATCACCTATCATCAATAGAACATTACAGATTAGCGTTGAATATTTACTTTTCCAATTTCACTAGATAATAATTTGTGTAGAACCTTTCTGAAGATATGACGTACGTGATGAAAGAATTTTTGAACAGCTCAATTTATTTTTTGGCTGTAACCGTATATTCTAAATACAACATATCTTTTTCTGAATACACTGTTTACACTACCACTACACCAACACTGTCTGACGCGTATTTTCGATAACCCAGTTATCGTCTTCAGAGACTGAAGGTAAACTTAACTTAAATATCTTTTTCTACGACCGTGCGACTAGTGCGGGAAAGTAAAATTATGCACATTTTGACCATATTAGATAGTTTTTCACTTCTGAGATTATAACTATTGTTACTACAGGTAAATAAATATTTACGAAATAGTCCATCAAACAAAATTTAAACCTTTTCTAGCTTTTTGTAGCATTTTTTGAAAATATAAAATAATACAGATATTTTTTATATAACCATGTAATTGTTACTAAAACGTCAAAGTTGTTCAAAACGTCTTGGAAGTGACCGAATAAGTGCAATCTTCTTCTAAATCAAACCACATTAAACCGAATCCGATACAATAATATTAATTCATCATCAACCGAGGAAGAACTTCTCAAAGCCATTTTGAAGGCTGCAAATGAAACTAATTCCGAGCTGTTACCTGCCAAATGACTTAAAACCGTTGCCGTCACCGTCATCGTCATCTTTATGCGACCTGTAACCGATGCCATCCATCCTCATCGACGTCATCTACCCTCCAGTTGAAACCAAATAACTCCTTTGGATCGGCAATTCTTACTAGTCTACAGAATGCAACAAATTGTGTTTTCAATACTAATATTTATAATAATTAGTAGTTTTTAGTTACAGTTTTTAATATTGTTATGTTTGTTGGAATAAAACAATTTATGAAAAATGGGTTGGTATACTTTTTTGTATATACGGTCGTAGAAAAAATAATGTTTCTAACACATGCGTAAAGTGAAAAGCTTTTGTATACACAAAATGTTGGACAATAAAGCATTTCTTTCTCTATCTTCGTTATTGGTATTTGTTTTTTTTTTTAGATAAATCAGTCTCTGAACTACTATGTATGCACTTAAAACATTTTTCACTTACCGTTTCATCTGCTCGATATCCATCAAATTATCCTTATAATTAGATGAAAAGCAAAATTATAATTAATTCAGAAAAAAGCGTGGGAAATTTTTAACAGGCTTCGTTAATCAAGTTCAGATATTTAATCAAAATTTCAAAGAATCTGAGGTAACTGAACTATTTGTGTTACAGAGAGATTACGAAATTAAATTAGGATCATTTTGTTGCTAGTTCGAAAGTTGATTGAGAGACGCCTATGCTTTATGTATCCAGTCCTTTGTAACTAGACTTTAATATGATGTTCAGGCTAGTATGAGTAACAACGTTTCGATTAGGTTTGCCCTCGACCGACAACCAGTGATGGTGACAACTTGTAATTGAGCGGTCACAAAGAACCCTGTATGATATGATATCGCAGGATATTAATTGTATAGAGTTGTAAAAATATTTCAAACTTTGAATTAGTTGATTCCAAAATCACAATATAATAATTCATGAAAAATATTATCTACTTGAAATTATGGAAAATATTTTGTTTGTTCAATCAAATATATTAGGAACTGATATATTTTATCAAGCTAGCTAAACATGTTGTAACATGCCATTCGTCTTGTTACGTTTTTTCTCAAACATTTTGAATCTTCCTTTGGTCACGTATTGTGGCACAGCAGTCACTTCTGATTTATTTATTCTTTGTTTCTTTTCCGGAGTTACAGGAAAATGTTAAATGGTAAAATTTTGTAACTTTCTATATTAAAAAAATGGTAATTTTAGCTAAAACAATAATAAGTCTGCCATTTTCGTAACATAGTCTGACTCATTCAGCAATTTTCATGAGATATTTTTTGATTGTTGTGAAGAACGATAAGAAATTCTAAAAAATTACGATTAGTTTCTAACGAACTAGACACTCTGTATATAAATCGTTTTATACGACTCGTACTCTTCAAAGTTAGCACATCCTCACCATGACATACTTTAACATTTTGTGAGTTTTTAAGATACAAATTTCATGACACTTTTTCTATTGTTCTTAGCAATAAATATTAATTTGTGTTTTTAGCTTTTCCTCCTTTTCTATTAATTTTTAACGACGTTCGTTAAAAAGCTGGTGGCGTCCAATTCAATAATAATTGTCACCCCATCTGAGCACCAGTTATTTATATTCGTTAACTGAGGTTGAATACCACTTCCTGAGAAAGTGTCTCTTGCCGGAGAATTTAAGGTTATAATGTATATGAGACCTATCTCAGTGAATTTGGCCAGCTATAGAAGCTACATTTCTAAAGCAATTTACCTCATGTGATATTAAGAATTCATTCAATTTTTGTCATAAGAGTGAAATTAATTTTGTATTAAAAACATCTATTTTCAAAAATGAACGAAACTTGATAAAATAAAGGCACCACTGTATTTATTCACCTTTTCGATAAATTACTTCTTTCATGTTTCTTATTATAGTCAAATAACGTATGAAACTGTTCCAACTTTCGTGCGAGCATTTGATCTGAAATTTGCTGTTAAATAGAAATATGATTTGAAAGCATGTCTTCATGAAATGATAAGCGAAATTAAGAACATTTAGGTGCTTATCTGGATTCCCAATACCTTCCACGATGTGTAACTTCCGCACTCCACAAGCTGATATACAATCTCAAATCATAATAGACCGTAAATTTAACTTTATTTTGCAAGGCTGTCATTCTGGTAAACTTCTTAATTTGCTTTGAAATAAATTCATTATTTGGGGAGTTTGAGTTTTTGTTGAGCTTCCCAGAAGCAGCTTCCATTAATTTTCGTTCAAAATACTGACAACAGCTAGAACTAAATTGCATTGATTGTTAATAAATATTTACCACTATGTTTAAATTATTACCGTTAAAATTAACCATCCCCAGTACTGATTTTCGGAACTAAAGTAATAGTAAATATCCGTACCCTAAGATAAATACCTTTGTGCAAATTTAATTAGAAAGTCCACTTTTTCATTGTGACACAGACTATCAGAGATTTCTACAGATTATTTCTAATAATTCCACGAAGCTCAATTGAACGTTATAAGAAGTCTCTCAATATAAAATAGGTCTTTGATGTTTTCTTATTGAATTTCTTGAAGATGATTTAACACAGGAATTTGAAGCAGCAGGATTTGTAAGAATTCCAATCAACGACTTTTGTTGTAATCAAATCTATTCGACGTGATTGAATCTTTAAAATGAATTAATTCATTCCAAGTTAAATTAAGTCCTTTTTAATTAAAACTGGTTATTCTGAATAAGACTCTATTTATGAATAGATTAGTGAAATTTGTTTAAGGGTAAAAATTTACTCCCAATAGCCGAGCAGCGTCTGTTATCTCAATACTCATTCATCTGTTGAAATGCGTTACTGTTGATTAAACGATTTTTTATGTTGTAGTTGAAGGAATGGGAGAACTAATCAATGTCACGTAGTCTGATGTTACTAACGCCTTGTGTTACGAACAAAAGTGATTATTCCTTCTTCCGAATTATTAGTATAACCAATGTAAGTTCCCATTTCAGATCTAAACTTCCTCTTCGCCTTTTTCCTTTGGTTGTCAGTTTAAGTTTGTTGCATCAGGTTCATTGTCGGGGTTATAAAGTTTCTCAATTTCTGATGCATTCGTTATAGAGTATTTGAAGTCCATTTTCGCCATAGTTCTTTTGTTATTATCCTGGATTGGTGGTAAATTTTTGATATATTCTAGTAGTCAAATAATAAAAATATCCGGGAAGTAAAATATTGGTGGAGAGCTGGGGCTCACCATTACAAATAAAGTTTTAAAAACTTCCATCGATCCTATGTATGCTACAAAGTTATTCGGGGTCAAAGGTCAAAAAAGTTTTTACAAAATAACTACAAACCAAAGTTATAGATCTTTAAATTCTATACAAAAGTGTTATTCATGATTTTGTTTTCTAAGAGTTTACCATTCCTGAGATATCGCGATTCTAAGAATCATATTATGCATGATATGCACATATAAGCCACGTACACACATATCAGGCACTTAAGACGAGTATAAATACAGATTTGTGTCTCTTACATCTAAAGTATTCACAGAAATTGATTCCACACCTCAAACAATAATTACGGAAGGAATTAGCTTTATTCATGCGGTTTATGGAGATCAAAAAAAAATATTTGCATTGATAAATACCGATACTGAACTTAACAAGAAACAAGGACAAATATCATGTCTTCCCCCAACATCGGCATCTGCTATCCAACACTTGTATCGAGTATACTATCAAGTTCGAATATGGGTATGCAATCAACTGAATCCAGAAGGCTGGGGCTGGAACTTGATAGCTAATACTATCACCTGCTTCAGAAAAAATGTAGCTGTAAAAAAGAAGAGTTGCTCTGTTCTCCAGAGTGTACCAATTGCCAAGGTCAATCTTGCTCAAAGGTTCAGTTGAGTACAATAGAAGAATATTCCTGTGATTTTAATGAAGAGACTAATGAATCAGCCACAAGAGCTAGAGGAAGAGGAAGAAGAAGGAATCGAAGAAGACATGACTGTTAAAGTAGACTTCAAAGAGAATGAATCTGATTAAAATATCTAAAGAAATGAAAACAATAGTTAACCCAATAATCAATAGAAATAATAAGGTTGTATCTAGAACTTGCCGGTTATTGTTCTCTTAAATTATTCTAAAATTGTCATGACAGTTAGTGCAGTAGACCTACAGGGAAAGCCATGGTAAAAAACCGGGCCGAGCACACTAACTCACAAGTGGCGTGGAAATGTGTGCATATCATGTATATTGTGACTCTTAGAAATAGTAACTCTTGGAAAAAATCGTTAGGGCCATTTTTGTAGAGAATTTCAAGATCTACAACTTTGGTTAAAGATTTTCTTCAATAAAGCGTTCTCGTGAATAGCCCAAAAATCTCAGATTTTGACCTTTAACCTTGTTAACTTTTGTAGCACACGTAGGATCGATGGGGACTTTAAAAATTTTATTTGTAAAGGTAAGCCCCAGCTCTTCACTAATATTTGGCTCTCCGGAAATGTTTCTTATTTTAGACGTCTATATTGACAAGACTAAAAATAATCTACTTCTACGATTCTTATTTTGTTGACAATTCCCATTACACTTTGAAACATTCTTTTTTTTCACTAGATATATTTTGTAGAAAGATAACTGTATCTCTAATAAAGTTATTTTAGTATATTGAACCTTTTGACGCTTTCGCATTCACCAGAGCTCCTCCCCATTAACAAGGGGCAATTTTACGTTTAACCAGCAATCTATTTTTTCTTCTTTGTACACTTTGACCGAGCTTTTGCGAAACCTCAAAAACATTTTATCATTATGAATTCGTCTATTTTCTTTCCATGTCTTTATATTATTTTATCAAATCTTTATAATGCACGTGACAAATGTTAAACTATTTTTTCTCGAGTTTTTGTTCTCAAACAAGTTCAAAGTTTATAGCAAAAACATTTATCGCTGGAATTCATAACAAACAAAAACATTCCGCGGCTGTTTGTTACACTTCTAGGAGCCCGTGTCAGGCCATCTATTTGTAGTTAACAAGACCTGATTTTTGTACATAGAGGCTCTTATACCTAGCATATTTGAGGAGAAGACTATCTAAGCCTAAACTGGTGGACGGGATGCGCTATAAGATAAGGCAGGTTTCAATTCTAAATCCATTTGACCACGTGTGCCGCTTTGAAATTTGGAATATTATTACTACCTACTATTATTGCGCGGTTACTATTGTAGCAGACAATTTTGAGATTGCAGAAAAAATTTTCAAAATATTAGAAGTAGTAGAAGTCTACATGCGGACATCAAAAGATAATAAAATCTTAGTTATTATCCCTTTGGGTGCATATGTATTCGTTAATATTAAGGTATGGTGCTGATAATAAAAAATAATTCACTTCATTATTTTATGTTTTTTTATTAATTGAAATTTAAAAACGCCGAAAAAGTGATTTGTCTTCATCTTCCATCGAATCGGATGAAAATAGAATGTAAATTGTGAATTAGAAGTGAATAGAATAATTTTCATTAACCTAATAGTGATATTGGTGAGTAACTCACTCATAAAATGTGGAAGTTGATCACCCTCGAACCATTTGAAGACAAATGTATTATCCTGATTTTTGCCAGCATTTTTCCAAATAGGGGAGATATAGTGGGCGCTAAAAAATTATGGATAAAGCTCACACTTACACGGTGGTATTGAGATTGTATCAAAATTTTTGGGGCTTTATAGCTATTGACGAATAGCTGAAACTTTACATCATCTACACTTTGGCAAATACAGGAATGAATGTGAAATAGCCACGCCCATCAATGTGTGTTACTAGATGATGGTATTAGGGATTAGTAAAGTCCCTCAAACAGGTATACTTGACTACTACTGTCAGTTCTATTGTGTCTGTTAGATAGTGAAGAGCACTGCGTGGGTACTTACTTTCATTGTTTTTTTTTTATCACCGAGAAAAATATTTATTGGTGCAAAATAAAGATATTATTATAGGGATATAAAATGGAATTAAAATGAAAAGTGAAGATAAAAGTTTTGACTGGACAAAGTCGAGAAATTTTGGCAAATATAATTTATATTATGCGCCGGGAAGCATCAGAAAATAAACGGGAATTATCTAGATCAGCTTACACCCCTCCGATTTCGTTAAAATTTTAATATGTTATAAAGAAAGTTACGCTGAACAAGAATATGTATATATAGGGAGCGGAAATCATCCCTTCAGGTACTTTTTTGCGTTTAAAGAATCAAATAATTGTAATGCTTTTTCAGTGATTGTAATATTTAAATTATTCAATGGAACCTAACCTAACCTACATACTTCTCTACAAAACCATGGAAAAGTTTTCGATAACAGCAACCCCTGCTTGTGATTGGATTTCATTTTGGAGAGAAATATGTAGGTTAGGTTTAGTTAAAAATATTTTATTTGTACTTTAATTATGTATTTATAATTATTTTTTAAATGCTTTTGAAGGGTTTGAATCCCTGTTTTGACATACATCCGGATTAAGTTTAAAATATTGGAATTCTAACCACCTGTTTCTTTAATTAAATATCTGCATTCTTATTTCGTATAGACTTGGATTGTTCTAGCAGATAATAATCAATATATTATCAAACAGAAATATATTCTATTAATACCTTCATTTACGTCTCCTGAATAATTGAAGAATATTACTTAATATATATTTTATTCTGGGGTACAGAATTCAGTACTTTATTTAACGTACTAATTCACCAAGCGCAAATTACCCTTTTTCATCGTTTCTCTACATTCATTCCTGTATTTGCCATTTGTACGTTATTTGATTTTTTGATATTATATAGCTGGCAAGTAAAATGCTGAATAGTGTTGAATAGCTCTTGTAGCTGATCCTCTGTTAAATTTCCTTCATCTAGAGTAGCAAATGCTTATTGATAGCAAGTAGTTTTTTGCAAAGTAAAAGTTTTTTCACCTTCATTCAGGAAAAAGAGATCAAAATAAATGCTTTGTCCAGATTAGTTCACAATCCACTTCTATTTTACAATTTAACAATTTAACGTTTTATTATTACAGAATACGATTCCATGGATGATGCAGATGAATTACTTAACGCTAGACTCCGATGAAGTATAGTGAATATTTTGTAATGCATGAATAATGAAGTGAATTATTTTTTATTATCGTCCCTAAACCCAAATATTAAAGATTTCTTGTAATAAATCTAGTTATCATCTAACTTATGGAGTACAATATATAGATTACAAAAAATAATAATTTCTATAAACACAGTGATAAAGTGGATCACAATAAAATTATATTAATGTAATACCTCGAACGTAATACAAATCCACCCGACCGGATATTAGCTAAGATTTTATTATCTGTGTCCACCATCTAGATTTTTGCCGTAATAAATAAAAGTTCTTAAAAGTTATAAGGGATAATATATATCAAAGGGAGATCTGGTCAAATACAAATTATATTTATTTAGTATTTTTAAAATTGCCTTCTACAATGTTAACCGCGCGATGATGGTCTGACATTGTTATTTTCCAATAATAATTATATATTTTCAAATTTCAAGACATGGTCAATAGATTTAGATTTTGCCAAAAATTGATACCTGTCTTACCTTATCGCACATGACGTCCACCACTTTGGGTTAAACTCTATCACAAATATGGTAGGTATAAGGGCCTCTATTTGCAAAAATTTAGATCTGATCAAATACATATTTTATGATCATCACTTCTTGCTCACAAGCAAAATGCTTATGCTGTTATCAGAACTGAGTTAGAGATCAACCAACAATTGTTCTAATAATTCTTGAAATTAGTTACTTACCTTATAAAAATCTATGAATTGATGTTTTCAATGCTTTTGTACAGTTTTTTACCTATAATACTAATTCGTAGGGCTTGAGTCTCGTAAGTGTTCGGATATAATGATGGTTATCTAGCAGCTGAAATGCCTCTAATTTTTATTGCAGTAAAATCTGGAATCTCTATGTATATTTGCATTTTCACGTACCTCAGACCATTTACGTATGATTTTTGATAGTCCGTATAATTTTTCTATTGTTGTCTTTGGCGAATATCCATAATTATATCCCATATACTCAAACTTATCATACCTAGATATTTTTCACTGTGTTAGTTTAGTACTTTTTGAAATTTTGAAACCTAATTGCATTGATTAAGTTCATTTGAAAAACTTTTATTTTTGTGGATCCATTTATATAGTACGTCACAAGTTGTCTGTACTTTTCGGATCTATTCTGATAGGATTGCTGTATCATCTGCAAAGGTCGAGTGCTGATACGACATCCAGGAATAGATTTGAGCTACCAATTTTTCTTCTTATGCTTGTTCAATAACATTTCTAATGCAGTGTACTTGATTGATTATGAAATATTTCTTTCTAAATACAAATTGAAAATTCTGAATCTCTTTCTGGTAAAAGTAGCATAATCATTACAGCCGTTTTTCAACTGAAAGGTACGGTTTTAACTTGCATTATATAAGTATGTCTGGATATCTATTTGTTTCCTAGGTAGATTTGTTAGAATTTCTCTGGGGTGCCTTTTTAGATTTATATATTCAATTTTATCTCTTTTGCTACTTATTTTGACAACTGGAACCACTTATTAATTATTTTTCCTTATTTTTAGTGTCTTGTTTGTCTGTAATGAGGAAGAAATACAACTAGTGATATGACTGTTCTTTCAATTTTATTGTGGCTTTACACCTCTCCTGTGTAAAATTTCCAAACAGAATTTTCTTACTCTTCCTTATGATTGTGAGGTTTTCTTTATAGAGTTTGTGTTTTCTTCTGCTATATAAGGATCTGTTGGTTGTTGTTATTTTCACCTAGCTTTTTTCTACTTTCATGATTATTCCTTGGTATATATTTTCTTTTATGTTTGTTTTCACCTTAATGTTTTGACATGCTGTTTGTATTAATTTCATTTTATAATTTTTTTATTGTTATCAAATTGAAGTACATTATTTATTCTTATCATTATGCTTTACCACTCTGTTTTTTGCTTTGCTAATTCTGTTACTCCTATTTTTTAATCATTCTTTTGCCAGTGTTAGTACAGCCATTGAGTCACTGAAATCTATATGAAAGTTTTTTCCATTTCTATCGAGTGAAAAGTTCGTCGAAAATCTTTTATAAAAATATTTTGAAAACATACTTTGGAACGTAATCCATCTCCCTACTTATTGTACTCATAGTATTCAATTTTAAATTGATTATTCAAATAAGTCCCATAATAGGTAGGTACTCCTAAGGGACGAAGAAGGGTATCCTCTAAATTTCGCCATTTAACATCTTCCTCGAGTTTCAAATGTTTGCTAATAATTTATTATACAATGAAGGGAGTCCTTTTTTCAGTTGAAATCGCGTTCGAATGCACAGATTCATAGCAAATTTAATTCATTATCAAAAATTAATAACAATAAATATGTATCAGCGTAGCTCTTCAAATATTTCAAGCTTTAACTTTGAGTAGCAGATGTCTAATTACTTATCATAGTTTTAGTATGCCTTGCGGTATAAAGTACGTGTAACCTCTAATAAGAATTTATTTCAGCAATTGTTATGAAAGTCTAGATATAAGGGACGCCTCATAAATATTCACAAGTCGTAATTTATGTGACAAAACGATGGAGTAATCGTATGGAACTTTAACAAAAAATTGAAAAATATACAGGTGTACACGTACACAAAAAAGCAGAGATGTCACTTTATTCTCAAACTGAGTAAATGCCAATTTAATGTGGAAAACGATATATTCTAATTCTGAAATTAAAAATAATTCGAAGTTTTCTAGAAAACTGAAAATACATTATAGTAAAATCGTATGATTATAATACTGAAGCTTTAAAAAATTTTTTAATGAATTTGTTGCCAAGAAAACAAACGAAGTTATGTTTTCCAGGGAAGAAAGCAGCTACGTCATCTAAAACAAACAAAAACCATCCATGTCACAATTATATTTATAACAGAAAATATAGGAGTAAGTAGTTTTTTTAACAATTATTTGTTTATGTTTGAAATTTATACATGTAAGTACTTAAAACTTACTTGTTGGTTATGTGCCAGGTTTTTGAAAAATGTCACTGCATGAGGCTCATCAGGTCTATAAACTTAGGCTTTGCAAGCGGTAAAGTAACAAAAGATTTCAAAATTTTTAAATTTTGTCTTTGTAAATCTGATCCCTTACCATCATACACAGGTTTGTTTTCTTATTATTCCAGATAGGGTTGCTCCGTTGTAGGTGGAACGGTAATAAATAAGACTGCCATCTCCAGATTTTGTCACTATTTCCTTTATGATTTTGATTTTACATGGACATTTTTGTATTTACATTGAATCAAAATAAGATTTCCAATTCAAAATGTTTTGTGACACACTCACTATGAAAGGCGATGGTTTGCATTCTAATTGCAATGCAAACACAAAACAATTTCTAATAACTTCTAATTCTAAATAGGGGTGTCCCCTTACAGGAGAAGTAATTTTAATGTCTCATGAGACATGAATTTTGTTGTTAACAATAAAAAGGATAAATCAAAAAATTACAAAACTTTTTATTTAGTCCTCATGTTAAGTTGCATAAGATTTTCAATTCTTCAATGTCGTCTTCTAAGTAAGTATATAAGAAGATAAAAGAAGCTACTTCGTTTGATTCTTTTTTAGCGATTCCCTCATGATAAGTATAAATATCAACTGTCCAGAACAAAGAACATGAACGTTAAAAGCATACATGGATAACTGCCGTTTATAATATACGTCATTTGTGGTAATTTTCGGGATGGAAATATTTTTTGGAAATCAATGCAGATGACTTCTTTTTTATTAATTTTTATTGCAGCTCTTTTTGCTCCTCTCTTTCGACAATTGAACGCCCCAGCCTTTCTCTTATGCAAATCATTATAGTTGATTATCTAATCTAACCCGTATCCTTTTCAGCAGACATGCTTTTAATCTGAATCTAAGTTCGTCACATTTTGCGCTAGTATTAGTTCGGGGATATCCAAATACTATATAAATACTATATTAAGCTCGTTGTTAAAAATGGGTCTGTATGTTTCATACGAGACTTTAACATTATTTGAATGCTTTTGCTAAAAGATGTTAAACATTTTTCAATTGTAAGTTCTTCGGGTAAATAGATTTTTTGTATCCTTTTCGGACGACCCTTTTAATGTGTTCACATACCAAACGCCTTATTGAGTCGTCCAGTTTTCTATGGATTGCACTGTGGATTCCCCGTTTATCTTTAGGAGCTGCACCAGTGCGCTTTAGACTTTCCTCTATGTAAATCAGCTTATATTTTGTTATTCCATGAATCGAACAAAACGCTTTGGCGCAGGAATATCACGATCTAGGACGCGCACTTGCTACAAATAACTAGCATCATGGAGTAGCCGTGGATTCATTTTGATGCGGCCTTCTTTGTTTGACCGCAATTATTCCAGCTAGATTATAATTTTGTTCATCTTAAGAAAGTAGTGAATTGAAATGTTTTACTATAGAGTTTCTTTGCCCCTTTTTTATCATAACAAAACACTTTAATCTTACGCGATTACAACGCGGTTCATGTGTCGAGAATTTTATCTTTTTCGCGACGTCTGACTAGCGTCCGGTTCTCTTTTTTTGTATTCATGATTTTGTGTTTGATGGACTCATCTAACTCACTGCTAGTCATAACCGTAAGCTTCATGATATTTTGACTGTTCTAAACTATGCATCTTTAATTGGAGAATTTAATGGCATCTAAATTTTGAATAAAAAGTGACATGTCTGGTTTTGTCCTGTGAGATAGAGACATACAGACCATTCTAAGTAAAGTCATAGTCACAAATCCATTAATTGATTTCGTATAAGAAAGCTAAAATTATTTTGTCAGAAAGTTTCCACTCATTTTCTTTTGAATTTATGTATGTACCGGGTGGGCAACTGAGAAAAACCCTTAACCATACCTCTGGAAAGGATAATACTACAGCTTTAGGAAAAGAGAAAAATAACAAAGTGGCCCCGATACAAACGTGGAAATTATTTTTACAATTTCAGGTCCATCACTTGGCGTATTTGAATATGAATATGAAATTGAAAAAGCATTTTTTGAAATTTAATTAAGTGGCGCTCCATAATGATAATCGAATTCATGAATAAATTCTGCGCATTTTTCATTTACAAGTTTTAGTCTATCTCTACAAATAAGAGATGTGGAGAGTAGGAACATTCTTATGAAAAAATGCCTGTGAGTCTGGTTCTGCTTAGCCGACTTTTATAAACTTATTGTTGTTTTAAAGAGCTTTTATCCAGCAATACAAAGTATATAAATTCTAAGGAATTCAATTAGCAGGAGAGACGAAATTTCATATATTTTGAAAAACTTAAATCCAAGCGTAGGTGTTTTGAATTAAAATTAAAATGAAAATAGCGAAAATCGAAGTTCGATTTTTTTTCTGTCCAGCTATATGTCAAGAAGTGTGTAAACGGCATCCTCTTCTAGAACACATACTCTCAGCCATTCATCGTGACATGTTCTGATAGTTGCCCTGCATATTATTGAATATATGTGCGGCATTTTCCATATCAATTATACCCTGATATGTGGATAGGACGTGGAACCGTGGAAATTTATTAATTCGGTAACCTAGATCTCCAAGTCTAATTTTCTTATATCTATATTTATAGAGCCAAATAGAAGCTCTCGTTGACATCAATAGACAATAGACAGTCGTTCTTAGTTGCCCACCCGGTACGAGGTATGGTTATTAAACAACGATATTGACGGTGCTACAGAAGAAATGCGCCAATGAATCACGTGAAACGTTTCTTCACGAATTTATCAATTCGTGCTACTATAAACAAATCTGTAAAGCCGTTGTTTATATTAGCATCAGTTGTTCATTTCTTTCCCGATGAAACACAAAAAACCCGCACCATAACTTATTTTATATAGAGAATGTTTGTTAGCATTTTTGATTGGTTTAAGTGATTTTAAGAAGGTAAGAACAAGTTCTAGATGATTTTCTCCTAGGTAGCCTTACCACGATAAAAACTGATCGGAAAAATAACCATGGAATAATGAGCTAATACTGTAGAAATTGATAAAAAATCCGCATGGGAAATTATATATCGCAGCATGCAAGAGTGTGGGTTCGATAAATTATTAAAATTATTACAGTGGAATAACAGGAAGCCCACAATAATATTTGTTCTGATACTTTGATTACCACTGAAAAAAATATAAATCTTTTCCCTAAAATTAATCGCTATGGAATAGAAAAGTCTATCTTGGTCTAGAGCCAAAAAGGTTGAATGAGTAAGGCAGTGATAATGTTTTTGTTCTAATATTCATGGGGTTGAATCCTTTAGGTACTGCTATTCATTATTACTACTCTTTACCAAGTTTTGTGAAAGTATAAGGGAAACACATCTACCTTTGGTATGACGAAAAATGGGTTCTTCACTTAAAATTAGACTTTATTGTTTATTTAGAGGTGTATAGCATTACAGTATCATACCGTACGCCTTATTTGCCGGATCTAGCACCATATAAATTCCATTTGGTTCTTAAGGTGAAATCTACATTGAAATAATTTGCGTCCGCTTTAAACAACGAATTGACATATGTTCAAAACAAGCTTACAAAAAAAGACTTTCAGCCCTTTCAAACAATGGAAAGTTGTTATCTTAGGTATAGAGAAATGGTAAATACTGGAGAGAATAACAAGTAAAGTTTCTTTATTTTATAATATCACATTATATTTTGTATCAAATTGGTTGTTAATCGTTTTTTTGAAGGAAAACATCGGAAAATTCTGAGGAATTATAGAAACGACGGACGAGTGCTGTTCACTTCAAAGAATATATATTACTCCAACATATGGGCAAAATAAATGACTGGTAAGTAGCTAAATCCCAAAACTTCATGAGTCACAAAATTATAAATTTCCATATATGATTAGAAATTGTCTTATGTACATATGAAATAGTTTTAAACGTCTATTTTTAATTAAGTATTTGAGCTACCTAACCTTCACTGCTCATTAATAAAAGTAATCAAAAAAACCTGACTTATACTGTTTTAGCGAAAAGTAGGGTTAGTGGTGAATAATTTAGCGAAAACAATAGAAAAAACCTCATTAATATTTTACATGTATCATTATTTTATCTTTTATCATCTTACATAATCATATTTTCAACTTTTTCTTCTGAATTATTTTCAACATTTGCAGTTGGCTAGCTAAAAATATTGTTATAAAGTTGATCGAGTGAAACACCTATGATAGTAACTCTTGTATCTTAAAACTCATATATATCGAAGCTGTAAATGACTTTTTCAGTTCTTTTGGGACTTCTTCTCCACAAGATAAAGTTGACAATCATGCTTTTGTAAAAGTTTCGTTACCATTTATCAAATTTCGAAACATTTTTAGTTTCTATGACTGTAAATATTGAGCTGGAGTTCGAAACCAAATATAGGGACGTAGATATGTTCAGTCTTTTTTATCCAAAATCACGGTCATTTGGTAAAAAAGAAATGCCCACGTATGAAAAAATACTGATAATTTTTTTTAAATTTCTTAGTCAGTCAAAGCCATTATAAATCTATCTTGATTTTGACTGGGGCAGCTGTCGGAAAAAGATAAATGTTTAATATGTGGCCCAATATTATGTTTATGAACCTCATTGGCTTTTTTGTTAGCAATGCATTCGTGATACATGTAAAATGTTGATTGGCCTACTTTTAAATCCTCAGTACCAAAACAGTGAAGTCATAATTTCCGTAAATAACAAATGTTTACTATTGGTATGTAAGGCAAAATTAGATTTTGCATAAAATCGAAAGTCATAACAACAACATTCTCACAAAGATCTTTAACTGATGAAATTTTGTTGTAAAACTTCTTCGCACGTCTTTCATGGATCATTAACTAAGATCCTATCGAACGTTTTGCATTTTCTGATAAGATTTATAACAATTGTTGATAGTTCTTCGCACGCTTTACATTCTCGGTGAAATAAGCATCAGAAAGAATTATCCATCAAAATCAATAATTCTCATTATAAATTTCTCCGTGCTGTGAGAAAATAATTTTCCACAGAACGTTTTCTTTTCAAAAAATAAACTTTTAATAGTATTTCCGTTCTAGAAAAGTTTCTTCATTTGTTACAAGGCGTAATCAAAGGACTATTTAAATACATATCAAAGTTTTATCAAGAGATAATTTATTGAATTGCAAAACTTTATTTCTCACGAATCACAGTAAAAGAAATAATCATGCACTAATGAGATCTTATATTTGCTAATATATGCCAGTATCTTGATGGAGAATAATATTTGAAACGGATATTTTCTGGAAGCTCTTATAGTAGAGTTAGGAGAAGTCTCCAACATTCATGATTGGAAAATATCGATTAGAAGTAAGACAAAATTATTGTTAATTAGGTCCTCTATAGTCACATAGAGTTTGATCCTTATAGCATTTATGTGACACAAGAATGAGCTACATTATTGAACATTGAATATATTTTTGTTATATAAAAGTATGGATACATAGCGAAAATATTCAGTGATGTAGCAGCGTATAATTCACCTCAGTTCAATAACCTAGATTACTTTCAATTTAATTATGGTAGAGCATCATGTTGCAAAAGGTGGAGATAGTCGATGTTTTATTTATGATGAACAAAATGCACAGAAATACATCTAAAGCCAGTACCACACGATGCATATAATTCTTCCAACGTTGGACGCTGGTGTGATTAAACGCATCGTGTGTTGGTAGTACGCATGTCATTCGACGAATGTTTTTAATTTAAACGCTGGCATTGGAACGTTGGCCAAGGAAAGTTGTTTTTTTTACCCGAGTCAAAGGAGTACCCAACATTGAAACTAAGCTGGAACCAAAACTTGTTTTACAACTACACACACTTCTTGTCCTCTTGTGTATGAACTGTACGGATTTTGTATAACAAACCAAAGTTTCATCCAGTTTATTTCAGAAGAACTTATATCTGTTGTATACTGTTCATCACTTTTTTGCCACGTTTTCATTTCTTTCTTAGGTAAATTTAGGTGAGGTTCTAGCCTTCGTCGAATGTTCAGCAAACCTTGGTAAGTGAATGTTGGCACAAACGTTTTAGGTTTCGTGAAGTTGTAGCACTGCATCCAACCTTCCTTCCAATGTTCAACTGTCGTTGGAACGCGAATGTCAGCACAAAAGTCGGAGGCATCGTGTAGAACAGGCTTAACAGATGAGTTATTTGATATATGTCCTTAATCATTCATTAACGATATACTGAGAATTCAATTATTGATAATAACAAGGAACGAATATTTATAATTTTTTTTAACTAACGACTAATACTTATTGGATGTCAAAGGATAATAGTATGCAGAATAAATTCATAATTTATAAAACTGAACAACATTCCTTAGACATGGGAGATATATGATCAAAAATATGGCAAAATAATCGATAGAAATTTATCAGGGGCTGATACTGAAAAAAGTAGTCTCAAATTTACGAGGGTCGCTTGATGGGTGAGTGACTTTTTTATGGAAAAAATTATTAGCTGTTTCAAATCATCTGATTTTTCAACATAATCTCCTTTCAACTATTCACAGTTACCTACTCCAAATCATAGAAAAATGTTTTTCTGAAAAACACGCATTTGCCTCTGGCATATTTCTTTTTTTTTTCCAAACTTATCCATTTATCGACTTTGAGCACAGAAATTAATCCTAGAGAAATAGATTATGGCGGATGAGGAACGTGGAGGAACAAACCTCTTTTCTTCAACTTCAACATTTTTATTTTTCCCCTTCTCTAAATAATCAACAGATTACAGATTTGAAATCTCAAGACAGTGTCCATGACCATGACAATCAACAAAAAAAAACAGTTTTCGGTTTTTAAGCACGTGCTTCGGATAGAGTGTATTATTTAGACGGTATTTCATTTTTATAGAGTAAAATATACTCTAGTTTTATTTACTGTGATATATCTACAGAAAAATTCACTCGACATACATTTGGAGATCCCCAATAATTCGTTTAAGTTTTTGATGCGAATGAAATTTTTATCAGCACTAAGCAACTCGGCACCCACCTTTCACAGATATTTTTTATCCAAAATATTACATACCCATTTAGTTGGAATATCTACTTTATTATATATTTCATGTACATTTATTTAATGGATTGTGATAACCATTTCTGACATAGTTAGACCAAATGAAGGTCTCAGACTCTCAAAATGATCTGTATTCATACACAGCAGAGGACCAACTACAAATTATTTCATGAAATAGATCACTTTTAGAATATTATTCACTTAACTTTCCACTGCTTTCCAAAATTGTTCCTTCACTTAAAATACAATATTCAATTCATGCTCGAAATTATTTTTTCATTATTTTCATGTACTAACACAATTTTATAAGTATCTGTGTCAGATGTATGTGAAATTTTTACTGATTGGATTGGTAGCTTGGCGAAAACTACCAATGGCAAAATTTCATCAATCCTTCACAGTACACAGATTTAAAAGAACGGCCTTTTAATACTATGGTTTATAGAGAACTGATTATTGAGGAGTTGCTTCTAAATTGGTTTAAATGTAACTTTTTTTATTGGATCTTACCTAGAATAATATAGAAATAATCATTGCAACAATAGACAGTTAATAAAAATATTCTAAGGACAATAAAGTTTAAATAACCTCAGATTTAAACAGTACTTTTAAAAGAACTGGTTTTAAAATGTATATTTTCTTTCGTTCAAAGGTTTCAAATTAATGCAGTAAGCATGCTTCGAGGAAAATAATATAGAAAATGGAAAATGTAGATATAAAAAATCAATGAGCACGCCTCTGCTTCGGACAAGCCAAGGAACATTCATCTCCCAACGATCATTTGCTGCAATATAAATTGAGCGTGTTACCCGTAAATTCTTTTTTGAATATTTCGTATTTCGTTGGTTACGAAACGCCTATGATCATGCAAAAGTTCGTGAGAAGTTACAAGTTTATATTACTGCTGCTACTGGGTGGTATTTAAAATTATATTTAGAAGCGTCTTAAATGAATTGGAACAGCTTGATATATTTCCATTTCGTATTTTTTACCTCCCGAAAAGCGACAGGGCTGATGAAATTTCTAGGTCATGCCGTCAAAAAACGCCAAAAATAATTGTTTTACTAACAAGCGTATTTTTGTTTGAAAGTTTTCTTGAATCAATTATGATATTTTATTTTGGTAAATAAACACTTTTTGTGTAGCGAGGTGAGATTTCCATAAATATGAGCATTTTGAATCGGCGAAAAAGATACTGAGAAAAAGTTTAGTGGATATCATATTAGTTTACTATAGTTCACAAACAAAGAATTGCTATATTACATAAAATACAATGCACAGTACAAAAACTATCGTAGTAGTCCGGTCAACTCGAACCAAAAAATAAGAGTGAAGTTCCCTATCATTCTCGTGTATGGAAAAAAATTTATTCAAGATCAATGGTAAAAAAAATTAGATTTTTGCCATTTTCTGCAAAAAGTTAAGTTTCATCTTAAAAATACTTTATACTGCTCGAACTGCAACTGAAAAAACTATTTTCTCCTTAAAACCAGGAAAAGCTCAACATCAAAAAGTTTATCTACTTTTGCAAAGTGTCAAAATCTACTATTTTTACACGCAATAACTGGCTATGACACGACATCTGCATTTTAGAGTTTTCAAAATTTTTGAAAAACAAGATACAGTTCAATGGGCTGAAATTTTTAGAAACAATAATTCAACTTGACAAGAAGTTATTACCTACGGTATTCGCTTCCTTCTTTCTATATAAGGAGCTCCTAAAAAAGTAACCCGCTTAAAAAAGTATCGATATGCATGTTTCCTTAAAAATAATAAAAGTAAAAAACAAGTTCAATTGGCTTGTCTTCCTCCAACCTCAGTTGCTACTCATACCAACATATTTTTCGGGTATATTACCAAATTAAAGTGTGGCTTGGTTATCAACTACATCCTACAAACTGGGGTTGGAAATCGGTCAACAATACATTAGAATTCGTTCAAACTTTACTCCCATCTGCGCCGGAAAAACTGCTGAACACATTTTTTGCAACTGCAAAAAGTAATGTTCTAAATGTGATTGCAAAAAAGTCTGACTGTTTTCTACTCTGTCCAGTCGTGCTCTAATATTGAATCACCAACAGTGAAGGATCCTTTGGTTCCAATGAGGCCTATTGACGCAACTCAGAACGAGAAGAAGAATATGGGAGTTACGACTCGGACGATTAAATTACACAACTTTTTTCCAATTTAAATCGCTTTCATCTTTTCAAATTCTGCTAATTTCAATTATTTTGCAATAGTTTCAAATGAAAATATAATCATAAAAGACCCGTGGAATAGGCTTACCCAGGAACCAAGTTAAAAAACGCGCTAAGTACAATACCTCATAGGTGGCTGGGAAACGTGTTCATATTAAAACGATTTTTGAACTTTTTGAATCATTCTATCTGAGAAACAGTGACTCGTATGAAGAACTATATTAATACGATTTACAACTTGATGGCAATTTATGTAACTTCAAATGTCTAAATTGACCAGACTATAGTACTTCTAATTACTAAATTAGATTGAATTTCGTTAGACACTCGTATATGATATTTATTTATGACAGGTTCTGATGTGTAACTAATTGTTTTCATGGGTTATAAGCAAAAAACGACCGATAAGGAATTCACTTAGTTGAAAATTGATTTTATTAACAAGTTTAATTTGTTAGGTGAATGACTCAACGATTTTTTAAACTTTTTGTGGTTATTTGATGATTGCGCGATTTTAATCGAGAAATTTAACTTGTAAGGAATGTGCTCAAGAAGTGCTATTAATCGGGGAATATTTTTGCCTAAATACTCTTTGCTCAAGAGGAAAATGGATAATTATTGTTCATGGAAGTAAAGATGGTGGTAAATATTTAGAAGTAGGGCTCCACTACAAAATTACTCAAACATTTTTTTGCACACATAGGGTTGTTTTTTAGTGCTCCGAAAGTACTGTGAAGATGGAAGAGACACATATTTTCTGTTATAACACTCATTACCTCATGCATATTGAATGTAAATAATTATCCGTTCATATCGGAATAAGCGGTCATCTACAGCAATAGCACATGAAATTTTTGCTATGAAACTAATAGATAGGTAAATATTTAGTTGAGGGTTGGTGGGGGGAAGAAAGTGTTATAATCTTTACTAGTGGCTGTGCTTTCAGACCCCATTCGAGCCTAGACCCTCTGAACTTCAACCTCCTTTGCATCTACCTGTTCAATTGAGTCAAATTTTGAACTGGTACCTCTGCTAAGATGTATTTCTTTTATTTTATATTTTAGGTTTCAAGCACTTGACAGTTAAACATATTTATAATTTCGCGGATCCTGATTCCGGTGCATACACCCTAAACGT
Source organism: Diorhabda sublineata (assembly GCF_026230105.1). Taxonomy (NCBI): domain Eukaryota; kingdom Metazoa; phylum Arthropoda; class Insecta; order Coleoptera; family Chrysomelidae; genus Diorhabda; species Diorhabda sublineata. The sequence continues at coordinate 20,113,022 of NC_079475.1, forward strand.
GGAGCAAGTGTGCTACATTGCGAATTCATAATAAGAAATAAAATAACTTTTTATTGATGTGTAAATAAATTATGGAACAGTAAACTAGAAGTATCACTTCTAAATATTTATCATGATGTTTTTGTATCGAATGCATTCTTCTTTTCGCCTAGAAACATTTCCCAATTCTTAACTTAACTTAACCAAATTCTGTCATTATCTTTCATCTAATCATTCCCGAATATTAAACAAAAACACAATAATAGTTTTGAAACAGATAGAATAATAAGATTTATTGGAAAATAAACATTCATAAAAAGATTCCCACATAAAAATTAGCCGTTTTAAATTTCAAAAAGTTACAATTTGATAGCATTTGTACTACTCATGGAGATAAGTTAATCAATATTCTTTTCTACCACCCATAACGTTAATAATAATTAATCTTGACAATTTTAGTTCGAAGAATCCTGGTTTTCAGATTAATACGTTATATTTTCATCTAAATATTATGTAAGGATTTATATTCTAAAACATAAATAGTAAATAAAAGTTTAATATTGCAAAGAACAAGAAAAATGGTTAGGTTAGGCCCTGTCAAGCTACTAGGGAACTTTAAAAACTCTGCGAATTCACGCGGCAGCGTCTTTCACATTTTTTATAAATGACTGGTTCGATATTTATTGCTATATAAGTTTATCAGTAGCTGGCGGTTTATTCACAGTATTTCTTCTAAATAACTTTTAGGAAAGTCTATTTATTTATTTCGCTTGTTTCTTTTGTTCTAGTACTTTGAAGAATTTTACTAAGGTATATAAATTATTTCAGTGATATTTATAAGTGAATTATTATAAATAGTGTATAGTGTGTGAATAAATTAAGAACGTAAGAGACAGTGTTTATTAATTCACCCCACGAATATAAAGAGTGTAAATAAATACGAAAAACGTTACGATATTTAATGAACGCCTGCAATTAAAATGTAAATACGAATAATTTAAATTCTATATTTTCTCTCTAAAAATGATTGTTGATAAAAGAAAACATTAAAATTGAAATTTCAGGCAGTTAGCCTATAAAAACTCTGAATAATTTCATCTCTTTACAGCTAAAGCGTGTGGTCAGCAAAAAAAAAGTTTTCAAATCTGTAAAGTAATTTTTGAAAAGTTTAATAATCTACATATAATTTCAATAAAAAAATATATTATAACAATATTGTCCATTATGATATTACTTATTTATTTTACGAGGGTTACTGCGCCTTAGCTCACTTTGGACCAAAGGCGCATTTTAATGAACATAAAACATTTACAGGAGAATATTACGCATCAATGCCTGATAAAGTAAAGAGAGGAATTACAAAAAACGACTATGTTTGAAGAAAAGAAAGTGAACACCATACCCACTCACCCTATTTACCGGATCTGCCGCCCAACACATTATTCCTGTTAACTAGCCCTAAAGTTCCAATTTCAAGAGATAGATTTTCATCAGGGCGTACGAGGGTTCCTAGTTTTAAGATATGGCAACACTGATGTGAATATTGCTTTAACATTTGGGTGTCATAAACATTTGAATACCACGTAATTTACCAATCCCTCAAATAAAGCTCGTGTCGATTGGAAAAGCGAGGAACTATACGGAGAAATGTGATCCCAAAAAATGTTGGACATCATGGATGACAGGGAAGAAAAGCTATTAGAGAAGCTGGCAACGTATTCTAACAAGGGATTAAGGGAACTCATGAGGTACACCAGTGAGGATTACAGGAAACACAGGAGGCGAAGAAGACTACTGGATCGATAGTTTAAGTTAGGTTAGTATAAAAATAACAAAAATACAAATATACCAAAGAAATAGGAAAAAATACTGAAAAATAACATCTTTTCTTCCAAAGTCCTAGGTTTATCAACTCAACCCACAAGAGGACACCTCCGAAACGGTAACTCCGCATGTGCAGACTTATACTTCAGGGACAATTGTAAAGAAGGCGAAGGACCACTCGGACTAGATTTTTTCTTGCCAAAGAAGGTTGGGTTTACCTGAGGCAGCAAAAATACACACACACATTAAGACGTCCAGACCAAGAAGACAAGAGGCTAACTCTTAACAAAAAGACAGAATTTCCCATAGAACTCAGGGGAGAGGAAGGAATCTACGCGCGAAATTGTGATGCGAATGAAGATGAGGACCTCTCGAAATGACAAGGGGGTGGTGGAATGTTCTTCGGGATTTCTCAAGCGCACTTGTGTGTGTCTACACTTGAAAAGCGGTTGATGTTTTGGAGGTACCTCAATATGAACGAAAAAATGCTTAGAAAATTGGCTGAAACGCATGCAAAAGTATATTGATTGGAGACCTCTTAAGGCGGCAGAATCCTTTGTTATTTTTTACTTCAACCGTATGTTTTCCTCCTTCGAGGAAGAATACTATACTATCCTATACTATACTATATTATATAATTTATATTATTACTATTGGAGCGTTAATTTATTAGAGTACATCAAATATAGATAATAATATATGGCTGTTTTCAAACATTTTGAAATAAACTTTTGATATATAATTTGAGGAGTCAATTCATTTTATGGTAAAACATATTTTGGTTCCTAAGTTTCAAAACAAGAATTAACGCTATTATGTTATAAGCATTAATTGCCAGAATGAACCGAAGTTCCTTTTCATTCTCGCATCTCTTTTTGTGTGTCCAATACTGTCAAATTCAAGTTCTAGTTAGTAAATGGTTTTTTTTAAATCATTTGGAAAATCTTTGACAAACTCTTTTGGTTATTTGTACATTCAATTTCTGGCAAGAAAATATCGGTCACGCTTAAATCCAAAATACACGAGGTTATATTGAAAAATTCTTAGCCTACCATAGAACCAAAAAAAATATGTTATAACTCAACATATTCTCCTCTTAATTGGATACATTTATTACAGCTAACCAGCAACGTCTCTAGACCTTTCAAAAAAAATGTTTCTTCTTGCTTTGCAAACCACACCTCCCCAGGCTCTATTACCTCCTCGCTGGAAAAAAAATTACGAACTTTTTTTCAGTTGAGGAAAGAGATGATAGTCGGACGGAGCCAAATCTGGGGAATAAGGGGGGCGTTTCAGTAATTCAAACCCTAAATCACGAATGTTTTACATGGCAACATGAGATTTGTGTGCAAGGGCGTTGCCCGCAAAAACAAAACACCTTTTGATAGCTTTCCGCGTCTTTTCTCTTTAATTTTCTCCCGTAGAGTAGCCAGTAATGTCGAATAGTAATCTCCAGTTATTGTTTCACCATTATCCAAAAAATCATGATTACTCTAGAGCAATCCCAAAAAACTTTTCCAGCAGATTTTTAGATACGAAATTTCTTAGGTCTTGGAAAACGAGAGTGTCACCATTCCATCGATTGATGCTTTGTTTCTAGATCGTAGAAATGTACTCAAGTCTCATCCATAGTAAAAATTCGATTTAAGAAGTCTACACCGTTTTCAAATCGAGCGCAGATCGAACGCGATGCTTCGACCCTTGTATGCTTTTGGTCAACATCCAAACATTTGGGGATCCATTTTGCTGCAATTTTTCTCATGTCAAAATTGACGTGAACTATATGATGAACGCGTTCGTATGAAATATTCCCTGCTTCAGATATCCGTTGAAGCTCAATTCGACGGTCTGATAAAATCATATCTTGAACTGCATCGACATTTTCGGGGACTGACACAGAAACTGGCTGCCTTCCCGATGGGTCATCATCTTCAATGGAAAATTTACCTCTTTTGAAGCTTGCAGTTCAATTTTTCATGGTCGCTTACAGGTACTTGATGATGGCTCGATACTCCAATTTTTCGATTTTCACAATTTCGGTGGACATCTTTTTTCTTTTAATTTATTGCGTAACTCTATTTTACTTTTTTGACGTCAAACTTCACACTTCTAATTAGTTATTATTCGTTGCTATGGTAACGCAATATTTTGTTTATTCATGGAACTAGATATCAATACATCCTCGTATAAACATAATGTCATCAGTTTACAGGAATACAAATCAGAGCGAAGATTGATCAATAACTTGGACTAAATATCTCCGTAACGGATATTTTAAAAATTTCTAGCACTTTTAACGTATTATGTCATTATGAAAATCAAATAATGAAATACAATTGAAGACAAATCAATCATTAATGTAGCCTGGAAGGAATTTTGATGTTAACAATGTTGTCCCTTTACATAATTCGACTTTATCGCTCAACTTGTCAACTGAACTATTCTCGAAGTAGGATGAACATTAAACTTAATGTTATTCTATAGTCCACCTAACTGAATAGCTGGTATTTGTTCATTGAAAGTTCGAAATTGAGTCGATAGATTCGAATATTTTTGAAATGAAGACAATGGTTTTCTTCGAGAAGGATAGAAGTATCTATCAATCGATTTGATCAATTACTCCCTGAAATTGAAACAAGATTGAAATTACTAACAAAAAAATTATTTTGAAATGAATTGGTAGAGGAGAGCGAAGTACAGAGAACAAACAAAGCATTGTGTGTTTGGAAGGACACAAACAACAGTTATATAAGAGAAAGCTTATCGTAGAACGCTACATAATTGTTATTTACGTAACAAATGTGTAGCCTTTTTTGACGAATGCGAAAAATGGCCTTTACATACGAATTCTATTAAATATTGTTTTCTAATACTGAAAATTTTTTCAAGATACAGAAGTATAATGGTAATTTTTTATAGAAGAAATTATAACGCTTTGATTGATTCCTAATAAAATATATTACTTGTGTGCTCTTTTTTTCGGCATTCCTCCGAAAATACCAATAAAAAATGCCACCTGAAAATAAGTATTACTACATAAATAAAAAAATAAAAAATGTTATGAGCGTGTCTCGAATGAGTAGAATTTTCTTGTGCCTGTATTTTCAACCCTTGCAGCCATTGCTATACTATACTATACTCTATTGATTATGTCCGTACTTGAATTATCAGTATTCTATCTAAAGTGAACAGAGCACCTGTTTGATTTGCCAAGTTTTTGAAAGCTGAATATGATACAAACATCCTCTTATTTAACGCTGATCTCGAGAATTACCGAATTTTTTTTTTTTTGATCAAAAGTACATTGTAATATTTTTTATAGGAAGTAAAAGTAGCAGATTATGACTAAGATATAAAAAGGTCTAGTTTCTAGTTCGATATAAGTAAGATTTATGTTTCTAAATCTTCTTGATTTTAGGTCTCTTCTGTTTCAAAAATTAGTTTTTTCAAAAATTTCTGAAAGATAGATTTAATTGACATATGGACTTAACTTCTGTCTTTATGAAAATATGATATTGACACTGACAATTTGCGTATTTATATTGATCAATATATCACCTTCAATATGAATATCAAAATAAGAATAAAATCAAATTAGAACTTTGCTCTAATAATCCTAGTCCTCACATCTCAAATATATAGCAGTAGTCAATCAAATTATTTGTAGTTTTATTAGAATTAACAAAATAGAGCTATAAATTTTACTTAAATTATTTAGGTCTTTTTCAAGAAGATTTAGAAACATAAATATATCAAAAGGTTTGAGAAATGAGAAATTAAAGAAATTTATAAGTAAGATTGATACGATACGATACGAAGTTCCATTTTTACCTTGTTCACTGTCACTAATCCCTTTTAACAATATTCTGTTAGCGTTTCTTTAGTCAGTTTTGTATATCAGAACAAACACCTTTTCACCATTTACAACCTTGAGGAGTTGTTTTAAATAAGTTACTACCAATATTAATATTGCTAAATTTGTTCACAATAGCTTTTCAAAGCAGCCTCTCATTTTCTCAAGAAATTGTGTTTTTAGTCTTTAGGAGTCCATAAAATATAACTTCAACCAATACCAAACTAAGTTCTAGGATTATGTGAGCTTTTCTTGCAATTATAGCATAAGAACAGGGAAGGTACCTTTTGCCATTGAAGCGTGCCTTGTTCCTGATATCAAAATTTGTTAGAAGCATCATTGAGCATAGCATATTTAGCATTCGGTGGTAAGCAGACGAATACAATATCTTTTTTCTAGTGCTATAACACACAACTGCTGTATATTAACTGTTCTTGATAGATCAATGAAGTACATTGTGGGTTTTCAATTTAATTTCCTTACCTGAACAAACAATGACTTCATTGTGATACAGTTGTCATTATTATTACACAATAAATTAAGTCTCTTATGAAATGTCAATTTTTATTGCTTGATTTACTTATAATTGTGTCACAGTGTAACAGTCAAAATTGTGAATATTTAAAATATTTATTTGAAACCTTTTAAAAAGAATGAAAATACCGTTTCTATGTTATTCAATGTGTAATTGATATTTTTATTGCACCCGATTGGACATTTTGATGATAATAAATTTGAATTTCTTGCTATTTGTTACACCATTTCGCTATTATCGATTGAAGCCGTAGCCGTATAGTGTATAACTCGCATGGAATGCTAATTTCTCACTCGTATGAATTGCAGCCTTCGCCCACAGCTCATGCTACAAACTTCATTCTCGTGGGAAAAGACTATAACTTCTTTCTCGTTAAACAATATACTAGTTCCTGGAAGATTCATAGCACTCTTTCAGAGAAAGATTATTTCCTATTAGAACCTGAAATTTAGAAGAACTGCTGCACTAGATTCTACTCATTACACTAGAAAGAATAATTCACCTTCTTTCACACCTTATTTGAAACAGCAATCTTTTGGCTTTTACTCTTGGAAAGAAATGCTTTATTGTCAAAAAATGTATTACAATTTGTAAACAAATACTTTCAAAAATTAAAAAACAAACATAAAAAAGACTAAATAAAGGTATAACAAATAGAATATACAAAAGCAAACCACAAAATTATAGGTAATAGTAATAGGTAATAATTAGTAAGTACCTGTATAAGTCGTATATAAACCTTTAGCAAAAATTAAACCAGTACGCAACATGTTCGAAATTAAATATTATTATTAGAATAGAAGTCGTTCACAGAGTAGAAGGCCCTTTCCAGTAAATATTCCCTCAAATAATTGCGAAATGCGAGAAAAGATTATATCGATTGTGTGTCTTCTGCAAATAGACATATTTTACCACTGATGTCTAGATCAGCGATGTTGTTAATAAACAGAAGAGAGAAAATAAGGCCACTCTACATTCTATTGGCGTACAAGAAGACATCGTTGTATCAACCCTTACAAGCTGACTTCTGTTGGTAAGGTAAGACTTGAACCATGCGAGAGGTGTTCTCCTGAATCCGCAGTACTACAATTTGTTGATTAAAATATTATGATTAATACAATCAAAAAATCACAAAGGGTTGTTGCAGTGGAGTTATGGCATCCCTGCTCTTTATGCTTTAGTATACTTCCAGCACAGTGAAAATATTGAAATATAAGTTGACTATTCTCGCGTATATTTAACTGGAATCGTAGCTGTCCCGCTTTTTCACTTCGTACCTAAAATGGTACCAATGCAACACTTATTTTCCTCAAGGCATATTGTTTTGTTGCTGTCGTTCAAAGTTCCGAATTTGTTTTTAGACATGTCGAGTGCAACAATTAAAGGAACCATAAAAACACTAGAAATCACTATTATCGTCCCAAAAAAAATCACACTCAGCTGAGATAATACTGATCCCAGATTTCGTAGAATTCAACATCTATAGGTATTTTGTTACTTATTTTAGGAAATACACACAATATTTTCGAGGCATTTTTAAAAACCTATCCAAAACTTATTATATTGATATATTAGGAGAAAATCATTCATTGCTTGTTTAGTACCCGACATGATGTTTTTTAGTCGAATCTATTCGATACTTTCTCAAATATCCCTGAATCGAACATAAAATTTCATGAAGCAGCTGAGGTGTTCTTTATCTTGTTGTCTATTTGGTCAAATAATTATTCCACTTTCTCACTTCCCAGCTTCTCGGATATTTAATCCAACGTCCTCTAGTGACTTCGAAAAATTTTCTCATCACTAGTAATGATATGGATTAAAATTTCTTCCTTGCCTGCAACTACTCACGTATTTTCTATTTACATGTCTGAAGTAAAAAAATAACTGGGTATTCCCAAATACCTATTCCAAATAGCCCCGCTTGACACTTCTTAAATTATTTGTCACCACAACTAGTAGGAGCATACTAAGAATAGAATATAAGTGAATCCGTTCCGATGCTAAAATACTGGGAACACTAACTTTTACAAATGACTTCTATAGATTACTGAAAATCTTCTAGTAACTAGAGGTCAGTAACAGAAATTTATCAGCTGACATATACAAAGAGATACTTGGATGAAATAGAACTTCAGTGTATTGAAGCAAATATTATTTTATTTTTCTTAATGTTGATTTTTTGAAAATTAGAACTATAGCTTTTTGTTCGATAAATCACAATTTCATAACTTCTCAATCAAACAATTGGGGATTATGGGACAATTGTTGAAGGTAGGTGAAAAGTGTCAGATTGTAGTTCACATGTAACCCAGTTTTAGAAGTTTTTAATGGAAATTATCAATTTAGTTTAGGTTAGGTTAACAGGTTAACTTTTCACCCGAGATACACTCGAAAGCCTTATGCCCATTGTGATGCCCTTGCTGACTTTTCAGTCAACACCATTTTACTCCCCTTCCATATCTCTTCCTTTGCCAGGTCCTTGTCCCCTTCCCAAGTTTTTGCAGTTTGCAAAGAAGTGATCCAGGTCCTTAACACCCAGCTCCGTTGCTTCTTCCAGGCATTCCAATGTTTCATTTGTTGTGCTGTGACACATTAGGTCTTCTATTATCTCCTCTTCTTCACTGCATTCTGCATACAGATATTCGGTTCTGATACCCATTTTCCTGAGTCTAGAACCTACTGTGCAGTGACCGGTAATCACTGCTACGACCCTTCGGATCGAGGCTTTCCCATAGGCTAGCAGTTCTGTTGTCTTCCTCTCCTGTAGCACCGGCCACAAGGAGCGTGAAATGACACAGCGATCTCTATTACTCCATTTCTTGCCGTGCTCTTCAAATTATCAATTTATTCCATTAAAAATTTTCTTTACTGCATAAATGTATTTCAAAAATAATTATTATCCGTCGCCATCGTAGTATAAAAGTTATTTGGAATTGTTTTTACAAATAAAAACCAATTCAATCACCTCAGATATATCTTCCCACTGATATATAATACTCTTAGGAAATTTTCCTCCTACTTAAAACTTATGGTATAACATTCGTAAGTACAGTCAATAGAAAAGTACAAAAGAAGTTTCTTTTTAAGAGTTTTATAAGCCTCAATCGTCTGGGAACTGTTTCAGCTGTATGAGAAAGTAGAAGTTAGTAGTTGATTTACAGGAAATTCCATTAGGACGGGTTTCTCTGGATTTGGCTACTTAATGATGACATCACAGAAAGACGTTTGATGCTAGAGGTGAGATTGCAGTTGCCAGATACACGGGGCCAATATCCTCGGGGGTTTCAATTTATACAATCCTTTGTTTCGAGTTCCCTTTGTTTTTAGGGAAATGGTTTGATTAAATGAGATTCATTGGAAGTAAAATGATATAACTTATGTTGAAAGCAACCTTACCCACTTTTGTGTGGGTAAGGTTGTGTGTGATGAAAACAATTGAAGTAAGTTTATTTACAACAATATTTATTAACTTCTATTGTATAATTATTTTAGTATCCTTGTCGCTTTTATTCAGGTTAATAATCAAGTGGTTAGGGTAAAATTCATATTATGTAACGAATTTTCAAAGTTTAATTTCATGATAATGCACTAATTCAATAATTTACACACATTTTCTTTATCAAAAACGCCAGTAGGTATTGAAAAAGATTCTTCTATTCGTTTGCTGTAAATATAATCGTAAACAGAATTTTGCACATTTGTTAAGTACCGATAAAACTTCTTCTTTTTCTTCCTCGGTGAATTAAATTAGTAACCTAATAAATATTCCCTGCCAGAGGATGACGTTGATAAAAAAACATTTGAAAATTTTTATATTGAGTTAAGCAACAATCATCCTCAAGATACTGGACTAACTAGCTCTCAGTCGCGTAAAGTCCCTTAGTCTGTATGCGAATAGAATTGCTTGATTGCTCCAATTTAATGGAAAGAGTGCCATGTAACGACGAAGGATTGAATGATATGATCACATTGCCAATAGAATAATTTTCTCATATACAATTTAACAAATCAAATATATTTGAAAACACGCTTTTATAGTAATCGAACTCAAAAATGAACAAATAAATTTTAGTTTGAAAACACTCGTTATAATGTCTGCTTGTACTAATTTTTTGAGATTTCCAACTATTGGGGTCACTTTCAACTTCAAACAGTCTCAATTCCATAGGACATTCGGATGCAAGCGACTTGGTCGGTTCACGCGGAGGTTAGAGATTAGAATTATATATATAGGAAAAATATAATAGTAGACAAGTAAACAGGTACCAGTTTTAGAGTTTAGTTAGGTATTTCATAATGAAAAAGAAAATGAATTGATAAATTTCGAAATGAAATGAGTGAGTTAGGTATTTTTCTGACGAAGATTTTTTGACCCTTTTTTACTCTATGATAATTATAGAGAGTTAATACATGCAGCATTTAACATACCATAACATATAAAAAGGAGTCCTCTTCTTGTCATTATCCACACAGACATTCCATTTCGATAAATAGATTTCCTTGTATTCTCTACTTCTTTGGTAGTTATATATTAGCCAAATTTTGAAGCAAATCCATGAATCATAATTTTGATAATGCCGTTCGTTCATTCCGTATTAAACTATTTTGAAATTTAGGGAAGTAAATGATAATGTGGATAATGTGGACAAAATTTGAGAAAAGTTGTACTCACCTTCACTTCAACGTTTACAGAAGCGAATTGGTTGTGACTAGTATTAAATTTTAAAGCATTCATGTACAAAATTGACGCTTTACAAGCTCCTTTCTTTATGCATCTCTACATAAAGCTACTAAACGTTTCTTTATCTTCAACATAATTTCCATAATGCTCACATCAACAATTTCTTCACCATATTGTGTAAAGTGAAGAAAGTTTTTGATAAAACAGATAGATGTAATTTTTTCTACGTAATTCGTGCGCACCGCTAATTGTAGAGAAGCTGCCGGCAGACTATTTTATACCCTTTGATAATTTTCTAATTGCCTGATTAGGAAAAGTGACTGCCTCACCGAAAAAAAAATAACCATTGCAGGTAAGTATACGATGGATATTGTTATGGATGACTAGACACCTTGGATCGAACTAACTCACCTTTTGAAAAAGAATCTATGTAGAGATCACATATTCTTTCAAAAAAATTCCAATTTACAATAAAATAAAATGCCATATTCGCAAATATTCATTGCTGTTACTTTCGAAACAAAAATCTCTTGAAATTCGATTTTGTTTCCGTACTCATACAAAATAGGAATTAGATATTCTCATTTACTTCACTTATCTACTTCCTACCTTCAAATTATAATATAACATGGCTTGTTTTTTCACTGCGACACGAAGTGCCCAGGTAATGAAATGAAAACAGGTGTTAAGTTGTTAAGTTCTTTGAAAATATAGAAAGAAAGGCAGAGTGATTCAATTTAACTTTGTTCCGTGCTCAATATTTCATAAAAGGTAGAATAACATTTTGAATATAATTTTTTGCACGAATATTGAAACATGTAAATTCAAACTGAACCTCTATATACGTGAAATAGTATCTTGTACTGTCTACTTACTAAAAGTTCTATCAAAAACGTTGCTTTTTACAGTACACATTTTTTTTTAATCCTAACACCTTTTTTATCATACATGCAAAGTTTTTGACGTGTCGGAATGGTTAAATGAAAGCTGAATATTAATTCATAGAAATATCATCTCTTCTTTCCAATATTATACAGAAATTTTCCTGCCTGTGATTTTTCACATAAACGTGGTTAGGTTAGATTAGCTTTAGGTGCAGAATTCGAAATAGTCATCAAATTTCGTCTATTTTTAATAATATGCTACATTCATTATTTTTTCATTTTGGATTTACGAGTATATCTAATTAACATTAATACTTTGACGGGAACACAGCCGCACGCTGGTCATAACTTATATAGTGGAAACTATCAGGGATGGTGGATTATGTTATATGTAAATATTTCTGGGAAAAGAAATTAGCTGTTCCTAGATGCAGAAGGTTCTACCACTTTCTGAAACCTCCCAAAATATTTATAAGACAGGAGCTCAGAGTAAGAAGTAGTTGAATATTGAATATTTATGACGAGCGATAAATAGTTTCTAAATCGCTAGTTTTGTGGTAATTAGTATGATAATTGTGGTATAATATAGTTTTAATTGTTACATTAATTATCATTATTACCAGTTATCAAAAACTTCTGGATTTATTTATTTATTAAGAAATTTGCTTTTGCTTTTATATGATTCTCTTCCCAAGAATTTATTTCAATGATATCGTGTGTTTTACTCCATTCATTCATATTCAATTATTTTATTTTTCCTATTCTCACCTATATCAAAGTATTGATTACTTTCTTGATATGATTTGTGTGTATTATATAAAAAAATTATTACCATTTAAAATTTAGATTGGCACCAGAAACTAAATATGGTATGAAATGGTAATTTGTACTGTCAATTGCGGTGGAGTGGAGTGGAGCGGACGCCTTTGTTTGGGTCTTGTGCTCTAGTTCCACTATCAACCTCTATGCTGAAGTTAATGAGATAACAAGTCATTTACCTCTCATATGCTGCGTCAGTATTCTATTCTGTAATTACTCTCAACTTCACTTCAAGATATCTCTGAGCTTCCCACTTACTCCATCTTCATCTTCTCCTTGTACCAAAAAAATTTCTATAATAGATATTTCCCTCACTTGTTATGATAATCATACCCAAGCATTTTCTTAGTTTCTACAAAGGAATCATTTGATTCAATACTCTATATTGTTGCCTCCTATCCTGATTCCGGTATCCATTGCTATTATTCACCTTCGACCTGTTGTTTTTACACTGTTAAGTTTTATATCGTTTGGAATTTCGAATATACTCGTATATCCCTCCCCTATAAACATATACTGATTCTTTTTCTACCATTTAGTGAATTAGTATCAGTTTATCCGACAACCTGATATGACTTCTATTTTCTTTACAAGTGATGTGAAAGTCTTGTTTAGCTTCCATCCCTCACTGGAATCACTGGAAACAAACATGCAGACTACCATGCTAAAAAACCTAATTCAGAAATCGTAATGTAATCGTAATCCATACCTGAAATTTTCAATCAAGTAACGATTATGGTGACTTTATTAATACTAAATATGCCCATGGTTATGTGATGAAATCAAGAAGTCAAGCACATACTTATCGATTGCAGAAAATCTTCAACGCAACATATCAATCATTTTATATGAAGCCCAATCTTAAGGAAATACTAAATTCTCGATATCATCAAAGCTACCGTCCTCTACCAATAAATAATATATATAATAGTTCAAATAAACTTATATATCACGGCACTTCGACGAAAACGACTTTGGAGAAGTAGTTTTTACCATGTTACAGATGTCATTTGTAAAAATATTATATAAAATTGATAGAGAGATTAGTTTCAATATTCATCTGAAAAGCGAAAGTGATTTTCATTATTGGGTAAGTACAAAGACTCAATGAAGAATATTGTTACGATAATTACAGAAGCCGAGGTAAAGTTACATAAACATTATTATAAAAATTTTCCATAATACGGAATGATTTGAGTAGTTCTTTACTATTGAAAATAAACATAATCACATTATCTTAAAAATGGTTAATAAAATAAGTGTTGTTGTATTTAGCAATCATCGAATGAAAGTACATGAGATAAAAAAAATTGAAAAATCTTAAATGGATTTTTTCGTCGATACGTCACAGTGTATGAAACTTGGATATACCATTTTATTCTAGAAACTCCCACGGAACCTGTTTACATGAAAACAAATACAGTCCTCTAGATCAATAAGGCCATAATGTTTGGGAATCTTTTGTAATATTTTCTAGCTTACCAATATCACGCAATACCGCAATATTTGGCTTAGTGGTAAGAAGAAAAATGAAGAATGATTTGGAAAAGTTAGGCACTAAGTGTGAAATAAAAGGAGACTACATTAAGAAATATGACATTTTTTTCACAGTAACTTCTTTATTAAAAAGTCGGTTTTCTGTAGAATTTACCGCCTATGGAATTATTCTTCCTGTGCAAATGATCACATTGTCCAACAACGTTAAATTGGAATAAACAAATTTATAAGCTGACTTCTAGGAATCAATTCAGTGAAATGCTAACTCTAATACATTTCATATATTTTGGTTCCATTTTTTAGTGTTTTTTTCCTTACTGGCATAAAATAATGGTCGTAACACTTCTAAACTACTATTATGAATCGCAATAAACTGCCGGAAATGGGTATAAATTTTTTTTATTTGAAAGGCCCGATTCTGCTTTTTTTGGAAAGGGTTAGTGATGCTATACGAAACTAGCTTTTCAGAGAATTAACGACCTAAATCTGTAGGAAAATTGATCTCATTTATCACAAAAAAGTCGTTAACTCTCCACACTTTCTCGTGTAGGTAAACGTTCTTCAACTTCACATACATGAGTGTAAAACAAGAAGTCAGAAACATTTAATATTAACTAGATATTTTATTATCGAGTCTAAATTAGGTATTTAGGTAAGTATTGAATAAAAACAGATTTGGAACTAGAAATCGCGTTTTAGAACTGGGTATTAATAGCGAAAATTACACAAAACTAAACATGGAGGAAATAACAGCTTTAATTATTTTATCACTATGCTCAAAAGCGTTATACATTCTATTCTATGGTCAAATTTGACATTTCGTTTTTATTTGAGACCTCCACATTCATCCAGAGTACGCTCCACCATTAACTACTAAAGTTTAATTTAAAATAAATTAACCATTCAATATTCTTAGTTCTTATTTCCGCTTTTTGTAATAATAGAATCAGTATATGATTTCAAAGTACAGGTACGAATGATAAGAAATAGCGTGAAGTTATTATGGATGTTAACTGGTCTTTAAGACACTGGATTTTTTCCAAGCACTCTTGTTATCTTTTAATATACATAAATACTTCAATACACTTTGTGTTGTCTCTAATATAAGAAGATTTTTCTTCTTTTGAACTTAGATTCAACTTCAAATTAGCCATAAAGGCAGAGATTAAAAATTTCTTTAGGTTACAAATTCTATTTCTTGGAACAAATCATTAATCTCATTTTGAGACCTGGAGATATTGAACCATATTAGTGAATGTATGATTTTCCAAAAAAAAAAAAATATTGAAAGTGGAGACTTAGACTCCATAACATCATTTTTGTCACATTGCTTTTTTGTTTGTTTCCGTAATTTCGGTACACAATTTTAATTTGAATTTTAAGGTACTTAAGTACACGAAATTCTTTTTAAACTTGAAACACTTATATTTAAAAGATGCATTCTTCATTTTCAATATTCCATTTTGATTAAAATTTCTCACTTTAACCACAATAGTTACCTAAAATGAAAGCCTATCACATAAGCTTAAGATCTATTTTCCCACAATTTTTTTCGTTTTTTTTTTCACATTTAATTAACTGTTTTATGATGACGAGAAAAATTTCACAGCAAACAAAAATAACAAACTTCTCTCATGTTTGACTATATGATTTTAATATCCCTTCAAATATTCTAGGGTCGTTTTTATTAAAATTAAATTAAATTTCCGATAAACAAAAATTCCAAACATTTTTTAATTCCAATTACAGTATTGTCGGTAAATTTTGTATTGATGCAAAAGACGTTTTGAATTTATTTAACAAACATATTAGAGAAAAAATTGTTTGAACATTTCATTTCATATCTATACGATATTATTTTTATTGATTAAAAATTATAAAATCATCCTGGTTTATACGAGAGTTTCAATTTAACTTTTAAGATAGACAAATTAAAACAAATATTTATAATTGAATATGACTTTATTGGTTCTAGAAATATTCTCCATTAAGATCAATACACTTGCATGCGTTTGAATTGTTTGTCGAAGCATTTTTTCCATTCCTCCATAACATATGATTTAAATGCATCAACCGTTTCTTCAGGTGTAGAGAAACGTTGACCTCGCAACTTATTTTTGATCTGCGAGAATTAGAAGAAATCATTGGGTGCTAAACGAGGACTGTACGGCGGATAACCCATCAATTCAATATTTGGACTGTTCAAAAACGTTTTTGTTTGAACTGACTTATGAGAGCTCGTTTCTCTGATTTTTTCGAAAACGTCTGGAAGTCAATGGAACGATAGTAACATGTCCAGAAAAAACAGGTAATGGGCTTTGAGCACGAACAGCTTTTGTTGGATTTGGCTCATTTCAAAAGGCCTATACAGTAGATTTTTGTTTAGTGTCGGGTTCATCTTTCGAGGCTTCGCGATTAAATTCTTTTAGCATTTATTTACACCAATCGACACGAGTTTGTTTCGAATGATTTTCAAATTATGCGGTATATAACATTACATAATGATCTTGCAATATCAGTTAACGCACAGCATCGGTGTTTTCTGGCACAGCAGCCAGTTTTTGATGACCTTCATGAAATTCATCGTGTAGCGAGTCATAGAAAATTGTGGCACGAAAATGTTCGCGACTTAATTCCATTTTTTGACCACGAGGAATGTTTCAAGAATCTGTAAACAACTCATATGGCAACATATTCTGAGTACGTTCACCATTAAAAATGGCAAACTTTGTTATGACAATGTCAGATTTGACATGTTCACATCATTGTTGCCATATGTCAAAACTTAAGTAGCAGCCATCTTACAAAATCTAATGTCAAGATGGAATTTCAATATTTCAAATCGTCCTGGCAACTACAGAATTATCCTCGTGGTTATAGTACTACTAGAATTCCTGATAAAACTGGAAGGTGATGTTGATAGGAAAAATTGAAATAGCGGAAAAAGGAAAGAGATGCAATTGAGATAATGTCTCTGGAGCCTTTGTATACAGAAAATATAAAATATAACTGAATCAATTGCAAATGAAGTGAGAAAATGGATTGAATTAAACTCAATAATTCAAAATGAAAGTCCAAAATAAATTAAAATGGACATATTTGATTAAAATATTTTATCAAATGTTTGATGAGACTAGCAATATTGCGAAAAATAGAGTCGTTACCGTTTTTGAAGTTTTATTCAGGTGGTTTATGTACAAAACTTGAAATCGGCTCTAAAATCGTTCTATTATATTGGAAAACAAGAAAATAAAAGTAATAATGTGAAGCTATATTATATAAGAAAATAAAAATGAAATAAGAATTCAAAACATTTCTATGAATATGGCAAACCTTCTTATCCTAAAGATAACATAGATTATTGATGATTTTATGAGAAGTATTGTCTTATAATACCTTAGATAGTAGGAAAATTGATCTTGATTGATACGTAGCTACATCTTCCGTTTGGTAAATTCAAGTTACGTGTTTTAAAACCAATGTTTTCACAAACTAACTTTCCAATTTTTCATCTTCATACTCTATCTTTATACTCAGTGGCGTATGGTGATATATAGACTGAAAATGAGAAACTATTCATTTATTTTATTTTCATACCGTTACACAACCCCTCAGCCCTAGCACCAATTAATGGGTGAGAAAAGCTATATAAAAGTAAACAATTGAATAATAACGCAGTCGGTTAGGCTTCTACCTTCAAACATTTTTATTCAAAGGTCATGATCATAGAGAAAAATTTGCTCTCCAGCATGTTTCAACCCTATACAAATTGTTCGTGAGCCAAAAGACTCAAGTTTTGACGTTTACAAGTAATCTCTCAACTTTTTGCTCATTACCATTTGTTTTAATATCGAAGGAAGTCCCGACCGTTTCTTATCCTCAACTGACTAATTTCCTCTTTCAAATTGCTTGGAAAGCTTCTTAAATTACTATATTATCACCATAGATAGACACTACAAGAACCATCTTACTAGATTAATTTTAATAGCAAATTAACGAGTTTAAACGGGTTCTATCTCGTCACTGTTTATCTCAACTCAAAAGGGTATGATACATATTTGCTTAAATAGATTAAGCGTTAAGTAATTGCTGCTCTAAAAATTCAATCATACTATCGTTTATCACCACTGGTGTATGTGGTAATTGGAGAGCAAATCAAAGTTATAGGTAAGTAATCATTATGTCCTCATGGTAATAAAAGACTGAAGAGAGATGATATAAGTATGACTGATCTTTTAGAACGATAACGTACAATAATTTTATTCATTGAATAGTATCTATCAATAATAGATATCTTCAGCACCAAACTTCAACAGTTTTTGTTTATAATTATGTTGAAAGATTACTTATTAATTGCAAGTGTGAATAAGTGAAACTATACTTACGTTGGAATATGATTTTTAATTTATCATACAGTCACTGCTTTGCACGATCGTTACATTTATACATATTGATCACAGCGTTGCCGTGGTTTTTTTAAAATTAGAGAAAATAAAGAGGAAAATAAATTAAACAGTTGTCTTATTGATTTTCCTACTCGTTTTTCCTCTCGTTTTCTGCATTTTGTCTCGTGGTAGATTTTTAACACGCTTTCATTAGGTTCACCTCTATGTTTACATGTTAACTGACTTTTGACCTTGTTTTTGCTCCAATTTGTACGATGGGATTCAATTAAAACTTTGTACTTATGTCAAAGACTGTCAACAATGCAATAATACGATCAAAATATCTGATATGTAATGAAGTAATTTTTGTATCCTTTGAATGAGAGTAAAAAATATAGAGCTAGTGTGTGAACTACGTAAACGCGCAGTTCCAGATTTTCAAAATCGAGATGCAACCTACAACACATCGATACATCACCAATTTGTGTGAGTTGGGTAAATGGGGGAATTAAGAATACAGGAAAGTGAAGACGTACTTAGTAAAGAATATCCTGTAATGGAAAAATATTTCTGACGACCCCGATCCGAAAAGTATCCCAAGCTTTTTTAATTGTGACATCAATTTTCTCAATAGTAATTTTATTCTTATGACAAAAATTATGTTCAACGCTTAAGTTTGACACTTACTAAAAGAATGTTTTTTCATTTTTCATAAACTGAATTTTTACTAATAACTACTACTGTCGTAACACGATTCATCTTCCACTTTTAAATCATTTCATACAATATAAACTCTTCCGCTATTATGTTATTGAATCATGTTTTAGCAGTGTATTCCAGTCATCATTATTTGGAATTGTTTTTAGAAAATTGTGTAGTTATTGACAACATAAATAAAACTCCTAGAATAAAAACGTGACATCTCTCAGTCGTCCTTTCTCATGAATTACTTTTATAGCGTGCGCGTATATTCCTACGAAAGTTTTTCCAGTCGGATCTCTAGGAGAATGGTGATGAATAGTTTAGGAGAGTGCACTGGGTTATAGCAGACAGAGTGACAGATAACAAAATATATGGCCATATCTTACCATTCACAACATTATATGCCTTATTTGTTGTGAAAATTTTCAGTGAAACTTGACATCTTTTGAACTTTTGTCTGTACAGAAGTTTGATTTTCATGAGAACGTCTTGTTGCTATGACAGCGTCAATAAAAATACTGTTACTTTCACTGACAGTAGAAATGATACTGAAGCAACTTTTCTGATTTGTACTTCTTAACTTATTATATTACCATTAATTTTCAATATTAAAATAATGAATTTCTTGTTCATTTCGAAAACTAAAACCAATTTTGAGCTACTGATGTAGACACAGAATAACCTTTACTTGTATAATATGAGATTATAAAAAGTTTTTATACATAGGGGTAAATGGGGTACTACCGATCAGCGGGTAATACCGATCAAGGCGAATTCAGGTGAATTATTGTATTCTTGTGGAAAATTATCCAGTGGTACGCCTGGCGGAGGTTGGTGAGAGCTTATACGAGAGCCGTGTTTTTTTTCAATCTTCGATGGGCTATAAATAAAAGACCAGTACATATAAAACAATAATTTTATTACCAAAAGATTAGTACACTTACGGTACATAATCACCGAAGAGATCGAGACATTTGTCATATCTTTGGATAAGCTTTTCAATAACCTCTTCAAAGAAAGTTGCCATCAATCTAACCTAACCGTTCAGTAACAATAGGGTACAAACCAACCAGACCTTGTAATTTCCGGAAATTCTGTGGATAAAGCAGTAATGGTGAATCTGCAGTTTTATTTGACCATTCTGTGAACTCGTCGAACCAGGTCATCTGAAACGACAGATTTGCGTCCTTAGCCTGTGCATGAGGAAGGGCATGCACATCATTACGGCCATATTTAAACTTTCGACACCATTCACGCGCAATACCATCACTCGTTCTCTGATGGATTTCTGCAGCATTATAGCCTTCAGCCTGTAGAAAACGAACCACGCAATTCACACTTGGTCGGAGCATCAATAATGGCGGACAGGTTTACGTGGCTGTAGAACATCACCGACTGACGCCTGAATGTTAGCAATGGCGGAGTGTGTAGTGCGAAAGCTTCGCAGATGCCTACAGCACGTTCCCGCTATCATCTGCACCTGCTCCTGCACGGAGCGATCGGAGGTTGAAAAAAAACGACCCTTGTATATATTATTGCGCTACCTGGTGTCGTTGGTAAGTTATGGTCATTTCTGTTTGCCATTTCGATCCGCTGTAACATTTTGACGAACTTATTCTAAGGTAAGAGCCATTTTGAACTATGCTTTCTATTCGTATTCAGTATAAATATCAGCGTATCAATGTTGTCTTTTGCCATCATGGATCCCACAGGTTGCAAACATTGGATGTTACACTTTACGGACCTTCGAAAGCTGCATTCTGAAGAGACGTGCTTAACTGAGTATCATTCTATATGAATTGGCGTGTAAGGTTTGGTATTTCTGTATCCCAATCAACTGGGATATATCCTATAAACCCGAATATATTCACAGATGAGGATTTCTTAGTTCCAGATATTTTCAATGAAAAGTATTGTTATGCTCGTTGTAAAAAATATTTCAACACTGGAACATGCTGCTAATGCTGTTCAACTTTTAAATCGACAGTTTCGCAACAAATTACTGATAATAATTCTAATTTCAGTCGAGCTGACATATTATTGAACCGGCTAGGAGCTCCTTGTTCTTAAATTGAGACAAAAGTTGTCACCTTGAGACTCAATCATCTGAAAGTTCGCTACATTGTAGCTCAACTTCTTCGGCAGGTTCAAGGAATCCAACCAAAGGAGAAACATTAGATGAACTCATTCCAATTCTACGTATTTCTGTCAAGCAGAAAACTGGAGGTAGAACTGAACAGCACTCACAAAAACGCAAGTTTTAGAAGAGAGAATAGAAAGAGAAGGCAAATCAGCTTGAGTGTTAGAAACAAAAAAAAAAAATAAAGTACTGAGACGCAAGAAAACAGCTAAAAGTGGTGTTTGATAGTGTTTCAAAAAATGATTACACCGATGAAAAAACCTTATGTGATGACGATGTTTGATTCTCGAAAAATTCGTAATTAGTGGAGAAATGTGGTATAGATGCACCGATTATGTCTATAAATTATGTAGCGGGTGGAATTCATCTGAAGGATATTTGTGTGATATATTTCTGAAAAAATAACCAATGAAAATATTTCAACTTTTCAGTAATTTCAACGAAGAAGATCCTCATTTACTTTAATATCTATTCAATGTTTATGATCATTTATGTTTTTCTTGAGTTCTCATATTGTTTCTCAATTTGTTCGTAAATAATTGCATCATTCATTTATTCCTTGTCATACTGAATACCTTTGAAACATCATATAATTACATCGTGATTGCGATTATCTTAAAAGGTGATCCGTGATTCAACCTGATAATTTTCAGAATCTCTGAATGATCTATGGTTGATATGTTTCAAAATATATTTGTACAGCTTTTGACAACAAATTTTTCTAATTTGTTTTCGAACTATAAACCAAGTTAGGTGATCGCCGTTTCCCCATTTTCCTCCAATACCTATATCCCTAGAACGTCCAAATTTTATTACTCGGTGTTCGTACATGAATAATAGTTTCGAAGAAATAATTTTAGTGTTAAAGTTTAAGCACGAACCAAATAATGGTACGTTTGATTTGAAGGGCACTAAAAATATTACTATACTATTACTAATATTAGGTACAATTTTCATCATACCAATGTATTTTGTGAACAAGTTCAAGAAAGTCAGAGGTTATCACGTAATATTTCATGTTCAAAGAATCATCGGGTAGAAATGTGCATGTTTGTCTGGAAATAATATGTGTTTCTTTTATTTTTCACTTCATAACTGAGCCTTCATTGCATGGACAAAGTATTGTCGAGACTTGTAGGCATTATCTAATTAAACGACTACATAGACATAGGAATTTTGGAATTATCAATATTAGGATATAATGATATCACAGAATATCCTATTATATTCAAATTATATTATATTGAATAGAGAATTAATGGATTTGATTACTTTCATCATTCGACCACCAAAACTATGATTCCTTATTCGTAAAGTGATTACTTAGTATGCAACAAGTTGTTTCACCTTCTAACTACATTGATTGAACTTTAAATTTAACACCAATTTGTGCTGCATTTGTTAAGGTTACAGCCCTACCAATTATAACTGAATTGGATATAAAATGATGATGATATCTAGAAAATTTATTACAGTAAATCAGTCTCTCAAGTCAAACAAATCTGTTACAACGACCAAAATAATGTTCAAATTGGTAAGTAAAAAAAATTTTTAAATATTGTTTCGCAGTAAAGTTTAGCTTAAGTTAACAAGTAGAGATAATATGTTTTATTTCAATTTCCTTATTGTACATATAAATTTACTTGAGTTTATATGTGTAAAAAAATAAATCCTACAGTTGTTTCGAGCCGATGATATGAACCGCTCTGATGAGATGCAACAAGATCGAAACTGGCTAGCGGATTACACTTATCTTCTAGCAATTGCAAGACGTTAGAATTAATTTGAATGATATTTATTTCGAATATTAAGATTCATATTAAAAGAAATTGTTGCATCGTATTCCACTTTGCTTCCATTAAAACCGAGTTGGTTTCAGAACGAATATCTGTTTTCGGGGTTTTCCATCAATCCCTAGAATTAATGGATATCATCTAGTGTAAGAAACCTTTTACACCAGGCGAACCTTTTGTTTGGTGTATGTATATAATGCTCTTCACTCACCATATACTTTAGGTGGTTGAAGTGCGTCTCATACAACGATTGCTTTCAACAACTATGTGTTGAAAACATAATTGAGATGTATTGTTTGTTATAGTGCATTTTAGCTGCTCTCTTGGTTTTGTCAACGGCTTCTCCAATACCTGATGCCAATCCGGAACCGAAAGCCGAACCTAAACCACAGTTCTTAGCAGCTCCTGTTGTTGCTGCTCCAGTGGCCTACACATCTGAATATGTAGCTGCTCCTCTTGCTTACTCAAACTATGTTTATCCTAGCGCATATTCTGTATATTCACCTTACGCCGCTTCCTATGTTGTTTATTAATTTTAATATTATATGTAATTTATGATTAGTAATAAACGGTAACTGAATATGAAGATAATTGCTTTTCTTTGAATATCACCATCATGCTAACCTTAAACATTGATAATGGGAAAAACTTAACATGATATATGATATACTTTTGTGTTCCAAGTAGAGTGACTTTATTTTAAATGTATATGAATTATACTATCTATCAAATAGGATAAAATGGATGTAGCTGAATTTAAAGTTACAATTATTCCAAACTACTGGAATTATAGCGAGGTATCAAAAAATATATAATTAATAGTTATAATTTATTTGAGGGTAGGTAGGTTAAAAGAAGGAGAAGAATCCTACAAAATCCGCACCCATTGTGGTAGACGATTTCATAATAAACTCTAGTCGTAGATATATTCATATACAGACTGTGCCACGGTAAAAAGTGATTCCGAAGTTTGACGGTATTCATTGGCTTTCAACAGAAACACTAAAACATGTCGATTATTTTAAAGGGTACATAATTTTACGATACAGATATCTGTCATTTGCAAAAACTTTGTGGCTCTACTCCTCCATCTTCTTATTTTCAAATAGGATATATAACGTCTTTAGGAACGAATTAAGATAGATTCGTATTTTTATATTTTGAAAAGTTGGAAATAAGTATTATTTGCTTTAAAGTGCAATTTATAGTGTGCTTATATATCAATAGATTGATGAAAATTGGATTGAAATTGATTCAATTAAATACACGTATAATATTTCTAAATTATTATTGAATTAATAAATCAGATGTTCAAAATTCTGTCCATGCACTTCCATACAATCCACTGTTCAATATATTTATAAAAAAGTCCAGGGGTGTTAAATCGGGAAATATTACAGGTCATCCTATGAAGCCTCTATCCTTTGCCTCGGAAATCGTTTATCAAAATATTACCTATAATGTGTAGGAAGATATGACTCTGAGCATCTATCACATTGGAAATTACTATTCCAAGATGGACATCGACTGTCCCCGAGATGCAAGGCAGTGCTTTCAATCATGCTTTTGTTTATCTAGGATCTCGTTTGATTTTTGATGTAGTAGCATACAGCCACATATGATTCTTAGAATGTTTACATATATAATAACTTGATTACTGGAATCAACAGATCTATGTTAAACTAGCAAACCCGGCGAACTCCGTTTCGCCACCAGATGGCTTCGTTTTATGTAACATTTCGTTTGGTGATTAAAAGATGAAGAAAAAAAATTTTTTTTGTTTTATATTTGATAAGGAAAATTTTTATTTCATTTCACAACAGTAATGAATTCATTTCGATCACAAAAATTAAGTGTTATGTTATTTAGTTGAATTTCTCTAAGTAAATGAAAGTGAATCAAAAGTAAATACTGAATCGAAGCGTTATACGTGTCCGCAAATTATCCGTTTCATTGAAGTGCTCTTTGGTAAACCACATTTTTTGTTTTTTGGTCTGACGTTAACACAAACAAAGCGGATGGTTTCCCAACTCGTGAACACGCAACGTGTAACTGCCCATGTGAAAAACAATGACTTTCTAAATTTATCCCGTAAACACTAAGCGATTGACCTTGCGACTTGTTAATTGTCATTGCGAACGCAAGGCGAACTGAAAATTGCAATCGTTTGAATTCAAACGGAAGATCAGTCGGAATCATTGGTATTCGAGGAATACATACATTTTCACCTGCGTACTTTCCGTTAATAATGGTTGCCTCAATCAAATTCGGCTTAAGACTTTTTACCGAAAGTCGAGTACCGTTGCAAAGTTGCGGTGGATTCAAATTACGCAATATCATAATAACTGTACCAAGTTGCAAGTTATGTGGTGGAAATCCTGGTAACTCCAGAGAGTTCAAAAACTCCGTTGGATAATTTACTACATCATCGGGATTTGTTATGAAAACAACGGATTTGTATGTCACCAAATCGCCAGCAATTTTTGATTGAATTGTGAAATTCAGTGTGTGTACATCATTATTCTTTGCGGCAAGAATTGCTCGTTGACTTAACCAAGTATAATCCTGATAATTCTCACTAATGTTTGGGAAAACATTTCCAATAAGAGCTAATTGAGAGTATACAAATCGGCAAAAGTCGTTGGTAAGAGTAATTAATCCAGATGTCGCATCAACTGGGACTTTTCCATTTCCAACAGCTAAC
Source organism: Diorhabda sublineata (assembly GCF_026230105.1). Classification (NCBI taxonomy): domain Eukaryota; kingdom Metazoa; phylum Arthropoda; class Insecta; order Coleoptera; family Chrysomelidae; genus Diorhabda; species Diorhabda sublineata. The sequence continues at coordinate 20,138,821 of NC_079475.1, forward strand.
AATTGTTTGGAAAATTGTGCAGCACTTTGATAATTTTGAAGTTGAACTCTCATATTAGTTGTTAGCGATAATGTTTTTAGGTTATTCCATAAAGGTAATGCCTTCAGGCAAGCATTCAATTCATCTGCAGGCGTTCCACGGGGAATTACTGGCAACGTCTGCCTGAAATCGCCTGCTAACAATATCATCAAGCCGCCAAAGATGTTGTTATTTCGGCGAAGATCCTTCAGTGCGAAGTTAAGTGCTTCAAATGATTTATTATGTGCCATTGTGCACTCATCCCAAACAATGAGCTTGCATTGCATCAACAATTTTCCCATTGCACTGCATCGGGAAATATTGCATGTTGGAGTATTAATTGTGTTTAAATTGAGTGGCAACTTAAACGCAGAATGTGCAGTACAATCGCCATCTACAAGAGTCGCCGCAATTCCAGATGATTCTGACGCCAAAGCTATGTCACATCTTGATCGATATTAAAATATTGGTTTGTAGTAAATGCTATGTATCAGAGATGGCGCTGTATGTGAAAAAAGCTTTTCTACTGAAATTTTTCCTGAATTTTCTTTGCTATAAACCTCATCGAGCCCGAGACCTTTCCAACGAATGCAAAACCGTGGAAATCGGTTCGTGCGTTCTGGAGTTATAGCGTCAGGAAGGAAAACCCGACTTATTTTTATATAGCATATAAGTCATAAGATATTTTTATATATGATAATTTCATATTAACAAATATAATTGAAAACATTGAAAAGCACGCTGACGAGAAAATTAATGGCACTGTCCTTAAAGCGTATTACTTAATCGTTACAATTGCTTATTTTATTCAAAATATTGAATTAGTTTGAAAATAAGCCGTACAAAGTAACCACGCTGTTAGAACCGTGACAATAATTTTTTCCAACTGGCATTTTTTTTGTTTTATTTTGAACCACAAAAGAGTGTCTTTAATTTTTTATCCAGTTAAATAATTATTATATTGTTTCCTCGTTTTCTCAGCTTAACTAAAAATTTGTTTAGATATGAAAGTGTTTTTCAGTTTTCTTGAATTTCTGGTCTAACAAATCATACCGTGGACATGAAGAAATAATTGTATTCAGAAGTCGTACTTAATGTTCAGTTGTTCATATGTATGCAAAGCAATGCTTCACCTTCTAGTATGTTTTGACATATTTCATTAATATTTTGTAGAATGAAATAATTTGATGTAATACACTAAACAAAGGTTACATGAGCCCCACTTATCATACCAAATTCGTATGATATAAAATCGTTGCAAGTCTATGATCTTTACAAACTAAATTTGTTCACATACTGACATCGTTACAAACAACAAAGTATCTCAATATGTTCAAATTGGTAAGTATTAGAAAAAGTGTAATCTCTTTTTAGAGTTTGCTTAACCGAAAAAATTTAATAATTTTCAATAGTTATTTGTTTTCTCTTTTTAATATTACTCTGCAGTAACTAGTATGTTTCCTACCTTTATAAGACCAGTTTTAAACGATACCAATTTTTTTGTATGATACTAAGGCGGTTTCAGAAAGATTGTGTTTAGTGTGCGTTAGTTAATATCTTTAGTAAATCATTAACATTAAGCTTTTTTCTAATAAACTCACAAAATGTTGCAATTTATCTGTGGATTAATGTATCAATTATGAAGATTGTTGAAAAGTAGAAATAAGTCAGTAAAGGTATACTTCAAAAATTACGTTGAACTATACAGATAAATGTATCATAAGACAATGAAAGCTGCCAAATATAGTTACTATAATAGGAGATTCGCCAATTCTCGTAATGTTTTTGAAGAAACATGGTCCTTTGTGAATGATTTAAGAAATAAGGCTTCTTCATCGAGCATTTATCTAGAACTGATGGACTTCATCAAAAATGTTTTTGAGTTCAATTAACGTTTCATTTCAAAATAGCACTTTTCCCAATTGCCTTAAAAAGGCTATAATTACATCTCTGCATAAAGGAGGAGATAAAAATCAAATTATCGCCCTATTGAACTCCTTCCGACGTTATCTAAGATCATAGTAAGATTGGTCAAAAAAGGCTTTTATCATTTCAGTTTCAATTGAAAATACTCACTACCTATCAAATTGGATTTTTAAATAATAAATGCACGAATAATGCTATATTCTCCCTCCTAAATAATGTCTACTCTAGCCTAGGGAGCCATCACTCCACTGCAACAACGTTTTGTGATTTTTCTAAGGCTTTCGATTGTGTTAATTATATTATTTTAATTGACAAATTGCAGTACTAAGGTTTCAGGGGAATACTTCTCGCTTGGTTTAAGTCATACTTTATCAACAGAAATCAGCTTGTGAGAGTTGATGTCTTCTTGCAAGCCAATATAATGTGGGGTGCTCCAAGGCTCAGTACTAGGCCCTATTTTGTTTCTTCTGTTTATAAACAAAATCGTCTATCTATACATCAGTGGTAAAAAATATCTGTTTGCAAACGACATCAGATTCTCTTGGAGCAACCATGATCTCACGGCACTTCATAGGAGCATATCTAGTGACGTGGACGTTTCCTTGAAATGGGAGTTACATATTGCCACCTTATCTAAAAAATTTAGCTCCTCCTGTTTGGCGCTGAATTCAGTTTCCAAAGAACTGAACTCATCCACCTCCTTAACAGTTGATTATGCCCTTATTGAGTCGCATCTCGGATATGCCCTTCCCTTCTGGGATACGTGTGCTGTGACTCAATTTGACTCAATTCAAACTAAAAAAAAGCCTCTTAAATATTTACTCGGACTAAACAGCAGGGCTAACTGCAGGAAATTGTTTAAAAGGTTCTTTATTAAATTTTGAATCCGTGTCTCATTCGTAACCACGCTTTCTCAATTTCAGAAAGGTCATTGCACTTAGGAACATATGGAGCACGACCTTTACACCTACCTACTCCACGTTCAGAATTAGTTGAGGGCTCAATATTATACAATGCAAAAAAAATGTACTATCACTTGCCAATTGAAATCAAATCGATATCATCTTTTCTGCATACTGGTTCAATTTTTGCTATATATAACTAATATTACTTATTACTATCACCTATAATTTTGTTACTCATTGTGGTTTTGTCCTGTTAGTTTTCACAAGCTTTTCTCTACAAATATAACAATTTTCTGACAATAAAATAAAGCATTTCTCTCTTTCTCTATAATGATAAAGAGCAATCAGGACCTGTTTCCTTGAAAACATATGAAAATATGCAATCATTATGCTATAAGTGATAATTTGTGAGATTTTTCTCACTAAAACTCTGACAATCCATACTCTCCGCAGTATTTTTTTATGACACCTCGTATCATTATTCATAAACGTGATATCGTTCATATATTTCCGGGTTATTGTTATGGTAAATTTTCACAAACATCTTGGCTCTTGGATTTTTGAATAATTCATCTATTTTATTTTCAAACCATTTATATTGGTCAAGTTTGCTCAATACATATAAAAAGTTTTACATATTTTCTATTATTTTACTAGCATATTTTTGAATATATGTCCCGCAGTGTTTTGCCGTTTCATGAAATAATATCATTCTTCTCTATTCTGTATCATCAACAATGAGTTATTAGTTATTTCACAATACTTTTGAGATTTCGATGGACTATAAATAATATTTTTTTTTTCGATTTTTGATAAGTGATTAATTTGACTAGTTCAAATAAACGTGATTGTTACAATAAGATTCACTTAAAGTTTTGGTTATTTTAGTGTATCTTCTATAAAATATTTCACCGTATTCTTTATCCTGCATACTTAAAATTGGTTTGTTGGACGAATTCCTAGCATTACTTATTGAGGATTTTTATTTCTTCAAATTTTTATTCCGAAGGTAATCTAGAACAATAGCTACGACCAAGGATTAAACCTGAAGAACCTTTTCGTAGATTTGAAGCAAGCGTATAATTCAATTAGTAGAAAATACTACATATGGTAACATTGACACTGAATAACATCAATAATAAAGTAGTTGTCGAAGGAAGCTTATCGTAAAATTTTTGAACAAAAAGAGGTTCTGAGAAGTAGTGGCATAGGAACACAGAGGACGATTTACAATAACAAAACACAAATATTTGCCTACGCAGATGATGTGGTACTTATCAGTACTTATCACTAGTACTCTAGTTCCTAAGAAAGAACTAGAGAAAATTTTTCTACTCTTTTAAAAGGAAACAAAAAAATGTGGAATATACATAAATGAACAAAAGGCCAAATTTATTGGGATGGAGAGGGATATAACTAACTTCCACCATTCAAAAGTGACGACAGATCAAAACATGGAGTATAGATTTGATAAATTCCAGAAGTTCCAATACTTGGAAGTGAAACCAGGGAAATTAACAAAAAACTGAGAAGCTATGCTTTTATAAGACGGTGCTGTATGGCAGAGAGTGCTGGACGATGAACAAAAAAGAGTAGAACAAAATAAACATATGACAGAGAAAGCTACTAAGAAGGATGTTTGAAGGAGTGTGGTCAAACTGAAATGGGATATGTGGTCAGAGCACAAACACTCCGTTGAATGGGGTATATAGTCAGAATGGTCGAAGATAGTTGGGTAAAAAGATCAGAAAAGGGAGAGAGGGCGTCCTCGGGAAAAGATGGATACACGCATGTGGAGAAGATCTAGAAAGAGTAGGAATAGAGAACTGGCATGAAGCAGCCATGGACAAAAGTAAATGGAGAAGATTCATGAGCCCATAAGGCTATATATATACCTTCAAATGTTTCTTCTCGTTGTATGTTTCTAATGTAACTTATTTATTTGGTTTGGTTCCAAATAATTCAAAAATGTATCTTGTTTCTTCGATAATAGCAAATACTCACAAACCGATTAAATATATTTACTGGCATTCGTTTAGACAATTGATAATATTATTGAATTTATTTTTCAGTGCATTGTAGCTACAATATTAGCTCTCTCAGTAGCTTCTCCAGTACCAGAAGCGAATCCGGCACCAAAAGCTGAAGCGAAACCACAGCTCCTTGCTGCCTATGCTGCTCCTGTAGTTGCCGCACCAGCTTACACTTCTGCTTATTCTGTTGCTCCTGTTGCTTATTCCAGTTATGTTTATCCAGGTGCCTATTCTGTATATTCACCGTACACAGCATCTCTCTTAGCCTACTAGATTAGATGGAAATGGATCGCAATATTTATTATTCTGACTAAAAATGTGAATGAGCCTGACAAACAAAAAAAACAATAAAAAATTAATATTTATTATTCTGAACAGTTATTTAATATTAATTCGAATGAAGTTGATTTATTCAAACGATATGTACAAGAACCAGAGAATATTTGAATTTAAATTACATAGGAACCATACGATTTACTCCAAATTTTCCCGTGTATACGAGGAATTGTTGAGAAACACATTGAAGTATTATAAATGAAATAATGTATGAAAGTAGCACGAAATATTAATAATTATATTCACGCACTTATCCTATAACTGGGAAAGGTGTTCTGGTCAGAAATGGTATCAAATATATTTTATATTTTCTGGAAGAGCATGGTACTGCCGAATCTGATAAGTGAGGTGGATATGGATAGACTAGAAGACGTGGACAAAACTTGCGAATCAAAAGCGACTTGTGATATGACGTATTGGCTTATTTATCGCATATTGTTTCCTAAACGTTTCAGTATTCATTTATGCAATTTCGAATATATATTCTTTCAGTCTGGTACACATATGACACGCACTCTTACTTGCAAATCACCGTGAGTTAACAAATGATTGTGGAATTTCTTATTATTTTCAAAAATATTCCATTCTAGAAAGTTAATAATTTGATGATCCAATTGAAAATGTAGTGAGAAGTCAATGAAAAATAAGTGACTTAATTGCAATTTTGAATTCTAATACAATAATAAAGTTTTTCAAAACTCAAATAAGATCGTTTATCGGACTTTTGGAGAGGAATAATTTTCAATGAAATTCCTATGAATTTCATTTTAATCACTCTGTCATCATCTAATCATGAGTCAACTCAAAAAAATGCTTCAATATAAATAACAAATTGGTCATAGTTACGACGTATACATATGTGCTTGGCGACAAGTTTCCTCAAAAGTATCTCAATATCACCATGAATCGCCTCGTAATAGCTTCAAGTTTGAGAATAAGCGAAGAAATGTAATCTTTCATTTATTCACTGTATAATCGTAACGAAAACTTCACTCTTAACTAGACGTAGTCCTTAAAAACCACTCGAATTATGCTCTCGTGATTTTTCGCCGATGGCGTCTCCTTATTCAGAAATTAAATAATTTTTCGAAGCTCTGATAATTGAAAAATTTTATGAATATCAATTAAAATCCAATATAGTTCTCAAATTTCATAGACATTTTATGTAAATATATAATATTTATATTAATTACACCATTAGTTTCAAAAAGAAAATATTTTCACTATAATAGACCATCTTTCAACCCTTTTACGTAGATAATGGAAGACCTTTAGATACCATCATTAGGGTTATTCCATTATTAGGGCTATCTCAGTTACTTCTCTGAAATATATTGAAAGCCTGAGAAAGCTTCTGCGGGAAACACTCACACACAACGTAAGTAAGTGCTTTGATTGTAACGTTTTAACCCTCACTCAATATATTGTGAGATTTTTCGTATTCATTTACACTCTATTTGTAGGTTCAGCCAATAAACACTGTCTCTTGCGTTCTTAATATATCTAAATACACTACACTAACTTATAATAATTCACTCAACTTACTTGAATAATTTATTCAAATTCTTCGATTACTTCGCTAATTTGTTCTGTTCACCACTACTATTTATTATGAACTGAACTAAAGTGCGCTACATAAACTCCTTATTTATCCAAAAATAATTTCCAAATATCTAGAAAATAAAGAAACAAAACAAATAAAGGAACCTTCCGAGAAATTATTCAAAAGAAACAAATTCCTATAAAAACGAAGATCAAACGATTTCTGGGTATTTCATCAAAGGCCAAATTCTAGAATTCTACCATATCTAAGCAGGATCGGTTCCAGGACGGAGATTAGTTCGTAACACTATTCTATTGAATTGAATTAAAAATATAACGGAGGATGCAGTACTTGTTCCTATTATTAAAGTAATTTCGTTGAAGAACTTTCAAGGTGAAGGTGGAGGAGTATATCTAGCTTCTCGTCGATTTATTTCTTATTTGAATGAACTGGAGTAATGATATCCATCTATTGCTGAAAATTTTCTTTAGAAACACGAGTATTACTGGGTCCAGTTTAATTCAAATAAAAACAAGTAATCATCGATAAACCTACTTTCCTCGGGAGTTAAGACAAAAATATTCTACCAACAGTATTTAATTATTCTAATAATAGATATTTTCATTCGGTTTTTAATTATTAAAAAAAATACGTTTTCATTTAAGATTTCCTGGTCAATCGCGGATTTATTGGAACCATCATATTTTGTCCTGCTAGAATATCTATAAAATTTTCTCGATTTAAACGATAATTACAACTCTTTCTGTACTTCTATTCGATGCGGTCACGTTTATCTTTCTATCTTAAGCACAATTACGAGCCTATGAGCCAATTATACGCCTATGAGTAGTTACGTATGAGTTGTTTTATGGAAAATTCCAGATGCCCATGCGCTGGTTAGGTAATGACCAAGTTTCTAGGAAGTCTGTTGTATCTCGTGTAGATATTCCAAAAATACTTGAGAAATGGTTAGAATAGTTTATTGATGTAACTTCCATCAATTGTTTTCATAAACTCGTACTAAATACAAGCTGTAAAACTCTAATTAATAAGACTGTTAGGCTGCTTTTCAGTAGTGAAATATGTTGCAGAGCGAGGAGTTAAAATAATACAAGACTACAACGATTTGTTAACAAAAGATGACGGACAGTTTCTCATTCAAATCCTAGATGATTATAGAAGGCATTATAAATACGAAAGAAAGCTTACTTGAGGTTTTGAGTGAAGGAACCGGAATATTAAAATAACGTTTGTACCAATGTTATTTTTAAATAAAGATATAAAATAGACTATAACTATATTTCATTTTTTTATTCAATAGACTAAATCAATTGCGGAAATTTACAAATTTAGATTTTTGTTTATTGTTAGTTGGACCAAATATTGTTATTTTCATTGTTTTTAGTTCTATAATTTTTTATATATCGTAGGTATAAAATTGTACTTTTACTGAAATATATCCAAAAAAAATGATTATTTCAAAAAATTTACTTAGATCGTGTAGAGGCAGGTGTTGTTTTGAATTAAAAAAAAGTTCCCATTGTTTTTTCATAAAAAAAGCTTTCTAATGGCCGTCGCAAAAGATTCAATTTTTAACTACCATCCTATACATTAGTTCCATTCGGATACATTCAATATTGCATAAACATTTGGTTGTCAAATTTTGTGTGCGTTGGATACCGCATATTGAAAGAAATGTTGAAAAAACTCAATAGCGGTGACGATCAATCATGAACTTATGCATATGAACCCAAAACTAAACAAAAATCGACTGTATGGCTATTTCAAAACGAGCCAAATCCAACAAAACGTGTTCGCACACTTCGAAGCAAATGGTCGCCCGTTTATTCGAAATAACTGGACATGTCGCCACAGTTCCATTATAGTAACGTAGAATGGGAGATTAGCATGTTTATCAGAAGTGTTCTATAAAATTAGGGAAACCAATCGCAAAGAACGAATCAGTCTCCATCAGAACAGCACGAGCTTTCACACATCAGTTCAAACAAAAACGTTTTTGTTTGGCACCTAATATTTTTTTCTTATTCCCATAGATCAAAAATAAATTGCGAAATCAACGGTTTCATATTTCGACAATTGGTTCAAACTCAGGGAAAACTATGTTAATCTTAATGAAGAGTATTTTGAAAAACTATAAAACTTTATCGAATCATAAATATTTGTTTCCATTTATCTATCTTAAAACTTAGGTAGCAACCGTGGTATTATCCTTGTAGGGTTCACTAACATAGCGTGTAACGGAAACTTTGGACTCTAGCTTTACACGGTTATATAAATTCAAAACAATTAAAATCATCAAGATTCACTATTTACTTTCGGAGATGTGGTCTAGTTTATATACGTTCTTGATGGCTAGACTTGATATGTAGCTTACGCTCCTTAGACGTATACGAGAAGAAGAAATTGATTGCTCCAAATTAACGAGTCCTATATAAAGGTGAAGCATTAAATTGAATTAACAAATTGCGAACTAATTCACATGATACAACTGATATTTTAATCGTAAATAATTTAATGAAACTAATTCCTAATATAAAGATGAAGTGGATGATGAAAAAAATAATATTACGATTGATAATCAATAACTCGCGTTTTATAACAGTGACATTGAGTTTCTCGCCATTTATTCTATGTATAGATTAATAGTGAGAGATTCGCGGATTATAATCCAATCAGTTAGAGGGTTAAGTGCCAGGGGTAGTCTTAATTAGCCACTCTAGACTAGACTCAGATCCAGACAATGTGAATACCACAATAGCAAAACAATATGAAGATGAAATGATATTCAATACAAAAACCTACATTTAATTTCTATTCTAAGAATGTGATTATAACTATTATATTTGGATAGAGGCTAATATTAAGTCATAGGCAAGCTTGCAGGATTGACAATTTCAATGTACCTTCAGTACAATTTTATGATTCTAACGAATACAGGAAACTCCTCCGATATGAATGGACTCGATCATAATTCCTCAAGCAAAGCTCACACTTGCATCATATCTAGACTAATTATAATAATTTTTAACATACAGTATTATTCATGTATTTGTATCAGGCAGTATAGCAATTTATACAAGAAACAGAATATAGGTCACATCATCTTAGAACAGACAGGTATTTTTAGTCATTGACATTAAATATTCGTGTAATGTAATTACCACCTAAATAAGATTGTTTAACAACTTTTATAACACATTCTCTCAAAAATAATATTAGTAAGACATACATAAATAATTGAATTCAAAACGCGTACTACTTATAGTTTGTATGCAAAGCTTCAATAGTATTTTGACATTATGCTATCAATATATTTTAAATTTCAATAAGTGAATTATTTTATTTAGTCATGCTGAAGTACCCCCCCTATTACGAATTATTTTGGAAGATATAAATTCCACAAGAATGTAAACTTCAATTATTAGATCTTGTTTGTTCACTCCATCGATACGATAAATTTATCCATACGACATGTTTAAATTGGTAAGTTATTATATAATAAGATGTGACTTGACAGGAAGATAACGTGAATCGCCAATGGTGTTTTAACCAACCATATTGTGATAATTTATTTACACGCTTATATTAAATTCAACTGCATGTGCGTTTGTGAGTTTGTTTGTTTGTTTGTAACTTCCCTTTCTGGCTTATTGCAGTTAGTATATCCCACTACTTCAATTGCGTTTGTTAGCCGAGCAGGCTAAGGCGTCAACCTCCGGTTTCGCAGGTCTTGGGTTCAAATCTCGTTCACGCTCTAAAAAGATGATTTTTTTGGCAAATGTTTTTTATAAATTATTACTGCAAAGTTTTCCTTTACATCAAAACTAATTTTATGAATATCTGCCCTCTGTTGGAGATTCACTATACTACCTGCATCAGTGTTACTTTAGAATTTAACACCTTCAATTCTAGAAGAATTTTGCATCAGGCACCTTTTGTTGGAGATTCATAATTGGAGATTTTTTTTGACCATTAATTAAACTAAACAGTGGAAAATATATATAATTTAAAAAACACAACAAAAAGCAAATTAAACTTAGATTATTATTTAAAATAAGTTTAAATCAGTAATGAATGGAAAATACTAGTAGTAGTGAAGGGCTTTGTTCTATATTTCTCATACATCGTGCGCCTGACGCTTCTCCCACAATAATACAAGTATTTTTCATTCATTATTATTTGAGCTTATTAAAAAATAGTATATTATTCACGAGTGTATAATCAGGTTATTATTCACTAGGTGAAGTTTAGTGCTACGAGTGCCAGCGAGTAGCATAAATCACCGAGAAAATAATAACTCATTATACGCGAGTAGAATACTATACTCTATCCACGACTACTAAATATTTTTGTTGGAAAATTTTATTACATTATTATAAAAACTATTATTCTAACAAATTATTATTTATTCTAACAAATATTCCATACAATATAGTACATAGATATTGAAAATTATTATTATCGTATAATATCTCCATAATAATCAACACAAAAATCTATATATCGGTTTGAAAAATATTGGGTACCTAATGTTACGAAAGGACGGTATTTATTTATAGTTATCAATAATCTCTTTTGATAGTTCAAAATTTATATGCCATATCATATACAGCAATAAATTTGGCAACCTCATCAACTTCTCTAATTTTTTGTGGTGTTGAAGAAAAGTCACTTTCATTTTCTGTATCCATTTTTATATGGTTTTTAACATAATTTAACATAGACAGAGAAATCTAAACAAACAATAATGTTGACAGTTTTGACTAAATTTTATTTTTATTCAAAAATTATATCAATTTATAAATCGAGCGCAGTGTTAATGTTCCATGCTTTCTAAATGGAGGTTCTGGTTTCGAATCTGGTCTTTACTTTACCAATGAATTAATGAATTTATATATATATATATATATATATATATATATATATATATATATATATATATATGTTTCACATGCTAAAATTATAAAAAACTATTTTTTGTTTCAAAACAATATAATATAACTGAAACAAGAAAGCATCTTACAGCAGTGATTAATGATTCATTAACCACTGCCGTGATTGATGGGTTTTATTAAGGTCGAGCGACCAGACGTATAATTGATACATTATACAACAGTCAATTTGATCTTCTTTAAAAGTGTGTTTTTCAGTTTTTTCAAACTATATTTATTTATTCCATGATTATACACCTGTAAATTTATAATATATTCAAAATTCCAAAATCATTTATATTTCTTTGATATTTTGATGCGTTCTCTTTATTTGTGTTTATATATGTATCAGTAACTTTATGAATTTTAGTATATGATAGGAGGATCTGAAGGTTTCAAGAGTTTATAGCTATTTGTTACAGTACGATAATATTTATTATCTATGAAATTATCAACTCGATATGGTTTTATTTTGAGGTTACTCAAGTGATTTTTGTATTAGTTGAATGACAATTAACTTCAAGTATTGGCAAATGAATTAAAGTTTCCAACTTCTTGTTGTAAGCACAGAAATCAGATTGTTCATTTGTTTACAATATGATAATTAGATTATGTGAATCTCCTGTACTTTTCGATCAATATTTTATTAACAATACTTAAGCTCATTTGTGAATTCTCTTCGATCCGTATTGACTTCTTATATTGTTCAAGCTAGTTTATAAATGGTATGAACAATTGAAAATTGAAAATAAGTAAGTTATGAATGAGAAACGGTTAAAAGTTGTGCAAACTTGTTTGTTCAAATGATTGGGGTACTTTTACGTTTGCGAAGCGATATTTGAAGAAAGATACCTAAAAATGAGTCAATGGCGTTGTGCTTCAGCACAACAACGCGCTTTGCTAAGTCGCTAGATTTAACCACCAAATGTATTCACGTAGGTGCACATTTCCTACAACTCCAGATTTAGAACCATGCGACGTTTCAAGAAGAAAGCCAGAAAGTCAGAGATTGAGTTTTATTTTCAATGAATTACTTAACTATATTTTTCTATTGTCACTTGTATTTAAAGCACAATTAATTGTTTTTTTTTTAGTGTATTATAGCTACCATTTTGGCTCTCTCAGTAGCTTCTCCAGTACCAGTAGCGAATCCGGCAGCAAAGCCTGAAGCTAAGCCACAATATCTTGCTTCGTATACTGCTCCTGTGGTTGCCGCTCCTGCCTACACCTCAGCTTATTCAGTTTCTCCTGTAGCTTACTCCAACTATGTTTATCCTAGTGCCTATTCAGTGTATTCTCCTTATGCCGCATCCTTCTTGACCTATTAGATGTAACGGACTAAATATTTGTATTAATCTAATTCTTCTATTAAAAATGTGAATTCTATTGTGCCTGAGAAACTTTCAATAAAGAAGATGCATTTACATTATTATCGTTTCATTATCCTAAAAATTATAATCAATATACGGTGAGTTTCTTTTCGAAACTCACATGCTGTTTTACAACATTAAATTTTTTCTCCTTGTGGTTTCAACTGGCTACAAGGGTTGCTACTTAAATTTTGAGAAATGGCAACACAAGGTGTTAATGGTATACGTACTCAGAAGTGTTGTAATATAGGTGATCTATTTAAATTGTTTATAGAGACTTTAAACATACATCTTAGTCAAAAAATGTAATTAAATTTCGAACACATTCGGGCGATGATTTTCTACGACGTGGATTAAATCAACAGCAGTCAATCAACTCGTTTTAACTTTTGGTGATAAAACACCATCTCGAGCCACCGTTATTCGCTGAATTTCCGAATTTAATCGCGGTCGTAATTTGCTATAAGATGAATTTCGTGAAGGTCGTCCAAAATCGATGCTGTGAGTAAACTGATATCGCAAAATCATGACAGACTAGGAATCATGGGTCTATACAAATAAACCCGAAATTAAATATTAATCGCCTGTGTGGGTTTTTCAAGATAAGCTAAATCCAACAAAAGTTGCAAATGGTCGCTTGTTTTGTCGGAATAACTGAATATATTGCCACCGTTCCATTGGAGCAGCTTAGAACGGTCAATTCTAAATTGTCCACCAGAATTTGCTTACCAGCAGTTTTAAAAAAATCAAGGAAACCAATTGCAGATGACGAATCATTCATCTTCACCACGACAATGCGAACTCACACACAACAGTTTAAACAAAAACGTTTAATAATATATCATCCGTCGCACAGTTCTCGTATTGCTAATGATTAGCGCAACTATTTTATTTATCTTGTGATTTGAATAAATCTTGTTGTTGATCGAATTGTGGAAGTTATGGAAGCTGTATTCGATCTTGGGGTGTAGTGAGTTTAGATATGTAATGGAAGGATTGGTTTGCTAGCATGAAGTTAGGGTGCACGTTTCAGTAGGAACATAACAGCTGGACAATCTTGATTTTTTTTCTTCCTAGGGCGCCAATAAATCCATTAGTTATGCCAGTTTCCCCTATAAGATGAGCTGAGAGATTAACTAAATCCATAGCTACTTTTTCTGGTAAAAAATCAGTTAGAAAAGAAAAACATATCTTGCTCATGCTCATATAGAGTTTAAGGGTCTATCTGCTTTCATTTATCGGCATGACTAAACATTTGAGTTCTGAATCTATCTAGTTTTCTTGATAATATTCATGGAAATTATTTGCTCTTCACAAGGTGGCCATAGAGAACGTCATTGTTCAAGACGAAGTAATGTAAGGTCGAAAGCACCAAAGAATATTATTTATGAAAACTGAAATTTGCTTGATATTCTAAACATTGAACTATTTATTAATCAAATGCTATTTTCTGGTTCATGAAAATTATGTCGTTCGAAGTAGTACAATGTGCAATGAACTCTTGGTTTCAAATCGATACAATAAAATTCATACATTGATTTTACTTTGAAGGTCAACCCCCTAAAAAGTTACTGTTGAAGAAGTTCGAATAAATCAAGTTGCTTGATAACCTCGTAATTCAAAACAGGGTTTGAACTCCCATCTTTCTCTAAACCAGTTATTAGTAGATATTGCCGCACAATACTCAACAAGCAAAAACTCTCAATATGATGAGCAAAAACCAAATTTGAAGGAAATGAAATAATATTAATAAATGAAACTTGGCAATTGTGTCGCACAAACTGATAAGAATATAGAAAAAATTAATTAAATCAACTTGTTACTTTTTTAATCACTACTAATGTTTAATAAAATTTTGAGGAAGTCGAGATGGATAGTCATAACGCCCAGTAAATAAGGCACGATAAAATTTAAATTTTACAATATTGTATGAATTGGTGAAATTCGTACATTCATCATCAGATGGCAATAAATTTGAATTTTATTAATGGGCCTACGAAACGCAATTAATATGACTTCTCAAGATTATTGTTCCTTTCACTTAATTTATTTCCTTGAACCGTTTTTTCTTATGGAATTTTTTGGCATGAGAATAACTTACTTACTGTTCAGTCATTCATAATCACAACATGGTATTATTACATTCATGTTCGATTGTACCAACACAATGATTGTGTTATTCCAAATATGAATTTCAATATCAGCATTTTTGTATGTTCAGTAGTGTAGCTCTTCAGAAAATGTAAACTCGAGGTTATTTTTGAGGTCAACGTATTTTGAAATACTAAGAAATTACATACACAAAACCATGATAAATACATTTGCATTGCATTTATATATATATTTGTTATTAAATTACATTGATGGTTAGAACATATTAGAACGCATAGAACAAGAAATAAAAGTTGATAAAAAGGTAACTTTTAACGAACATAGGAAAATAACGAGTATATAGAAATTGTATATTACATAACGAGTTTAGAAAGTAATACATTTCGAACTAGTTACTGTTTGCACCAACCACGTAGCGGCGAGTGCTGAAACCTAACGAGATGTGAAATACACTTTCCAACGAGTGGTGTACACTATTTTTGCTACGACCACGTAAAAATTCTTTAAAAAATGTATTCTTTAAATACTACTAAGTCAATTAAATAATATCACACATGTGTCGAAAAGTACCTGTGTGAAATAAGCTAATTTCTTAGGTAAAAATGAATGCGCAATCTATCATTTTCATTAGTGGTCATTGGTAAAAGTATTATCGTTCACTGTTTAATACAGGACATAAATAAAAATAAATGGAACAAAAACCAGTATGTGGAAAATACTGAAGCGCAGAGTATCTGAACTCGCATATTTTTAACATAGACTTTTGAAAACGAAAAGTAAGAGGAAAAATATGTACATCTCATTTATTGATATGGAACAAGTATTTTCTAAAGTATCACAAGAAAATGTTTAGGAGATATTCCGTAATAGGGGAACCGGTGAGAAGCTGATAAGAGCTATTCAAAATATATACAAGAAAACAAAAACTTTCTAATCAACGAGAAAATAACATCCAAAAATATTTTTCAGGTGAAAATAGCTACATGAAAGGAAAAAGTTCAAGCTTTCCCTTATTTATAGTAATGAAAGAGCGTGAAAAAAAGTTGTGCTCACAAAAATATGAAATTAGAGAGAATGGCATAATGTGCATTTGCAGATGATATACGAGGGTGAATCAAATATAAACGAGACTTTTGAACCTGCGCGCGCAATAGTGATGGAAGAACGTTCCGCTGTTATTGGCTGTTAGGTTGGTGTATCAGGAGTGGGGGAAGCACGTGACTCATCATCATAGACTCGCTCAGTGTCCATCGTTATGATGTCCGAGCAGGAGGTACCTCCCTCTATTGCGCAACGTATTGTTATAAAGTTTTTAGCTGCAGAAGGTGTAAAACCGGCCGAAATCTTGAGAAGATTGACTGCACAGTTCGGAGAAAAGACGCTGTCGCGAGCTAGAGTGTTTGCTTGGCATAAACAGTTCGTGGAGGGCCTTGAACGTGTTGAAAATGAGAGCCATGACCGCAGACCCCGCACCAGCATTACAGCGGGCAACATCGACAGTGTTTGTCAACTTGTTGAAGGTGATAGGCGTCTAACAACTTGGGATATTGCAATTGCGATATGCAAGACTTGCATATCGCCGCAAAAGACACCTTGCAATGAGAAAAGTGATTCTCCTCCATGACAATGCTCGCCCCCATACGGCAGCACTGACAGTACAAAAATTGGAGCAACTGGGTTGGGAGACACTAGAACACCCTCCATACAGTCCAGACCTGCCTCCCTGCGACTTCCATGTCTTTGGTCCTCTCAAGGAAGCTTTGGGAGGGCAAAAATTCCACAGCGATAATGAGGTTGAAGCATATGTGCGCAATTGGCTACAAACACGACCTGACTCTTTTTACCTGGAAGGAATTAAAAAATTACCTATACGCTGGGAAAAATGTGTTTCTAAATCAGGAGATCATGTAGAAAAATAAACTATGATTGTTTGTACGTTTAAAATCAAAATAAATATTTTAAAAAATAAGTCTTGTTTATATTTGATTCACCCTCGTAGTTATTTTATCAATTATGGAAAGATAGCTACAAGAACGTGTTATATGGAAGACAGTACTAAAATATATAGTTAGAATCAATGAAATAAAACTAGAATAAAACAGAAATATGCTTGTAGAAAACCTAACCGTAAAATGAAAATATGTTAATAAATATCTAGAGATATTTTGATCTAGATAGAGATCTAGAGTGATAAATTAAAATATAGACAAAAAGAAATAAATGGAAGAATTGACAACAGTTAAATGTTCTCACTGAAGTTTTTTTGTATAAGAAATAACTATAGAGAAAAAATCGATGCATTGGTTACTATCAAGGTGTAGGGAAGGTGTAGGGAAAAATGCTCATGTTGGTTATATGCCCACACCTTGAAATTTCTACTTGATTGCGCTACAGACTATCAGATGGCACATCAACTGTTAACCGACATTTGTGGCAGTTTAATCCTGATCTAAATTTACTTTCAAACTGGGAGTCGTGGCAGATGGTCCAGGCTTATTTCCTATGCGCGTATTATCAAAAAGCCTACTTTTGACGGGCTACCATACTTTGAAGTGAACTGTATTCGGGAAGGTATAGTCCAGTTATTTTAGGTTTTATCTGTGGAGAAATTTCCTAGTGAGCTGAATTTTTGTATACACCATTATGGTGCTATAATGAAGGGGTGGAAAATTGATATCGATATCGTGCCGACTAAAAAAGTTATGTAAGTCAAAAAAAAACGCAAATCAGTTTTATATTAAACGTGGGATATATTAAACATTTGTAAGAAATTGGAAAAAAACTTCACATATTACTCTTCATATGATTATAAAGATTGTTTACTTTGGATTTGCATTTTGATGAATACGATTTTTTTTAAATAGATTCACCATTCATAAAAACCTTCATATTGCTACGCATCGTATGTTCAAATATTTGTATCCATTTAAAAATCAACTCATGTATTGCTGAAGAAAATTCTGAGTATCATTGTGTTTTCGATTGTCTATGGTTAGTATGCAATACTGAACTTCATTTCTTACATAACGTTTTCCTTAGTATGGTTACAGCACTTCATGAATTAACTAAGGTTATCCCCTTTATATTGAATAGTTAATTTCAAATAATATAAATTGACGACAGACTCAGATTTCTTATCAGTTGAATACCTCTTAATTACAATCAAACAATCGTCAACATGTTCAAATTGGTGAGTTAACAATTGGTAATCATGAATAAAGAAATTTTAGGCTCTTATGTATTAATGTCTTTCGAAATAAATATTTTTAGTGTGTTTCAAATATCATATCAAGTGGTTTAATGAGGTTCTTTTGTCATCAACGAAAAATTCACTATATTATGAAGAGAATAAATTTTCTCATAAAAGCTGGAGTGTTGAACTATGCAACCATGGAATTTGAATCATACATATTTTTTTAGAGGAAGCTCTTAAGTTCACACGTTCCTTTGGATTATACTATAAATTGTTAATTGAATCAGGCTTAAAACACCTAAAAATTGGCTTTTTAAATATGCAAATTCTATTTTTCTTAATAAAATACATTATTTACCACCGAATTTTCTGAAATGTATGCTTAAGAAATTATAGGAAATTCTAAACTGGCCGAAGAACCTCCTTAATCTTCATTTAATTTTCGATTTATATTATAGTTATTCAAATACATAAACTGAAGTATATTGGTCAATAACCACTTTTCATTACAAATTCCATAAGTTCAAAATCAGCCTTCCTAAAGAGATTTTTCATTTGTTATTATTTATAATTTATCTATTATTTGTAGATAATTATATAAATCCAGGGTCAGCTCAATTTCAATTTCCAACTTATTCAAAAAACAGATTGATTTCAACACAATATCTATTTAACTCTTAATGCTCAACCATTATTCAAGCATGCTAACAATAAAAAAAATAATCTGTCGTCACCTGAAGATGATACTTAAGTATCTGAAGAAGATAACTTGTTGTTAGTGTAGTAGTGTCATAAATAGTGTGTTCAAAATATATATTACACTTTATGAGTTCCAAAATACTATGACCGAAAAAAGAATTTTTGTTTTTTTGGGAACACGCTCCTCGGATGAAGTCCATTGTTTCTACAGTTGTCTTTTTTCACTAGTTTAAATTTCACTATATTGTTCATTCGGGCCATAATGTCGTTTTTAGAGCCCCGTTCAAACTTTTAGTGAAAAATTACATTTGAATTTGGATGAATTCTGGAGAAGTTGTCTTTCGTTGTCCGTAGACTAGTTCCGCTACTCTATTTTTGTACGTAATGCTAATTATTACAATAGCATCTATTACCTCCATAAAATACTTCAAAAGGCTTTTATGTACAATACTTCTGCTTTATATGTTATCTAGTATTATGTCTAGGTCCTGGACTTCTAATCTCCATTCATCCTTTATTCCAATCAACTTATCATTTTGAAATAGTTTTATAATAATAACTTAAATGCTTAAATACTATCCGTGAAACTCAAAAAGAATTTTTGATTATAGGTTACTCCCCATCTTGTTTGATACGAAGTATAAATAATAGTTTTAACATATCTTGAACACTTTAACATTTATTTCAGTGCTTTGTAGCTGCTGTTTTGGCTGTAGCCGTAGCTTCACCGGTCCCCGAAGCGAATCCTGTACCAAAACCAGAAGCAAAACCTGATGTCTTAGCTGCATATGCAGCTCCAGTTGTTGCTGCTCCTGCTCTTGCCTATACATCAGCGTATACTGCTGCTCCTCTTGCCTACTCTAATTATATTTATCCAGGTGCTTATCCCGTCTACTCGCCCTATACTGGATCATATGTTGTGTACTAATGTGAAATATACTAATAAATTGGTTCGTATTAATGTATTCCTTTGAATAATACTTTGTGTCATGAATAAAGAAAATTAAATTACGATAGTTTCCTCTACTATTAGATCCCTTCTGCAATTTAAATATTAAATGGACAATATCAATATATATACGCTATACGCAGCAAATATACATATGAAGTTTGGACTGTCTAGATGTAATAGTCTAAATATCAAGAAAGGCATTGCCATGAACGGAAATGTGCAAGTTCCCAACGGAGATATCTTACAAGCAGTGGAAAATGCAAATACTCAGGATTTCAAAAGGCTTAGATACTGTACCACAATCAGGCAGAAGCTAGAATTTAGGATGAGTGAGTGAAACTAGTGAAGTCACTTATGAAATGCGAATTAAATGCAAGTAACTTAGTCCAGGCAATCAACACCTATGCCATACTTGTTTTAACGTACTCTTTTGGAAGTGGACGAAAACAGAGCTTGAAGGTATTCAGAGGTTGACGTGAACATTGTTGACGAAGAACAACAACTATCACCCGAAGTCATCAACTATTGGAACAACATTACCACGAAAAGAGTGAAACATGATTTTCCTTCATTTTTTTTAGTCATCTAATAACATAACTTAAAATCCAGTTCCATTATTGTTTCTCATACGGTGAGATATTTGATGCAAAATATTCGAGAGGAGTGAGTAGATGACGTGAAAAGAATGTTGAGACATAAAAATTTTCTCATACGACCTTTGCTTCTGAGTTATAGACCTTAAAGCTTTCTAAATTATACATTCGAACATTATGAATTTTCAACCTAGACAATCGAAAGATAGCAAAAATGAACTATTCTAATGAAAGGTACTCTATTTAACTTGATAAAATTCATTGTTTAAATCGTTATATATGCCAAGTAAACCGTTCGCCACAAAGAGACAAAATTTCTAATTGAACTGCATACATCGTGTTACTCTCAAAAGGAAAACATTGAAATGTAAAAAAAATTAGCTGGTTAGCCTACAACTTATCTAGTAAAATCGAGAAAAACTATAATAAATGCTCGAAGTGGGCATTTCTATACAATTCCAAACTTTACAATCGATAACTTGGTTATCGAAACGCACGTCAGGCAATGTAATTGTGAGTGTTGGTGTAGTGGTAAGATAAAATAGTGTATTCAGTATGAATACCACTAACGGTTCCAGAAATTTCAACTTTGCTCATGAATTAAGTAGACTAGTTTTCATTATTTTCTAAAAAATATTATTTTAGGAAGTATCCTATCAAAAATTAGGCGGCGAAGGTCGACAACGAACTATGAGGACAACAGGTTGAGAGCAAAATGTATAAGATGCAGATGATGCTGATCCCACAACTAACGTACGCAAAATGTCACTACAATTTAACGTATGAACGGCAACTATCCATAGGATTCTCCAGGAACTACATTTTTACCCCTTTCACATTTAGATAGTACATGCCATGAAAGTCGAGGATTATCCAGTAAGACTGGCCTACGCTCGTTGGTTTCTGGATAAATAAAGTTGATAATAGGTTGGTTGGAAAAGTACTGCTTACTAATGAAGCTGGTTTCATACGAGACGGTTTTATTAATTTTTATAATTTATATTTATGGGGAGATGGAAATTCTCACGGAGCAATTCAAACAAAGAGTCAACATCTATTTTGTGTTGTTGTGTGGGCAGGAATAGTGGGTGATAATTTAGAAGGTGCATATTTTTTGATAATAACTTGAATGATCAGCGATACTTAGAATTTATCCAAAATGATTTTCCATCCATATTATGTGATACTCCTCTAATCACTCGCAGAGACATTTGGCTCATGCACGATGGAACTTCTCTCCACTTCCTAAATGATGTAAACTATCATCTTAATAACATTTAATAACATTTCACTTCAAACATTTATCATAGTTTTTTTTTATGTTAATTTTCTTCAGAATGTCTTTCTATGGCGAACGATTTCTTTGGTATATACAACGATCTAAAAATTTACATATTTCCTAAACCAATTTATCGAGTTAAACAAAGAGTACCTTTTCGTTAAAAAATCTATTCAAAAATTCATGTTTGCTGTCTTCAGATGGTACAGGTTGTCCTTACGGATTGTTAACCATTGGGCATGAGCTGCCTCAGGCCTTGAGATTGTAGTGTAGAATTATTCGTCAAACACTAAATATGGACAAATGTAGTCATCTATGAGAAATTCATAATTTTCAAATATTTAATTCATAAAATATACTTAAATATAAGTTCTGACTTTGCCTAGAACTCAAAAACGAGGGGTCGTACGAGAATTTCTTTTCATATCCCCACTTCATGTACTCATTCCCGAATTTTGTGTTTGTTCATTTGGACATAGATAAAACAATAAATCTAATCTAAGAGAACAATAAGAGTTTTGAATCTATCAGTACCTACAATAATCAACATATGAAATTCTTTTATATCTATACTTTGTACATTCAATAAAATCCGCATCCTTTGAAGCTGTTAACTGGTTGATAGAATAGAATTAGTAACATTATACGCCGCTCATTAATAGAAGCTAAAGTATCTCGGCAGAGAAAATGTATAAGCCTATATCTATATAAAAGAATCATACTTTTTTAAATTAAGTTAATTATTATTGTTCTTGAACTATTAGATATTAGAATATAATGAATTCGGTGAATGTTATCAATATTTTTAATGCTTTAGGAATTGTGACAAAAATAGTACTTTTTTCAACTAAATCTTCTTCAGCTTAGCCCAAAGAAATACTTAACAGATAACTAATTACTCTTCATTCGAGGATCTAGTGAGGAGTAGAAAAATAGAAATAACTAAAAATAACTAGTCTTCTTGAGATCCTAATCCGGAACCGGGGAAGGTCTTTTGATTTTTTGTCCGGTCTGGTTATAAGCATCTCATTTGTGAGTTCCACAAATATTTCACTGAATGAGCCATGTATGTGTTTGCGAGGATCTCTTGGAATCTGTAAGTAGTTTTTGGTGTTTGTCAAGTGATTTCAATCGAATCCATTCCCGAACCACAACTAAATATCCTCTAGTTATTAGTTTTCCCTGATTAAATGCCTTTGTTGTAAATAAAATCAATGAGCTAGTTCCTGCATTATTGATCATTGAGAAAAATAAAGCGAATGGCTAATACTACCAAATCACTGTTACCTTGCGGTTTTTTGATGTCGTAACTCCAGCTTTATGAGGCTTAAAAATATTTCTGGTTCAGTCGGGCTTATAAAAACCCATGTATTCCACGGAATATTATATGCTTTCTATACCACGTATTGAATCAACCATATATTTGAAAGACACAAGAAAAACTAACAATTTATTACTCAAACCCAGTTAACATTTTTTTCTATGTGAATTGCAGTGGATCTATTTTTATGGCCATATAGGAAATAAGAAAATTACTAATGGGAAATTTGGTGAATTTATCTGCTAATTTTGCGACTTAATAATTCGGGGGCTGGAAACATTCAAGTGAGTAAGATTTTTATAAATATATTCATAGATTATAAAAGGTGGTAACCCTACACTATCCTCACATATTTGTTCCAGCTGCGTGCAATTCTATTAGTTCTCTCTCAGCTGTGTCTTTTATACATGTATGTTAGTGGTGCTCGTTACAATCTTGGTGAAGAGAAACCTCAAGCAAAGTATTTTCAAATTTTTTGTGAAATTGTAAGATCAGTTGAAGTATTTAATGTGTTTGGTGGTGATTATAGAGCCGTGCACAAGTTTTTCATTGTCAGATAATGTTCAAGGAGAGTTCTTAAAGCACCGTGGATGGTGGATCAGGAGAAAGACTGAAAAAAATAATACGAAAAGCCTTTTTAAATAGCAAATACAGAATCGAGGTCAATCGAAAATGACTGTTTAGCAGGTAGAAAATGATCCATTATTCCATTCTCAAAAAAGGTTACAAGAGCAAATAGAGAATGAAATCAATGTTCATTTGCTCTTTCTGCGGCAACGGAGTCCATAAAGATAGTTTCACCAAGATAGATCGTGATTCAAGTATAATAGGAGACCTTTGATGTTTTCCAAACCTTTCTCCATTCACGTCTTCATACTTGCGTGTAAAACAATGGTCGAAGCATTTTTTCTATTCCCATTGAGGTACCTAATGCATCAACCGCTTCTAGTGTAGAAAAACGTTAACATCGCAATTTTTTGATCTGCAGAATAAGAGGGAATTATAGAGTGCCGAAAAAGGTTTAATTGACAGATGACCCATCATTTCGATGTTTTAACTGTTCAGAAACGTTTTTATTTGAACTGATGTGTGAGAGCTCGCATTGTCGTGGTGGTGAATGATTTGTCTTCTGCGATTGGCTTCCCTTATTTTTTTCGAACACTTCTGGCAATCAAATGATGATGTAGTATTTAGAATTGGCCGTTTGACCATTCGCTCCAAATTGGTTCAAGCGCGAGCTTTCTTTTGAGCGATTGTCAAATTATGCGGTATCCAACGCGAACCAATTTTTTTGACAAACAAATTTTCATACAATATTGAATGCCCAAGTATGTCTCAAAGTCACGGTATGTCACATGACGATCTTGAAATATCAGTTTACACACATCATCGATGTTTTTTGGTACAACAGTCGATTTTAAACGACCGTCACAAAATTCATCCTGTAGCGAAGTGCGATAATGGCTGGATGCGAAAAACGAGCGAATTACTCGAGATGGTGCTTCATAACCAAACGTCGAGGTGACAACTCAAATAGCACTCGTATGACAACACGTTCTAAGTAGGTTTATTATTGAAAATGTCATACTTCATAATTGCAATGTCAGATTCTACTATATTGTTGCCATATCTCCAAACTCAAGTACCAACCGTTGTATCTGAAAGTAATTGATAACCTTCGTAAGGTAGTTAACAGAGTGTATCCACATATCGCAAACTATTGGCTACTGAATCAAGACAGGGCACTCTGCCAATGTGCGTTGATTGATTGATTAATACCACAGCCACCATATTTACCGGATCTATTGCCGAATTCTTTTTCCCCAAAATAAAAAGAACACTGTTGTGAACGCACCTCGTATATATGTATATTTCTTTCTTGTTATTAATTTGTTCGCCGCATATACTGAATTTTGTTACCGTGGCAACAAGCTGTATTGTGGTTTCTATTTTTAGACCTTTTTTTGCTGTCGCCCGTCGGCTAACGCTGGGCAAAAGATAAATAGAAAAAGAAATGTAACACTTGCTTTTTGGCCTTGGTAGGGTGCGTGTGATTATTATCGCGCTATTATCTTATAATATATTTACATATTATGTATTTTGGTTTATGTCAATTTGCAAGAGTGGATAAATGTTTTAGTTTCAAAGTACAATTTAGTAAAATTATTAATACAGTCCACTACTTATTGGTTTATAGTTTAATGATGTAGTAAAGGTGAATAAGTAGAAAGTTTAGTGTTTTATTTGCCATTACAAATTAACTAAAAAATAACGTAATCAGGAATCTCCTGTACAAACACATTCATGATTGTTTGAGGAAAATGTGACTTGGGCTTTGTCGGAGGCTCTAGTCTCGGACTAGACCAGAAATGTCTACCTCTTCCTGTTATTACAGGACAAAAGAACATCACTTTTGAGAGAATCATTTGTTGTCACCGGATAACTTAATAATGGATAATTAGGGTCATTAATTAGATGTCAAAACTTTATCTTTTCCTTACGACTTCAACATTCCTTACAACCTTTTATTGCTTGAAATAATACTAGTGAAGCTTCCCATTTGTCTGCTATGTCAGAACAAACAAATTTGTGAGCTTCTTATTGTTCAAACATGAGAATTTCATACACTAAATTGGCATATACTTTTTGCATCATGAAAATTCCATGTGAAATTTGCCGTGTGGTTAATTTATTTTATATCAATACACTTCATTGTGTGTATATTAAATCTCCCTATTTTATCGATTATTTGGGTTATTATCACGATGTGAATAAAATTCGCAAGAAATATAACATTAGCCAATTAGAAAAAAACAATCGTTTAGAATTATACATTCCAATTCATTTCTAAAAAAACCTTATTCACAAAACCACATTACTATTTTACACATGTTAAATGAACTTAATAAATCTTAATAATTGAATTAACAAAATTCATTAAAATGGTATTTACAACAGTTACCTATTTACGTATATTGAAATAAATTCTGATTAAATATTTATGAAATATAATCTTCGTACGTTTTAATTCGTTTGGATTGGATTTTTCTGAATGTAACTTGAGTGAGAACAAATGAAATAATTAACATTGTCTAGTGAAAAATAACATAAAATTTGTTATTAATACTAAAAGTATGCTGTTCGAAAATATAAATATACCATTTTGAAATACTGAAAGTATAAACTGACTCCCAACATTTATTCATTAAGGAAACTTTTCACATAAACTTTCAATTCATAAAAATCAAGTGGATAACTAGATCGGTACATTGAATATACTCATAATCAAACTTTGGACTAGAAGAGTAAATCACGAAAGTATAATATAGTAGAAAATATAACTTTGGACAGTTTCCATGTTGCAGACACATAGAGTTGTTGGAGAAGAGATATAACTGGGTAGTTGTCGGCTAAGATAAATGAATAAAATATATGTATTGAATGGAAAAAATATTTTTCTGGCTTTTGTTTCGAAATTGTTAGAAAATCATACTACATACTACTATGATAAAGCCGTCCCCATAAATCACTTCTTACCTTATTTTGACAATTGAAACAACATATTATCCGTTTAATATGATCATTGCCCTTTAATTGAGTCTAGCACTCACGTGGTAATGATAATGAATAGGTAATTGGATTCAACTTGTGACAAATGAATATGTCCCAATATGAGAATTACTTATCAACAGCCGTATCGTTGAATGTCAATCAATATTCTGCTATTATTTGCCGACAAATTTTTTCTGCGGTATACTGTTATTCCTATATAATGATCCAAACTTCCCAATTAATTTCACCGCTAGATTTTTTTCCAACTGATGAATAGAATACAGAAATTTCTGCTTTCGCAGCAATTGTTTTGGACTTCTCTACAATCCTTATCCAAGGTAAATGCCATTCAAAGTTTCCGTTCACATTTAACCCCTATAAACGGTAATTTGCAACCGTAGACCACTAAAGCTGAATGAGCTAATTCTTATAAGCCTTTTGGAGTTTAATATGCTATTAGTGATATATAATAGGCAATTACTCTGAACCTCCCTCGAAATATATGTCTTTCAAGTCAATA
This sequence comes from Diorhabda sublineata, assembly GCF_026230105.1. Classification (NCBI taxonomy): domain Eukaryota; kingdom Metazoa; phylum Arthropoda; class Insecta; order Coleoptera; family Chrysomelidae; genus Diorhabda; species Diorhabda sublineata. Next base: position 20,166,125 of record NC_079475.1, read on the forward strand.
AAGTGAAGATAATGTCCTTGTTGTCATGATCCAAAGAAAATGTTTTTTATATACCACTGCAAAAATCCTTATTCTCTGTAAAAAAAGTATTATCGAGATATGTATGTAAAAAATCGTTTAATGGTTTAATGGTATATAAAACAGTTTTTAACCCTGCATTACCGGCGAAGTGATACTTTTTCTTTTTTATAATGTTTCAATATAAAAATCATAATTAGACAACAGCGCAGCTGGGTCGTATATTCCGTAAAGCGATGTTGGCGGACGACATAGTCCTTTTTCTTGCCTTTCTCATTTCAGTTCTTTTGAAAATATTGTGGTAGATGCATACAGGCGAATTAGCAATTTCCTCATTGTGCAGGCACCGGTGTTATAAAATTGATAATCTTTTTGATATTCTTTTTTGTTTATTTATGAATTTAGCTTTCTTTTGTTGCAATGAAAACACTAATATTCAAATGTATATTTTCTAGTAAGGATTTTTTCTTCAGCTTTCGTTTTATTTCATTTTTATTTTATTTATATTTAATCCAATACCATGAGGTGAGTGACTTCTCAACTTTTGTTACGGTTCAAAAAGAAGAAGCATGGTTATTGAAAAATTTCGATGGGCTGGAGGAAAAAGACTTCCTAAGGCAGCAACAACGATTTCTTATCAGCATTATGGATGATTATTGTAGCGGTAGGGTGAATCAAATCTAATCTTAAAGTCCAATCTGGAGATGAATATGATGATACTTTGAACACGTACACTAGACTCTGCTCTATAGGAGAATACTGGACAACAATATGGCGATGCAAACGGCCCAGTGAAACACACAATATGAACACCAAATTGCGGAACGATCTTGCGGAACGTAAATGGCTCGATTTGAGTGCTTTTTAGAAACTATGACCAGAGATCATCTATCATCTGATGGTGAATGCTAACCCATAAACAGATTTTGATCAGTTTTTTGAACTTCGCATTCAATTTTTGTTAGAAATTTCAAATTTAAAATACGATCTACAAAAAGTTGTTCATTATTATTACTTTTGTGCCTGTTAATTCTTCAGATTCTTCAGATCATGATCGGGTTAACCTGATCATAGTTTACGGGAGTCCTATCAGGACTTAAAATTATGTATTCGTGCAAAAAATATTTATTGCCTATTTTAACCAATTATCATGACAGAAGTGAGTTCAACGAAAGATCAGGAAAAACAAATAAATGCATTTTAAATGGGTCAACGAAGTTTCATTTCAAATATTTTCACGTGTTTATTGCGAGATTTCGGATTCACTCACAAACAAACAATTAACGAAGAAAATTGAAGGAATGTTAATAAACGAAGTGATAATGAAATAGAAAAATGAAGCTAGAAGAGGTTGTCAAGCCTACTAAATTACTTTCAGATGGATTTTTTAAGACAGTAGATAAATCGGATATAAAAGTATGTGATACGTATAGTTTTGTCAAGCCACACCTGCGATTTTATATGCCCATAGTCCACCCATTTCTCAACAAGATAATATAGTTTTCGTTTTTTATCTCAATACGATTTTATGTTTTTTTTTTCAATATTTTCTTTGTCAAATTACAATTTCAGCCTTTTCTAATAATAAACTGTTTCTTCTGCTGTAAACAAATGTTTTTTTTTCAAAGTTGGGCGGCCACAATCATTAAAAATTTCACGTAAAACTGTGCCAATTGTTGAAATTTACTTTAGGAATAAGAATTCTCGAACATCTCATTTTATTCGAGTTTTTCTATTTTATTAATAAATCAATATTTGCGTCGATACTCAATATATTTTAATTGGTACGAAAGAGTAGATTGTCTCTAAATAGCAGAATTAGAAATAGAAATCACTCAATTCTAAATAGTAAATGTTTGAAAATAAGCTAGAAACGGAAAAATATGGGAGGTAGTTCTCTAAGTTTCCAAGTTGTGGAAAATAAAGGGTAACACAATAGACTTTAATCTAGTCGAGGTTGCCCGTACCAACTATACCTAAACTTTGTCTATATAATTTAAAAGTTTGTTACAAATTAGAAATAAAAAAGGAAATTTTTAAAGACTGAAGTTAAGTCCAAACCTCAATTCTTTATCAATCTTTCAAAAATTATTTAAAAAAACTAATTTTAAAACAGAAGAGACTTAAGATCAAGAACATTTAGAAGCATTAATATATCAAAAGATATATGTATACTTTTCCCTTGTATATCATCATCAAAAATCGTATTAAAGGATAATATATAAATGAATCTTCTTCGTCTCTATCTTAAATGGAAAACATTTTTTCAGACTAGAAATCTTGGTTTGACGCGTTTTTTAACATCAATTCCGTTTTATTTTCCATTCCCCTTATAAAGACCCCGTAAACTTCAGTCTCCTGCCGTTAACTATATTGTCGCATTTTTTTCAGTGGCACTGACGCAGATCTCTTCTATTTATTAAGCTTTTTCTTTTTTGATGGAATACAATGACGAGGAATTTCTACAAAATACCGCAGACTCCTCTGGAGTCTTTAATGGACTTTTGGGATAACAAATCAAAAGTACGTATTCCATGACTTTAAATTCTATTTAGTATACTATAGTAATCATTCTCTTATGAAGTTATTTAATATTATTAGAAATTTTTAGCGGAAATTCAATATATATACTATATATACAAGTATATAGTGTGAATAATTTACTTAAATTGGAAACAAAGCTGTTAGTCCGATTCATGTCAATACCAAATAATGAAACATTTTCTGGGTATTATTCCTTTTCGTAATTGAAAATAGCGATTTGCTTATGAACATTTCGGTGTCATTACATTCAGCATGCTTTCGCTAAAATTTCATGAAAATATTTATGACAAATGATGTGAGTCACTTAAGGTAACTTAAGCTCCAAAAACTTTCACAATTATAGTTACAAAATTCTAGTGGGGAGAAAAAATTTGTTAAGTAATTTTAATATTCAAGAAAAAACTAATAACATCTGACATAAAATGAATATAAATGTACTTACGCAAGTTACAGAGAATAAAGTATTTAGTATTAGTAGATTTGAATTTTCTACATATGTCCCAAGGTTAGGTAAGTAACCGATAAAAATTTGATAAAAATCCAACCTCAGGAAAACAACGAAAAATTAATAATGCTCGGAACCTCCTACGTGTTTTACGTACTTATAAACCTGTCGGTGCATACTCCTAATAGAATGGTTGATCATATCTTGAGATATGCCATTTGATCTTAAAGAAGTACAGCTTGAGTATGTAGTGGATCGAGTAAACGAAGTAATCATGTTCCTACATTAACCAACACGTATCAATAAAATGAGCAAAGACCTACCTACTTTTGGTCGTTCATTATTTTGTTGGAAAAGTAGATTGAGAAGCATATATGGCACAATATGTTGTTTCACCACGTTTTCCATTGTTCGAGAATATTTCATAATGATTTGAAATATTACCAAAAAATGTAGAATGTCTTCTTCATAGACAGAAGATGGAAACAACTCCAGAATATTTTAGAATTAATATTCTTGAATATTGTCAACTGTTTCAGACATTTCTAGGAGACTAAACTTTCTGCTATTATAACTTCGTCATTCGAGTAAAAACTTGAAACTCCTTTATGGACCATATAACCCCGGTGGTCTTAATGGATTTAATTTTTGTGTTTTAGAAGTAAGAAGGGTGAACTCTTTCTTTCATAATATTGGAATATTTTGTTCATTAAATGAGAATTTATGAACGTGTATATGATCAATATACATCTATGGAAGTTTTAAAAATTATACATTATTCAAATATTAACGTATCCGGAAATATTAGGGAGATAGAACCGAATTGAACCACAAAAGTACAGAATCGCAGACTGTGGATAAGAATTGTGAAATATCGATGAGAAAAGGAAAATAAGTCATCGGCCTGTAGCACTCTAAATTGAGATTGGTATGATTCAAAATTGAATATTCAAAGTGACGTTGATTGAAATATTGGATGTGAAACCATAATACGTAATACTTCCATATGGACAATTTCTATAAGTGGAAGCTGTTCCGACTGAGGAAGACAGAATGGTAAACTATTTCAAGCATGCGCAGTATAAATAAAGTGTCTCCAACGAGAGAGAAAATGAATATTATCGGCACAATAACGCAGGGATTTTTTTTCTCACACCAACTGTCCTTATGGGAGTATTACATATATGAATCAAACATAGATACATTTCAAATGTCAGTGATATGACCAAAAATAAAAATTCCTCTTTTTTTATTATTAATGAACTGTCAGAATTATTGAAGAATAACGCATTTTTATAATTTCCAAGAAAATAATTAGAAAGGAGTTTATTAACATTAAGTTAAGTTTACTGCGAAAAACAATAAATGAGAATGGATCCATATGTTGAATTTGGAATTTAGGCTGTTAAAATAGAGTTTAGGCTGGTGTTAAAATTCACAAGAATCATAGACTATGAATTACAATAATAAATTGTGTATCAAAGCCATATTTGGAATATGGACAAATCAAGGGATTGTATAGATGAACTACTGAAATGGACCGTAATTCAAATATACTCAAATTCATATTCACAAATAACTTTGAAATTTGTGATTGTGTAAATCTCGATGGTTTTCATCACATAGGAAAAAGTTACAAGAGGGTGATTGACAGGACTCTATAAACACGAGAAGAAGCTCTGAGTCTCTGACGCTCTCTTACGTGGTTTGTGCAGTTTGTGTGTTTGCTTTATAGAAGGAAAAACGAGGCATTTACAAATTCTACAAGTAAAAAAGAAAAATGAACAAAAAATGAGTGAACTTTCTTTATTGGTACATATAAAGAACAATACGAATGTGTCGATATTTACATTAAAATTTTGAATTAGATTGCATCATTACGCACTGTATATAATTTCAATATAAACATTCAATTCATTATTATTAGTTTATAGTCAAGTCATTGGCCATTGGTCATTCGACAGACTCAAAGAAAAGTTGAAACGTCAATTTTATCTATCTATTTTCAAAAATTATTTGAAAAACTAATTTTGAAACAGAACAGACCTAAGATTTACAAACATAAATATATCAAAAGGTCTGAGAAATAAGAAATGGAATAAATTTATATATATATATATATATATATATATATATATATATATATATATATATATATATATATATATATATATTGTGATGACCTTTTTGTCTATTTTCTACATATTGAGAGAACTGCGTCACAATTAGTACAAGGCATATTTTCATGAAGACTGAAGTTACATCGAAACGTCAATTTTTTTATCAATTTTTCAAAAATTATTAAAAAAAAATTTAAAAAAGAAGGGACCTGGAATCAAGAACATTTGGAAATATTAATAATCAAAAGAGACTAATTTTAAGTCTTTATCAAAATAAAAGCTATAGAACTCACACTTACAACAACATATTTCAAATATGAAAATGAAATATACAAACAAATCAATGGTTATGCTATGGGAGCATCCATTTTAAGTGTTATAGCACAATTAGTTATGTAAGATCTCGAGGAAACTGTCCTAAGCAGACTTGATATGAATATTCCATTCTTTTTTCAATATGTAGATGATTGCATTGATGCCGTACCAAAGAATCAAATTGAAAACTTCAAAAAATTCAAGTCTTATCATAATAAGGTGGGGTAGATCGACTAAAGTCCGAATATTCCGTAGCACGAATTAGTGATCGTTGGCCAATAACAATTTTTTATGCTCTATTGAATATTGCTACAATAAAAGATCAGCAGGATCAGCAAAAATTAAGATGTAAATATTACCCCAAAAGAAAGAACCTATTTACTAAACATCAGTGTGCAACTTGTGTCTCCCCAGTATGTAAAGAACACAGTGAAACAATTACTCATATTTGTTTGAATGTGGTAATAATTCTACTGAAGAATCTTTGTAGTTAAAATTTTTCTTAAGCCTATATTTTTGAACTGTTCTTAAAATAATTATTAGTATAATCCCTATTCTGTTAAATAAACTTTCTTATTTCATTTTTCAACTTTATTTTGTTAACTATTTTTTTAAAATTTATTTAATATTCATAAATAAATTTATTAAACATATATTTTTTTACACTAATGAGTTTAACTCTAATTCTAACACGCGACCTATCGAATTCCCGGATTAAGATTCAATGTAATGCACTTTTTGCCTACTATATCTACTAGCTCGCGCACTTCCAGTCGAACTATCATCCACTACCGCTTTGTTGATTTTTTCCAACATTTCTGAAGTATTCACCTTATTTGGTCGACCACTGCGAAGCTGGTCTTCGCAGGTCGTACGCCCTCATTTAAACTATGCCACCCAATACTTTACTGTTGATAACGGAGGGGCAGATTCGCCCAGTTAAGAATCTGGTCCAGCTTTTATATTGGTTGGGCTTAGTTCTTTCAAATAAAAGTCTTGTATCACAAAACGAACAATTTTTGCTATGTTTACAAATTCACTGAAAACGTTCAGTATTGATGGCTGCCAAACAAATACAAAACAGCATGGGATATCCAAACTTTTTGATTTTTTGAGTAACAACCGCCATCTCTAGGTCAGACCAGGTACTTCTGGGACCATCCCAGTATACTTTACTAAGATTTTTGTGGAAATAAATTCACATAGCCCAAAAGTGAAATTGATCCTATACATATATGTTAAGCTTCAAATGGATACATGTCAAGCCTCTAAAATATGGTTTTGTCCACAAATAATCACTTTCACGTGGATATTTGTTCAATAATTTATTGTGTCTAAAGGGAGCTTATTAATTAAAATATATAATAAGGAAAAACAAATTCATGTATAAATAAGCTGCTTAAGTACCTCAACATCAAATTAAACTTTATTGCGAATTTATTCATCAACAAAAAAATTTCTAACCAGAGAGAAAAAATGTGAAAATGCGAGTTTTACAATATTTATAGAGGAAGAGTAAAGAAGCACCATCGATTATTGATAACATGGTAACTATTTATATTCTGTTTATATACAGAGTTCATTGTTGTTGGACCAATCCGTTACTGTTTTATAACATTAACTAAATAAATTTTCGATGCCCGAATTTATCAAATTCTGATTAATTATTAGAATGAATTCAAATTCATACATTAATGGTCTCTCGGTTAATGAATTTATCAATATTTAGATGAAGAGATTTTATATTTGTATTGCAATTAACTCAATGAATATTTTAAAATAATGCAGTAGTATTTTATTTCAATAATTAAGTCTCTGACATAGATAACGCTGAAAAACTATGAAAGTAGACATTTTTGTTCGAGGGATTTGAAAATTATATATCTGTAGCATTAAGTTTTTATTTTGTTCTCCATTTGCAGTATCCTCAATTATTTTCCGCAATATCTTCTTGATATAAGCTTATTTTTTCTCACCCTGCTTCAAATGTATTTTTTTTAGTTGCTGGTCTCTTCATTTTCTCTTAGGTGAATTCCAATACTCATACCACCAGAGTCAGTAAATCTAATGATAGAAACTCCAACCCTTGTCTGAATTATCAAATGTATGTACCTCAAATTCGTTAAGTATTACATAACATAAAAGTTAGATTATGCATCCCGTCGATAGGAGATATTCGTATTTAATATAATTTGAAAATGGACTCAGATTTCCAACTTCTAGATGACATTCGCCACCCAAAAAAGGAACTTTGTATAAACAAATCTCAGATGATGTACAAGAGACAAAGGTGAATGCTATTGTGTTTAAAATAGTAAAAACCTTGGGCAAGTTATCTGCAATTGCACTTTTGTATAAAATTAACGGATAAAAATTTTATTATTTAGGAGTAGCTATATCGACTGTGTTTCGAATTATTGAAAAATATAGGAACACTGGTATAAAAGTTTCTTCTAAACATCTGGAGGTCGTCTAGGAAATATACAAACCTTCGACAATACAATAAAAAATATAATTTGACGCATGCTCCTAAAAATTATACTAATTTTTATATGTATTGGACTCCCCTTTATTAATTTTATGGCAAGTACCAAGAAAATTTTTTTATATACTTGAAAAGAAATAGAAAGAGTATTTTAATAGTACGCAACGATATTGTAAGATGGAGAAAACATTTATTACTATGATGAGGGTCATACAAATTCCATTCGAGATAGAAGGGATGCTTTTCTTGAAGGATTGAGAAGTTTGAGAAATCGATTTGGAAAAGGCAAACGTTTTAATTCATGTGGGATCTGAGCATGAATTTTTTTGATTACCAAATTTATCACAAAAGATGAACACTCTGCGATTATGTGTTTTAAGGTCAATTTGCAATTGCATTTTTCACATTTAGGTTTAAGCTTAGCATCAAATAAGTAGCTATGGATCAGTCGTGTTTGGCCTAGACGGAGACGTGTTAAAAGAACTTCATCTCTACGATTATTCGGTAGCACTGACCAAGGTTTGACGGAGTCTTTCACTTTACGAAGCTTGTATGTGGATGTTGACAATTTGTTCTCATATTCTTTGAGCACATTACGTTTTAGGGTTTATTTAATATCAACACTAGTAAAAAAATTCATATGCAAAATAGTTACTATCTAGGAATATATATATATATATATATATATATATATATATATATATATATATATATATATATATATGTGGGCTTATATACAGAGTGTTCCAGGACATGATGCAAAAGATATGGGTGTGAGTGTATGACGTGAAAATAATGCTGTGACATGAGAAAAACTTTCTCATATGACTCCCCGTTTTTAAGTTATATGCATTTGAAGTTGTAAAATCAGTGCTTATATTTTCTAAATTATACATTCAAACATTATGTGTGTTTGACGAAATAAATAATTCTACGCTACTATCTGAAGGCAAGGGGCAGCTCATGCCCAATGGTTAACAATCCATAACGTCTACCGGGACAACCTGTATAATCTGAAGATAGCGAAAATAAATTATTCAATCGATTTTCTAACAAAAAAGTACTCTTTGTTTAACTCGATAAAATTTATGCGTTAGGAGATATGTAGATTTTTAGATTTTTGCCAAGGAAGCCGCTCACCATAAAAAGACATTCTGAAATTGTAATTATTCATTGAAAATATGTACATTAAAACACAATAAAACATTTCGTACTGAATTGAATTGTAGAAAAAATTAGTTGGTTAGCCTACAATAAAAAAAAACAATACTAAATGTTCGAAGTGGGCACCTTGCACTTATATACACTTCCGGACTTCACGGAGGATATTTCTTTGAACTTGGAAGAGCATTCCAAGATTCGGCATTATAGCATCACAATGAAAGTTTATTCTATCGATCATTTCGTTCTATGTGTTTACCATTATATTTAATTCAGGAGAAAGTGTTGGCCATGTAAATGGACCTCCCCGACCAATCCACCTATAAGAAAAAATGTTATCAAGATGATTTTTCACATCATTCAGGAAGTGGGAAGGGACTCCATCGTGCATGAACCACAGAGAAATATCACATAACATAGGTGGGAAATCATGTTTGAGTAATTCCAAGTATCGCTGACCATTCAGGATATTATTAAACAAATATGGACCTATTATACTATTACCCACTATTCTTTTTCATGAAAATAAATGTAAATTATGGGAATTAATAAAAACGTCTCGTGTCAAACCAGCTTCATCAATAAACAGTACTTTGCCAGAAATGTATTATCAACTCGTTGTTTATCTAGGATCCAGCAAGCGTTGGCCAGTCTTGTTGGATAATCCTCTACTCCCATGGTATATACTTCGTGGATGTGAAAGGAGTAAAGAAGTTGCTTCTGGAGAATTCTATCAATACTTGTCTTTGATACGTTAAATTGTAGTGACACTTTGCATACGCTAGTTGTGGTATTAGCATCAATTGCATCTAAAGTATCATCTTATAAAAAGTAATGGAAACTAGTTTACTCAATTCATGTAGACAAACCTGCTTCCAGTAAGCTGCAATCAACTCTAACAAAAGCTGTACAGTCGAATATAATCCTACCTGGAAAGCGTTCAGCCAAACCATAATTCAAATTCACTATTCACTAATATATAATCATATTCACTAAAGTTGAATCATATCACTTTAAATACTATGTGGTAATTATTGATGAGAGATATTAACAAATAGTTACTCACAGTTTTTAATCGTATATCACGTAGTAGCTTATTTAATAGTAGTATACTAGATGAAAAACGATAATTAATTTCTTTCAAGAAGATTTTCCTTATGCCAGTAATATCATCTTCGATAGTGTGAAGTAAAAATGTTTATTTATCTATTCATTAGTTCTCCAAGAAATGTTTGATTGCGTTTCAATACATTCTGAAAGCATTTTCAATAAATGGCACGTACAACGATCTAAAAATCTATATATCTCGTAAACCATTTATTCTATCAAATTAAACAAAGAGTACCTTTTTATTGAAAATTCAATTAAAAAATTAATTTTTTCTATTCTTGGAGTGTACAAGTTCGAATGTATAATTTAGAGAATTTCTTCGAAAAATCCCCAATGCTCGTCTAGAATTTAGGCTCTAAGTTTTTTAATATCTTGCACTTGACCTTGGTAAGCCTTAAGCGAAGGGAGAGAGTATCTGCTTTTGTCTTAGCTAGTGAAAAGTTGTGATGAATAATACCATTTGAATTTGAAAATACATTTCATTCTTCTCATCTTTCCTTTTGTTTCTTGTGATATACATGATTTTTTATAAAACCTATTCTGCCATTTCTTGAAATATAAAACTGTCAGATGATGTAACCTCATGAACAGTGAACTTATAAAACCGTGATAAGTTTTGCAAATTTATGTCAGTTATTTTATGAACATCAAAAATGCGGTCATGTTTTCTTAAAGCCTTAAAGATATTATTCCGAAATTTCTTCCACACGAGAGGAAGCTGTGGCTGATAACAGGGAAATACTGAGTCGGTCAAGTATAAGCAGAACCTTGACATCGCTTGGTTTTTGTTTTGGAATTTTTCACTATATTTACTTTGTAACGTTGGGGAGTTTTGGCTCTTTCTTTTTCTTGTGCGCCTAATTACGATATTTTCATCCATTAGCCTGTCACCTGCAACTACTAAGCTATTAAAACTGTAAAGTAGTGAAGTAAGACTACAAAGACTACAAGGATGTTTAGTAATATTCACTACAATATTTTGGAGGTTATAATAACAATAGACAAAAATGAGAAGTAACAGCTGATTGCAGATAACAGGCGAAAGTCTAGAAATCAAACAACTTTAAATAAACCAAAAAATAACAAAAATCGATGTATTCAGATGTTTTTATGTTTATACTACCAAACTTCTGAAACAGTGGTCTCCAGCCATCATTTTTTTATTATTGTGGTGCTTAACGTGTTAATCATAATATAAGTGCAAAAAAATATTATCTTTCAGATGTAAATGTTTAAGTGATTGTTTATAAATGATCCCTCGTATAGTCACCGTCAATGTTTTAACGGAGTGACACATAAACTTTTTTATCACTCAATATAGACACAATCGAAAACGGGGATAATGTATTCTCTGTATAAATTACAGAAATCTTCGAACAGATGTAGACACAAAAATATCTTTTTCCTTTCAACAGCTTTATTCAGCGTTCATTGTTCACTACAAAAACTCAACAAAGAGCAAATTTCAGACCATTCACACACTTGCCATTGGAATATCGATGATATGAGAGCAAAGAAAAAAAGTTAGAAGCGAGAGGTTTGGCCGCAAACGACCCTCTGTTTATAAAATAAAAGAATAAAATAAAATTGATGTGACTACTGAATTTGTGATAACATCACTTAAAAAAGTGTTTTGCTCATCACCTGTGAAGAAAAGTTTACTGAGTACGGACACTTTATTGCTTCACTTTGATTAAAGCACGCCTATTCACCAGAGAATTTAAACAAAACTGAGTATTTAAACTGACAGATTTAAAACTATTCAAATAATAGTTTCACCATTTGCGTCCTCGAAATAGATATAAATATCGAAAATATTATAAAATAATTACAGTGTTATGCCTCTTTAGATAAAAAGTAATGCAAAACTCACCATTTTGCTGAAAATTGCGAAGAATTTTTTTGATCTTTGTCTTGAGTAAAATTTTTGCATTCATAGGAATGGTGGGGAATTTAAAAATTTTATGTATAATTATATTTTAAACAATTTGAATGATATTCTGCTTGTTGTAACTTTATATATCCTCACTTTTATTTTTTGGTCTAATCTCACCGGATTATTAATACGCATTCATTCTTGTTTCCTCGTCTAAAGCTGCGTTTACACTTTGTGGATCGACACCGTTCGACTTTGTCGATCGACAATATGGAACGAGTGCGGAAGTGTCGAGTCGAGCCGAAAACTAATTTTAATTGAAAAAATTAATGAGGTTAATAAAGAAGCAAACAAAGATTTTGTGAAAAAAAAGTTAATGATTTTTGAACATCTTATAAAAAAAACTAAAATTAGTGAAGAACTCAAGTAAGACAGGTATGGGGACTGATAGGGACTGTTGTTCCTAAATGATCAAGAGGTACCTAGGGCAGCGATTTCCAACCTATTGGACGAGGAAGAAATAAATAAATTAAAACTATATATATTCACAGCTTTATTTTGCAATAGGACAGCTTCTTCATTGTTAAAATATGACATAAGACTTTCTTTTGTTATTTTTGCAGCCTGTGAATAATTTTTGGCACTTGAAGACCTTTATAAGTCAATTAAATCCTCTGAGCTAACTCGAAGCCCTAATGTGAAAGTTCCAGTTTCTTGATCCTCATTATCCAAATGTTGTTGACGGGTAAATCTCTTCGGACTTTTCGTTCGCAAATAGTTATGTAGAACGCAACACACCAGTACTATTTTTTCAATTGCGTTCGGATTTAAATTAATGTCAGTATGAAATATTCGAAATCCAGCTGCCAAAATTCCGAAAACATTCTCAATTGTACGACGCCCTCTTGACACTCTGTAATTAAAAACGGTTTTTTCTTTGCTCATTTTTTCTGGCTTAGGTATATTTTATCTTCCAGACATCAACTTTTGATATGACTTTGACTTTTTTATATATTATAGTATAATTTATAATATTAAGAGCCTGAATGAAGTGGTGAAGTAATTCGAACGTGTTTACCATTGATAGCACCTAGACAGTGGGGAAAGTTCCACATTTCTTTAAACGAGCAAAGCAGATGAAGTTTCCTCTCCAAGAATCCCAGAGATCGAAGAAGATTCACATATATTTCAAGAGTCGACAATATCAGAAAACAAGTCTACTTCTTCAAATATCTTTGCGCAAAAAACAAACGAGAAAATCAGAAGATCCCAGATGAACTGCTTCATAAAATAAACGAGAAATTACAGCAGCCAATACAAAATGTACGTGAAAAGGATAGATACGATATTTTTGGAGAAAATTAAGATCCCTTCCCAACAATCAAAGAATCGTGGCTAAAAAATTAATAAATTACGTGTTGTTCGAAACTGAAAGTAATGCGCCGTGCAGGGGATGGCAATTGACACCGCCACCAAGCGCTGTTCATAATCAGTATCGGGATTCCACTAATGTTTATATTGAGTTACAGTCCCAACATAGTGCTAATGCAAAATTTTCCACATGTCAGTTCTTCTCAACTTTTACTGAAAATTCTTAATAATAAAAAAAAATAAAAAACGAAATTACATATTTGTACATGTAATCTTTTTTTATTTATTTCAATACCTTTAAATATTCCCGAAGAAGAACTGTATAAATGGCATAACAAGTTTCGGGTATTATTCTGGTCAATGAATGAGCGGAAATGATACTGGTAAACCTTAATTCTTTATAGCTCCTTCCGGTGACCAGAATAAAAAATATTTAAACCAAACGGTAACTTCGGTATTTGCCGAAAGCCGCTTATGTGGTGATATTGATTGGCGCATAATTTTCCATCAAAGGAGTAACCAGTGTCAACAATTCCACGTAAGTAGATTCATCAATCCGTAAGTAATTTCTATAATCTTCTGGATGCAACCAATAAATTAACGTGACAGTGAACACCTTTTCTTGGGCCATTCTTTGCAACAAAATCTGCGGTTCCTTTTAATTTTTATTTTTAGTTGAGCATAGAGCGAGAGACGCTAATAAAATTAAATCATTTTGATCTGCGAAGATTATACTGCGGCGCATGTGTGCCGTCGTCAATGTTTCAACCAAATTGTACGATCTTGTCGAACGACGCCGCAGTAACGTGTGTGGCCAGCTGAAATAAATAAAATTCGATCGTTGTTGATAAAAAAAATAATTAACCCTTAATCGATCATACTGATGAATACATAAAGTGGGATAAAAAAATATAAAAGAAAATTTTCTAATCAATAATGTTTGTACTGTGTTGCCCTGACATTAAATTTGAAAAATAAAATAATTTCGATCATTTGAAGTAAAACGCTATCGTATGGATTTAAGTGCGATCCTGATCTGAGTGACGCTCAGGAAAGCACAAGAAGACAAACGTGCAGAACGACGTTTTGTGAAAAATGAACTAGCGGCTTCCATGTTAACACTTTTGTTTGTCGTCTTTAATCTCAAAACGTTTTGTTTGCTGTTAGATAAAAAAATCGACTTAATCACGTCGACTGTTGCCAATTTCAGTATGTAATTGAGGCGAGAGGATGCTGTGAGTTTTTTATGAGAATTCTTCACGTAAAATTAATACCGAAGATTGCTCTGTCAGTTAGAAGATAATAAAACGTCCTTATGATTGGAAATTGAATTTAACGGTAAAAGTAAATTGATCTAGAGACAAGACATAATCATTGTTAGACTCGATTTTTATCTATCAATACAGATAATGATTTTAATGTTTTCCGTAGATATGCCATATTTTGTGATCTTGATATTCTATAACTAATAGTATCGCAAATACCAAATTGATGCGAAGGGATTCAGGAGGGAATTTTTCCTGCAACAAAATTTCTCAAGCCTGAGTTTTTCTCTATATTTATCTATATTTATTATGAATCGTATTTTATTGTTATATTCATAATCTCTATTATGTATTAATAGCATCCAAGCAGAAATGGTGAACTAGTTCACATTACCTTTAATGGATAACATCAGGCTTTGGTACAACAGTTGTTTTAAAATTTAACACCGCATTGTTAGCACATACCAAGTTTATGGTTTTCTCATTTGTACAATATTGAATCAAATGAACTCAAATAAATCGACAAATATTATCATGCCAACTGTACTAAATAGATTTCATGGTCGACAAATCATAACTTCAAAGAGTTGGCATCGATCCCAAAGCTCCGCTACTTCATCTCCGGTCCTCATTCCTCATCCCAGTTTCGAAGGAAAATTATCTGATATCCACATAATAGCAGTATCTATTTCACCCATTTTGTTTTCCCTTTGTTTGTCCTTTTTAGATACACAACTTTGTCTGCTTAGCTGTACATATTTATATAACTCATATAGTGGGCGTTATCAACATCCATTATAAGCTTTTAACAGATTTTTCTAAATTGGATAGAATGTAACAAAGTGTTATCGTTTTACGATTCGAATCTTGATTGGAAAATTGAACAATTTTGTATTAAAGTCGTTCTGAGAAGCAAATTGTTTCAGATCCGAGCCTAGATTGTAACTGGGCGGCGAATGCTTCTTTTAATGTCCTTAACGGAGTTTCATGGATGATCTTTTTTGTTTAGAAATCTACTAATCTTCCAGTATGAATTGTCCCTAATTATTGATATTTCCTGTACCCTGGTCATTTTGGTATTCCTTTTAAGTTGATATAAATACCTGGAATAAATTTCTTCGGTTTCTTATTTCTTAGACCCTTTCATATGTTTTTGCTGCTAAACTGTTTTGATTTTAGGTCCCTTCTGATTGCTAATTAAATTTCCAAACAGGTGAAAAATTGACGTTATGACCTATTTCGGACTTTATCAAAATATAACATGAATTGATAGCATACATAATTGTATTAATCAATAGATCTTCCACAACATTAATATCAAATTAAAAATCTGTTCCAACCACAAATAATAATTTTTAAATTCTTTCTTAGTTGTTATAATTCGAAAATATAAAGCAACTATCAGAGAAATTCATGAAATTAAACTTAACTTTACTAAAATTGCTTAGATCCTCTTCATGATGTCATCGGCATAACCTACAATTTTGTCGGGGCTTTTGCTAGTGTCTTTATGTTAGGGCTCCGACTTTTCCCTTGAAGGAGTAAAAACTTGTTGTTAATAGGGGCTCTCATCTTCTATCACTCTTATTTCAAACCTCAGCTATTATGTTGCTTCTACAGTTATTTTTATCGATCTTTAGTTATTTTTGTGAATTTTATGAGCTTTGGACTTTCAATCAACCTATTGTCTCTAAAGTTCGCAGGATGCTTTGCTTTCAATTACAATACGATAAAGATGATCAATATATGTTGGGAAATATATTCGAGCGTTCGGTACTACCAAAAACTGCGGCAACAAGCGATATCATCGAAACAGTTCTCCAAAGATATTAGACGACCGGCAGATTGAGATTAGAGAGATAAAAGAGGCTATCGGCATATAAAAGCAACGCGTTTTTCATGTATTTATTGAAGAATTATGCATATGTAAGCATATTCGTACGTTACGTAGAGTGTTTGCACAACTTTGAATTAAAAGAGCGATCCATTGAATATTTCCCAGGCCTCATTGAAGTAGGTTGAACAAAATGATCTGAAATTTTTGTGCCAGGACAGTGGATTGCAAAGGGTGACCTACTTTGGAGTTGTGTTAATCGACTATATTCAAACAAAGGAAAAAATAACAGGAGAATATTGCGCTTAATTTCATTTCTATTTAAAAAGCAAGCAAGCACAAGAGCATTAACTCGAGTGGTGCCTGCCGCGTGGAGATGCTTGTGGATACTTCTGTAGGTTGTAGTGCTCGGGAAAGATTTTCCTTGGTAGCTGACTCCACAGGCTTGCACTTCTCCAAATAAATTACTCCTGTTCTGGTTCTGGACGTCTGCACGCGAACTCGGCATTCATAAGCCACGTATGACTGTCGAGTAGGCAAAAACTTTTCTAGGCAGAATTGTATTCGCGACCTTTCTTCTATGTTCTAAGCTGTCCAAGTTTCTAGTCAACTTTGGATCGACTATAAGTCGAACATTTATTGCTTTAGCACGAGCTGTAAATCTTACATTCAGCAACTTTCACATTCAGCAATGCTTTTTTCGGTCCCTTCCACTATGTTTCAAATTTGGTATTTTAACTTTAGGATTGCCCAGCAATTGTTTTAATTGGGTATCGAAACGCGCGTCAGACAGTTGGTCTGACGTGAGTGTTGGTGTAGCACTAGTGTAAACAGTGTATTCAGTATAAATGTTTAGAAATTCCAACCTAGACTTTGAAGAAGAATTGAATAAAGTAATACTATGAAGTATGGGTATTTGATATATGAAAGTTGGCGATCTAATAAAGAAACCAGACATTTTTTCACATAACCATTTTTAGTTTTTAATATTACAAGTCTATTTATCGAAGAGAAATAGTGAACCAAAACAATGATCAGTGCATGATCATCACGTGAACCTCCCAGGCGAAACTGTGCCGCATTGCTGTATAAGCCGCTAGATTAGGTATAGTACAGAGACAGCAGTGAGAAAGCTCATTTTTGTCTGTTGCGTACTTTTCTTAAACATGTCTGACACGGATACAGCTGATGAAATTGTTGATATTAGCTATACTCTGCCTAAGAAAAACGTATAAATATTTTTATTCTTTTTCTCGCTGTTCTCCTACTATTTTTAGTGGAAGAGGAAGAAAATTAGTATAAATAGATAGGTCAAATTACTAGGTTTCAGTTTACCTTCAGTCTCTGAAGACGGTAACTTGTCTATCGCAACACGCGTAGGAGCGTGAAATAAATGATTTTTTGTGTTAAGTATAAATATTACCAACGCAACGGTTAAAAAAATTCGGACTTAATACGTGAGCGGAAAATTTAGGTTGATGAAATTAACCTTAAATACCTGCTTAATTGATTTCTTCTTATGCTTCTTGTTTCATAATTTGGTCTTTATTAAATCTATTTTTTATGTCACAGAAACAGAGGTATCCTCTGCGATAATCAATTATCAAATATTCCATAATAAAAATGTAACTCAGGTTTGATCCGTCGGAAGAAATCAATAAAGAAGCAGAATAAAAAATGTATTTTACTCCATACTTAGTACTTGATATTTGAATGAGAAATTATTTTCTTGAGTGTAGTTCTATTAATAATATGACCAACCAGAATCATTTTGTTTAATAATACAGAATCGTCAATAAAATTTGTGCAATGTAAGGGGCAAGAGGTGTTATTCGTTTTAGAAACATTTCTAATTCAATTAATTGTCCTATGTGCAGTCTTTGACTAGTCTATTTTATCACATATTAGGACCATTTTTTAATAAATTTAACTTTATAGTGTTGTATTATGAACTGATAAATTTTCAATAATTCAATTTTTTAGCTAAAATTAGAAAGCTATGGTTCCTATATGACCAACTTCCCTTTAAATTTCCGTACCTATATGTTCACAATATTCTTTTCAACTTAGTTATCATAATCGTTATTATTCAAATCATTATACCAAGATTTACGCTAAAATTTTTATTCATTATTTCAAAGTGTGGCTTTAGAAAATATTTTTCAGTTTAGTTGAGAAGTGTTATCCATATGTAATTGTTCCATTCTGAGGGCTCACCTTTATCTTAATACTCATCCATTTAATTCTGCATTGTATCGACATGGTTTCTTCCTATTCATATTTTTCATTCTAATTTATTATAGCTTGTAGCAACTTTGCGCCTATTTTCATGGACTATATCTTTCTTTTGTTTAAGTTCGTTAACTTTTTGTAAAAATTCTTGGTTTGTTGGATAATACTTTCTACTAAATCGGCTTTTGAAAGTAAATGATTATTTCTTAGAAAAGGTGCTTTAGTAATACATCAAGATAAGAGAATGTGTTTATCATGATTTCATCTCTACAGTCAAATATATACTACCTACATAGACAAAAGACAATGACTGTATCAGAAAACACATACTGTGATACATAATTATAAACTAAGAATATGTTAATCAATATCATACCGTGTTCTGTTTATATTGTCTGTGAAATTGATACACGACAGGCTCTATTCATTTATTCAAAAGATCTTTTTTGGTTCTTTATAATTATGACAATTATTGTTGCTGGGTGTGAAGAATTGTTCGTTTGAAATTAGAATATTATAAAGAGTACATTTATAACGAAATATTTAAATTGTAACAAAGTTAATTCACTCAAACGTTTCCATTTTGTCCTTTTTTGAATAGAACCAGTCAACAACAGTGTTTATTTGTAAAAATTATTTTTACTCGAAAGACTACGTGCATTACAAGGCGACTTAATAATTTTTGTTCCGTGCGCTTGATAAAAAAATACAATTGAAATTAATTATACAAAAAAAAAACAATTACTTATTCATAACATTTTTCTGAAAACAACCATAACATAATTAGTCTGTATGTATCGTTAGTATTAATAGTAAAATTTATTGTACAATTGATATTATTGCAGAACTTTAGCTCCTTCAGTATTTCATTCTTCAGAACTGTGGATGTTGAAGAAGACGATTCGCAGATGTTTTGATTCTCCTGATGAAATATCATACAGCTTGTTTTTGTGATACTCCTATTTTTTTTCTATAGATTCCTCTATGTATCCTTTCGCTACGTTGGAAGAGCGCCATTCTCCGTGTCTTTTCAGAGTGAGCAAATCAGCGGTACTTTCCTCCGACATGTTTGCTGAAGAAAGCCACAGTCCATGTCCAATATATTTTTCGGGATTTTTCAGTTTCAGGTATCAAGTTTCTGGACAGCGCACAACAGCTACGATTTCGGTTTGCAACAAATAAACTTCTGCAGTTCATATTTTTAGGCCGTAGATTTGCATTTTCACGGTAAAGTGCATAGACCTCGAACGCTCATCACTCATTGGTAATGGTGAACTTCTTGACATATGATTTTTTCCATCTCGAACAAACACAACAATGAAGCGCCCATTATCTCCCACATCGTCTAAACTCGACTCAACTCAAAGGTATTGATTCATCTCTACGACATACTCCAAAGATCCCAATCACTAAAATCACTTTCGTCAGTAGATATTGTTCATCTGAAGCTTTTCTTTCATAGCTAAACAAGTCTTTAGCATTTAGAATCGACTCCATAACGTGAAAGATTTCATATTATTGGCTTTTTCGACAGAATAAACTAGAAGAATACCAGCACTTACATTTTTTACTTCTTAACTTTCAGAGATCTCGCAATTCCATAATTTATTTTGGTAGTAACTTTGTACTTCTGATGTATTTATTCTAACATTCGAGAAGAAATTAATTTGTTATCCACGTCCCACTTCATTCGAAAAATTCGATAAAACCTCGGAATGTATTCGAATTCTTTCTCTACCTATCTACACTTTAAATCAAAGTAAATTTTGTTAAATTTGTGGTGATTGTATTCTTTATATTCGCTGGTAAGTTTTGCTTTGTTTTTTTATTGTGCTCCCAACAATTCCGGTTATCTTTATGGACTTTCTTTTGTTTTAAGCAAATTTTGTATAATAGTTTTCATATAACAGAAGGGATAGAATAGAACAGATTCCCATTTGATTATATCAAAAAAAATGAAATTTTGTTTTCTTACATGTTAGAGTATAAGCTCTTTTTATTTAAATCTGTTCTTTCTACGCGTTCCTTCTTTAGTAACTTCCATCTGTGTTTCCTTCCTCATTTTTTTTCTTTTTTTTCGTAGCTGCCAGGTTGGAGTTCCAACCACACTCATAGGACACAACCGGTACAGCACAAACATACAAAATCAACCCAACTCCAACAACTGGGAATTCAGCTGCAACCATCCCGGATGCCCATAGATAAGTCACAGTCTAACATTTAATACTTACAAAAATCTAAGTTGCTTTTAAATTAAAACTGCTTTTATTTGTTGTGCTCTTGAATGTTAATTAACTATTCTTTCAATGAATTTAATTGTGCGAAACTTTTTTATTAGTCTTAGCAATAAATATTAATTTGGATAATCGTGTCCGGGGATAGTTTCAGTTTGTTTAGATTCTATTATTAATGTAATTCATAAGGTGTTTCCGGCTTTCCCACCCTTTTTAATTATTTTTAACGTCGTTCGTTATAAAGCTGGTGGCGACGAATTTAATATTAATTGTTCACCCCATCTGAGTACCAGCTATTTATATACTTTAACTGAGGTCTAATACCACTTCCTGAGGAAGAATTTAGTTATAATTTTTTAAAACAAACTGTATCAAACTGATAAAAATAAGAAAAATTCCGTTGCTATGGAAATGTAAAACACGTTTGGTACTATTACGATGTATTATGATTATTTTGAAAATAAGATGTTCTAAATTCAATTCTTATCCTTTTTTGCGTTGTTTTCCGATAAGTATAACAAAAAATATCGTTCATTACGCGTATCCTTATTCGTAGACTCCTGATGAAATATACTATTAAAAAGCAAAATTATACAGCAAATCAGGTATTGAAGAGCTCCAATCGGATTAGAGAAAACTTTCCGCTGAATATTTTTCCAAGATAATATATTTTATGGTTATTTTAAAGTAACCCTGCGATGAAATTACCCAAAATTTGCTTTTAAAAAATTCACATTTACATGTAAAACTGCTGCAAAGGTAGTATGAAAATGCGAAAAGATAAATACTTACACAGGATTTCATTCAAAAATGCACGGAATTTTAGCATTTTCAGAGTTTTTCTGATGATTAGTTTCTTCATAGCTTTGCATTAAAAATGTTCAGGCTTTTCTTTTTAAGGAAACATGATTTCGGCTACAGAACTCTTTTTCCATTGACACAAAAACCTAATTATCGCTTGTTATTTTTTTATTGTTGTTTTCAAAGTATTTCTTTCATTATTTCTTCAGGAAGCTCATCCTCTAATGATTCACTTCATCAGAAAAGGAATCGGTTCATTATCGGAATAATAATTTTCAGTAACACATATTTTTGTGTAAGGAACATCAAAGATTATTGTTTCATTAAAAAAAGAGGTTTATCCAGTTAACTCAAAGAAGATAGAAATATGAAAAACATTTCCTGAGAAACTTTTTGAATGAGAAGTATATTTGAAAATGTCGTTAACATATTCAATAAGCCCTAAGAAATACCTTAAACGCAATCTGTACATATTTCCTTTATATGTTGCCGCATATGAGACTAATAAAAATAATGCTGGTGCTTGTTGTGAGTCTTGTTGTTTCTCGATTGAAAATAGTCAACACCCAAACCGTACCAAACCAATTCTCTTCCCCCTCCTTTTTCCCAAAGTCTTCAGGAGCTTTCTTGCACTCTCCAATCTCCCAAAAATTCATTGGCTTAGAGCTCAGTTTTCCATTGGTCATAAGAAGAATTTCATTTCATGGATATAAATTTTTACTACATCGAGAACAGAGAATTCCAACGTTATGTGTATCTTTGGATAGACATTTACACTTTTCCTGGATATAATTAGAAATGCAGGGGAAGCTTCAACATCCAAGGAGCATGCAAATCGCTACCGAATTTCGATGTTTATGTGAATATAATCAGCTAAATAAAGATGTAAGAGTACGAGGGGGTACCTACAAGTAATACATTTGACCCCGCGGTGCTTCCAGTGTTCGAAACATTGTTTGAACTCTTTAGAGATGACTGCAAGGTCCTGTCTCGTTATTTTCTTGACGTCGTCCTTTCATGTCCCTTTTCATGCGTGTAAACAAGAAAAAGTCGCACGGAGCCAGGTCAGGCGAGTAAGGTGCGTGGGGCAGAGGAACCATATTATTTTTAACCAAAAACTGGCAAACAGTGATGGCTGAGTGTGCAGGTGAGTTGTCATGGTGGAAGAACCAGTCGCCTGTTTGCTGAACCAAGCTACAAGAGATATTCCACTGATTTCAGAGACAGTTGTTCAATTGTCTGTCGACGGTCTGTGCGCTCAAGTTCTCGAATTCTTTCAACATTTTCATCGATTCGGGCAGTTGATGGACGTCCAGAGCGAGGTTTGTCATCAATCGACATGTCACCATTTTTAAATCGAAAAAACCACTCATACACTTGAGTTTTCCGCATAGCATCATCTTTGTAAGCAGATTTCAACATTAAATAGCAGCAGTAAAACAGCACTAGCAAAAAGGGTCACTAGTGACGAACAGAACGTGGCAGGTCAACGGCACGCACGACACTGAACTGGCGACGAGTTGCGCTATGCAGGCCCTAGCGGCAGAAATCAGTACTACAAAAGCCCCACCCATGGCAATGCTATTCCGTTTACTTTTGGGTACCGCTTTGTATATAATGTATTTTAACAATTAATATGATACGAACCGAAAAGTACTTAAAACAAATATGTTGGTCTAGAACGATTTTAGAAATATGAAACATAATGAATATGGAATAAAAAAACGAAAACGTCTATTTGTATTTTATATCAATTTCCAGACGACTACAGAATGTAGATACGTAGTGGTATTAGTATTAGAAATTATAAAAAAATTTAGTAGACCTCAAAATAATGTCAAGCTCGGTAAAATTTTTCTTAAATTGGTGAAAACATCCGATTTACTGATTTTCCAATAGTTTATTTTCTATTGATTCTCCAGAGATTACGTATAGCAGTCATCGACCTATATCTGCACTATTTCCTCACAATTTCACTTGTCAAGAACTTACCTAAATTATCAAATCCTTTCTCAAATTCAAATAATCTAAATTTAAGTGAAAATGTACCTAACTATTAAGTAACAAAAACCAATACAATTTAATTACTTAGACATGTTTCAAGCGAATTTCTTGAGATGTATCTATTGAAATGTGATGCCTGACGCTCGGAGTATAATATCTAAATTAAATCTTCACAGTCATCTCCAGACATCGTATATAGCAATCTTGAAATTATCCTTTCAACTATCATTGGCTTATCTTAAACGTAAATGGGCTATGGGAGTTTCTAGATTGAATTAATAGTAAAGTTGTCTGTTTAATCTAAAATTGAAGTTATGATTAGTGTCGCGTAGTAGCAATTTTCAAATGTAAAGCCATGGGAATGTGTTGAAAATATTATAATTATACACAAATTTTTTTATCTTATGTGAAAAAATTGATGATGATTAATTGACCATTTTATATAGGGTGATGCAAAGAATTCGAGAATGAGTAGATGACGTGGAAATAATGCAGTACCATAAAAAAATTTCTCATACGACTCCTTGTTTCTGAGTTATAGGACTTTAAAGCTGCGAAATCAGAGCTTATATTTAAGTAAATTCTTTAAATTATACATTCGAATATTATGACTTTTTAATGATTACGTATGTCCATGTTGTGTGTTAGATGGAATAGATGATTCTCCACTACCATCTGAAGGCCATGGGCGGCCCATGCTAAATGATTATCAATTCCTTTTACCTTTTACCTGTACAATCTAAAGATAGCAAAATTGAATTTGTAATCGATTTTTCAACAAAAAGATGTTTGTGAAATATGCAGATTTTTAGATCGTGGTATCGAATATCGTATTACTTACATGAGGAAAAAATTGGAATGTAGAAAAACTTAGTTGGTTATCATACAACTTATCAAATAAGAACAAAAGAAACTATAATTTGGAAAACCATTTCAAAATTCTGCCTGCCTTATAGCATCACAATGGAAGTTTTGCTATCGATCATTTAGTTTCTTGTGTTTACCGCTTGTTGTTTACCGCTTACTGCTTTCAAGAAATTCCCCAAAAAATGGATTCATTATATTCAATTCAGGGGAACTTGGTGGCAAAGCAAATGGACATCCCACTCATTAGGAAACATGTTTTAAGCTGTTTTTTCATATAATTTAGGAAGTGGGGAAGGGAGGCTCCATCATGAATGAGCCACATGTTACTGAGAATGTTTAGGGGAATATCACATAACATGGTTAGGAAATCATTTTGGAAGAGTATCGCTGAACATTCAGGTTATTATCAAAACCTATATATAGACCTACCGGGAGGAATAGTGAGTAATAATTTATAAATCAGAAACGAGAAGTTGTATGAGAAATTTTATTCCATGTGACAGCCTTATTTCCACGTCATCTACTCACTCCGGTATTTTTCGCATCAAGTCTTAGAATACCTTGTATACATATATACTTTTATAATTCATAAATGATGTTGAATGTTGAATGGGGTACTTGCGTGATCTAAATAATAAGATCTAAATAATAATTTTTTGTTTATTTTATAAGTTCTTAATATGATATAATATCAGTGGAAGTGGAATATTTGATCAAAAGTGAAAAAATAATATCTAATTATTTAAATGAAAATCCCAGAAATTTCAAAGTTCAGGTTAAGTTCCCACTTTATTACACAATCACGTTAGAACATGAAAGCATAATCAACTTAATTACCACAAAATATTGAAATAAGTTAAATTTGAATCTTCCTTACATTAAAATGATCCTAGCCACAAAAATAATTACATCTCGCAGGACCGTCAAAACGAACAACACTTTCAAACAATTTTTGTTGTATATTCGAATTTCTTGGCATCATAAAAAAACTCTATCAGGTGGTATTTTTACACCCTTGCATAATACACGATTTATATACCATTTTTCAGATTAATGAAAGTTTAATATTGACGCTCATTTTAGAATAACCGAGAGAATAACTGTCTCATTCACTTTTTGTATCATATGTTCAGTGTTCATTTCATACTTATGACGTCATGCAATATGGTGGCCTTCCTGAAATGTTCAAACTACCTACAAAATTTTTGAATGTTCTATAATTTTTTCCCCATAAATATTGATCAAATAGTTAATTAATTATAAAAGGTTGTATATAAACTATTCAAAACTATTTTTTTCTCATACAATGCATGTACCTATTGGATTCTAATTAGGAAGTTTTTTACCTTTTGGCTTATTTCACTCTTTCTCAAAATATACCTGATTTTGTATATCAAATCTGTTTTCTATCTTCATTTGTTAACTTTTGAAAAACTCTGCGAGGAAAAGAACATATACTTGTCATATCCTTTAGGTCAAGTATCAAGAAATCAAACTAAAAGGAAAATTGTGAAAAAATGAGAAATATCCATTCAAACCTCAAGTCGAATTGTTTTAGAGCTAGAACCAACATTATTACATTCTTGTTATACCAAAAATGGAATTATGAGCCAAATATTCAATTTTCATAGTAAGAAAAGGGATTTAACAGAAATTGGTTACACTCTATATGGGAACACGGAATGATTTATAAAACCAACTTGCCCTTAAGGTCATTTATTTTTAAAATGGAAACACTGATTATCTAATAGTCAGCTCCTAAATTGATATGTACGGTAATTGAAATAGTAAAAAAATAATGAACAACATATTAAAAAAATTCAAGTATTATTATTACGTATACATTATCAATATATTTCATTTTTCTTCCATGTTTAAAACAAAAAAATTAAATAAGTGTGATTTTATCCAAGATTTCTTATCAAAATTATGGTGGTCTGTTAGCACAGGACACCTAAATAACTAAACATGGAGACACAAACATTAAATTATAAGAATATTAACATCTTTGGAACAGAAATAGTTCATATACATAAAAATAGGATATTCATAATGATTAACATTAACAATAAAACAGTTTGAGCAATGTTTGAGTTATGTTATAAAATTCAGGTGAATATTGATTGTTCCTTCTTCATTCCTATAATTAAATTTCAAATATAATATCTGACGAGAATATTTTGATACCAGTTAACTACACAAAAATGATAAATGGAGTGAATTACAAGGATAAACTAGAAAGACAGTAATCATTAATGAATTATCGAAGTTAAAGGCGTTATCTACATATTTGGAAATCAGAATTGACACATCCGTTGTCAGACTACTTTGGAACGTTTCGAACTGAGAATATATGAACTTATAATACATAATTAAGTACTATTAGATTCTATAATACTGAGAACAGGAAATAATCTATTACTAATCATAATTATTGAAATAACAGCCTTATGAGAACATGTCAGGAGAGCCCATGCTTCATCGAACGAATCAAAGAGCACCTCCGGCATTAAGAACGTGAAGTAGGCCCAGATTCAGAAGGAGAGACAGTATACTGATAGGTCTAAATACAGGATAACAAAGGAGAAATAATGGATGATGAAAGATGCCGTCGATCATACTGTAAAGCTATAAAAAATGTGATGCTATTTATAATTATAAATAATTATCATCGTTCGTTAAATTGAAGTCTACTATATAGAGAAGTTTTGTTTAATTTTTCTATTCATCCGGTTTATACGCAGCATGATGTCACTGGGGTTCAACTGTAGAGAAATTAGTGGATGAGAAAGCAATTCGAAATTCAATTACATGAATTTGACTTTTATTTTTAACGACTTGTGCTGTGCATTGCCATGGTAAATGAGAATTTTTTCTTCTGCATGTGGGACAGTTTCTTTGTAATTTTCTTTTTTAAATGATGAAGAAAAGAACACTGATAATTATTTTCCCCTTTTCCAAATTATCTATGAACAATATACCGTGTTGTTAATTGTGAAGTACAGAATATTTAAGATGAATATCAATACAAAAAATGCTCCGAACTGCAATTAGAATTATCAAATCGCTCTTGTTCTGGATGCATTATGTTGATGTATGCACTCGCAATTTGATAGTTATCGTTCAATAGAAGACATATTTTCAAATTCATGACTATATGTTTCAAAATACTTTCATACACTTATGTGTTTTCCAAGTTATCAAATTCTAATATTTGGTTATAATCTAATAGCAGCATATGATGAAAATTAGGCATTTTTGATGTCGGTTATCGCATCTACTTTAAAATATTACCGTCCTAGTTCTTTTGTGGATTGTGGATGATAAGAGACATTTTTTACTGCTCTTGGGAGTTGAATATTACATCTATATCCTTGAGCTGAATACTTGACTGACATGCAATTATATAAATGCCATTTTGGAAAATAACAACGTCGAGTCGAGAAGCATTTTTATTCTCAAATCGTTTCAGAAATATATCAATTTATTACAAGTAGCACAAAAGATAGAGTTGAGCCACTCTATATGATAAAATACGTTAACCTGGCAATGGTCGTGAAATTTTAAATTCTGAATTTCAATGTTGATTCGGAGTGATGAAAGGGATCTTCAAGATAAGACTTGTTATTGAAATTGGAATATATCCATTGATCTCAATAATTTATTTCTGGAGTTTTCTCAAACTATTGGGCACACAACCTAGGTCTTTAGAATTCGAACTTCAATACCCATAGTTTATGCGCAATTCAAAATCAATCAGTTTGATAATCTTTTTCGTGAGTTCTTGAGTATGTATAGTGATTTTTATGATATGCGGCTTCTAGACTATGCTCTTCCTCGTAGTACTACTAAATTTGAAAACTTACTAATGAAAGATTACGATAAAAATATTGAACATTGAGAGATCCCGTTTTTATGCTCATCGGTTGACGCCATCAGGAAGTAAGGTCTTGGAGTATACTTGTCAAAATTTATTGGTATTCTCCAATAAATCAACTGAAATATCGAATGAAAAATGACATAAGTTGGAGGAAGAAAAAACTTAAACTATTTCGTATCCACATCTAACGATACATTCATATGTGGTAGATCTCATTGGTTAATATCTACTCCACATTGAAATCAACCTTTATTTTCTTATTCAATCGTCTTATGTTTTGATAATTCCCTCATCATTGAAAAATAGGAGCTCAATACACCATTTTAGAAACTCCTCCAGCAAGCCATTAAAATCCTGTTCCAGCTTGCAAATGATTCCATCCACGAGCAACAGGTCAACAGAACAACATCCATCCATCTAATTATCATTCTTCTCTCAATTTTATGAATAGGAGAGAAGTTGTGACAATAAGAAGATTCTGTATTA
Organism: Diorhabda sublineata; assembly: GCF_026230105.1. Classification (NCBI taxonomy): domain Eukaryota; kingdom Metazoa; phylum Arthropoda; class Insecta; order Coleoptera; family Chrysomelidae; genus Diorhabda; species Diorhabda sublineata. Next base: position 20,195,173 of record NC_079475.1, read on the forward strand.
GCCAGACCAAACCTGCATGGTTATGTGCTATCTTCAGAGAATCGATCTGTTTGTCATAATACTGTACTCGTCAACTACAATACATACCAGCAATTTAATACAATTGTTCCAAAGATATACTAAAATTTTAGAAAGTTTTCTAACTACCGACATGTTATACAAAATTTTAAATAGAATCGTGTATTGTAACAGGTTTGTGATAGCTCTTTATGTAATTGTGTATTTTTATTTTCGTATTTTGGTTCCTGTTCCAATGATCAGCGCTGTCAAGACACGTTGAGCTAAAATTTAAAAAGGATGTTTGGCTTCAGTATTAGCAAGATTTGGTTTCTTGGCATTGAAAATGTATGATGAGTATAGAACTGCAGCACAAATCAAGTAACATGTTCAACATATTTAAACGTTTTACAACTACCTCAAGCATATATTGTTCATAGAATTATGAAATTTCGCATATTTTACCCCTATAAAATACATGAATTGAACAATTATCCCAATCATCATTAAGTCTGTGAAGTTTTTAGTTGATAATAACCCACATAAATCGTACAATACGTGTTTTCTGTCGACTGTACCTTTATGTTAAATGACAAACTGAATACATGAACACCAAATCACATGTATCATTATTTGGATCAGTATTTGTCATTTATTAAAAAAACTTCATAGTTTTTTGACATATTGGACCATGAAAATATCCCATACTACCCCAAACTCTAACCTCGAGGAAGGTGCTAGGCTAATTTCGACAACTTTCCCACTCACAAACCCTCTCGTTCGCGTCATCGCTTAGTGTTTGCTTGGCAGCCGTCAGATGGAAGTGTTGATTGCCGCTAATCTAAATCCGGTTTTTCGACGAAAGGAAGTTACCACCCGTGGAAACTAACTGAGATTTTTGGGGAAGAGTTCATGTCCGTTTATCACATCAGCAATTGGTGCAGGGCTTTTGTAAATAGTCGCACGTAAGTTCACTGTGATTAACGGAGTGGAAGACCATCGGTTTTGGATACGATTGTCCAAAAGATCGACAGTTAGCTTGTCAAAGATCGGAGGGTTCCTGACCAAAAACTTTTCTAAAGCTTCCCATGGCACAACGGAATCTTCCGATGGCACAACTGAAAGAACTTTAACAAAAATGTTCGGTTATAGCAAAGTGAGTGGTTGTTGTTTCTCCCGGTGAACTGATTGACAGAAATAGCAACGCCTGGACTGTGCTTGCAAGTTGCTTTAACAATAAAAGGAGGTACGCAACAAGGAGTAGTTGTTGGACCCTGTTGTAGCAGGAGACGCGAAGTGGATATTTCTTTACACTTTGGTTCACAGTCATTAAAACAATTCAAACAAACTCACTAGGTAGGAAAAGTTATGGCAACTGCATTTCGTGATTAGGATGGGGTACTTCTAATCGATTTCATGTAAATTAGAACAGCAATATATTATGAAACATTAACAATATGGTGATCAATCCAGAATCAGCGGAGAGGACTTAGTTCCCAGGAAATATCACCTCTTCGCTAAGCCCATGGAACACTTAGGTGGCAAACGTTTCAAAGTGATGATAAAATCCGAGCAGAAGTTACACGCATCCTCGACGTATTGGCGGGAGACTTCTTTGACTCAGGAATATAAAAGCAGCAACACCGACAACAGTGTAAGCTTTCCAAAGATGTATAAATTAATAACAATAAACAATGTGAAAAATATGGAAACCTATCTTTTGGTGCAACCCTCATATTATTTCACTAAGTAACTTTGTCCAACACTTAGATGTTTGCGAATGTAAGAAATAATAATTGTCTGGTATGGAAATCAAAGGAGATCAATTCGATGATTACAAGGTACCACTCAAAAATAAGCAGAGTTATTTTTTTATAACATTCGATTCACATTCTTTTATGTTCCCTTCAAAATACTCTAGATTAAAACTAATATATTTGTTAATCGGAGAGAGCTGTGTGAGCAAGTGCATTGTCGTGGTCAAAGAACCACTCTCTTATCTAACACAAATTTTCTGAAGAATAGTGTGGTGCGATCTATTTAATATTTCGTGTGAGCGTAAGATATCCAATTCTTCAACATTTGTACATCCATCGATTTCGACAGCGTCTATAACGAGGTTCGAAATCAATAATCGTAACTGTTCTATTAGTAAGCAGGATATTTTTATAGCCTCATTTTTGTAAGCTATTTTTAAGCATTAAAACAGTTTCGGTAGCATTTTTAGCAAGTAGGAATGGAAATGAAAGAGCTGTTGTTGTGCACTTTAAGAAAACAAAACAATGAATGAAGGAATGCTGGGGAAAAATCACTGCAGACATCGATATCAAAGATGGCACTGAACTGGAAATGAGTTGTGCTATCGATCTTCTCACTAATGTGCACTACAAGTTTTATCACGGCGCAATGCTATTCCGGTTGTTATTGGGTCTCCGAATTATATTTTTAGTTTTCTATGCTAGTATAAATATCCAACAATCAGAATTTCAGGGTTTCTGGAATACTCTATATACTAATATTCCTAATTGGTCGCTACAAACTTAATAGAAAGAAAATGATAACTGTTTTTATTGTTTTGTCACTACAATCACAATTATATTTAACATAATTGCTCAAATAGATATATCGAATTTCAGTTCACTCAATTTCACACCAAATCAAAGCGTCTTGATTAAAAACGGACACAAAAGGCACATGTTTTATCCTTTTGAACATGTTCCATTTATTTTTTCATTTTTGTAGAAATTAAGTTTCATACTGATACGGTTTTGACAAAAAACTGCTCGATGGACTAGAATCCCTTTTTCTCGCATAAAATAACCCATATAACCGTTATGGATGGTATTTTACTTGTCATTGAACCAAAATGGAATAATCCAGGAAAATTTACGATAGTATCTTTTCGTATGTTTCGATTCTGATACAAAACATTACAGGTTCCATGGAATTCATGATGAATTTATAATGGATGTATTTCGTAGTAATAAGATTATACTGTTGATTCGCTGAGATATATACTGACCAAGACCTTGAATCTGTCTTATTAATCATAAGAATTATTGATTACCTTCTTGAACGATGTTATTTTAAATAATTGATACAATGATAAACATGGAAAAGTTTCATGTTAACACGTGATATAGACATTAATTCACCAGGACAAAATGTACACTACACTAAAATGTTTGAGTGCGTTTAAAACTTCAGTAGGTTTTATGTTAAGTTTGTTAAAAAAGAGCTCACGCTTTCGGGAACATATTTATCGGTAACAAGTACAAATGTTTGAGCAATTTTTAATACAGTTATCACCAGGTATCAACTTTTATGAGAATGTATTTATATCTAGTTAACCTAGACCAGTTCCATACATAAACAAAATATTGCGTTACCGTAGCATCGTATTTATTAGAAGTGTTAGTTTAAAGTTTGACGTCAAAAAAGTAAAACAGAGTTACGCAATAAATTAAAAGGAATATGCCTAATTTGATTTCTATAACAATAAGAACGATATTGTGAATCTAATTCAGTCATACTTAAGGTATATTTCTTTATTTCGTTAAAATTACAACTTCATTTTTATATGAAACAAAATGTATTAATAAATAATTTTACGCATGTTTACGAACTAGTTCAAACTATGTTCGTTGTGATTTAAAGTGTTAAGTCAAATGGTAGTTCTTTAAACATGTGGAATCTCTCACTTGGTTTTTAAATTATACTGTCGCAGATGTTTAACTAATGCAATTAGGTGCATCTAAAAATAAGATATGTAAATTATATGACTGAGTGAACGAGCTACGCTAATTCTACGGATTTGAATAGGTTCCTAAGATTCCTATTGGAGTATGTAACAACCAAAATTAGTCTATTTCATATGAATTAATTTTACTAATATTCCCATTCTTGGTTATTATTCTTTGCTATAATCAATTCATCGTATATTTTAACAATGTTACTTTATTTGATTTTTAGAGACGAATACGTTAAAATTTCTTACTCATCATCAATTATACTATACCCTGAAATCACACAACATACGTATTAAATCAATAAGAACGTTAGGAAGTCATAACGAAGTGTTCACTGTGTTCACATGCGGAAATAATTGAATTCGTCTCAAAGGTTGAGGTTATTGTTGTGGCAATTATTTTTTATTTTGTCAAACAGCGAAGGGCAGCTCTTCGTCGGGCGGCACTGTGTCGTGAGTTAAATAACTTTATTCACAACTTTGTAAAAACTATTTATTAACATAAAATATTTATATATTTTTTCTGTCTTTCAAAAATGATAAGAAAACTAAACTAAAACAGAAGAGACCTAAGATCAAAACGATTTATATACATAAACATATCAAAAGGTCTAAAAGATAAATTAAAGAAATTTATAAAAATATATATATATATATATATATATATATATATATATATATATATATATATATATATATATACTTTAACACAAATTATTTCTGGAACTCTAGGATTTAGCCATACGATATTCATATTTTTTGTTAAAAATGTTATAAGGTACAGAACATGTAATAAAAACCGATAATTCCACTCTACTGGTCGATTACGAGTAGTCCATAATTTATTAACATCTACACCATTTATAGAGAAAGTTTTTGTTTATATTTATACACACTCCGAAACAATCAATTGCATAACTTTTTACGCACAGGTATACTCTTAAATAATAATTTTTTTCTTTATGGAATTGTATGAATTCGTCATTTTTTACTAGAGTTTTTCCAATACTTCGTTAATATTGTTTGTATTTATGGCACTTTTCTAGTCCTTCTGTAATAATCTTAACTTTTCCCCAACGTATAATTCAGTGCTTAAGGTTTGCTATGTAAGTTCACGCAGTGCCGGATTAAGCTAGCGCGAGGCCGTTTATTGTTATAAACACAAATGAAAAAATGAATATGTGTATGCGTGATAACCCGGGGCGACTATGTCAGAACACGTATACTTATTTGTTTGCGTGTTATGATACCATTTTTTGACATAAACTCACTATAATTTTTATTACTTCTATAAATCAAGTTGCTTGGCTTTTTTTAAACAACTTCGGGTAATAATGTAGTAAATGACTTAAATATTTATTACATACAATCAAAGTCAAATATATATTCCTGTTAGTATATGACTTCCATGATACTTGAGAAAGAGCTATTTGAGCCAATGTGCCTAGGTTCAGCTAGCTGATTGGGGTTAAACATGAGAACTGACAATACTTTGGCTACCCTTTTTATTCACCACGGGATCACAATCGTTGGTGCAATAATATGGTGAAATGTAAAGCGATTCAAATAAAATATAATTCTAAACTAACAGAGTGAATCAAACATAAAACCTTAGCTACTTTATTCTGCACAAGTTTGTGATATTGCCGTTTGGTATTTAAAAGTTAAGACCTATGATAGTTTCTTAACTGTATTAGATTTACGTTGTGGTGATGAAACAACAATGATGACTATTAAAAGAAGAAGAACTATAACAAAGAGATTTTTCTGGATATAGTACGAGTAAATTTAGAGGTAGCACTTCCAATGTCAACTTCTTTAAGCTAACGATGATCTATATTCATCAAAATGAGATTATAAAGTCGTTCTTGACCCATTATATTCTTTAACTCATTTTTTATGCGTTTTAGTGTTAAAAAGAGCGTTCGCCACTGCAGTTAGTCATCATGAGAGACAAGTAAATTCTCAAAAGCAATTTCTGTGTTTGGGTCACATGACTCATTATAAAATTGCACTTCCACCGACTCTTGTTGCTATCAATAAAAGAAGCCACATATCTTTTAAGCATTTCCCGCAAACTGGATTAATTCGTTGCCTAAGCTGTTCTCCATATCATCAGTGTAAGCACTGACCATTATTGAGGATTTTTCCAAATTATCTTCTGATCTGAGGGATTTTAGCTCTCCAAATATTTTAAAACACCATGATATGTTTATATACGTTTAGTTGAAGCAGACAGTAAGTTATCAATAATCCCAGTAAACACCTAAACCACAAAACCTTATTCAACTATTTGATTTTCGACTAAGTCTTCCAGTGTAGTAGAGCTACTGAGAAGATATTTCGTATTTTGCTGGATGTCTGTTGCTTGTATTCTTTACCGCCGTTAAGATCTTTGGTTCTTGCCTCAATATATGAAAATGTGGATCGCATAAAACAAAACTAGTGGGGCATGCGGCCACCATTCGATTTTAGAAATGTGTTACAACTTTAAATTATTGTTGTAGATTCTAATACCAACGTTTGTATGTATGTTGGAATGAAGTTTTAAATTTTCAGGTGGCATTGATGCACATCCTGAGCGTATGCGTAAAATATTTTAATATGCCTTATGGCGCATGCAAGATATTTTACGCTTATTAAATTTTTTTCAACGACGGGACAGGCGTTGGTTCGCTGTACCCTTAGCATTTGCTACTCTTGCTACGTGGCAAATCCGGCACTGAGTTCACAACAAAATTGCGTCACGTAAATATGTTAACCAAACGTTGAAAAACTTGGAAAATGAAAACCCTAAGGCGAGAACTACAAAGAAAACGTGAAGGCGGCAACTCTTAGCCTCTTGTGGAAAAATCTTGAGTTTTGGTTTCATTAGATTTTTGTTAGGGCGTTCATTGAATTAACCTTTTCTGGGGCTTCATTCGATATATACGTCAGGACTTTTATTTCATTTTACAAGGATAAACTTGTTTTGTATTTATTCCCGCGGAAGGTTAAATAACTTTGTTATGTCTGTAAAAGTTCACATTTTGATTCAATTGTCGCTGACAGAACTTCCGCTATTTTCTCGATGTAATAATATCCATTTTGAGTCAAATTTATATTTTAGTTATTACCAGTGCAACGCGATTGCGGTAGTAATTCACGTTACGTGAACGAAATTATGTTTGAGAATCACCAATCTGAGAGACTCGACCTGAGAAACGCAATTTTCCAGTCTTGCAATTTAAATGTGATTCATTCGAAACCACCAGCAGAACTGTTGAGAATAATATAATTTAAAACTGTCGAATGTGTCTGTGAATAATAAACTATTTAATTGAATGCAAAGAAGCCACTGACAATGTAGAATAATTAAAAAATAGTGCAAAGTTTTGGATTCGTGCAAAAATATTTTTTTTCCAATAGCTACTTCGAAAATAAAATTTATTACATTGGTAATATGTCCTTAATGTGGGACAGTGTGACTGAAGATAGATGTTCGAAACCTTTTACGCTAGTGGGGTAAGTCTATAACAATGAAGACATATTTACAACGTATTTATTTCCAAAATTCTATTGTACAACGATTCAAATTTTATCGTAATATTTTGGAAGCCACTAAACTAAGGAAATAGTGAGGTTATTCGATGTTGATATTGGAGACATATCAGCGCTCTCACAGTCAACAGTTGATTGATTATTTTTCACATGGCTACTATAACTTTTTCTCATGAGAATCATTATTCTCTCTTATTTGATAACTATAGTGAAATTTTACTGGCATTTAATCACAATAAACTCCTCCCACTGATGATATTGATAAAAATTTCTGCCCTTATTAAGTCGTATCTTAGATATGCCCTTCCTTTCTGGGATAAAAAAAAATTTTTGAATCTACCTTCCTTATTCATTTTTGAATCCGTTTGCCTAATTTGTAAGTACGCTTTTCCAATTGCAGAAAGATCGTTGCACGGCTATCCACCCAAAATGCATAATCACTTGCCAATTGAAATCAAATCGATATCATCTTTTCCTGTATTCCGCAATAATTTGAGGGCATGTTTACTGGAAAGTGCTCTCTACTCTGTAAACGACTTCTATTCTAATGATAATATTTCATTCCGGGCATGCTGCATACTGGTTTTAAATTGCTAAATTATTAACTATTACTATTACCCATAATTTTGTTACTTATTGTGGTCTTCTTCTGTATATTGAATTTTTATTTTATTTGTATATTCATTTATTATTTTTATGTTTTTTTTTTAGTTTTTACAAGCTTTTGTCTATAAATTGTAACAATTTTTTAACAATAAAGCATTTCTCTCTCTCTGTATATATATATATATATATATATATATATATATATATATAAATTATAAATTTACCCCCTACTTTTTTGACTAATACTTTTTTTTAATTTCAATTTGGACTGTAAATTTGATTCTATTGAATTTAGTAGTATGTTTCGATCTTTGGTTTTTTTTTTGTAATTTAATAGATTCTGAAAGAATGGAAATATGTTCAGGGTGTAGGGAATAATTGAGTGAATTTATCCCTATCTTCGAATTTTCTAAATTTCGTTCCAACAAAATTGGACATATGAAACTTAAAATAATGAAATAATACAAAGCTAACACATTTTGCAGCTGAAAATGATTTTGATTTTTTTTCAATACGGCAGTAAAACTTTTTAGTTATAGATTTCATTCAGTATAGGGGATCAATTATGTTTTCCTAAGGGTAACTTGTTCGCATTTTCTTTGATGTTTATTGATATAAATTGATAAAAACTAATATTTATATAAACTTCATTTCTTCAAAATCACACGGAAAAGTGAGAACTTTAATCAGCCATTCGACGATCGGAAAATTGATGATGAAACTGTAGTTCTAATTAGAAAAAAAAAACACTTATAGGAATAGGTGAAAATCCAGAAAGCTTATTTTATCTAATTCCGCTATAAAATGTGATACTTTAAGTCACTCCTTGACATTACGAAACCTAACCTTCATATATCAGTTATGAAAAGTAGTTATCTAAAAACTTCACGTAACTGTTAAAGTTTTGAGGAATAATTTATTAACTATTGTAAAAACTGGGAATTATTCATTGTTCAAATTGACAATAAACTCAATATTTTAATCAAGAGTAAGTCCATTGTGTGAATATTATGTGATATCTAAATGTATGCCATGATATTGGCCTAGAGTGTTTTGTGAAATTTTCCTCACATTTTGTAATCAACTTTCAACATTGCAAGCTGCAACATTATTGGATTTACATCCTCCATGTTTCTTTATCTTTAAAATGTCCTCTCTTGAGTATGTTAGAAGAGACGCAGACGAGCGTCTGAAGCAATGTCCTGTGTATCCTTCAACATTAGGTAGACCCAGGTACTTAGCAATCTTTGGTAGTAATTTTCCAATGGTATTTGTGTCCATGGGTTGTATGCCACATTTTCCATTATAATATCTCATAAAAAATCTATCGTGCTTTACAGCAGAAGGTCTAATATTTCTATTCTTATTCTTTTGGAGGAGGTCAACAAGATTGACAACAGTACTTTCTCCAGCAGTGACCACAAATTCGTGAATAACGTGTGTTTTCCTTTTTGGAATTGTGATTTCAAAAAAGGTGCCTTCATCAAATACATCTCCTTTTAATAGGAATGTTAGGTCAGCCTTCCTGCAGGGTCCGGAAATTCCTATCATGATTGAGATCTAAGGAACAGATTAATTTGATAATAAATTATTAACATATTGTAAATCAACTCGTACTTTCGCAGATAGAAATATTTCGTCCTCAGCCTCTCAAATCTACATTCTCCTTCGTCAAAATGTCCGATTTTTTTGTATGGTATCCTGCTGCCGTCTCTTCAGCCAAGCCAAAAGCATAGTGTACTTCTTGATATCCAAATTTTTGGGCAAGTTGTGTTCAGATCTTAGTACTAAATATGTAGACCACAGAATAGACGCCTTCAATGTTTCTAAATTTTCAAAATAGGAAAGTAGTACCTTTTCGTTGATGTTGAATCACACCATTTTTCAAATTTTTGGTAGGCGACATCGTATTACATTTTATGTAATTACTTCTGACCTGTTTAATCGAATTATTTCAATAAATATGATATTAGTATAAGTCATATCCAACTAAATTAAAATCTAAAAAACCCAGAAACAAAAGAACTAATATTATATATCAAGTACCTTGTAACAATTGTGACGCTGTCTACATAGGGCAGACATCTCAGAATTTGAAAATAGACTAAAAGGTCATCAATACGATAAAACCATGAAATATCAAAAAAACATAAATTCAATTATAAAGATAGAATAATCCTTGAAACGGAATTTAACACACAAAAGACCGAATTTTTAGAAATGGTTCACATTCATAAGAACGAAAAAGCTATGAATGATAAAAAAAGGCCTTAATAATTTAAGTAAAATTTTTAGCTCCATCTTTTAGATTCTAATAAAACTAAAAATAATTTAGTTGATATGAGGATTAGGGAAAAATCTATTTTTCTTATTAGAACAAAGTTCTAGTTTGATTTTTGATATTGAAGGTGATATATTGATCAATATAAATACGCAAATTGTTAGTGTTAACATCATATTTTGATAAAGACTTAAAGAAAAGTCTGCACGTCAATTTTATCTATCTTTCAAAAATTATTTAAAAAAAACTAATAAAACAGAAGAAACCTATAATCAAAAAGATTTAGAAACATAAACATATTAGAAGGTCCAAGCGCAATAAATTTAATTTAAACTATAATTTATAACGTTTTCGTTCTTATGAATGTGAAACTTTTTTAAAAATTCTTTTTTCGTGTATTAGATTCCTCCCCAAAAATTTTTCAATATTTATAATTCAATTTTTTGATATTTCGTGGTACGTTAATGCAGTTTTATATTTTCATTGTATCGATATCCTTTCTTCCTAAGACTTTTTGATATATTATTGTATCTAAATGTTCTTGATTTTAGGTCTCTTTTGTTTTAAAATATATATATATATATATATATATATATATATATTCAGATCATAAAATTGTTTTTTATATTTTTCCAGGTACTCTTTATCTCTATCTACACATTCAAAGTGCCCATCTAGAAGGATCGAGTTGTATAAAAAAATATGTTAAAATCCTTCATATCTGATAAAACAATATCCCAGTGCAATGGATAACACTTTTTCCTTCGTCAAACATAGATATGATCTATAGTGTAGAACAAACAACTGAAAAGTTCACAAGAAGTCCCGAGCAACAATTCCCATATATTTTGTGGGAGCTATTAATCACATCGATATAGAGAGAGATTTAAGAAAGTTAAGGCTTTGAATTAGTGTTAGGTAAGAGCTCTAAGCTACAACAAAATCTATAACCCCTCAAATAGAAAATTTCAACTCGAAACCGAAAAAGGGAATGTAACGAATCCTTAATTTCCATTCGAGGCGGCTAGTCATGACAATATCTTTTTAAAACGTATCGGAAAATATCGATATCTACTTCCTCTGAGATTTAGAAACGATTTCAAGCCGCTTGATTTATTCATTTCATTTTTGTTGTAGCCTTTTCATAAATATCTTCCGGCACTTCATTCGCCACAAAATAATATAGCAATTTTTCACTCGGTAGGATATTCTGTTTCATGCATATTCCATTCAGTGCTATATAAATTTTTATCTGTGATTTTAAGTTTGTAAGTTAATTCAAATTCGTTAAACAGAACAATATTTCTTTTAATTCGAAACTGGAAAGATCTACCAACTTTTCGCTGCTTGACTAAACTTTCGTATACGTGTATATTCGTATATCAACGAAATTTCATTTCATATTATCGGCAACTAAGGCTTGATTTTAGTAGTTGAAAGTGAGGGTGGCATCAAGTAGCGTATGTTAGAGTGTTATACCCTGTTTTCAAACTAGGAGGACTGGTTCCAATTTAGGTTGAAAATTCTGTAGATTCCTGATTGGTCGAATCGCAGTCGGTTTTAACACAGCACTTTTGACATACAGAGTTAGTTTTATGTATGCAATTATCTCTTAAACGGCTGGTACGATTTTTTAAATTATTTTGTACTTATGTCTTATGATACGGTCGGTTTTATGTAAGTATTTACATTATTGTCAGATCTTTCCCTGAATTTTGTTATTTCAAATAGATCACCCTGTGTATTATTCGCTTTTCGCAATCCTTAAGAAATACTTATTATTTTCCATCCGATGTTCCCTATACCTAAATGTCATAATTTCGGAGCTACATTTGCGTTATATCTGCCGAAGTTAAAATAATACATTTAGGTGGTGGAGACTGCTAGAGTAAGAAATTTGACGTTTCCATAAATTATTGTTGTTGAGGTTAATTGAAAGTCACAATAGATCGCTTATCTGAAAAAGAACAAATTGATATTTCAATATTAGGATATGGTAAGAGTCAACCAGAAACGTGTAATATCTTCAATAATTTATATCCTAACCGAAATCGCTTAACAAGATCTACTGTCAGTAAATTAGTAAAGAAGTTATCCAAATCAAATCAGAGCGCAGAAAAACTGTATCAACTGAAAACAAATCTTGGGAGCTTGATATTCCGCAAACATCCGCAATGAAAATTTTATGTGATAATAAATTCCATCCGTACAAAGTAACGTTGGTTCAATAGTTATCAGATGACTTTTGATAGACGTGAAGAGTTTGCAGACCAAATAAAGGAAAAATGTTACAATAAAAACGATCCAAATTTATTAAGTAAATAGGCATAATTATAGATACTGGTCACGTAACAATCCTCGTTGGATGCATGCATCCCACATAATAATAGACGACAAAATAATTGGCCCCTTTTCCATTGAGGGTAACTTAAATGGTCCGGCGTATTTAGATTTATTGGAAAATAGTATTATACCTGAGTTGGCTCGGATATTTCAAAATCAAAGTAAGTATTTTCAATTACATTTAAAAGAAACTTCATAATTAAAAATTTTTTCACAATAACTATATCTCAAACGACAATATTTGGCTACAACAAGATGGTGCCACTGGCAATACTTACTTCATGTGTTTACCAGAAGATGGATTAGAAGGCGTGGTTTTATCAAATGACCCCCGCGATCACCCGACATGAATCCTTCAGGCTATTTCCTGTAGGATCACTTGAAAGGCCTCGTTTATAAAAAAAACTGCCAATATTCAGGAATTAATAGAGGAGATTACCACAGAGATAAGAATAATTGAGTAGTCGGGGATGTTGCAAAATGTATTACAAAGTTTCGAAAATCAAATGGCTTGTTGTGTTGAAGTAAATGAACAACATTTTAAGCATCTGCTTTAATCGCCTTTACTGTATGTTTTCTAAAATCGTAATTTTTCCACTTAATAAATGTGGATCTACTTCTAACGTAGCACAAACATTTAAAAAGGTTGTTGTAGGTTTTCTGCGTCATGATCTGGATAAATATTGCAAAATTGTACTAGTTTCGTTCAACTTTTCACTAACTTCTGACAGTAGACCTTGTTACGAAATTTGTATTAGTACATAAATTATTAAAGAGTATTCAAATTAAACGAGTTTATTCAATCGTAGCCATCTAAATGTACAATATTTATTGGAACTTTGGTGGAGATACTGAACTCCGGGATTATGGTATCTATGTATAGAGAATATTATATGAAAAATAATCATTGTTTCTTTAGGATTTCTAAAAACACGGAATATATAGGGTGATCCATTTGAAATACCAAAGTTTAATATTTTTCATTTTTCCGGAAAAAGGATAGATCTGTTAATAGTGTAATTACCGCCATAATACTGTCCGAATCACAAGACCATTGCGTACAAACGTTCATAAAAATCCTACAAGCTGTTTCTAAGAAAATTGAGGCGTTCCATACATAAAACTCACTATGTATATTATGATCGAAAATTGTATAAATTGTAAACAAATAGTGTTCATTTTGTATTTTAGTGTGTTTTTCTATTGTTTCATTAAAATATAAAAACAGTTCTTGTCAGGGCTAATTTGTAAATGGATTCAGATAACATTCCAAAAACTAGCAGACATCATTCGCCCTCCTAAAATCGGAGCTCTGTAGCTTTAGGCCACTGATCGTTTACAGAGAAGCAAAACATGGTGAATTTGTATAAACAAATCTCGGATGATAAACCAGAGATAAAGACACAACAGCCATAGGGTAGAAAAGGTTCCTACCATAACATTAAAATACGTTAAAAAAATATATGCAAAAATGGTGATAGTGTAAAAATATACAAGTAGATATGAATATGGTTCGATCTGAACATATACGAGTATATATTTAAATTTAATTCGTATCTTACCGATGAAATAGCACAACAAAACAATAAAATTATATTAAGGGTGCCACCATATCATTGTGAAGATAGAGTGGATTGTGTGTCACATGTCATAAAAAGATAAAATTGAATACAAGTTATATATGATTGTGGATGATCTTATAGAATCGATAATCGTTTCTTGCTCTAGTGATGCAGTGAATAATTATTTTTAACTTTATGTGAATTTGTTTAGTGTTTCTTGAGTCACAAAATAATAAACGACAATGTAATTTGTAATGTAGAATTGTTACAAATATGTTACTGAAATTACTGTTTTACGAATCAGGAATAACTGTAATAGTTTGTCTATTGAAGGGTAGGCCTTTTTTCATACCCTTTGAAAATTTTCTGTTCTAAATATTGACACACAGGTGGCACTGCCATTGTCAAATCCCTGTGACGTTTCGATTGGTCATAAAAAAGTGTTAGCCATTTAAGTGGAGCTCTTTTCGTTATTTTCAAAACAATGAATTTGAAACTGTGTGTTAATGTGTGAATTCTTCTTGATGAAAAATATACTGTACAAGCTCAGAAATGGCTTCAAAAGTATTATCCGGACTATGCTCTAATGAAAAGAACCATTTGCTATTGGTTTCCTGAAGTTAAACGTGGTCGTACAGACACCGAAGATGGTAAACGTTCTGGTCGTCCAATTGAGGTAGTTACTCCAGAAAACATCACGAAAGTCCACAAATTGGTTATATCAAAGTGTAAATTGAAATTGCGTAATATAGCTGAGGTCACTCATAAAGATGCAGAGCAGTATATACACGTAATAAATCGGATTTTTTGCATCGATATAAAACAATGGATAAAATATGGTTCCATCACTTCAATCCAAAATCAAAACGATCATCATCTGAGAGGAGTGCAACCGCTGAACCACGTCCTAAGTGTGCAAAGGCACAACAGTCAGCTTCAGAATTTTGGGAAGCGCATGGAATATTGTTCATCAACTATCTCTAAAACTGAGAGGCAATCAATAGCGAATATTATGCACAATTGGTAGATCGTTTGAATCCAAAAATCAAGGAAGAACGGCCTCATATACTGAAGAAAAAATCACTGTTTCGCTAAGACAATGCATCAATTCACAAGTCGATGGGAACGATGATTAAATTGAACGAATTATACTTCGAATTGCTTCATCAACCATCGTATAGTCCAGATCTGTCTCCCAGTGGCTACTGGCTATTCGCTGATCTCAAAAATATGCTCGCCGGTGAAAAATTCAGCACAAATGAACAAGTCATTGCTGAAACTAAAGCGTTGGAATGATTCTATTGCTCTTGAAGATTACATTGATGAATAAAAACGATTTTGGGCATAAAAAATGTTTGGCCAGCTAGTCACAACACTTATTCTTATCTTGCTATGAAATATTCCAAATAAGAAATTTATGGAGGAAGAGTTGATAAATACATTATTCTGCTAAAGTGTATCAGTGTATACATTTATTTTTGATGAAATATTTCTGTTTTCAAATTAAATAAGTACTTGTACTTGGAATAGACCATTTTACTTAATTTTATATTCAATCAATTTCGCATTTCACTCATTCTCATTTCTCATGTAGCGTAATATTCGAAAAAAAAACATCCTCTGCTCTCTGAATAACGCAATTTACGTCTATTGTAGTTCCTTCATTCTGAATTATTCACAATAATTGATCAGAAAGGAATCAGATCTTATTAATGTTTTAAAATTTATTTCACCAGTAGATACAAAAATTTCAAAACTTCATTTGCCACAAAATTGGGCAACTGTTATTGACATTCCCTCTGAAAAACGTAGTAACCGACTTTGAAATTCTTTATAGATTCAATTCACTATGTGTCTATATAATTAATTATTATTAAGTTTGTGGTTCATTATTTCCAGACCTTCTAATCTAAACATTTTAATCGATTTCTAAGTCGGATTAGAGGATAGATGCAATAATCTATCAGCGAATGGAGTCTCATTCATTGCAAAGAAACTTCAATGAAATGCAAGAAAAATACATCAAACTGGCAGTCAGTAAAAGATATAACTGGATCCATAATGAAACAAATGTATGAGATATCTTCAGACAAGAGACTGGGACAGAATGACGACAGATAGAATAATATATTGATACACTGGAGACCGAAGAGCTACAAGAGGAAAAGAAACGATTTGAAGATGCTCATTGGACCAAAATAACAGCAACTCTCATATATAGGAGAAATATGAAGACAGGAAGGGGCAGTATGTTCAAAATTGGACATCTAAATAATATTGAAATGAGAGTTTTATGAGTCTATGAGGAATGATGAATCTCATTTCTAACTAGAAGTTCAGTGAATGTTTTTAATAAACTTTGTTTTACCATATGAAAAATAATATAAACATTGATTCGAATTTGATATAAAATCCTTTTTGTCTTGATTGTTGTTTATATTTTGTGGAGGCTTATTTCATTGAAATACCTGTAATCGTTGGTGATGTTAACAAACTTTTGATCTCTAAAAAAGATAACTTGGTTATTGAAACGCGCATTTAAAAATGTAATTACGATTGATGGTATGATAGAAGTAAATAGTCAAGTGTACCAATAGTTTGCACGGTTTTAAAAATGGTAACATGTCTATTGGTGACAAATCTCGCCTATCAACCTATCAACTGTCTAAATCCACGAAAATATGGAAAAAGATTTGTTAAGAAGATTGCGCATCAGTGTTTATGACAAAAAAAAACAAGAGATTGGTTCTCTCATCATTGTAATACATAGAAAGCCATATTCGTTCCACAGTTTTTAGCTAAAATGTTTACGTGTCCCCACACACATTAATCGACTGACTTGGCTCTGTGTGACCTTTTTCATAACTTTAAAGATGTCGAGAAAAAAACGAGGCAGAAGTTGTCAGTGATTTGTACAGATTAGTAAAAAAATGTTTCGATCAGTGGTAGCACCAGTGAGACAAATGTATTAGTTTTAAAGAAGTGTATTTTGAGAATGTTTTTTTGTGAGATATATGAAATTTGATATACTTTTTAAACAAGTTTGGTTATTATTCGGTTCCTCATCATAAATAGGTGTGCTTGTTAAATAAAAAGATTCTTAGTTGACACCATTTACTAACAACATAAAGAAAGAACTTTTTGTCACTAATTTCAGAAATTTCAATGAAAACTTTGCGGATATCAAATCAATAAATAAGTACAACCTTTCGATTCTGATTTGTTCAACTTTACTTATTGTATACTTATCTATTTCCTTGACATGAATTCGAGGACTTTCTTCATTTTAACAAAAGAAGTAATTTCGAAAGTCACATTCAATTTTAAAATGAACCGAAGATATAACGATTTCGTTCGTAACAGTTGCGATTACCAATGAAATTAGAGTGGTCAGTTAATTATTTCTTGACATTTTCACAATAATGACTGTCCAATATCTTGTAAATTAAAAATGTTAGATTACACTTCATTCACAACATACAATATTGTTTGCACTTCTCGCTTTTTATTAGAACTTCTTGCTGGTTTTTAATATTCATCTCGCATAATTAGAAATAGTAATGATATAATGTGTATTCCCGTTGATATTGAAAAGGCTGCAACAGAAGCTACATTTAAAATATCACTTGAAAAGTTCGCTCAACAGTATACTGCATATTCTAATTTTGATGTAGAAAGAAAAACGTTGAGAGAAACTCCATTTAGTGAATATAGTTGCATGTCGTAGTTAGCGCTAGCAGAACTGAAACGTGAGAAGTGAATAAAATCTGAGACAGAGCCAGACCAGAAATTTGTAAAATCAACTGTGTTCTGTGATCAGACGTTGAGTTGCACCCTTCTGAGAAGAAAAATGATTGGATTCGGTCATGAGGATGAAAAGAATGAACTGGAGCTCCATTTATGTCCATAATTTCAATCAGAATTATGTCATATATATATATATATATATATATATATATATATATATATATATGTGTGAGGGTGAATACTGGTTACATATCGTAATTCTTTAAAAAGAAACTAGACAAAGTACCATCACATAATGAAACACTCGTTAATTTAGGCAAAAATCAACATATATATCTTCTTTATAAGAAATAAACCTGTAAAAAGAAAAAAATTGACAGATATCGAAAACGAACGTTCAACACGCTCCCAGATCATTACCGCTACCGATAGGTTGCTACTAAGTTTTGAAATATGGCAACACTGATGTGAATATGTCAAACCGACATTGCCATTCTGAAATTTGACATTTTCAATGGTAAACGTTCTCAGAATGTCTTGTTATACGAGTGCTATTTGGGTTGTTCACAGATACTTAAAACGTGCGATAACTTTCAACGTAGATTAAACAAACAGCAGTGTGTCGCTTCGACTTTAGATGATGAAGCCACCATGATAAGCTGGTTTTCCGAATTCAATTGTGATCGCACTTTGCTACAGGATGAATTTTATAAAGGTCGTTCAAAAACCTGATATTACAAGATCATCATGCGACATACAATCGGATTGAGGCATACTTGGGCTTTAGTTTCACTTACATACATTGATTATTGTATGAACATATTGTCTATAACATCATGACAGGTGAAGAATCATGAATCTAAGCATATGAATCCGAAAATAAACAACAATCGACTGTATGGATCTTTTTCTAAGCAAATTATCGCCTATTTTTCAAAATAATTGGACATGTTACTGCCGTTCCATTAGAGCGGTCAATTATGAATGTTTCACCAGCATTTGCTTACTGGACGTGTTCAAGAAAATCAGGGAAATCTGAAAAAGTGGTTGATGTGTTCAAATATAAGTGTTTTGGAGGTATCTCAATCGGAATGGAAAAATAGTTCAACAATTGATTCAATCGCTTGCAAAAGTATATTGATTCTAATGGATACTATTTTGAAACACAATACAGCCATATACAATTATAAATATGTTTTCTACACGTTATCTCAAAACTTAAGTAGCAACTTCAGATATTGTGTCTCAAGATTGCGGATTAACTCAGAAGCAAACGAAGAAGCAAAGTTATGAATAGAATATTTATCCGAAATTCCATTATTTTTGTGGAGGCAATCATAGATAATGTCAGAAATAATATCTACGCCACTGCTACCTCTCCTCCTGGAGATACATTTGAATGTACGGAATCCTGGACTGTTTCTCAAATAGTCTGCGCAATTTCTTGGAGATTAAATATCGTCGAGCATAGAAAATGCTATAAATCCAGATTAACTACTGTAATATATATATATATTTTCTCTAATATTAAAAGCTTTGATAATCAAAAAAAAAGTATACTTGAGTGCAATAAAGTGTAGCTCGAAAAAATATTTTCGAACTGAAGTGAAATGTTAAGACATTGTATAGGTGCATGTTATGTTCGATTTCAAGTCAACTAGTGTTTCACAAATTTCATTTCATCTGCTTACCCATTTTTTTATGATCTGTATAAACTACATTGATCCCAATGATATTACAGACGGTTTCCTTAAGGAATGTACAAAGATTCTCGCAAAACTTTGCGATTTTTTGGTGAAAATGTGATCGAGGCACTATACAGAGGAGCTATGAGTATTATTCAAGTTATTTTATGTCCAATAGATTAACCGTTGATGCAGTACATATGATGATGATGCTAACTTGGAAATGACCTAAGAAAGAGCCAAGTAAAGATATGAAATATATGAGAAATCTACTTCAGCTCTCTAAAATAATTTAAATGACCATAGAAAACTCGAGTGGAATTATCCTGGCAACAATTAATAATTTTTTCTCATTCTTATATTATATTGAATTTACTGTTGCGGATCCAGTACCAAGAGAGGCTTAAATCACTTGATAGGTGGATCTTGGATCTTCTAAGAGTCATTTTTCACGTTTCCAACAATAACTATAAGAAGAAAAACCAGCATTAAGCAATATCCGTCTTCTTTTGAATTCGCTATACCATCGAAAACCAACTGCTCTTGAAATACTCCCATCACCAAATACACATTGTAATTGTTTAAGACTTTGATGTTTAGTAGAACTGACGTTGGATTCATAGTAAACAAAGTGCGCACATGCTGTCTTAACAACTTCATCACATACTCTGTGATTGCATCGACTCAACTGCTGACAGAGCTTATTACTTAAGGATGTTGGTATTTGAAATGCAGTATTGCCAGATTTAATTTCTGTATTTCCGTGGCATCTTAAGACACACTCAATTATAATTGTGGCATTTGCTTGTCATGTTCCTCACCATTTTGCCATTGAAAATTAGATTGCATTTCTTACCAAAAACTTAAGCAAATGTCTCAAATTACTAAAATGAAAAAACCAAAGTGGGCATAGGTTCACGTAATATTCTCAGATAGACAAAGATATGTTCTTTCATAATTTTGAACAAATGCTAGGAACGCACATAATATTGGCTCGATAATCAAGTTATTCCAATATAAAAGCTGATTCGATGTGAATCAAAATTTTTTTGAATGAATCATTCGTAAATCAAATATTCATATTTATATTCATATCAATGAATTCGAAAATAAAAAAGTCTGTTAAAATATCCAATTTTGAAAGTTTTGATTGAACTTTTTATTATAGTTTTGATTGGAAATCGTAAATACATTTTGTGCTTTC
Source organism: Diorhabda sublineata (assembly GCF_026230105.1). Classification (NCBI taxonomy): domain Eukaryota; kingdom Metazoa; phylum Arthropoda; class Insecta; order Coleoptera; family Chrysomelidae; genus Diorhabda; species Diorhabda sublineata. Next base: position 20,215,886 of record NC_079475.1, read on the forward strand.
CGATTGCAAAATCATCATCAAAAATCGAGTCAAACCTATAAAAATTCGAAGTTTATCATTCTTTTTCAGGATTTGATTATTTTTTATTGAAATGCAAAAAGCTTATAATTAAAATCAATATGGAAATGTACAGCTATAAATCTCATTTAAATGTGTGTACATGTTAATATATAGTGCGTTCGTAAAGTAACACAACGCATATTTCGATTTCTCTTGAATACTTTTCTGATTTTTTTCGATAAATTAGGCTATCGATATAAGGTGATCAGAATTATGAAGGTGTATGGAACAAATAATTAACATTTTTGAGCATACTGTATCTATTCCTGGATTTCAATAATCTATTAGGTACATGACAAATACAGCGATCATATTTTCACTTTTTGAAATATAATTTTTCCCAAAAAGGGATGACCGACGGCTGGAATAATTTTTTGTGTTCAGTACACTTTTCTTTATTACCCCCACAACCCCAAGTTGATAGGGGGTGGGGTATGATTTGTATATAATCAGCTTCTATAAGTTCAATTTATTCGAACATATTTTGTTTGTATCGTGTTTTTTAAGTAAATGTTCTAGAATATTGCTTTATCGGCATTAATAATTGAAGCGTAAATGGTAGTTTCACAAATTTATTTTGAAATTGAAATTTAATATCAATGATTTCTGTTAGCTTTATTGATGTCTTCTCTCTTCACAGAATAATGCAAATTCATAATTTAAAAGTTATTATTTGACACTACAATGAATGCATACATTTAAAATCAGAATCAAACTTTGAAAATTTACATCACAACGAAAAAATTGTATTGAGAGTTTAACAACTGATGTCGATACAAACAAAAGTTTTCAGAAAAACTTTCATGTCAAAAGCTATAAAAGACATTTTTTATTCCAAACAACAATTAAGAAAAGCAATAAAAGACATTTTGGATTTCAAATAAATATTAATGCTTCCGACTTACTAGTCCAATTTTTCTATTTATGAAAAAAAACTTTTATATTGGATCAAGCCTAGAAGAAGTATTATGGTTATGTTCTTGAATCATCAGTTACATGATATAGTCCAGTCAAAGTTAACATTTTTCCCACAGCAACGAGACCAGTCAATTCTGATATTTTGGCTGTCAAAAACATTTAGAAACATTATATATTATATATAAACTTCTTTAATTTCTTATTTCTTAGACCTTTTGATATTAACACATCTTAATATTTTTAATTTTAGGTCCCTTCTATTTTCAACTTAGTTTTCTTAATAATTTTTTGGAGATAAAATTTGACGTTTCGACTTTTCTTTAAGTCTTTATCAAACGTCAATTTTATCTATCTTCCAGAAATTATAAAAAAATTAAGTCTAAAACAGAAGTTACCTAAAATCAAGAACATTAAGATAATGCATATCAATGTCAATTTAAATATTCAATTTTAAATACTATATGGAAGTGAGGATCGCGCCATTTAGCGTTACTGGGAAATGTATAACTACCTGTACCAAATGCGACGCTCTTTGACTTTGTCTTCAGTCGAGTCTCAAGCCCGAACGAGGGGTGTTAAGCTGCTCTAATGAAACGTAATAACGTCGAAACTCGTCAGTAGTTACACCTTCTCCTTGCAATTGAGGGCTATTGGAGATGTTAATATCGACAATATAGTTTTACAGAAAACAGAAAATGCAAGAAATGAGTTTTGAAATATTCTGCGCGTTCTCTAGGTTTCTGGAAAATGGAATTCGGTTTCAGACAGCCAAAATACATCGGAATTGGTCTCGTTGATGTGGGGAAATTTCTCTGAAACAGTGATTTTTGTCTTATTTGCGTGGATTCTTGATAACTCCTATTACCGCTTTGGATATACTAATTCTAAAGTAATTCAACTCCAGATATGTATCATCTGATTCTTCAGCTAGTATTTGCACCATTACCACATTCACCTTCTTATTTGAATCAAATGTCATTCCAACCATAATTCAACAGGCTTGTGGATGACATTGAAATAAATCTGGTAGAAGAGTAAACCCTCTAGCGTCGATAAAATATAGCTTTGTTTCTGAGTATTTGGATTTCATCTGGTTAAAATTGTGCCATGAAACCTAACCTAATCTAACTTAACCATGAAACATTTTTACTCTTAAAGAACAATAAAATACTCTACGTAGTTGGAAATACCAATACCTATACGTTACGTTTTCGACTTTGTCAGCTGTTATTTACTCAGCTGATTTTTTCATCTCTCATCATAAGAGCTATTTGTGTCTCCCCTACTGGAGCTAAGCTGAACATATATGCTATTGCTCTTCGTACGGTCAGAGTATTTATAAATATTATGATTTGAGACGGCTTTAGGGTCGATAATTCTCCGCTTTTAATCTCGGTCGACCCAAATAATCGGGCACTGGTGCCTGCTGTGCATACAGAAATGATGTGTTTCGGTGTTTTACCCTTTTCTCCACAAAATCTCACTGTAGTCGGGTTTTTCCATTTTTATCACGCTTTTATTAGCTCAGAATTAATAGCATCGTCCTTGTCCTCGCTGTTTTCAGTTTTTTCTAGTTTTATTCCATATTAATGATAATAATCTCACTTAAGCAGTTATATCATTCCTATAATAAGAATTGTTCCTGCCTTACTAGTTTGATCAACTTAAAAATCGTGCTATTTAGTTTTTTCTTAACTAAGATATTAACTTGGTAAAGCCCCTACTTATTTGTAATTAACTACCAATTTCTTTATAGGCAATTTATAGATAACTGTCTGATATATAAAAGTGATACTTTGGATCATTAAAAATGCTTATTGTATGATATAATTCAGATTTAAAGTGTCTCATAACGAGCCACATAAAACTACTTCTTTTTTAATAATCAATGCCAATACTGAACACACTATTTACCTGCACTTTCTGAAAACGAAAACCGAGTCGCTCAAATTAATTGTAGGTGTTGGTATAGGAGCAGTGTAAACAGTGTGTTCAGTATGAATATCACTAATGGTTCCGGAGCTTCAAGTTCAATTAATTTTTGATATCAACGGTAGTAGTAATATGAAACATTTTTTCCTGCTCAACTTATTCTTCATAATTTCATGACAAAATTTTTTGATATTGTTGTGGAAATCTATCTAATGGGCCTCATTTTTCAATATATGAACACACGGAATCCTTTCCTTCCTCCATGCATCTTTATCTTGGGAGAGTTGCGGCTATTTTGGTTAAGCGTGAGGTATGCCTCGCGAATTTCTGTCCTCTACCTAGAGACGTGCTTTACATTTTTTATATTTCGCATCCAGTTGTTCCGTGTCCTCTTTGCCAGTTTGATGCTTAACATTTTTCTTTTCACTGTGGGTATTTTTCTTTTCTTTATATATGACAGCTTTCCGAATGAGTCCATGTTAATCTTATTCTACTAGTCATTTCTTGACTTTGATATCTTTATTCGGTTATATCATTTGATTTTTAATTGCTCATGATTTTCGATACTTTATAGTTTAATTCCTCAATCATCCTTTGCAGTTACCTTTTCATCTTTATTAACAATATGCCATCTGCATATCGCAAGTAAGATATTGAGGAGGTATTTACCATATTTATTAGTCACTTTATGATCCCGCCGAAATTTGTAGAAAAAGTCGTCTAGTATTTGATGGAATACTTAAGATCACATGGTATCTCCTTGTTTGACTTCCCAGCATATCGCAATCGGTTTTGTTTGTTCAATTAGTTCCATAGTTGCTTATGCTTTCAATATATAATTTCATTGTATACAGATGAGCACATGCACTAAAACCTTTTGTAAACCTTGTTGTGCTTTTCAGACTAGTATGTTTGTCTAATTTGCAAGATAATAATTCTAAAATACTACGAATAATGAAAATATTTAGTGTGAGAACTTTTTTCATATTTTTAGTGACATCTGTGAGCTCATTACCCGATGTTGATTCTCATATATTAAAAATATTAAAAATTTGCGAAAAGTGAAATTGCTTAATGGTTTTTCGTGGTAACGACTATCAAATGAAAATTAATGACTGATACTCTTGTTTTTTTTTCTACAAATATTACATTTTCATTAAGGAAAGGGATGAAAATTACCGTCCAACAGTAATTATCATGCCATCGTGATTTTTTTGACAGCTTTCAATTTTTTTATATCAAAAGCTTGAGATGTCGGAGACTATATATCGATTTATCTTTCCGTTATGTTAATAAGGAAATTTTCTCAAATTCTCCCTTTCATTATCATAAATTTGTCATTTTTTCTTATTATATATTATAATGTACTCAATCGGCAAAGTAATTAGCATTATACTTTTCTTGTCACGTGCAATACGATCAATGTGGATTAGAAAATTTTTAGGCAGATAAAATGCCATCAATAAATCTATCGTTACACAGTGGTGTACATAATTATGAAAAATTTTGAAACTTGTCAAATTTTAAGGATCGAATTTCTTCAGTACGAGCATGTAATTTTTATCTGGTGACCGTACATAACAATTTCTTTCAAAATTTGAGTAGAATTTGGTGAATAAAAATATTATTTTTAATTATAATATTTAAAATAAAGAAAAATTCTTTCACATTTATTATATTCCGTACTGCTCTATTGTATAATATTTTATATTTATAACTAGGATTTCATAATAACTTCATTATTGAGATCCTTATTTATGATATTCTTCTCTACCCATAATTATCATATTGTATTTTCTGAATTTTTTTTTATCCATCCACTTAAACAAATTTGTATGATTTACTGATGTGTAGTATTCGTCTTATTACAATTGTCTACATGAAAATCGACCCTTACATCAAACTTAACGATTGTGTTGAAATTTTATACGAATATGTTTTGGAAGCTGATGCATCCAATTAATTTGTTTTTGTGTCTGACTTTCATAAAGAGTACACAGCTCGTAACAAGTACGAGGCATATTTTTTAAATAAGTACCGTTTTGGAATTAAAAAAAGAAGTGCAAAGATATCTGTACCTTAATCTACTTTTCTACATAATTTCCGTGAATATTGAGGCCTTTGAATATTCTAGACCAAGAATATAATAAATATTCCTCCTTCATTATTTTCTCTCTATCTTTTTTTCCATTGTTTTGTAGCGTGCTGAATTTAAATATTGTTGTTTTCTACAACAATGCTTTAAAATCAAAATTTTAAAATCAGTAAATACAATCATCGCTTTTTTCTCTTCCAGTGAACGAGGTCAAAGCATGATATTCCAATCGATTTCATATTATTATTCCCTTTATTTCTATAATGGAATTTTTCATTTGGTGTCCCATGAACTGTTCTACTTCCTAGATAATAAACATTTCAAACCTCTTCTATCTACTTACTTAACCTGACTATATTCATTCTCTTTTCCCATTTCTATTTTCATTTTCTGTACTTCTTTTTGTTCCCTTGTTTGCAGTCGTTCGGATCAGTTTTCTATGTTTAATAATTGTTTTTTCTAATTAAATTTTTTTACAAAAAAATTAAAGACAAGAAGAAGCACAATAAAAATGAACATAGCAGTACTACAACGAAAATATAGATCCAATAAAATTTGTGTTAATAAGTGAAAAAGAATTTTGATGTAGTGTAAAAGAGAATATTAAGAGGGAGAGAATCAGACTTTGAAAATAGAGAGAAGAGGTTTGGAATGTTGGTATCTAGAAGGTAGAACAATGAATGTAAAAACATAGGAAAAGGCAATCAAAGGATATTAAAGAAATAATAATATGGATCGATTGTAAGATTATGCTTTTATTGGGTTCACAGGAAGCGTTGAAGGTACCGAATTATTTCTAAATTTTGGTACAAAACAGGAAGAAAAGAGAAAAGATACAGAGATAAAAAGGAAGGAGGAATATTTATCATTCCAAATTAAACTATAATTATAGATACCAACTAAGTCACAGGAGCTTACAATGAACAAACGTATGAGTGAAAAAGAACATTTTGGAGAGGTGGGCCAATTCGTTTCAAGGCATGTACTGTAATACAAAGGAAATAAATAGGTATGTTTAAAAAACTGTTTAAAACTGTACTGTAATAATAAGATGAACATTGAACTACATCTATTATACAAATTTGTCGATGAATGATAAAAACTAAAATACTAGAAAATATAATACAATCATTATAGGTACAGTAGAATATCATAAATAGGTATAATGAAGTTATTGGAATGATTTAACTTAAAATAGTATAAAAATAAAGTTTCATACAAAAATGTTGTTTGTAAAAGACCGTACCAAACGAGGACTGATAATTTATTTTAATAAGTCAGCTTTTAAAGTCATGGATAGTTATTAAATTATAAAGTTTCTAATTTTTCTATGTTTAAGAAAGTTTCAAAATTTTTTGATAGATGTTTTGCATTTATGCTTGAATCTAAAGACTCATTTTCTAACAAATTTATTAAAATTTCTATATAGGAAGGGAGATTTCATTTTTTTCTCTCAAAAATTGGGACTGATATATTGATCATATTGATCTTATCGTCAAGCTCAAAGTATGAATCTTGTCGAGGAAGGATAGTTTGTTATTATTATCATTATGTATATGTACTTGACAAAAGATCTTGAAACTTTCGGAAATATTCCATTAGTTAAGAGAATATTTTTAACCCTGTGTTGTTCTCACTTCAATAATAATTGTCGGATTCGCAACATCTAAATAATTCTAGAACCATATATTTTGAAGCAGTTGGTGTTTAGAGTTCTGGATTTAAGTACATGTGACATCCTCTGGAAGTTATTTGATTTGGTTTGAACGAGTAACTGTTCTCAACAACGGTAACACAGAGTCGGCAATGAGGTAAATATGAGAAAATTTTCATTTTTATTCACTCAAAGCACTATTAAACGAATTACTTGAAAGAGAACAAAGACTGTTAAAGAGTTGGAACGAGAATAATTGTAACAAGAACAAACGCTGCGTAATTGAATGCCTACTTATGAATCAGGTGAGCTAAATTGTACCTCTTTCTTAGAACATGGTCGAAATTAATTATTCATCGTAAATCGCAAACTTAGCCGGTTCGAAGGACTATTGAAATATTATCGCTGTTACGATAATAATTGTTGAAAAAATTAAATAACTACTAAACTATAGAAATAGTAATCGCTCCTAAGCTAGGCACGTTCTAGACACTGAACATGTTACATGATATTAATCGGATTAACTATCATCATTTACCTTTTAAATGGTACCGAACATATTTTGGTAATTGCTTGGTTTTATGTTATGTCCATAGTTCACGTTAGACTTATTTCGTTTTTCATAATTTGAAATGTATTCACATAAACTGAAACATTTGTATAATTTTGGTAATCTTCTTTTAATAATCGAATTACGGCGATGGACTTTCCAACAGTTCACGGTCTTATACAAATAAAAGATCAGGAAATAACTGGAGGTGAGAAATGGAAGGTCAAATGGAATATCAAACGTTTCATTAAAACATTAAATATACTTTATCAAACGTTCTTTGTTTTGCTTTCAAAACTGAATATTAGGTTAATCGTATATTTTTGGTATTTTTTCTAGAGAGGGTAATAAAAAGTATATCGTAGGATACCTGTTAGAGAAGAAGAAAAGCATTTTGAATGAGATATGGCGTAGATTTGAACTATCTAGAAGCTGTAATGCGATGCTAAATGAATCTCCTTTGAATGCTCTTTTCCTCGTTTTTCCGTTTTGGTTTCTGTGATTCTTCATATTGAAACAAGTAAACAGTTGTCGCACTCTTAGCGCAAGATACTATAGTGCATTTTTTACTGTTAGCAATCAGTAACGATTAAAAAAAATTCTTAATTTATACAGTGTGTCTACTTCAGTTGGAATAATATGGAAAACTTTTTTATTAGTGGTTTTATGGAAAAAAGTTACTCTTGATAAAAAGTTTTGCATAGTCGAAAAATTGAAATGCCACCATCAGATATCATTTTTTTAAGCAGTATACGAGGTTTGTCGCAAAATTTGATTTTTGTGCAGGAGTAAAGTATCTTCATTTTTCACAATTCAGAAAAATGTTATTGAGTAAAGTTGTTTTGAATTAACAGTTATATCTCAATATGCAATTACAGTCATTTATTATGAAAATTCAGGTTTTGTGATTATTTACTAATCATTCCGTATTAATTATTTTGGCTGCATGTAATTTATCTCTCTTACCTGTTAAAAATATGTTTACCTTTCTACTTATTACTGTTTTTGAACAACCTTGCAATTTTCATACGTAATGAATGTATTATAATTATTTATTGAAGACATTAAAGAATCCATACAAAGAATATTTATTGAACAGAATCCAAATGGACTTCTTCATCAAATGGTCCCCGCTGATAAACCTGCTGTTTTGAGTAACCCCATAAAAATTCAACGACATTCATATTAGCAGACCTAGGAGGCCAAAAAATTTTGAATTTTGGAAAAGTACTCTAACGTTTAATGTACTATGGATGAAAGCACCGCCGTGTTGGAACCAAATTGTCATACGTTCTTGTAGAGATCGTGCAAAAAATCACTTACTTGATTTTCTAATAATTGTAAGTATTGTGGGGCATTTAAGGAATGTGGAATAAAAGGTACAACTGATTTATTATTGTATACACCATACCATTCGTTCTTTTCAAAAGAAAATTGGTGTCGACTTTTTATTACGAAGTTTGGATTACTGTTAGATCACCAGGGACAATTTTGTGATGAGACGGTTCCGTTTGAAGAAAATGTTACCTCATCGAAAAATATCATAGTTCTTGTAAAAAGCGGGTCTTCATCCAACTTTCCTTGGATCAGAGCGTAAAAAATCATAAAACTTGTATTTTCATTATAAATGGCTGTAATTACATATTATAATATAACTTTTGAATCAAAACAACTTAACTTCATGACATTTTTCTGAATTGTGAAAAATAAAGTTACTTTAATCTTGCCCAAAATTCAAATTTTTTCAACAAACCTCATATAATGCTTCAAAAAATTGTAATCTGGTGATTGAATTTTAACTACTAGACTATGTAGAACTTTTTATCGAGAATAACTTTTTTCATAAGACCGCTAGTAAAAAAGTTTTCCATAAGGTTCCAGCTTAAGTTTGCATGGAAAATAAAACAAGAAAAGTGTCAATATTTTCATTTATTTAATAATTTTGCCCTCATTGTTTCTTGACAATTCTCATAATAATTAGTTCATGAAATGAAAAATGACATGAATAGAAATCTACTGAAGCCAATTGACTTCTATTGTTATTTAATATTGATCAATATCTTATAATTGACGTCTATTGATGTCGATTCAGATTCACGTCAATTCATGTCATTTGGCCAAAAGGATCAAGGAGATCACATTTTAGTTAATTTAAATAATTTTTTCCCAATAATACAAAAAAATTTCTTATTTCGATACATTCATAGAACCCGAGCTCGCTACATGCTTCCTGTGAGGATATATCACCGCTAAAGACAGGCGAACAGATGCACGAACGGACAAAGTGCTAGTAATCCCACATTTTTTTTTAAAAACCATACAGTTCCGATGTTTATGAGCAGTTATTTGTTACCAATACATTATACAAATTATAATCAAAGTAGTTTCTAATTGGTCAGTTTTTTCTAGTTTTTTTTATAATATCGACAAGATTCATCTTAAACGTCATAAAATAAATTACGTCACACGAATTTCATGATTTTTTGCCTCTCCTCCCGTTCTTGTCACAGCTGGTCTTATTATCTTGAAAACCTGGACTTTGAATACACTTTAAATTAAATTTTTCATAACTGGCATAGCAGCCACTTTGTTCATGTCTTTTTCATCAAACCATACAGCATCATCGTCATCATAAACACAAGGTTCTCTGGCACGTCTAGCAGCAATTCTTTGAGATAAAACTTCTTGTTGCGTCTTATGGAATTGCTTGTGTTGATTAGTGGCTTTGTATGAATCTTAATATAGTTCACCCAAATTATTTTTTTTTTCATTTTAAACGTAGAGTGAGTGGTTGACAAACCAATTGGTATGTTATATTTATACAGATAGTTGTTTAGGGATTTTCGTAAAGTTATAGTTTAAATCTCGAGTATTGACATTTAGATTATAATAGATTTTGAAATGTGACGTTAGGAAATTCATGATCACCTAAACACCCCCTTGTCAAACAATGTTACATTTAGTCGATCCTTTCCTACCCCTTTAACGTGTGATGTAATATCCAGATACCTAAAATTCCTGGAAATAGTAGAAGAGATTGGAAAACTATCAAATTTCAGTGAATAACTACATTAATCTTTGTTTTTTGTTGGAAGATATGAATAAATCCACATTACATCGGAAAACTTAGAAGCCGCTTGTGTCAAGTGGTTAATAAACAGAAATTAGAGGAAACTGGAAACTATCTTGATTTTGGAAATGAAGTTTCCAATTGAGTCACCAATAGAAAACCTATTATTTTTTAAATTCGATAAAAATAACGCTTGAGGAGAAATTCAAATTTTTATATTGGGCAATAGAGTCCAAAAATTGATAATCCTTTTTCATTTTCCTTGTCTACGTACTGTCTACGGATGATTCATAAAAATAAAATGAAATTTCCTTCTGCTCTTTTGAATAAATAATAGCTCTAGAACTCTACGAAACGAGCTAATCAAGGAAATTTACATTTGTCGGGGAAAATGTCAACTACATCAACATACATACATAAATCGGGTTCAAAACGTTCTACGACGTTGTCCGATGCCTAATTGCTACTCTTCACTGTCGCTGCAGTTCTTATCGTTTAGATTTTATTCATATTCTGTATACTCATTCCCTTGCATACATGTTAATATTAGTCTTCCTCTCTTTTTGTTCTCCTATGAGATCCACATTATTTTTTTTTTGGATCCCTCCTCCCCCATATACTGCACGTTCCCGTACCAAATCAATTGCTTTGCCTCAATATATTCTATGATTGTTTCTCTATCATCTGTTCCATCTTTGTCAAAAATAACTCCCAGATATTTATAGTTCTCGTTATAATTTTGTTGTTTTCTAGTTGTATGTCGTTTGTATCCTCTCCTATACATAAGTACTGTGTCTTTTCTACGTTCATTTGTAGTGCCAGTTTGGAGGGTGTGAAATTTTTTCAACAACCCTCAAATATAGCATAACAAGAATTAGAACGATTTAACTAGAACTAGAAAGTAAGTAGTCTTTTGCATTTCAATACTTTTAACTTTGAGTCCTCGGCTAGAAATTCTCCTTCAGCCTTAGTCGGAGAATCTACAACTATATTAGCATGAAGTGAATAATTAATATCAATTTGAACGCCATCAGATTTTTAGCAAAAGAAAAATTGAAGGAGAAAAGCTGGACCAACCTTATAAAGAATTAACGCTAATGGAATTAACAGAAGTAGTCCCAAAACACGATCTTTCAAATTGATATAAATTACTGGAATCACTAAAAGAAAAGATTCCGCAATTATATATTTAATAGAAAATAGCATTGAAGACACAAAAGGAATACAAACTTATAAGGTGAAAACGTCAACTCTGGACTGGACTAAACTTTCAAATTTAGTATCAATCAGAGATAATCAAGTTCTAGTTAATAGGGTGGATACTTAATTCACCAATTCTTGCGTTGTTTTTTCTCGCATAAGTTTTATGGCATGAGCTAAGCTTCTGAAACTTTTAAATTCAGTTTACTCAGAAGATTACAATTATACTATCTGCTTTTTGTATCACAATGGATGGCTAATTCTTTTATTAAATTACAATCTTGCATAGTCGTGTTGCTATGATTCGGCTTTGGCTTTAACGCACTCGTCTTTAATACGTCTATAATAACATTTGAATGTAGCAACACATCTTTCTAATGTTTGGATGGAAGATAAATGACCCTTAACCACCACGTAAATTCAGAATTTTGTTACTGCACGAGATTCGAATACACCTATTGTAAAAAAATACGACAAATTCGAACAACTAAGTATACGAATAAGTTGAATAATCTATGAAATTTCCCTTCACATGATATGAAGATGTAGTACCACTTTGAGAAAAATAAAACAACAGCATAATATTTTTGGAAGCTTATAACTAGCAAGATCTATTGAATGTATCGACCTAAGTGAAAACGTTGTCAACACTCGTGTCGGGTATTGCTGCCTTAGTCGAGAGCGCTGAAGACCCTACGTATAGTAGATAATACAACGTGCACATTTTACTACGGTGAGGACTAAACCTCTATCCAGATTCTCTCGAAGAGTGGGAAACCACGGAGCTCCAGAGGAAGAAATAAAAAATAAAAATCTTTGGCAGCTACACCCATTCGACATCCTGAGGAGATTGGGATTAATAGATTAGCTGTAAAACTAAGTATCCTCACTGCCAAAGTAAGAAAATGAGATACAATAGATTTTTTTGATTGCAGTGTACATGACACCCTTATACACACAAGTACAGAGTGAGTTTTATGTTATACTCTCGGTATTATGGTGGTATTTACATTGTTGTCAGGTCTTCTTTTATTCCGGAAAATAATGAACTTCGTTATTTCAAATGGATCACCCTGTATAATCATCGCTTTTCGAAATCCTTATTATTTTTCATCTAATGTTCCCTATACATAAATGCCATAGTTTCGGAGTTACAGCTACCGAAATCTTGAGTACTAGACAAATATATCTAGAAAAATTTATGTGATAATAAATTCCATCCATACAAAGTAACATTGGTTCAAGAGTTGTCAGATGACGATTTTGATAGACGTGAAGATTTTGCAGACCTAATGATGGAAAACGATTAAAATTTTTTTAATAATGTTATGTTTCACAATGAGGCCACTTTTGTATAAATGGAAAGGTAAATCAGCCTAATTGTTGATACCGGTCACGTAGCAATCGTCGTTGGATGTGGGAATCCCACATCCAATATCCCGAAAAACTGAATGTATGGGTCGGAATAATAGTCGACGAAATAATTGGTCCGTTTTTCATTTCTAGATCCAATACAATATTTGGCTACAACAAGATGGCGCTTTACCTCACTATACGTGTGTGAGGCAATACCTAAATAATGTGTTTCTCAGAAGATGGATTGGAAGGCGTGGTTTTATCGAATGGCCCCCGCGATCACCCGACATGAATCATTTAGACTATTTCCTATGGCGTCACATAAAAAACGTCGTTTATAAAACAAAACTTGCCGATATCCTGGAATTAACAGGTAGGATTACCACAAAGATAAAAAGAATTGAGAAGTTAAGGATGCTGCAGACTGAATTGCAAAGTTGTGAAATTCGCATGGCTTGTTGTATTGAAGTAAATAGACAACATTTTGAGCATCTGCTGTAATTACCTTCACTGTATGTTTTCTAAAATTCGTAAGTTTTCTACTTCATAAATGTGGATATACTTCTAACATGATACAAACATTTAAAGATTTGTCTTCAGTTGTTGTGGATTTTCAGCACCATGATTTGGATAAATGTTTTACTGCAACAGTTTCGTTGAACTATTTACTTACTTACTGAAATTAGATCTTGTTACGATATTTGTATTAGAACATGAATTATTAAAGAATATTCAATTTAAACGACATTATGGCATTTAGGTATAGAGAATATTACATGAAAAATAATCAGTATTTCTTAAGGATTTCTAAAAATACAAAATATATAGTGTGATCAATTTAAAATAACAAAGTTCATTACTTTTCCAGAAAAATCTGACAACAATACAGATAACACCATAATTGTGGCCGTATTACAAGACCCTTGCGCATCAAAATTTATAAAAAATGTACAACCCCTTTCTGGGATAATTGAGGCGTTGGTGATATTACTTCACCCAGCTTTTCGGCAATAGTATGGTTAGGATTTATTTATGGAAATTCTTCATGGTAGTAGCAGATTTTCAGTATTACCTTTTTGTCTTTCATGCTTTTTCTGTGTGACTTCTCAGCAGCTATTAAACCAACCACCAACCACTAGACTCTAGCTAAGAACTAAAACAACTCGGCATTTTTCACATAAGTTTCCTTATTCTATAGCGTGAAACCAAATGTGTAATGATTATTGTCTTTGGCTATTAGCTAATTTCCCTTCTCTCCCCGTACTCCATTGGGGCCAAAAAGTGTTGATAATCAATCACAGTTTTTCCATCCACTTGATATTTTATGTATATTCTGATACCTTCATTCTATAATGAAATTTTCCTAATAGGATCATGTTATTGACCCTCTGCCACATTTTATAAATCAATAATTGGAAACTCATTCCAGATATTTTGATAAAATACTGTCAAAATTACGAAACTATGGTGCAAAAGCTTTCTCAAAAGCAATGTGTTCCATTTATATAATCAAATACGGTACTAATGTATGTAACCCATCATTTGAATTTTATAAAATTTCACATTAATCTGATCTCTCCTGATAGGACAATCGGTATTTAGATATTTGCGTAAAAAAAATATTCTAGAGAAGCTGCTCGTGAATTTTATTCATGAACTAGCTTCTCAAGTTCAAGAAATTTTAATATTTTTTGTAGATATATATTACAGTTGAAGTAGATAACAGAATGCGGAACATTTCAATTTACTGCAGAGCTTTTATCGTTTCACATTGTTCTACGGAGTTCGCTTAACCAACCACTTCAAAGTTCATCACATAAAATTCGAAAGCAAAGTTTTGTTGTACTTTCATTATAGTGATAATTCAATTTGATTATCATTTCTCTCAGAAGTTCTTCCAGATAAAATTTTAAATAAATCCAATTTCCGAATATCTGTTGTGTTCCTCACACTATTTTTAATTTCAGATCGTCTTTTAATCCTATAAGCTGATATTTAATCTGCCACTATATTAATTGGTACCAAGAGCATGAAGCGGTAATTGGAATTTGATGTTATATAGTTGTGTGTACATTTTCAATATAAACATATTCACTTTCTCTTCCAAAATCAACACCAAGCTTCTTGATAATTTATACTTCAACATTCTATTTCACATTGCTGTATAACCACATAGTAACAAAATTTGTTGATTGAATTAATAACTCAAATCCAGTCTTGAACGAACACGTAGTTGCCTCTGCCATGTATTTTTATGGTTAAATTAACAACGGAAATTGAAATTTCATTACATGTTTACATAATATTTGTTGTTACAAGTACGATTATAAAGTCCTACGAAGTACTTGTAGGCTTTAGTTTAAATTCATGATTATTCATGTGAACTTGAAATAAATATCAGTTAGTTAAGAGTGCGCGTTGTCTACCAAAATAACAAAAATCTTGCCAGAATGAAACACTCTTCTTCATAATCTAAATTAAGACCAAGATGCTACAAAAATATTAATACACTCCTCCCAATACAAATCATAACACCATTTACAAAATTTTTGATGCACAAAATTAGTGAACGATTTTAGAAACGCTGTTTTAACAATATTGAAGGAAGAGAGAATTACATAGTTATTGTAGTTCATTTCTTTATAATAGATTAGCTATTAACCGCGGCTTCGCTCGGCATTGAAGCCATAAAATATGTATCAGAGATCATTACAATAGAAATGAACCAATACCATAACTAATTTTATGCTTGACTGGAATTATCAATATATAAAAGTTGCTACGAACAATGAAGTTTTAATAACTTCATTGAAATGCAACAACAAACACTAGAAAGCTAGAGCTAGATAGATAAATAATTTTTTTTATCTTTTGTGGAAATAATTTTTTTCATGAATCCAAGAATATGTGTACAAAGTTTCATGACGATCGGTTGAGTAGTTTTCACGTGAAACAAACTAAGTTTCACATTTATAATATTATAGTATAAGAAAAATTGGATTAAGCCCGAAATTGAATTGGGCGCTTCTGATTTTTTAGATTCTAAGAGGTTTACAGTTACTGAATAAGCCTAGCAGCTCTTAATGAAATTACGGGCATGAGCATTCGAAATTTTGGAACTTGTAACTCAAGTCAAAATTTTGAAACACAAATAACTCGAAAGCTGAGAGGAGTTCGGAAAAAATTGACCAAACAAAAAATTTTGAACCCAAAATTTTCTAAAAAAAACGTCGCAGGTCATTTTTTCGCTGGAACCACTATTTCCAAGTAAATCTCTTTCGACGCCGAAGCCAATTTACGTTCCAGAGGCACATAGAAACTGCTCGAACTCTTGGAAAACTACTTCATTTCCAAAAATTAAAATGCATCACGATCGTTAAGATCTCTGTTGTCTACTGAAAAATCCTCGAACCTGTCAATTTCTAATTAGGATTTTGTTTTATTTTGAATTTACCTCCTACCCTAGACAGCTAGCTCCTCAGATTTTTTAAATATCAAAGTGGTTCGTGCGATACTTCGATGGAAAGGGTTTGAAAACCACAGTTAACAAATGTATTACATTTTGCTTTAATCTCAAATATTTCTTTGTTAATAACAATTTATTGGTTTAAGATTCACCATTTGTGAATGACAGGTCAAAATGAAGTTTAGCTTTAATTCTGGAAACTTGATCTAACAAAAATTATTTAATTTTCATCATTTAACGCTGTACCGTTTCATTTTTTCCGACTAAATAATTTTGTATTTTTACAACACACCCTGGCTAGAACACTTTCCTAATTGGTGTATATTGTTGGTGTTGTTAATAATATTGACAAAAGCTAATTGTGTTTAACAATTACAATTTGATGATTTTTTTATCCACAACAATAAAAATGGTACACCCTCACGGTTTAGCAATTTTAATATTTAGTGTAGCGGCCCGTAACTACCATGAAGCTATGAAAATATTCAAGGAGAGTTTTTCAGATCGCCAAATTGATCTGCATCACTACGTATACACTACTTGCCACAAAATTTGATACTGGTTCGCTCGAAAACAAGATACGAGATGAAAAACAAAGGGGATGTTTTGTCTTAATTTCTAATAAATCCATGCAGTTCAAGTAGAAATGTTGCTAAAGCATCTAAAGTAAGTCATATAACCGTTTTCAACATTTTAAGAAAACAAAAAGTTCATTCAAATAAAGTGAACACGGCACACGAATTGATAGGTGTTCCATTCCATGGTGATCCAGATCAACGGCTTCAATAGTGTGGAACTATGGATAATAAGATTCACTAGATTAAAATTACTAAGACATATTTGTTTCTCCAATGAAGCTAAATTATATTTAAATGGTTATGTACTTCCAAAAAACGTCAGATATTGGTCTGACCAAAACCTTCGACTGTTTAAGTGTCATACTCAATTAAATGTTTTGCAGTTATACTAGGAGAATATATTATGTAGACGAGAGGTTCAATGGAAGAAGTCCATCTTAACCTGTTACAGATACAAATTGTTCGTTCAAACAATGATGTAGTTGGCGAATTCACTCAGGATATTATTTTTCTGTGGGATTTAGCTCCATCTCATTACGCTGATTTCGAAATTATTAAATAATTTTTATCTGAGAACATGGATTGGATGTCGTAGATGGGTACTAAGATCACCAAATGGAACTCCTCTAGATTTTCACCTATAGGGTTAACTCCAAAGTGTATGTGAGACACTTGCTAAATGTCGTTTATAGTATTGGAAGAATGTTGTAGAAATGATATTCGGACCATACAAAAGGTTAGGAAGGACACGAAAGAAATGATTTATTTTTAGTAGATCAAGTTTTCTCTAGGATAATTTGTCTAGTCCCTTTAATTTCGAAGAATTAATGTGATATATCATTTTTTATTAATTTTTATCAACCAATTGTTCCATCCAAAATTTAAAAATGATACATTTCTGGTGTTCAAACTCTTTTCAACGAAATATGGCACGACTCTCCTTATTATAAAACATTTGAAGGGATAGCTGTCAAAGATAGGAGATAAAAGGGTGACAATTTTAGTGGTTTTTTGTTATAAATCACCTCGATTGAAATAAAAATTAAAAGATCTGAGGATTTTCAATTTTTAGTGATCCAATTATAATCAGATCATAATTCAGCACATCTTACGTATATCTCTTCATTTTTATGTTCAGAATGCCAAATCTTCTATTTATTAATATTATTAATCATATATTTATATTATATATTATATATATATATATATATATATATATATATATATATATATATATATATATATGTATATATATATATATATATGTATATATATATATATATATTAATTATATATTAATTACATTCAGTTATATTGCAAATTATATTCTTTTAAATCGCATTTATCAAAATAAAAGTATATTTTAGTACTTACCTTTGTAAGTATAACTACTAAGAGAAGTTGTTCTAGTTGGAAGCGATGCTAGTCGGCCTCTACAATGCGGACATGGATCATTGATAACCTGCTCAGTTCGTGCCCAGCGAGTTGCTACCGGTGGGGGTAGAGGAGGAGGTGGTGGTGAAGGGCTTGCCGAAGGACTAGACCAACTTGGTCCATCCATCACTTGATTTAGATGATTGTTGCTGTTATTCCCTTTCAATAACGCCATCTGGAAAAATATTCAACACCCCACATCAGAAAGTAATAAAAGTACGTATAAAACATTTTAAATATTTAATATCAACATATCTCTAGTAACACAATAATATATCTTTTCTTTTATAACTTCTTGAGCTCGTAGGTTGATTTCCCATTTTACATCTCTTTTATTTTATTTTCTTAACGTGTAACTCTTCAACATTATCAGAAGAATTGAAACTAAAATTCTATCTTTTTCATGGTAGTTTGTATTGATTTTAGGTCTCTTTCCTATGAAAATCAGATTAATTGTGGCCCAAAATCATAAAATTTTGAGTTACTCTGGAAAATTAAGGATTTAAAGGAACAGAAAATCAGATATTTGTCAAATATTCAAAAATAATTATTATTTTTCATTTATTGGATATTTTAGTGTGTGTAACATTACTGTAACATTGAGTTAAACCAAAAGAAAATCTACTTATGTAGTATGGATAAATATAAAACAATGATTTTGTTGATTGTAGCATAACGGTACTTCGCATTTCTCCCAAATTGTTTGAGATACACCAGTACATTTAAGAAACCTGAACCTAACCCTTTTCTCTACCAAAATCGGCCAGTGGCGAATTTGATCCTACCTTGCTGCTAATTCGGAGACATGTTGCGCTAATCCCTTGTGCTTTTTGATTTAAATCTCATCGATCCTAAGTCAAAAATCTGCTGAAAACAATTGTTCGTCGTTGCAGTTTTTTGTCTAACCTAACCAAAATTTTATGTCTTCCCATGAAACTGTCAATCCAATCTACACCTCCCATATGCCGATTATAATTTCCGACGATATGGGAGCGATCAATGTTAACCTTTTCATTGGCCTTATCGTAACGTCTGGGCCTTCGGGAATTCGCCAGAAAAAGATGACACCAGAGTTACAACTTTATTGTCGTTACATAAAACGTTTGACACATCAATTCCTTCCACATTTAACGGAAAATCCGCGTTTATTTTATTACTTCTTTGTCAGCGGGTAGTTTGCAATCTGGAATGAGATAGCGTTATACTGTCCCTAGAGAAGTTGAGTAATTATTAAAATAAAGTTGATAATTTCGATGTCTTGATGTACCTCGCGCCATTGACTACTATGTTTGAAGATGCTCCTAAATCTGGTTTATCGGAGAGTACAACATTTTGAGTTCCTGTTTGTAGGCAAAACTGGAGATACTACTTAGTACAAAAATCTTACATCTCAATTTGTATTTGTGTGTGTGATTTTTTTGAAATAAAAATCCTCAGATTACACGGAAATAACTGTCATAAATAAAAAGGAAGAAGAATATCTGAAAATACTGAGAACTATACTCGGACCACGTATTACAGGAGATGAAGAGAGGAGATTGAAGAAAAATTAAGAAATAGGAGAAGGAAGGAGAAAATATAATGAGGTGTGTGAAAGCACAAAGAATAAATTGGGCATGTCACATCATGAGAAGGGAACCTACAGAAATTGTGAGGGGGGTATGGTAGAGGCAGACCAAAAAATACCTGGTGGAACCAATTTGAAGAAGATATAAGAATTATAGAAATAAATGCCAAATTCAAAAACAAAAAATAATGGAGAAAGCTGATAAATGAAGCCAGAACCAACAAGAACTAATAACAAAAGAACATGGGGAGTAATCCACCCTAATAAAGGAATATGTAGGCGCACAAAGCGCTAGCCATAATCCAAGAGATTAAACGGTATGATGCTACTGGTTAAAGCTAGACAAAATATGAATTAAAATTCATGTTGAGGTTATTTCTAGCTTAGATTTAAGAGTGTCATTGATATGGTAGTAAATACTAATAATTTTATTCGATAATCGCCAATTAAGGGCATTTTTGGATGAACTCTCTGCAGAACAAGTTATGACATATTATGACGACCTAAGATAGCTGAGTAAACATAAAATGTTCAAATGTGAGGCTAGTGCATAACTTCGCAGCCTAAAAGTGACACATTATGGTACTTTCGTCTGCCGGTCAAGATGGGTCCTGAAAATGCGAACCGCGTGGGAATTCGAGGAAATAAAAATAAGGTACACACAAGATTCTTTTCTCTAAACGTTATTTGAGTTGTATCAGCTGCAAACCATTGCCAGACTTTTTTTCTGTATCCGGCAGACGTGAAAAAAGGTGATCGGAAAACTCACCTGAAAAATTATTTAAGGTACGCGCCCAGTTAGTGTATTTGTTTAGTTCTTACAGTTTGATATATACACTAATTTGCTCATTAAGCGGATTTTGGCAGGCTTTCCCAAATTAGAATAAAATTATCGCAATAAGATGAATGCTCGTCTATTCATAGAATTGTGATGCTTATTTTTTCAGCGTCCCACATTTGAAGCACCTTGACTCATTATTACCTATCTCAGAGCTGCACGCTTTCACGTTTGTGCACGATTCGTTTGTAATTGGCCACAAGCATTTGTCCACAATTTTTCAATATGCAGATAAATTTATAGCGAAACTTTTTCAATTAAAAGAAAAGTATTTATAATTTAGTGCTGTGACGACTTCTTAAAATGTATAATAATATGTCGAAATAGAAAAGAAGTAAATTTTCATTTCATTTACACATTTAAAATGGGTAATTGAATAGTGCTTAACAATCTAAAATTTTTAAATGCCACTGCAATTAAGATCTGTGAATGGCAAAAAAATTAGCAACCATCGCTATCGGAATCAGAATCGCTCTTTTGATCTGGCACATCGTTAACTTCTTCAGATTCAGGTAAGTTATACAACACAAATTAATTGTATTATTAGTACTTTAAACTTTATTCTTGAAAATATTTAAAGATATACCTGACGCTTCTTTAATCTCTGATATAATAACATTTTGTATATTCTTAGTCAATTGATATCTCCTTCAAACCAAACAAACTCCTAGTTGGAATTTACTTTTGTCCACCCACATTCTTTGGGTTTCATTTCAGTTGGAATTTTTTTTTCTGCATTTCCCCATACTGATGCAATGTAATGCTGCCACAGTTCACTTTCGCTTGGAGGATACATGTTAACATCGACGTTTTTAGAGCAAAGTTTTTAAAATTCATCGTCGATGGTTTCTATGTCAAATTTTTTGTTGAATATGGCTTCTATAGTGAAGTTTACATCAATCACGCTCTTTGGTTGTCCCTACATTATACATAGAAAATTTTGTATAACATAAAAATTTTATTTCAGTTGCCATATCAGCAAATGCTTTTTCAAATGCTCCCGATTTACATAAAATTATATATGGCTTCTTTTTTGCCTTGAAGGAAAAACAGGTATTAAAGTCACAACACGTAAATGCGTGAAACGCTGGAAGTGTTTTACTCAGGTTTTTCTTCTAAATCTTTATAAATTGCAGTTACATCAATGAGTTTCATGTTGGAAGAAAAGCCAAACAATATATTAACTTGCAGTTCCTCGTTTAGTTCACTCATATTTTCTAATAAAATGGTTGCTTTACGATCTGTATTGTAAACTGAGTGGAAAAATTTTGAATCAGCTTCTTCGTGTCGCGGTGATGTGAAGAAAAGATTAATTTGATGAATGACTTTTTGTTCCTTTGCTTTGAATTCGTGACATTCATTGCAATTCAAGAAAATTGTTTTATTTCCAAGGTATATAATTATTTCATCAAGTTTCAAATGTTCAATAATAAATTCAACTAAAGCGTCTGTCATTTTTACTTGCTAGTTATGACCTACAAATAAGATGAGAAAAAGAATTTTGCCTATGGCATTTTTCCTTATGGCATTTTTGAGTTGAGTTTTTCGACGACCCACTTTTACGTCTGCCAAGGACTCAGCTACTGTTCATGACTTAAGAAAGAAATAGAAAAAAGAATCTCGTGTGCCCATTATCTAATTTTTTAGGTGAGTTTACGATCAGCTTTTTTCACGTCTGCCAATAATTTGCCGCTATTTTTTTTATTTCCTCAAATTTCCACTAAATTCATGCGGCTCGCATTTTCAAACGGGACCGATCTGGTCCAATAGACGAAAGTTCCATAATGCGTCACCTTTAGGCCGCGAAGTTATGCACTAACCTTTCATGTACTTTATATCATCAATTTTTTATAGATAGCTCTTGGACTATTAGTACCTTGAATAGTGCGTTGGTTTGTTAGAAGAAGATACAGATACTTTTGAGTGTCATACTGGCTGCTAAACAAAGATTGCTTTTCCAAGACTTCATGCAAAATTAATGCATATATATATATATATATATATATATATATATATATATATAATTATTGATCTCAATTATCAAACATAAGATGCTTATTTTGTTAGTTTATTCAAGTTATCATCTTATTCAACTTATTATCTGGAAAAATGAAGGCCTATAAATCAAATTTTTAAAAATGTTTTCTTTTCGTTTATAGCAAAAGCTGCTATTTTCACTCTAAATATTTTTATAATATATAGATTTAATTTAATTCAAAACCGGTTGATTTGGATTTATTAGTTTCAATTTCAATCCAAATCTCCCTCAGCCTAGGCTATATTAGCCAAAACTACCTCATACTAACTGTCATGCAGTTCATTTCTAATACCCTGAATAAAAATTTCATAAAATAACAATATATGAAAATATGATTTCAAGTCCTGCATCTATTAACGATGTTTTGTATTTAACTTATATAATAATTGAAAAATAGTTCATAACTATCTGTTATTATCGCATAAAATTGCACACCAAAGCTTATTACAGCGTTAATAATCGCGAATTCCTCTTTATCTATTGTTTATCAAGAGCTTCCGCCGTAAACAGATTGGCTACACTCTCACATTTCAATACATATTCGCTCCTTGCTTGTAGGGTGCATATTTCTAAGGGAAAATAAATGTTTGTCTAACATAGTGGCTTTTGTCTCCGAGTTCTCATTAGATCATGGATAGTAGGCACATAATTTCCCTTTAAAGACGCGATACGGTAGGTTGACTGAACTCCCATTAATTCAACTGTAATAATCACAAACTACAAGGTATTTTAATAAGAGACTTTCATTTTAAGATGTATTTCGACACAGTTTTCGGTATTCCTGGGAGATGTTTCATTATTTTGTTCTTTGCTCCATTATAAATTCTGACGCTGATATATTTTTATTTTCTTCAAGTATCCTAATATTAATAACGCCTTTCTTCTTTCGACATTAACTACAGTCTCACAATTATCGATAAATTTGACCCTAGATATGTTAACAACGTTGTTGGAATGTTCATTTCCTTATGCATCATCAGTATACCATATTTTCATTTCTCTGTACCTCAAACTTCCTCACCCCGTTTATGATTTCATTCATTATGACATACAGAGGATTGAGCTAAGGTTATCTTCTTTCCGATTCTCATTGTCATAGCAGTTCTTCGAATATACTTATTATAATCTGATGAATTTCAATGTTTCAATAGGGTTATGCATCATTTGAGTAAGATTAATAAGTGGATGTCTCATCAAACTCTATGGCTTTGGGTTATTTGATGGAAGATTAATATGACATCTCTTGCACTCCTGCTGTTTCTAATTTCTATTCGGTCTTCACAAATTTGTTTTTTCTCCTTATGAAAAATTAGTATCAATATGCTGTCTTTTTATTTCGAAAGATATATTCTCAACTTCCGGTATTTTGTTAACGAGAATGTGTAATATTTTATATCTTCGTCACTCAATCTATGTCTTCTTTCAGTTTATCATATGATTTCATTCATTATGATGTTATAGAGGTTGGGACAATCTATCTAGAACAATTAAAATCTTCACAGTATTTCAACGTATAGTTTATCTTCATCTTTCAATTGGTCATTCAATTCCTATGACACATCGTATAAATTGCTTATGGGTGGCATTTTTTATTGCAATTTCCCACCAGGTATTCGGTAACTTTTATTTTATTTTTTAATTTTGTTGTATTCGTGTCCGATTCATTATAAACACGTCATATTATATCAGTAATATCAGTAACTGTACAAAGAGAAATGGTTACGAAATTTCATGCGTTTTTCGACAAAAACGAATCAGACACAGGCATCTATAACGGCATAAATTCACGTTTACGAACATGCAAATGTGCAATCTGACTGTAGATTTGGTCGTACTCGAAAACACAACTAACACGTTTGTAACAAATGGACGTGCTCGCCAGTTTGAATAAGATTTCTGACACTGTTTACATTTTCACCGTCTACATATATTAGCTAATTTAGCACTCACTGTTCGCCCACCTACATCTGCGGGAATAAACCATGAACGGGTTTACTTTTTTCACCTCGGGATCTTAATAAAATCATTATTAACATTGGTGATTGAAACTTAATAATACAACATCGGGTTTTTATATACAATCCCTATTTATAATAATCTGGTAGATAACTAAAAGCAGTTTTGAAAATACTATAGTTTTTGATGAGCGTTTGAATCCTATATGTTCGGAAAGGAAGAAAAAGGACACAAGAGACGAATAAATATGCATTCTATCTTCCATGCTTTTCTATTCTAGATTTATAGTATAGTTTCATACCACTGACATAAGGTAAGGTCGCCTAAGAGTACGAGTGATCTAAGACTACGCATCAGTTTATTGGAAGTAAGTAGTGTTCAACTGCATTCATACACGTTTTTCAATTCTCATGTCAGAAGTAAGATATTGAAACTTTTACTGAAATCTGTTTAGCCAAAAGTAAATAACTTTTTGTTTCTATGTTTGGCTACCTTTATTGTAAATTTTTATGCATCCGTGGAGCTGGTGTATCTTTAGTTTGACCTTATGCGCTTTACACACTCCAATAAACTTATTTAGTGCCCATAATTCAGTTTTAATTCGAGACGGATTGAAATCTAAGTGTCCGCAACGACGACTTCTCGTGCGTTCTATAAGAGAAAAAGTGATTCTTAGAAATACGAGAAGTTGTATATCAATTAGAAGAGAAAATAAACTTAAATCATCATTTTAATAAGACAATCCAAGTTGTTGGGGAGAAATGGATGGGATATTCACAGCTCTCAATAAAATTCCAAAAATTGTGAGTGCTAAAGCGAAGAAAGTTGTGGGGAGAGTGGTATCAGGGGAAAAGGGAGAATTGATTACAGCAGTCTGCTGTTCAAACGGAAGAGGATATTATATAACTCCTGCGTTAATTTACTCCAGAAAGAGGGAGAAAAAGGAAGCACTTTATAGAGCACTAGAAGATATAATGATGTTGCTATCTCAAAGTGGTTTTATAAATTCTGAACTATTCATTAGATGGTTGGAACACTTTCAAAACAATGGACGGTCGAATATCGAAAATCCAGAACTCTTAGTTCTGGACAACCATTCTTCACATAGAAGTCTCGATGCCATATCTTTTTGCAGGAAAAACGATATCCATCTTCTTAGTTAGAGTAAATAAAAAAGAAAAAAATATAAAAGAGTTAACAACAGAGTAACAAAGAGTTTCTCGTAGATGCGATTATAGTCATAGTCCCCTAGCCTAACCTAACTCAAGCTAACCTAACCTAACCATTCTTAAATTAAAATTCGAAATACGCCATTTTTCAATTATATTGAACCTAATACCAAAAATGCAGTCATTCTTAGAAAAAATATTTTTTTCTCTCAATTTTTTAGATGTTAATGATGGTTTTTCGTTTTGTCTTGATGATAATAATTATTCAAAAGTTCGTATGTTTGCCTATCTCTAGGACTCACTTCAGCAGATCAAATTTTCTTGAGCGCTTGACGAACGATCTTTCGGATTCGACACAGGTAGTGTGTGCTAGGTGCACGAAATGCTTTCTAAATGCCTGTGCGCTCAAAGCACGTTCGCTCCTCGCACCCAAAACTTTTGGTATAGTGTAATTGCGCCGGAAAAGCTGTTCAAAATTAATTTTGATGCGTTTAGGATATTACAAGGAGTCAGTTGATGATATGAATATTTTCTTGAAAGAAATAGTAAATAATTATCATGCATTTGATATTTGCTAGTTATGTGAAACTTCACATACCCTATGAAAAGGGTCATTGAATGACAGTTTTTTCGTATAAGTAAATCAATGATTAGGTCATTTTAACATTGAGACATCTAGTATAAATAATCACAATAATTATTTCGAATTCTCTTTCTTTATATATTCATAACTTTCGACGCTCCATATGTTTTTTCGAGTGCCATAAGAAATCTTGTTTTTTAAAATTTAAAATTATCCACTATAGATAATCTTGAGTAACATTTTTGCATAGTTCATGTAGTTAGTGGTGTCGGCGTTTTTCAGTTATTAGCTTTTCATTTTCTTTTATCTCTCGTCCAGTCCATTATTTCCGATTACTCCCATTGCATAAATCGTATGCGAATTTCAGTAATAGAACAATATACATACATACACTGGGCTTTCGTATAATGTGATATAGAACCATTCTTATTTTCAGGTTTCTTCAAACACCTCATGATATCGAGTGATATGATTTTTCAAACTTGTTATGGAAGAACAACGTTGAAATATAGATGCCATGAACAATTACCTATCTGAAAGTAAAAAACACAGGAAAAGAAAAATTCAATACCAAATTTGAGAGTATGAAAACATCTTTAGAAATAAATCAAATGTTAATCACTTATATTGAACGAAGAGTATAACAAAAATATTTCTAAATTAAGTGGGAGAAACAGAAGCACATCGTTACGGCTATGATTAAATTTAGTACACAAATGTGCGCCCATGAAATTCCTATTATGTATAATCAGATCTTGAATCACATTGTGACTTCACGAGTTTTCTTTTCTCGTTGGGAATTTTCTACCGGCATCTGAAACTGTTGCTTTTACGTTTCCTATAATACTTTTTCTTACCAAGTTATCTTTCACACTCGCATAAAATGTTCTGTTCATTTTCGTTAGGTTGAAATTAGTGTGATAGAAAACAGAAATGGAGTGAAGACTGTGTAAATAGAAAAATGAGTAATAGTAACCCATTAAAACATCTTGAAATTACGAATTACAAGTTTGTACGAATCATTTTAACTAGAGCTATATTGAAACTGACAATTGTGATAAAATACATTTGACTGTAACTGATGATTAAATACTGGAAATTCCCCAAACAAATAACGTATTTAGAAATGGAATAGAAAAAAGATGCATTATTTGAAAATAGGCTTTAGAATCATTAGATAAGTGGTTATTCAATAAGTTTTGTTGCTAAAAAAAAATTAGGTGCGTCTTTTTCGTTTTCTCAACATAGTATTGGTCAGCTGTAGAATTTGAGATAGATCCATCGCAAAATGTATTGGAAAACTATTTCCATTGAACGAAGTGGTATTAGCAGCCATACAAGCCAATTCCAACAGTGTTTCAGATTTTTATTTTAGGTATGGAATCAATAAATTGAGACGTCAACAAAACAAGTTGAGAGGGAGTATATTGAATGGAAAAATCTTTTTCAAACCATAAAATAGTGCTTTATGTCGAACAAATGAACTCATTGAACAACTAGACCATATAACTAATCATCAAGCAAATTACATAAATCTATATTGTGAGGAATGGGACCAAATTGATTTTTGTGATTTTGTATCCACACATTTTCGAACACAAGAATGTTTGATACCGATATCTTGACTATAGCACGAGCTATCTGCACATATCACTACAATCTAGTTTTTAATTGCAACCGACTAATCGTTTGTATTTCGATTAGAAAAATATTTATCTGCACACGACATCTAGTTGGAACCTAAAATATTCTTAATAACAATTGCTCTTGATTCCCCATGAGTGTGGATGTCAGCTTAATAGAGCTGGAGAGCGCATATTGAAGTTTTTGATATGCATACAAGGACATTTTTAATATTGAACGTATTCATAACATGTTTTTATGCGAGTACTATTTGAGTTGTTTACATATACTTGAAACATTCATTTTGGTCAAAAAATGAAATTAAATCGCTCACATTTTCGTGCGATGATTTTCTAGAGATTTCTACGTAGATGAAACCTAACCATCAGCCCATCAAGACGCTCTGAATTTTGGTGATGAAGCATCATCTCCAACCATCTTTTTTCGTTGGTATTTCGAATTCAATTGTGTTCACACTTCGCTATAGGATGATTTTCTCAAATGTCGACCAAAATTGTTTGTTGTGCCAGAAAACATCGATGCGGTGCGTAAAATGATATTGCAAGATCGAATTTGAGGCATGCTTGGACATCAGTTCCACTCGCATACATTCACAATTGCATGAACATTTGGTTGTCAAAAAGATGTGTTCAAAATGGATACCGCATAATTTGACAATCACTCAAAAAACGCTTGTGTGGATTGGTGCGAAGAAATGCTGAAAAAATTCATTCACGGTGCTTCAAAAAACGTCTATAAGATCGTAACATGCGACAAATCATAGATCTATGCATATGAATCCAAAATTGAATTAAATCGCAAATATTTTCATGTCATCATTATATATGAATTTTGACTTTGATTAAACCAACAGCAGTTTGCCATCAACTCGCTTCGATTTTTGGTAATAGAGCACTATCTCGAGCCATATTGTTTATGATCTTTCAAATTCAATCGTGGTCACACTTCACTACAGGATGAATTTTGTGAATGCCGTTTAAAATCTGCTAGTGTGCCTGAATATATCGATGTTGTATGCAAACGGATACTGCAAGATCATCATGTGACATATACTTAAGCATTAGTTCCACTTGCATGCATTTAATATCGCATAAATATTCGGCTGACGAAAAGATTTGTTCGCGTTGGAAACTGTATAATTTAACAATAGCTCAAAAAAGCTCGTGTCGATTAGTGTAAAGAAATGCTGAAAAAATTTAATCACGGTGCTTCAAAAGATCGTGACATACGAAAAATCATGGATCCATACATATGAACCCAACACTGAACAACAATCGACTGTATTGGTCTTTCAAGAAGAGCCAAATCTAAAAAATGTTGTTCGCGCACGAGGCACTTCGAAGCAAATTCTCGCCTGTTTTTTCAGAATAACTGGACATGTCACCACCGTTCCTTTAGAGCAACATAGAATGGTCAATTCTGGATGGTACACTACCATTTGTTGGTCAGAAGTGTTCGAAAAATCTGGTAAACCAAGACTAATCATTCTCTACCAAGGCAATGCGAGCTCCTACAGTCAAAACATTGATGGGTAATTCGTCGTACAGTCTTCGCGTGGCATCCAATGATTTCTTCTTATTCCAGCAGATCTAAAATAAACTACGAAGTCGACGTTTTTCTACACTTAACATAACATAACATTTTTTGGAAGACCTCAATCGGAAAGTGTTTTGATTGCAATGGAAAATATTTTGAATAAACATTCCAATTACACATATTTGTATTTTTTCATCTATCCCAAAACTTAAGTAGCAGCCCTGGTATAAAAGATATTTGGAAATACCAAATGAAAACCTTTGAAAATATGTAATAAAAAACATATTCGAATAATTAAGATGGGAAAACTACAAACAACACCTTATTACGAAATGGAAGAGCGGCTAATATGAAAATATAATAAAATGTAATATAACCAGGGAAAGTAACAAAAGAATAGATCAAAGGATGACAATCTTGATTTTTGTAAGATTCATGTAACTACAAAGAAAATTCCTCAACAGAAATGGAACAACTAAATAAGTTGTTTGTAAGGAGAGTAAGAAGATTTGCCGAAGTCAGAAATTCATCTATGGTCGAAATTCTTCCATAAATGTAATTTATTTACAATGTCCTAATAGTCGGTCCTCACAAAAGTAGATGTATTTTACTGAAAACATAATTATTTGTAGAATCTAAAAATAGTGTTAACGGTGAATTCGAAATAAAATGTCACACAGTCATATGTAGATTGTGCTGACATTGTAAACCTGATCATAACTTTTAGTTTATGTGTGTTATTTTCGTGAAAGAATATTCCATTCCATGTCATTCGATGGGAATATATGCAGTTTTTGTGTGTTTTTACATCCTTTTGATTATGTGATAAGTAATTTCTGAAAAAAATTCACTGAGAGTTACACGAAGAAAAATCTAGATTATTTTAACATGAAAATAGGATCGTAAACACTTTTCGATAAATATTCGTTGATTTTAAAATTGTAATTGTATTTTTTTGTAATAATACGTTTCGAAAATTGTATATATAATTGGAGCAGTCAGTAGGATTCGTGTGGTCGCTACACAATCCAGATTCAACAGAAATGACAACGCCAAATCCTAAAACCCTTAACTGGGATTTATTTAAGTTGAAACTCGAAAATATGGAACCATATGATGAAGGTATTAATAATTCAATCAAATTCATAAACAAATGCGAAAAATTAATTGGAACATGCGCTATTTATAATGATCATGATATAAGTACACATGTATTGGAATGTATACAGGAAAAATTAATAGCAAAAGCAGAGGTCATGGTGAGAAATAGGATATAATTAAATACATGGCCAAAAATTAAAGAAGCACTTATACAATGTTTTGCGGACAGACGAGACTTTAGATTTAGAATTAGAAGAATTAACAAGAACTAGACCATTAAAAAATGAAAATTACTTTTGGACATAGATTACAGCTTTAGAATAGTTGAACTAATCAAAGAATAAGAACTAATTTTAATTTAAGGGAAATAGATAGAAGATGTCAAATCAACCAGGCATAATAAACCATATTGTTATGGGTAAATAGTCTTTATAATTTATTATTATTATCATAACGTAGAATTTTCAAAATTGTATCAAACAAGTGTCTGATATTCTTGTATCGCTAGATTAACTAACAATTATTTTCAGAAAATGCATCTTAATTCACGAACACAGGAAGTAGTTATGAATTTGATTGAATAATTTGGGGTGGAACCTATCTATTTAAGTACATTCCCATCTATTTTATATATTTCACAGAGTGGCAACCGCTCTGAAAATATCAGTGAAAACGGTATGTTCTGCTAAAAACTGGAAGGAGAATAATCAAAATTTATTATATTTTATTATATTGACAAGCTATGCAAAGAACAGGGTCATACTCTTCTCAGACTACCTGTCTACTATTGCATATTTAACCCTAAAGAGTTAATATGGGAAAACATTAAATCAGATTTACGAAAATGTAATCAATCTCCAGAACTGAGTGAAGAGGTTGTAAAACTCATAAAAAAAGTTCTAGCAGCAGAACCGCCAAAAGCTTTGAAAAAAATGTTAAGCATGTCATCCACGAAAAAGATGAGTAAGTGGTATCAACTCCTTTACAACCCTTCATAATTCAATCAAATGATGACTCTAGTTGTTGTTTTTGTTGACTACCATTATTATTTATAAAGATACTTTGGAATTGAAATGTTTTTTCTTTTATTTTTTTTTTGTAAAGAATTTATTTTCCTTTATGGCTTCTGATTTGAAATTTCGTTTTCCAGAAAAAACGAATGGGGTACAAAATGTGCTCAGTTCACGTCTGGTATCCTTTTTAAACCAAACTTCCTCACAGGCATGTACATTTTACTGGTCTATTTACCTTTTATAATTCAATATTTAGTTGTAACAAATTAACAAGGTATAACAATGATTTTATTCTAAGTTCCAAGTAGGACTACAAGTAAGTGCATCTGTCTAAATAACGGCGTATAATGCTGTCCAATTTATAATGATTCGATTGCATTTTAACGAATACTTTCTCGCATAAGATATACATATTTTTAAAAGTATTTTTGAAAATAATAAATTTTTAAAATGAGGTAAATTGTTGGCAAGCGTTTTTATAATCTGCAATTGATGTTGTAAGAACTATACCTACTTATTTATATAAAACCCTAGTCATCCTGCAAAAAATAAAAATTCTCCAGTAATAAATCAGCATGGCAAATACTAATTTTGGATTTTGTTACTTATACATCCCTATATAGATATTTTTATCGAAAGGGTTTTGCTTATTATGTTGATATTAACTATATAAATGAAATTAAGACATTTTAAGACGTTAAATTTCTTTTTTAATTACCAATTCATGAAAGACGGGGAATATTAATCATAACGAATTTCTACTGTGTTGACTTAGATTTTTATTTGATTCAGATGGATATTGATGCTGACGTATAAGTCACGTCATGGAAGGCTTTCAACGTTTTTTTTAATTAACTTGCAGCGCGGTGTATAGTAAAAGAAACAGAGTGCTGCAAATTGACAACGATTCATTGTTTTGTATCTTCTATCTTTAATATGAGAAGATCAAAAGAACTATACATCGAAAATTATAAATTATTATATAAAATTGATTACTCAGGGTGTTGAAAAAATTCGTGATAAAAGTTTAAATCAGAATTGTGGAAATAACATTAATGTCTGGAATGTTCACAAATTGAATTGAGAGGGGAATGAGACATTATTGTGGTATTGTTGTTTGTGCCAAAAAGCGAAAATATTTCACTTGTGTCATGAGTAGAGTTTTACTTGTGTTATGAGTGGAAAACACTTCGCAACTGCAACAGTTTTAAGCTATGGATATGAATTCTAGCTAAATGTATTTAGGCAAGTTCTTGAAAATTCGAATAAATAAAATGCTCAATAACTAATGAGAATATTTCCAGTAGAAGTGATACACACGTGAGAACAAGGACGACTTTCCTAAAATTAGTTGAGTTTACAAAGTTTTGATTTTCTATGCGAAATGCGAATGTATTTCACCAGTTAAGTATATGAAAACAAATATTTGTGGGATATATGACTATGGAAAGTAGAGATAAGAATGAGTATCTCATATGGGACAAAAGTTATCAGCTGTATACTTTAAAAAGCAGTTCCAAAACCTTCCAAAATGATCTGGTGTATACTAAGGTTATCATATGAGTTGATATGAATGTAGCATTTGTAGAAGAATTGAAATTTAATATCATTTTTGACTAGAGCAGTTCATTAGGGCGCCATTAGGTGGCGCCGACGTAGCACATTCCTACAGTTAATTTTTCATATACTCAGATTATTCTCCTCACCTCTACCCTCAATAGATATAAGTGACAAAAATTGTCATAACTGACAATCCTTCTCCTGAAATATTCAAATTACTTTATCGATTATTCAAATTAAATTTGTTTTCTCTACTAGTAGGGGTCATGAAATCATCGAAAAGTTGCCTTAAAAGAGTCGCCCATAGACCTCTGTTAACGACGATAACAAAAAAAGGAGATGATGTTCGAAAATATTATCTTCATGTCGGCATACGGAAAACCAAAGACTCTCAATATCTATGTCGATTAACACAACATATTTTGGTTAATGTTTTGCATGTGAAGTGTTTCAAATCTCGACTAGTACCATAAATATCTTGTAGAAACAACGTCGAGTATAGGTCGCAGAAGATATGCTTAGCAATGTAGCTGAGGACCCTACATTCATTAAACGCAGATGGTCATACGGTCAATAAAGAGTACTACTTCCCCGTTTTGTAGCGACATAGCACATGGAATCAACAGTTATTTGCATGGGCCAACCCAAAAACAAATGTATGGAAAATTGGCAAACTCATATTGGCTTGAAAGCAACAAATTCTAGAAGCGATAATCAATATTTGAATTAAATTACTTAAAAATGCTTTATATGGTTAGCCGAGTCAAATTTTATCACATGATATTTCAAGGAAAGCTAGAAACTAGACAAACTATGGGCCATATTCATATATTCCATGCTCTGATTGTTGTTAGTTGTCATATTCGACGCTCGAAGTTTTATTATCGCGAAGGGAGATGAGGATTACACCGAGCGTGTTGGTATAAGATCCCCATCATTTTTATTTAATAACTCGGAAACGGAAATGGGCTAATGGTTAGTGCCTTGAATTGTAGCGTGTGGCCTAAATCTCCAGTTGTTAGCTAGATTGTATATTATGTGAAAAGTTTTTCAACTTTTTGATGCTCGATTCAGAATGTTTTGTTGTAACATACGCTTCATGAAACAGGTTCTCCTTCTCATTTCTCTCATCAGTCGTCGTTGTGAATATTTATTACAGAAATTCAGAGAAAAAAATGATTCAAGTTGACATTACAGTAGACGTGATAGGACTAAGACCGATAAATATTTGCGGAAATACTTCATTCTAACTGAAAATTGGGCTAGTAATCTAAGGTAATTTATGCTAAAAAAAGGCATACATAAGTAGAATATCACAAAAATATATTTCAAATTGATTGGAAATCGTTTGACAAGTTTCCACTGTCTGTACTGTCTTATTTGCTTGTTGAGGTTTAGAAGTTTGAAAAATGGAATCCATATGGATCAACCAATTGAGTCTGCCGCTCACACCCCTGACGTCAAAACCAATTGCCAGATTTAATTATTACCAAAGATAAAAAATATTAATCTGAAGATATAGCCACAATAATTAAACAGAAGCTTATTGACGCAATTTATGGCTAAGTCTAGTCGTACTGACTTGTAAGAGAAAAGAAGTTTTAAGAAAATTCTTCTTACAAGCCAAACAAAGCCTTACAAGTAAAGTGTATAGTGCATAATTTTGGAATGAATGAGAACTTCAAGACAAAAAAAAACTCACGCTGATTTATAATTTATTAATTTTGAAAATATCCTAGGTAATTGATTGGAAATAAATGGATTATTCTAGGCTTGCCTATATTCAAATTTATGTTTAGAGCCCAGTTTTTAATTTAAAAGTTCACCTGACTGAGTTTTTTTCTAATTTGCGGTTAAGACACAAAACAATATTATTCTTTCAGTGGTTTCAACAGGTAGTCAAACATAGATACTAAAAGTAGGTACTAATTCCTAAGCTCATATCTGTTTTTGAATAACACTAATTTTAAAATTTCTTTCCATAATTTCAGCTTTGTTTAATCCTTTATTGAGTTATTCGAGTTTTGTTTAAATTCTCATTTTTCTTCAGAAGAAGATTCCAATTATACAGCTAGTTAATGAACTGTGAAACATTTCCTCAGGTGACAATGTAGTACAGGGAAAATCTGAACATATGTATCACAATCTATTTTGAGAACCAAGAAAACTACATGTCTTTGAGAAAAGGATGTTGGGGTACAAGGTACTAAACGAGTAAAAATTTTTTTCTCATGAATATGATCATATGATCAGAAAACAAGGCCTACTAGCATGTGCCTTATCCGCCTTCTTTTAAATTCGCTGTACCAGCGAAATACCATTGCGCGTGAAGTATATCTATTAATATAGTAGATACGCACGCAAAGTAATTTATATTCCTTTGAATACATCTCAAAATATAAAGAGTGATTCTCTTACGTATTCATTTAATGGTTATGTATTTCACTTAATCTTTACCTTGAGTTTTGGATCTTCAGTAAGAGAAATGGAGAGCTAGTAGAATCAATGTAAGAAATTCTCATTACAATAAATTGATTCAATTTATTGTAAAACTTTTTATGTGAGAAAAAATTGAAATATACCTATATTTTCATATGAATTTGTGCAATGGCATAAAAATGTCAGGTATGAGTGTAAACGTTCAAATGCGGAAAGTAGGAGGGTTCTGGTATCTGAATAACCCTTGTAGTAGGATAGTTATTTTAATGCACTTGGTCAAAGGTACCTACCCTCTCCAGCTCACCTCAATCAATCTACTTGTTTCATAACATTGACGGAAAAGCAGCAAAAGATATACTCTTTCTTCGACACCTAACAATTAATGATTTCGTTCGCAATTACATGATAAAATTCATACGTAGGAACATCCCAATCCAAGTTTCGTAGAGAAAAACCAACATTAAAACCCGGTCTCAAATGAAATAGCTTCAATTCAACAAAAAATTCTTTCCATTGAAAAATACGAGGGTTGTTACTCAAGTTTTGAGATAATGTAAAATAAGGACAAATATTTATGCTTGAATATAGTTTTATTGTTTTTCAAAATATTCTCCATTGGGATCAATACAATTTTGCATGCGTATGAACCAATTTTCGAAGAATTTTCTCCATTACGATGTCCAGAACATGTGAATTGAACTTTAATCTCGTCAATCCTTTTTTCAAGTGTAGAAAAACGTTGACCTCGCAATATATAGGGTTATTCTAAATAATGAACCCATTTTTAAAAATTTTTGTTTATTAAATTACAAATGCTACATGAATAATTTTTATACCAATGGAAAGAGGAAGTTTCAAAGTTTTTTTATTGTCTTACAAATGTACAGTGTAGCTTCCTCCAGCTGCTGCACGGCAAACATCTACGCGCCAAACGCATCCCACACACGAGCAAGTGTATCTGCTGTTACTGAGTGCACGGCGGCAGTGATACGGTTCCATAGATCGTTCAGACTTGTTGATAGAGGCGGAACGAAAACAGTTTGCTCAACATAACCCCATAAGAAATAGTCACATCGGGTGAGATCAAGAGATCTCGGTGACCAGAAGTGTAGAACCAGGTCTTCATTCCCCCTGCAACCAATCCAGCGCTGGGGAAGGGATTCATTTAAAAAGCCATAATTCCATAATTTGGGGGAATAGCCTTTGTTCCAACATGTCTAGGTACGTTATTCCAGTCACAGCCAAAAAATGGTCCATAAACCTTTGTACGTGATAGGGCACAGAACATTATCTTCGGTTAGACTCTTTCGTGTTGCAATGTTGTATGTGGATTTTGCAAACCCCATATGCGAACATTGTGTCATTGTGTGACATTTCCACTGAGGTGATTCATGGCTAAAAATGACACACTGTACAAATGTGTCACCCTCCATCATTTCTAGCACATCACCGCAAAATTCGAGAGGCTTCTCTTTGTCATTGGGGTTGAGAGCCTGCATGAGTTCTAAACGGTAGGGCTTGTTGAGCAAAGGCTGTCTCAGAACTTTACGTTCAGTTGGTTGGGGTATTCCAAGCTCTCTACTAGCTCTATTGCTAGACTTACTTAGGATGAGAACAAGACTGTCTTCTATCCGTTTGACATCATCTTCTGACACACACGGACGGCCTGTGCTTTTCCTTTTACACACACTTTCAGTCTCTCCATTGATCAAACCAACGAGTAATGCTTTCTATAGTTGGTGATTTAATATCAAATTCAGCAAGAAATGCCGGATGCATCGGGTGATTCATCACCAAAAGTCGAAACGAGTTGATCAGCAAAATGCTCTAGGTTTAATCCATGGCGAAAGTCATAGATATTCGCTATTTAATTCCATTTTTTGACCATGGTGAATATTTCAAGTATCTGTGAACAACTCAAATAGCACTAGGATGATTACACGTTCTGAGTATGTTCACAATTGAAAATGTCAAACTTTATCATGGCAGTGTTGCTATATATTGAAACTTGAGTAGCAGCTCTTGTGTGTATTCAAATATATCTTCTAAAAAATACTATCAATTGCTGGGCCGTATATATTCATATTTTCACCTTTTTTTTTGAAATTTTACATATTATTGGATTATGAAGTCAAACTATTGGTAATTCGTTCCCAACATTCCCTGAATTCCCATTTAAAACATTACTGTAAAATTACGTATATTATATATAGATATTTCACAATCATTCGCATTGATGTAATTGCAAATACCCTAGTAATTTGATTTTTTGGTTATTATTATATAACAAATTTGTAAAAAGACACAGTCTTAAAAATTCATATAATGTAACATGCCAATCAGCCTGTTACGTTTTTCGTCAAATATTCTTTATATTTCGTAATTGTGGTTACAAGATCTAAAAACTGTTTGTGAACCATCCAATATATTGAAATGTTTGTGAAATTGTCAGTTTTGATTCCCGAACTCGCTAGTAAGCTCTTCAAATAACTTTTTTACTTTACCTGCAAAAGTTTTTTGAATGAAATTATGTCACTTTGGAATATGATTATTAAATTTTGTAATAACTACCTATAAAAATCAAAGAAAAAAGTTATTATCAAAACTCACAAATTGATTTCTCTTTGAACTTGGAGGTGGCTATAAAACAGAAGTGACTACTGCGCCATAATAATTGACATATTACTATGAATGAATATAACAATATTTTGAATCCTTAATTTTCCACCTCAAATTATCTAATTACCTAACAGCAAGTATCATCATCGATTTTTTCAAATTATATATAAGAAATATCACATATTAGTGATTGATAACATATTTTTATATCTCTTTATTGATTTATTTAACCTTAAATTTTTGGGTGTATCACTGAATCGATGAAAATTTTCTACATCTGATCTATATCCTAAATTAGAAAATATTAATGAATATATGAGATTCGAATTCTGTATTATAGAATAATAGAATAATCCAAAAAAAAGGTAGGCCTTAAAATGACAAAACAGATACAAAACACAGTGATTAATTTTGTACCCTAAATTAAACCGGTAAACATAAACATACTTCAAGTATACGCACCAACTACTAACAAGCCCCACACAGAAATCGAACAGTTTTACGAGGACCTCCAAGAACTACTTTTAATGACAAAAAGACACGAAACAACGTTTATACTAGACTTTAATGCTAAAGTTGGGCGCGGAAGAGTCGAAAATACCTGCAAAGAGAAACAACTATCATGAACACCTGATTTAAACTACCTCTTAAACTACCTCCACGCAAACTATACGCGTGGAAATCGCCAGCGGATAATGAGAACAATTGTATTCGAAGCCAGATTGATTACATTATCATAAATCAACGGTAAAGAAATGCAGTGAGAGGTACAAGAACATACCCAGGCGCCGATGTCCCTTCGGATCATAATTTATTACTAGCTATATCATAAACTTAGAAGTTAAAACACCTAAAAGAGGCTGTAAAAAGAAAAGCAGATATGAACCTACTTAAACAAAAAGACATGCAAAGTCTAGTAAAGAATAACTTAACGACAAGAAATTTATAGAAATAATAAAAACTCGAAAAACCTCGTATCTGGGATACATATATAGAAATGACAAATACTGACTTTGGCAACTTCTGATCGAAGAGAAAATCAAGAGAAAACGTGGTCCTGACAGACGACAGGCTTCATGGCTGAAGAATTTTCGCGAGTGGATCGGCTTAGACTCTCAGGCGATGATAAGAAGGGCCAGTGACAGAAATGACTTAGCTGGGGTTATCGCCAGCCTTCGTTAGAAAAGGGCACCCAAAGAAAACAAAAAGATATTTTTGGTCTTTCTGATATAGTAGATAGCTAAGGAAACCTAAAGATCATACTTCACAATTTATTGATACTAGTAATAGATGTTTTTGGTGATTTTTGCTTCCCCTTCATTACACAAACACTATTGAGAGAGAAAACATATTCCTTCGCTGAAGAAATGCCACTATATTCACCCTTACAAAACTACGTCGAACCCAAATTTTTTCCGTAATATTTCGAATTAAAGAGCTAGTATAAGAGGTTAAGAGATATTCCTATTGATACGACAATAGTTGCCATATTAGATAAAAACAATGACCTTGGTGGATTTTAAATTACTGACACCAGTTGTAAAAAAAGTTTCTTTTTCATCACGTTAGACTGATTTCAGAATTTGATAAGCTTGTTTGGAAATTTTTCTCAACTTTAAATAAAACCTAAAATTTAAGATCCATAATTCGTGAAAGACTGTGTGGCTCTTAATTTATTCAACGTAATTATGAAGCTCTAACATTTCTTTTAATTATTGTGATAATTCAATTTATTCAGTTTTAGACTCCTATCACTACTCCAGAATAAAATTTGACGAAATACGGGAGATAAATGATGGCATAAAGAAACCCTTCCAGACATTTGATATTTTCACTAAATTTTCATTATCCTACTAAATTTTGAGTGTTTAGTTCTCATGATATATTAGACAACTTAGGAGGAACATAAGTCCCATAATCTTGCACATTTTCAAGAAAGTTTTTCTACCTTATTCCTATTAAAATGATATGCAAATTTCATATTATAATTGTAGATACAATGTCTTGATGAATGAACCACTTATTACTACTGGAATTAGTTTTGGAGAGACTTCTTTGTATATTCATGAAATTATAATTCTCTATAACCTTTGCGTCTGTTTTAGGACGCGACCATATTTTGCAAATTTGGAATTAGTGTACAGCTTCATTCAATTGTATCAATGTAAAAAGTTCTGGAACCACACCAAGAGAAGGCATTAATTCAAGTTTATTTTCATTAAGGGCAAAAAAGAGAACAGAAATGTCCAAATTACGGTAACGGCAACAGTAAATATTCGATGTGGAAAACCTACAGAAGCGTAACCATTGTAATGAAATCTTTATAAACCTCAGCAGTTGTAATTAGAACCTGCTAAATCCCCTTGATGAATACAATTCACTGAGATATAGAAGTCTATTTCACTCTCTCGTCTATTCCATTTCCAAGGACTTTATAAAACTACTAGTCCTATTACGCCTGATATTTTATAAATTTTAGGAGATCCCTCGACTTGAGTTTCAGTAAGAATTTCTGCTCTATTCAATATGCTCTCAGGCTTCGAAGCCTAAATTGCTGTAACGCACTGCAACCCTTTGAACCAAAAAAATTATAGTGCATTCTCCTTTTTTAGTTTCTTGGGATGTCCATGTAGGTGACAATATTCTGCCAGGATCTGTTACAGCTGTTTCAGCAGAAATCCGAACGATTTCCAAACAATCTTCCAAACAATCTTTTGGAATACTATTGAGAAATAATCCCCAATTACATATAATTCTGCGGATCTGAGAAAACTGATTATTTGGTATACAATTGTCTTGCGCAAAACTCGAA
The DNA here is from genome assembly GCF_026230105.1 of Diorhabda sublineata. Classification (NCBI taxonomy): domain Eukaryota; kingdom Metazoa; phylum Arthropoda; class Insecta; order Coleoptera; family Chrysomelidae; genus Diorhabda; species Diorhabda sublineata. The sequence goes on from NC_079475.1 coordinate 20,257,074, forward strand.
GAAGGTTGAATCAATTTAAGCTACGAGTATTTTAAACTATCCCGAAAATGATATACAAAATCCAACTATTCAAAATCTACAGCATCATTCAGACGCACCTGTTTTTGATCACCCCAATTTACCACGAGCCTTGTTTACATCTTCAATACATGAATTTCTGATTAACAGACGCTCTTGCATTTTCTCTACTATAATTGATTTATCTGCCATATTAGCGACAAAAATAATTCCTTAAATCTTTTCAGTAACAGAAACATTGTCGGCTGACTTGCTACATATTGCCTTAAGGCCGCTTGACATGCCGCAAGATAACATGCACACAATTTCATGCAGTTCCTTGTAAGATGAAAATATTACATAGAGTAATATTGCAAGATGTTTGACATTATGCAAGTCTCTCACCATTGTATCATGGTTGCCACTAATCAAAATTCCTTGTAAATATAAACAATATCCTAACTTCAAACACTGGCAATAATTATATCCTGCCTCTTCCTTAATTTTGAAGTCTGATGGACAGTTTAGCTAGAGAATTAGACGAGGAAACATAAAAAAATTAGTTGAGGATGGATGTAAAAACATTTATAAAACTCCCGAGAAAAATAAAACGTAATATAAGCAGCATAGAAACTCATTTCTCTATACAATTGAAACTCAGACTCAATGAGAATAGCACCTAATCGATAAAATTGTCCAGTAAATAACTGGAAATAATGATATCTGTTGCTGCCTTGCTTTTGAAGCCTGACACAATTGCAACTTGGACGCAAAAAAACTGGCACCAAATCGATAATGCTGCAGGTGCGAGATTTTGAGAAATATAGCTTCTTACTTTGCGTTGCACGTTGTCTTGCATCTTGCCAAGAGGCCTTTAAGTATTATCATTTCCGAACACATAATTTTTTATAAAGTCCCACCTTAGAATTTGTATATATAAGAGCGCCAGCTTCTAAGAATACGACTTGAAAACTTGGTCTGAAATTGTGAGATAAAGCCATGAAAAAGAATTTCAGATCTGGGCTGGACTTTTGTCGAAGTCGAAGCAGATCCACATTTTCATTTGCCATCAAGGATCAAGTGTTTGATAACAGCCGAATACTTTTGTATCTGAATTTTGAAGAGTTTATGGGAAATAGTTAGTCATAAATGCTAACGTATTCAAGTGGATAATAAAGTATCTCTCTAGTATATATGTTACAGAAAGAGGATTACCATGAAGTACTTGTAATATTGGGCGAGGTTAAGGTAGAAGACTAAATGCTTAACTCACAGAATATTACGAATAATATGAGGACATTAAATATGGGTGAGACCTTATTCGATCAGTGTTGAGTGCAGGTCGTAATGTTTATTTCGTTTTATGAAGAAGCATGAAGCGATTTTATGGCCACACGGAATGAGTTGTTGGCAGAAAGTTTAGCTGCAGAATTACTTATGGGAAAAATAGGATTGAATGGATTATATGATATAGAAGTAGCGTACACAGAGTAAGAATTGTCCTACATAGAGTTAATTCATCTGCCTTGCCGTAATGATTAGGATTAGAGTGGAAATCGTTAAATATAATTGAATAGAGCTGGTTGCATTGAATGTGTTGCGTGTGTGAATTCAATAATGATAACAACTAGTCTAATAAAGTGCTGGTTTGAACATTTTTTTGGATGAAATATTTTTCTGTGACATCTGTTACAAAAATCGAAATGCATATTACTTAATCCATTTCACATCCATGATGTAAAGTTCTCGATACCGCTTCAAAAATTGGATTAAAAGCAGAATGCCAGGAAGTGATATTTTGAAATTTAGTTGAAAGGGCCTGAATAAAAAGTCGAAGCGAACTCAATTTGCATATGACGGTCGTGCAGTCTACCACTTCAATTTTCAATTTCAAAGATTTTCTAGTACATTTTTCGCAGAAGCCTTGAATTTTGTGTAATTAATGTTGTTTCACTTGTTTCAAGTACTGTTAAAAGAGATGTGTACGTTGTTTGAAATAAATTTGGAATATTTCCAGTAATTACACTCATACCTTTTATCAATATATTAGTATTGTTGTATATATTTCATCTTTTTAAACAAAAGAAAACCGCAATTAAATTTTTCGAAAACGGATTCAAGCAATTGACAATATCCCAAACAATATAACAATATTTGTTATCCTCCTCTTACCAAACGTTAACGAAATGGGCACAGAAGATTTTTTTTATACTCTAGGCTGTGTGGCGAATTGTCAGTTAAGAATTTTCCTTTCTCTTAAAACTTTTATTTAAGTGAAATACTTACTTTGTTGCGATTGAGGCAAGGTTTTGCTATATAATCTCAGTTAAATATTGGAGCTGCAAGATCGTGTTGGTTCAAATCTAAAGGTATGGTGATAGTAAGATATATTTTTCATCATAAGATTGTAATTCATACATGAATAACACATTGTAGTCGGCTGTTAAATATAATAAGTAGTAATACGAGGATGGTCCCAGAAGTACCTGTCCTGACCTAGAGATGGGGGTAGTTTTGCTTGAAAAGTACCACTGTATTAGAAAGTACACAATCTATACAGCATATATTTTCAGTTTGAATATGTTTAGTATTTGTTTGGCAGCCATCAATAGTGAACGTTTTCAGTTAAATTGTAATCATGGAACTCTTTCATTTGAAAGGCAGTAGTGCAACCAATATAACATCAGAGCTAGATTCTACTCTGGGAGAGACTGCTCCTTCGTTATGAACAGTAAAATATTGGGTAGCAGAGTTCAAACGGGGCTGTACGACCTGCGAAGACCAGCATCACAATGGTCCACCAATGGAGCGATGACTGCAGAAATGTTGAAGGAAATCCACAAAGCGGTACTGGATGATCGTCGACTGTGCGCAAGATGTGTGCCGCGTTTGCTCACAATGAAACAAAAACAGTGTCGTGAAGATGTTTCCATAGTGCGAGAAATGTTTTACAAAAACAAAGCCAAATTTATGCACCGTTTTATAACCATGAATGATACGTGGGTCCGTTACTTCACACCCAAAACAAACGAACAGTCAAAAAAATTGATCGAAAAGGAAGAACTGGCTCCAAATAACACAAAGACCGTTTCATCTGCAGGCCTTGATGTCGGGTTTTTGGGATTCGCGTGGGATAATTTTAATTGACTATTTTGAAAAACGAGAAACTATCAACGGCAAGTATTATTGGAACGTTTGAGTGAAGAAATCAAGCAAAAACTGTCGTATTTGGCTAAGAATAAAGTGTTGTCTCATCAAGACAATGTACCAGCTCCCCGTTATTACAATTGCCAAGATTAATGGATTAAAATTTTAATTGCTACCTCATGCATCTTATTCGCCAGATTTGGCCCTCTCAGATTATTTTCTGTTTCCGAATTTGAGAAGATTGCTCGGTGGTCAAATATTTTACAACAATAAAGAGTTGATGTCGGCAGTTAATGGCTATTTTGAGGAACTTGACGAACAAATACATATTTTTTTCTAAAATTTTTGTGTATTCTTTGTTGGGCAAGGTACTTCTGGAACCATCCTCGTATAATAAAAAGATCAAAATCAAAAACTCTACCCTTTTCATTTTATACTATCTTAATATTGAGCAGATACATCTTTTAATTGTTATTATTTATCATCGGTCACTGAAGATGAAATTTGTCGTAACGTCAGACAGTCTAATTCTGAGTAATGGTGTAGTAGTTGTGTAACCAGTATGTTTAAAATGATATAGTATGTTCATGTGCTCAGAACCATTACTAAGATTTATAGAAAATTACCAGATAGACGACGGGAAGGAGAAAACAGGGATGTATGTTAAGCTCACTGCTCTTCTTGTTTGTTTCTGATAAGAATATTAAAGAAGTAACAAAACAAGCAACAAACTACAAGATGTAAATTGGCTTATGGGAGAGTTAACAGTATCAGAAATAGTTTATGTAGATGATTTGGTACCAAACCAAAGAAATAAAAGCACAAATTTCCTATTACAGGAATAACATATCTTTGTCGCCAGTTGTAGCAGATTTGAATAACTCTATGCATCAGTAGGACAGGCCTTACCGGAATCTTCATGTAAGAAAAGAAAAATGCCAGATATGGATCGGGCGTTTTGGATCCAACGATTTTTTATTACATCACTTGCCTCCGAGGTCAAGGGACCTTTCTTTTTTCGATTATGCCTATGAAGGTTTGTTGACGGTACTATTCATATCACTTTCTTTATAACAACAACTGAAGAACCCAATTAGAGTAGTAATCGAATCCATCACTCGAGATATGTTATTTGAGGTGTTGACGAAATTGGGTATCGATTAGACAAATGCAGTGTATCTGGGTCATATTAAGCACCTGTGAATGGTATTTGAAAAATCTTTACTAGTTGCTCTTTGCTATGAAAGTAATTTCATGTCAAGATTGTTTTTGAAACGTTCATATTGATTTCAATAGACTCAGGATTCTTTTAGTAAAATATTTACATATATTATTGAATCATCTAGTATACAGAAATAAAACACAAATCATTAGAAATCTCGAAGAACATTTTAAAGTATAATCGACTAAATCATCATCACTTACTTGAGACCATAGTCTACAATTGAGAGTTTGAAAAATATCATTCGTCTCATCATTAATTTTAATTAATTCAATTTTTAAATGAGCATTCCAGTAGACGAAATTTCATGAAATCCAGATTACTGTCAAAAAATGTTTTTCTCTTTTAAATTATAATTTAGTATTTTCGAAACGGTCTTTAATAAACTATAGTCATCTCATATAGATGAAAGTGGGCGTATTGTCAACGTAATCAATCTTTATAGTATCATAATTTCAAAACGCTGGTGTAGATGATCGAAAGATATTCTGAATTTTGTATAGAAGTTGGTGATTGTAGAATTGCAATCAACTCAAAACTCATGTTGAATGCATATTTTCATTTTTTTTCCGTGTTTTTAGAAGACGCTACTTAGCAGCATTGTTAACCGTCTTGAATGTTTTGTTTGCTGTAGCGACTTGTTTGCCTAACACTATAAATTTGTAGTCACTAGAAAAGATATTTTTTTACCATTCTTTCAACAATTGACCCAAACAGCAATTCAACTTTTTTATATTGAAGCCATCCATTTATGTTGTCCTTACACAATTTCGAAGTAGGAAATTGCCGACTGTGATGAGGAGCTTCGTTGGCAATCACGATCAAATATTTACCTCTTGCAGTATTATTTCCAGCCAATCTTCTTTCATGTCACATTTCATCCCTAGTGAATTTCGATTCAAACCTTAAAAAGCCATCTAATGGACATCCAATATGAGTAATAATAAACCTCCGATCCGAATCTGATAATTAACCACCTAACAATCTTTGATAACCGTATTCAAAGTTTCACCGAACTTTCTCAACTATATATTCAAATGGATGATCTAGTGTCGAATCCTCTACGCGCTAAATTGTTCCATTAAACAAACTCTGGACTATATTTGAATATAATAAAATATATTTTCACTGAAACGAATTGAAAAATTACAATAAATTATTTATTTAACTCGTGTTTATATAATTTTGTGTATGGAGCTATTTTTGTGGCACGTGTTCCTGTTTTCTCTTTCAAATTAATTCTATTCATTTCATAATATTACATGAATTCCCAGAGGTAAAATGTTTAAATAACACGTTCAACTGCACGTGGGTTACATTATAATTTGAGATAACTTAGTGAATCAATACAAAAACAACATATAATTCATATAAAATTGGATTCAAATTCAAACGACAACTACAGCGTGAATTGCTATGAACATGCAAAGTATCGTTTGTGAATCGTGTGAAAATAATAAGTTTTTCAATGAGAGAGTAATTATGACTATTACTCTTGTACTGTTGAATCGAACTAGGATCGTAACGGTTGGTGTTCACTTATTTAATGGATGGAAGCAAAGACGAAGTGTGCTAACAGGATGTTATTTTAGACACTACTATGATAGGTACATTATCACCGATAGACAGGTGACGAATAACAGACCTGACATCGTGGTGGTTGATAGAAGAGTCAATTCAGTCCTTCTTGTCGATGTAGCTATACCGAACACCAGGAAAAACTGGCAAAATACGCGGACCTCGCAATTGATATTGTGACACAGTTTTATGTCAGCAACTGGCGTCGTGCCTAAAACTCTGCACGATAGCATAGCCAAACTAGGATCACCAAAAAACACCTTCGTCGACATCCAGAAGCCTGTAATCCACACGTTCATTATGTGAACCGAGCCTAATCCTTTTGATACTTTGTGTCCGGGATAGGTAAATAATACCGGCTCTAAGCTGTGTAGTGCATAAGTCTTTCGCATAATAATAATAATTTCCATTAGCTACCCGACATTTCCCACTTTCTGTTTTCTGTTTCCGCATTGTCTTCATTCTATGGTATAATATACTAGAGCCGTTACAAGCGGTTGTAAGCACTTCCGCGTCGTGAGGTTCCAGGTAAATAGTAAGCTTTTGTAGTACGCGATGTTAGTAGCAGTGATTAGAGATTTTATCCGAAGGTAAAATATCACCTGTTGGCACATTTCGATCAAGGGAAATTGATGTTAGGTAGTATAGAAGACTTGGTCGTAAAAAAATTCGGGAGCCTCATCACGCGCACATGTACATGGAGAGTAACAAGAAATCACGATTCAGTTCTACCCTATCCAGATTTATAACATCAAGCCGCTTTCAAAAATCGCAAACTCATTACAGTTCATAATCGTTGTTTACTCATAAATTAAGGGAAATTCTAAAACCTTCTAAATACTAATCAATGAGGCTCAAAGATATAGAAAACTTCATTAAAAAAAACTAACTACACCATTTTGCCATCTGAGCAAAGAAATATTGTTTCGTCCTTGGTAAAAACATTTTGCTCAATTCTCTAAGGTTATGTCGTTCCATCAGCAGCTTGCGATTGATTCTCATTTCACGCCATCGAAAACGTATATTACGTATGATATACACTAGATATTAAATTCCTCCCTAAATATGAAAAGGAGATAAAGCCATGAAGTTATAATTGGAATCCAATGATATTATAGTGGCTATACACGGCAATAGTTAGACTGATCCGAACATCACGAGAAACTATCTCTCGAAGGTACAATGAGTGATTCCAAATCTTCTACTGCTCCTCGTAGTATTGGAAAGCATGTTGGAAAAAACTTCACTAGAATGTTTAGATAAGGAATTAAAAGGGCAAGACCGATTTCAAAAAATTATTAAATCTGGAATATGCCTCAGGGTGAAATACCGAAAAACTCAACTGTTGGAGTGAATTGTATCAATTCTCTAAATGGCTAGGTAAGAAGAATAAACTAGTGTGAAGGAAAATTGAATAGGTGAAAGACTTGCTTAAGTTGGGCCAGATAAACCCCGCATAGGATCTGAATCCTTTTCTGGTATCAGCTATAGAAAAATAGCAAAAGCAATGGAAATGAAGATAGAGGTGAAACAGCCAAACATACTCCTGGAAAATTATAACTGGGAAAGATCATTCGAATGCATTTACCTTGTCAAGACCATACACAAATTCATTCACAGAATGTACGACTGTTTAGATAAATGATGTTTACTCGGTACCCTACATTACAATTATCGGCACATGTGATCAACGTACATTCCAAGCTTAAAAATAAAATAAAATTAAATGAAATATAGTGTCGTTTCATTGATTGTTATAGGGCGTCAAATATTGAAGTCGTATTTTCATAGTTTTGTGTGAATTTCAGATAATTCAAAAATGATGATATTGTGAGAATTTTTTTGTTTTCTGTTGACCAAATACATCGATAGTTATGCCTCAGCTTTTGCATGGAATATACAAAAGTCAAGTAAACCTTCAGCCTCTGAAGACGATAACTTAGTTATCGAAACGCCCGTCAGATAGTGTAATTGTGAATGTTGGTGTAGTGGTGGTATAAACAGTGTGTTCAGTATGAATATCACCAAATGGTTCCAGAAATTCCAACTTTCCATCTTCATTTAAATTGAATGAAAAATTAAAACTCACTTCTTACCAGGTGAGGAAATTTTGTTATAAAAAAAAACCTGGACAATCACATCCTAAATTTGTCGGATGAGCTTAGAAATACCCTGTATTACTAATAATCGAGTACAGACCAAAATAATCGATTGTGATCATTGTAAATCATTATACGAAGAAAAATAATACTTGATTTTAACACCCATGAAATGTACACCTCTGCTCTCAGTACAATTTACTCTATTTTTCTCGATAAGTTGAAATTTACGCACGAGCCGGACCAGTAAGTGCAACAGACAATTTTCTGTTTTCTATCTAGTAGAGCGTCTTTCGTAGAACGACAATGACACAGTTAAGTGATTTGGCAATTGTTTTTAAAGTCATCCAAGCAGTTTTGTTGGTTGGATACGAAGCATTTTCGTTGTCGGGAATACTACAAGAGATGTCAAGAGATGTTAGATTTATTGAATTCATTCCATGACAAAATATTTGTAGGTGTTGTATGTGATTCATAGACGTAGTTTAGCGAATTTTAATTATTTTGTGGCTTTATAACAATAATAGAGTAATCTTTGAATTCATAATTTTCTTATTTCTCTAATATAATCAATATCAGTGTTTTAAGTCTCGATGTTATTGAAATTATCCAAAGATTTATTTATAAAAATTGTTGAATATGACATGCAGTTTATCTGAAAAATATGCCTAGTTGAAGAAGGTTATTCTGAGGTTCATAAAAAGGCAAACATACGGTTTTGCAAATCTTACAACCTGAATATTTCCTCATATTTGGATTTCTCATATAATCCTCATATTCAAGATTGATGTAGATTTCTTTTATTTTATATTAAAATGGTTGTGTCCATATTTATTTTGTTTTATTTGGATTTGGTATGTATTTTCATTGTTGTGAATTATCACCAGAGTATGTATCCTAGTTTAGAACAAAGAACATAAGGACATGACATTTGGTTGTCAATGCATAGCCACCCAAAAAACCTGGAAATTACACCTCAAATGGATCACCAATTTACACCAAAAAAATGACAATGGTATCCGTCCATCCTTCGCAAAATAGAATTTACTACGATTTTTAAGCAACTCAGAAATCTCATTTATAACGATTGACATTAAAAAATCTGAGAAGATCTCTATTCTGAACTTTAAACCGAAATATCTTGAGTCCTAGTGGTTCAATGCTGCTAAGACAGGTGTTTTTGATGTTATACTGTTGGAAATATTTCATACTTGTTAAACGTTCGTTCTTGAAATTTACTCGTTTTTTTTCTTTTTGGTGTCGCGTGGAAACAATGAGTTAATACGTTAATAGCTAATTCCAAATTTTAGTCTAATAGAAATTGATGTTGAGTTTTTCGGATGGTTTGTCTTTATTATTTCCGCATATTTCTGTTTTGTTATGCGCCTAAAAGCTAATTGAAAATTTTTCAATTTCTCAACAATTTTTTCATCTTTCAATTATATGTGGGTGTTTTGGCATATAATGTGTCAAGTTCAGAAAATTTGAAAAAATCACTTCTTTGTCTCTCAGGTACGGATTTACACAACAATAATTCTACGAATTATACAGATGGCAAATCTTTGAGTCTGAATTACGTCTCTATTGCCATCGTAATTTTTCTCAAATGGAGCATTTTGATTTTTCATGGAAGGTTTCCCCGACTATATAAATGATATGCATGATTTCATTTATCATTCAATAATTCCTTGTAGCGAATTCTAAGTGAATTAGCCCTGCTATTTTTTACCTTTAGATTGGCGTATGTAATTTCCTCTGATTTGTTCTCATCCTCTTGTGTCTCATTAGTTCTCAGCTCGTGCTTCTTTTGAAAGTTTGATCTATTTATTATATAATCTTCATTTGAAATTATTGTCATTTTCATCTTTGATATATTTGATTACTTGTGAATCATTTGGATATAACTGGTTTTTCATTGTCTCATAAAACAGCGTTTCGTTTCTGAAGAAATAGTCATCTACTAATTCACCCCGAAATTATTTTCATCACTTTCTTTTATCTTCTCGTATCACCAAGCGTTATTTGACGCAATCCATTTCGGTACTGAGATATGATTCTCTCTAACTCGGGCCTTCCACTGTAGGTACGCTTCAAGAGATTCAGATTTGTCCATTTTCACCCTTCGTATATAAGTACAGATTCGATATGTGATAATCAAATTCAAACGATACGTCCGATCTCTTAGAATTAATTTGTTATACATAATTTTTCAAAAATTCTAGATCGTACTCAGTGTTAATTGAATAATTAGACTTTAATCCGAATAAAAAAACTCTTCATATCCTAACAAGGTTGAAATACGCTTCAGATGATCCTTTGTTAATTCTAAGGGTTTCAAAGAAACCTCATAGAACTTTCGCTCCATCAATTTAGAACGGTCTTATATGTTTTCAGACCGCTTTGAATTTCTGTTCCAAGATTAAGCGCTTATGTCGGTCGTTGTGAAATAAAAAAGGTTAGTTATTTCAAAAGTTACGACGACTTTGTGTACTGCCATGTGTAGTAGTGATTTTCGTATTAACGAAAGATTTTAATTATAATTTTAGACACTATATACCGCAGACACAAAGTTTACTTCTCTATAGTATGTTTGAGAGTATCAAACATGATTATGTTACCTTCTATTTACAGTAAAGCCGCACTTCAAATAATATTATGTTTGTTGAGTTGTATTGAGATGTAGCATTTCATAAAACTAACACATTCAGATGCAGACTACGTTTCGTGAAATAGTAGCCTTCTAGTAATAATATTTCTTTTAAACTGTTTCTAAATATTCACATTTTGAGGATAAATCTATGTTTGACTTTTTCCTTTCTTGCTGTTTGTTTTTGAGTGATTAAGAAAGTTTTGTTCCTTATCAATTAAACAATGCTACATATTCAGGTATCTACATTATTCAGGAATGATGTCTGTCCGTCATTTCCATTTCGCGTTTACTTCTGATCCTGCCCCAAATTGTGTCATCCACCATTTTTTTCAAATTTTCAATTTCTTTGGTTATGTTTCTAGTTCTGCGCTATCTCCACATCACTTAATTCTCTGCTGCTAATTTAATATGACACTGCAAGCATAAATTGCGACATTTTTAATGGTGAACGTACTCAGATCGTACTCAGAAATTTTTATTTTTCTACCTTGTTTCCAACTTTCTCTGTAGATATTTCTCTTATATTCTGTAGATATTTCTCTTATATCCTCCGCTTTTTCTCTTCCTATTTTTTCTTCAGCTCTGGTATAGATTTCAAATGAAATTTGCGCTAATTATATAAGGTCTGTAATGATCTTGTCAATACTTTCGAAATTACTTGTTTTTCTTTTATCTCTGAACACATATTTCCTACAGCCACCACTCTATTCGTTTTATCAATTCTATCGATTACCATTCTCTCAGTAGTGATGAGCGAGATTGGTCTTGCTCTTAAGGTCTTGGTCGTAGTCTTGCAAAATAACGCCATTCTTTTACAAATGAATAAACTTTTAAAGGCATTATCTAAATATTTAATTCAAATATATTAAACATTCTTACATTACATATTTACAACAAAATAGCAAATTAGTAGAACAATTTTCAGTTATAAATCAGAAACTAATTTTACCATAAATCTCAGCGAAATTTGATCACGAATGATAATAGTTCTAATTTTATTTCAAAAAGACTTTCCATTTTAAGAAAAATCAGTTACCTGTAACTCTAAAAATACATTTTCCTCACGCCGATATATTTCAAACTGCTTTCATGGGATGATTTTGTATACTTATACTATACTATACCAAGACCACATTTGAGGCTGCAGGATCAAAAACGCCCATGTAAGACCAAGATTAAGCCGTTCTTGGTCTTTATCTTGCATTAGCTGATCAATATTTCTTCTTCTTTTTTATTTACTTGGTTTTCAACTTGATCTTCGGTTATTTCTCTTCTTTCTGAGCTCGCTCCTGTCCTAAACAGTTTCTCACATATTTTATCAATCTTGTTTCTTGAATTCTGGTATAGGCATCTAATGAACTCAAACATATAGGTTTGTAATTTTAACAACTAGTCTCAAATTTCAACTCTCTCTTTTCACATATACATTTCATAAGTTCTCGTGCCATTCCATTTTGTCTGTCCCGTTCTTATTCTATTCATTATGCTTCGAATTCGTCTTTGGTTAATTCTAATTTTTCTGCATCCTCTCACCTGTTTTCCACATATTCTCTTAATCTTGCTTCTAAATCTATAGTATAGACTTTGAGCGTATTCTCACCACTACTTCGGAATTATTCGTCATCTTCATCTTTCTCCACATAATTTTAACAGCTATTTCTTTTTTTTCACACATTTATTCTAGCAATTATTTCATTATTCCATTCTTTCAGAAAGCTCTTTCCGTTTTCATTTTATATGCATAAAAAATTGTTGGTGTTTATTACTCCTCCTTTCTTTTCCTGTTTTGTTTTGGCGTTAAGAGACATAAAATGTATACGGTATTCGTTGTATGATTATCGTTCTATTATTTTCAAATTTGATTCTCAATTTTGCCAAGCTACCTTCGACCTGTATTGTATTTTTCACAATCTTTCAAATTGACCTAAATTGTTGTTTATGACAATTCAGAATATTCGGTGTGTGCTACACCGATTGTTCCCTTTTTTTGTTTCAATCAAATAGAAATTGCCTCATTCAATTAATTTTATAAAACATTTCAACTAGGTTTCTTCTTTTGTATATGTTTCTAAATTCATCGAGCAATATCATTTTAATGGATCTCATATTACTGGTACAAACGGTCGAAAATTAATTTAGCAAAGCTTATATTAAACTTTTCCTTTTTGAGTAAATTTCCCGCATAAATTTCTTCCTCTTTTTGTTCTTTGTTCTTATTATACCACTCTAAATGATATTTCCAGATATCAAGTCTTGGAAATATCAATAGAAAGTTCATATAGAAATGATTTCGTTAATTCTCTAACTCTTATTCTTTCTTTTTGACATTCGAATCACATACCTATCATCATATAAGAGCTTTTCGATTGCTTCAGGCTATTGAAGTAAATCTAATGATAAACAAATTCTCGTGATCAATGTATCTCCAATATAACGAATCGTTATCAAGTGAAAGTTTAGTATATTGAAAAATAAAACATATATGGGATGACAATTTGAGGGTTTTCAACCACCTTTTAAAAAAAGTGAATTCCTCTTTTCCTCATATTCAGAGAAATCAAATGAAATCGTGAAGATATTTTATACATGAGGTAGTTTGCAATAAAAATCAACTATTTTCATCAAATGTATCTAAAAGTAGCTCATTATTTTGTAAGCAGTTATAAAGCTTACTCTCCACCATTTCTCTAACTAATCTTATATCCCAAAGCTGTCTATACACAGCTATTATTATCTTCAAATTTATTCTGAAATTCCTGAACCTGGGCTTTTGACCAGTCGATTAAAGATGTGTCAGAAAAAGCGTTATATTAAGAATAAGTTATCATGTCACCAGCCCTAACATTTACGGAGATCATAGGAGAAATAGAGTGGTTTAATTAAATATTTAACATTGACACAAAATAATTCGGTAAGTTATTTCTGGTCCAGCGTTTTAAAAGTTTATAACTCTATCATTTCGATAAGATTATCCTAAAAAATTGAAAAATGAACAGAAATAAGTCCATTCCATTCTTAACTCCCTTACGGAAGATACAAGAAGTCGCGATTGTGAATGAGAAGGTTTAGCTTGCTTTGTTGTTTTTTCAGAAGTGATGCCCCCTTCTTACAACACAATATTAATTTAAAATTTTGAGTTACTTGAAAACTTAAATTCTGAAACTCAACACTGTTACTCAAAATGGATTCATTTTTAGTTCATAATATTTATTTTCATTGGAAAAGCACATTGATCAATGGATCAATGGGAATAAGCACCATAATATCCACGTGGAAAGGAATATTTTGCAAAAATACATATTTTAGAGACTTCGACAATTGACACTATGAGGTAAATATGATTCATTCTACTAGCATTTTGAATAAGCAAGAAATTAAATTTTTATGGTGTTATTTATCAATATAAATATGTTTAATTATTTGATAAATGAAGATTACATAATTGTTTTTTATTTCTTCCGTTAAGCGAGGTTTAAAAAACTAAATAAAAGCCCATGCGATTTGAATTAAATCTAGTAATGGCTCCCAAGGGAAGGTTGAAGCGAGTGTTAAAACGTATAGTCACCATTTAGAAATTAACCGGCCCGTATTTTTTGTTAGTTAAGTGGAATTTTTAGAATATTGCTGTTGAACCATTCTCGAATTATTCTAAATCTATGTATAAATGCGCCTGGTTGATTTGCTACAAAATTACAGTAATATAGTATTTCAATTAAACAAAGAACAAATTTACTCATTTTATGTACGAGTGTTGTCTGAGAAGTTTCCCACCTAAGAAACAAAACATTTCTCAGCATAGTATCCTTTAAGTCTAAACACTCAGTTCACTGATTCTCCAAACTTTTAACCCTTCCAAGTAAGAGTTGTCATATTTCTCTCTCTCTTTCTCTTTTCTCTCTTGCAAGGGAAAGTTAGTAAGCACGGGAAAGTTTCTACCTAACCAATTCGTGAATTTTGGTCATGACGATTACCAAAGTGTGAGAAAGTGCGTTATCCTGTGGGGAAAGTACTTCCTTCTCCTTCAAATACTGTGTTTTTTTCAAAATTTTTCCTCTACCTTATCAAGCATTGATGCCTAATAAATACTTTCCTGTTACTGTTACACCTTTTTAGGTCTGCAGCGGTGGGGTTATTAGAAAAATCTTAACTTTTTGTGATTATCCTAAATATTTCTTCTAAAAATTTTGCAAAATGGCTCTGCCGCACTAAGTGACTCAAGACCATTGTTATTCATGAGAACTTGTAGCGCCACAGAACATACCCAATAAGAAGGCTGACTTGCATCTGAATTTCAGAGACACAAATTTAGTTCTGCCATCTGCCAATCGTGACGCTAGTGTAATAAAAATGTGGCAATGTCAATTGTCAAGTAAAATAATTATTTGTTAATATTTCCCAAACTCTTTTCTGATGTGTGTTCTAAATAGAGAGAATATTGTAAATACATTTCTCAACATCAAATTAACGCAAAATTTACCTATAGAAGAATCATTGTTACAAAGAAAATTAGTAGCTTTCGCAAACAAAAATCAGGTTTTTTCACTGTATCTGGAACCAGTAAAAACAATTTAGCACCTAGGGAAATGGTCATATATCAAGTTCATCGGATTACAATAGCCAAAATATGAAAATTGAGAAACAGTCTAAAGAATAACAAAGAGCAGTTGAAGACATTAGAGTAGATGTCTGACATTGGAACATTCGCTCTTTCTATGTACAAAAGAAGTCTCTCAGAATGGAGGATTTCTACTATTCAGTTTGAAATTTCGAAATTCAATATTTCGAAAATGTATTCCGCCATTTTTCAAAGCAGAAAACAACTAATTTCCTGGCTAATGCCTCGACGAATATTGAATTGTGTAATTTAATATTCAATTGGGTTATGCAATATTCGTCGAGGCATTAGCCAGGAAAGTAGTTGTTTTCTCCTTTGCAGAACGGCAGAAGACATTCTCGAAATCTTGAATTTCAAAATTATTCTATAGGTGAATGGTAGAAATCCTCTATTTTGAAACATTTTACACACCTCATTTACCATCGAAATCTATATTACTGGCGACTACGCTAGATTACTACCTGACCAATTGTTTGCAGTTGGAAGTGAGGATGGCGCCTCTTATCGTTCGCTGGGAAATGTTTAACTAGATGTACCAAATGCGACGCTCTTTGACGTTGTCTTCAGTTCGGATCTCAAGCCCGCACGATGGGGTATTAAACTGCTTTGATGAGACGTAATAACATCGAAAATAGTCAGTAATTACACCCTCACCGTGCAATTGCAAGCCATTGGGGATTTTAATATCGACAAAAAGGTCGATTTACATAACGCTGTTCAGAGGAGTTGTAATTAAATATTAGTCGAGGCATTAGCCAGGAAAATAATTGTTTTCTTCTTTGAAGAACGGCGAAATACATTGTACCACCATATCCACCATCGAAATATATATATATATATATATATATATATATATATATATATATATATATATATATATATATTTATATAAATTTCTGCAATTTCTCATTTCTTAGACATTTCGATATATTAATGCATCTAAATGTTTTTATCTTAGGTCTCGCCCGTTTTACTATTAGTTTTTTTTATAATTTATAAAAGCAAGATAAATTTTTATGTTTCGACTAAATTTTCTAAAAATTCTATTTTTCGGGTATTAGATTCCGTTCCAAGAATTTTTAATCTTTATAATTGTATATATGTTGCTTTGATATTTTGTGGTTCGTTAACGTAGTTTTATTTTTTTATCGTATTGATGACCTCTTAGACTATTTTATAAATACTGAGATGTCAGCCCTATGTAAACAGCGTCACAAGTCCACCACAAGTCCACTTATTATATAATATTACTTCTTTTTTTTTGGTGTTTTGAATTTTCTTCTTCTTCTTCTACTTCTTGGAGATCTGTCGATCTGTTAATTCTGAAGCTGCCTCTGCATCTTTTCCTGAGAGGTGGATTGCAAACTATCTTTCCACCTTTTAGGTGGAAAGATAGTTTGTTGAGGCCTTGAGTCGGGCGGGTTGTTTTCTAGAACTATTTTTGGAAATCTGTTCTCGTCCATCCGTCTTACATGGTTGTACCACTGCCTCTTACGTTGTTTTCCCCATCTCACAATGTCTTGTATCCCGCATTGCTCTTTGACATCTGTATTTCTTACTCTGTCTCTTCTTGTTTTCCCCACTGTTGTTCTCAGTGTTTTCATCTCACCATCCTCAACATTTGTTTCGTCTTGTTGGTGTCCTCGCAGACTTTCGTTTGGGATTTTAATTTAGTGAAATATTTGTATAATGTATAATGTCCTTCATGACTTATACTAATATAATATTTATTGAAGTAATTCGATAATTGTTGGGAAAGTCCTTGTACATATGGTAAGGAAAAATGTTTTATGTTTTGATGTTTCGTGTCTGTTTAGTTTTTAAATTGATTGTAGTATCTGCTTATCCTTTTCTTGAATATGTTGAACTTACATATAAACAGAATCTGAAAAATTTCGAAAATATCCTCCACAAAATTGCAAAACTGAAAAACCGAAAAAATTTTCTACTCATATAAAATTTACAAATGCCTGCAGCATGAATATCAAAATCATGTTTTATCTAGATTTAATTTCCAAATCATACAACTATCTATTACCGAATGAACCACTCTAATAAGAAAATTATTTAAAAACATAACAGTTAGAATAAATGAAATAATTCCTATCAATATTTTCCAAAAATTTAAGGAAAATGTCGAGAAAGAACTGAATCATTTTTTAATAAATGCAAAGAAAAAAATATTAATAAAATTGATAAGCTAATATTAAAACAACAACCTATTGCTGAAAATACAAATGGAATAAAATCAAAATGGATCGAGAATTCAACTGATACTGTAATACCAGATGAAGTGAAAGAAATTTTATCTTTAGGTTCCAATTTTGCATAAAATATTTCTAGTGACAAACAATTACCTGTGACAAATATCTTATGTAATATTACAAGGCACTTGTTATATAATATCACTTCTTTTGTTTTTTGGTGTTTTAGATTTCAATTTATTGAAATATTTGGATAACGTGGTAGTTCCTTTATGACTTCCTATAATATACCATACTACCATACTAATTTCATATTTATATATATTTATAAAATAATTTGATAGTTGTCGAGAAAGTCCTTGTGTATATCGTAAGGAAAAATGTTTCATGTTTTGATGTTGCGTCTCTGTTCTGTTTTTAATTGATTGTAGTGTCTATTTATAATTTTTCCTTTTCTTGAATATGTTGCTTATCATTTTTTCCTGATAATTATTTTCTCTTAATGCAGTTTTTGCTATTTGAATAGTTAAGCATTTAAATTGAGGATCTGATAGTTGGATAGATCATAGGATGACACGAATTTATCTTTAAATATCTTGAAGACCAAGTTGATTCGTATACCATTCTGTTCTTATGCTATTGTTAATCTTATCTCTTATCTCTCATCTCAATTCGACGGTCGACCAATTGCATTTGGTGAAATTTTCTATGATATTAAATGTTGGTGCAGTCTCCGTCTCAATTTGTTCCATTTTCAAACAAATCTTAACAACGACTCATTGATATGATTGTCATGATGAAAACTAAGCGTCCATAATAGATTATATTTTATGAGATTCTCACAACGCATGCGACAATGTATTTCTCAACCTATTTCGAGACGTGGACAGATCTTCCGGTTGAGGTTTGAAACATATCAGACAACCCTCGTATGTGGGAAAAATAATCGGATGTCAGTAGTCGCAAAATTAATCAAGTTATTCGAAATAGAGCAAATAATTTTGAAAGTTAAATTATACAATCTACCATATCATAATACACTAGTGTATGATGCAATTCGAATTTGAATGGAGGTAAACTAATTTGTCGCAATGTTACAGAGGCAAATGTACATGTTGTAACACGTAATGTGTTAATTACAAATCGCACATTCCAGATATAGCTGTTTCATAAGCGAGATTGTCTGAAATTGGTCTATGAATCACTCCTTTGTAGCAAAAACAGCCCAAACTAATTTGTACATTGTACAAGTTCGATCGTCCGTGACTAAATTTAGTTATCGACTTACATCTTGGAGCATGTGACATTTAGATTATCAATGAAACTAACTAAGAACTGCTCAATACAAATGAAAAATTTTCAAGTGTTTTGGGGTTATGTTTTTGACGTAACCTTATTTTTAGAACTATTTTGTTTAGTTCACAGTTTCAATTCGATATTTTTTTCTTCGTTGATTTAATTGTACTCCTCTTGAATTTTTCCTGAATTTACAGAGTCTTTTAATGCCTTATTGTGGTTTAGTGACTCTTGAAAATTTTCAATTATTCACAACACATATTTTTCGTGAGATAAGATTGAATCTCATATATTTCATATATTATCAAGGAAAAGTCATAAAATATGAGCAAGCATCCAAAAAGCAGTCAGGAAAAGAAGCTAGAGTAGACAAAATAACGGAAATAATTGATTGTTATATATTTCCTGTTCTTCTTCATTCTTATACATTTCTGATATCATTTTGTTATCTAGCTCATTAATAAACAATGTGAACAAACGATGAATCTAGGTTTTTATACATATATCTTTTTAAATTGTTAAGCCGATTATTAAATTATTCTTCTTGGATTTAAATGAGCTAGGACGAAAACACCGTGAATCCACCTCGCTAATATTTTGATTAACTGTGTACTCTGGACTATTTACCAGTCAAATAGCAACGACTTTGCAAAGTGAGCGAGCCGTCTAAAGGCTGCGCTGCTTACCTTCAATGGTTTTTAGTATAGTCAATTCAAGTTCCATATCCGCATTCACAGAATAGGAGCAGAGTTTTCTTTGTTTTCTTGTAGAAACAACATGAGCTGAGAGTTTGTCCGATGTTCTTCCGATGGTTCCTCTTTATTCAGTTAACTGTTATTTCGTGACGTTAGGATTGTCTGAAAATATTTAAAACAAAGTACGTTATAGATTATAAGATGTTCAATTTTGTTAGAAAGAGGGAACAAATTTATATAACGGCTAGTATAAAACAGACACAACGAGTTCTGCGCGCCTTACGTTTGCCAGAACGCTTTGTGGCTGTTCTGATATAGCCAGAACCTGAATGAAATTATTTTATATTTAGAAGACGTCAGATTTCAGTTAAAAGTGTTTTAGCAAATTTTCAAATTTTTTGAACACATCCAAATATTACACCTAATCACATCAAAAATGCTTACTCGGTCTTGTTGCCGAGGATCATCCATTGCAAAATAAAGTGACTAAAATACAACATAGATTTATCAAATCAGTTCTCAATTTAGAATTCGGTTATTTAACAAACACGTACGTGTAGCATAAAAGCTTTATTCTACTGAATTTTATTGGTATAATTCATATAAAAAAATCTACTTGCGATTACAAAATTATAATGTTCCACACAGGTTTCGATAACCCGTGTCAAATAGTGTAATTGGCAGTGTTGCTGAGGAAGTATGCAAGAGTATACCTAATTCAGAATTAAAAAACCGTTTTATCAAAAGTCATCATAGTCAAGTCATTTTGTTGAATAATTAATAATCTTTGTCAGTATAACAAATTAATCTTTCGCTTCAGGTGAATTGAAGATGTAAATTTTTAATGAGGAGTTTTGATTAATGGTGTCACTAATGTCATTATGGAACATCTTCTGTAGTAAATACCGATCAATACGCATATAAAAAAGTAAGCAACAAAAAAATGAGATATTTAACGAGTCTTGATTGTAGGTAGCGTGAACCGGTAATCATTATAAACGTTTCGTGTCCATACTGACATTCGTTAACGAAAAAGTTTCAAACTTCATTTACTCTCACTAAAGCGAAATGGAATCCTAGTTGATTAACGTGCTTAATCAATAAATTGATGTATTGGAAAACTTGGTGACGATATCATTCATTAGTTTGAACGTTTGGAAAAGAAATCGAGAATAGGCAAAATTGCAAAATTGATCACCTTGATCAATTTAAAAGTAGATGTAGTCGATGAACGCGAAGCAAACGATACGAAGTACAAAATAATTGGAAATATCGAAATTTTCATTAATGTTAAGCACGGATCTTGTCATCAAATATTTGGACCACAAAGTTGAAGTTTAGTTATTGAAAGTAAATAGCAATACACTTTCTGACTGTTACTGATGACCCTGAAATGTCGATTCGCCGCTGTTCGTAGCAATTGGTCCTCTGTTACTCCACTACGTGGAAAATATTGCGAAAAGAATTGGGTGTAAAACATTATAAGATATGGCTGGTGCAAGAATTGAAGCCACACGATCTCCCACAACGTCTAACATTTGGTGAATGTGCGCTGGCAAGTTGGAGGGAGATCCACTTTTTGATAGAAAAATTGTGTTCAACGACGAAGCTCATTTCTGGTTGAATAGATACGTCAACAAACAAAATTGTCACATTTGTAGTGAAGACCAGCCAGAAGCATTGCAAAAGCTACCAATGCATCCCTGAAGATGATACAGTTTGGTGTGGATTATGGGCGGGTGTCATCATCGGAACGTACTTCTTCAAAAGCGACGATGTCCGGAACGTTACTGTGGATGGCAATCGATACCGTGTGATGATTGACGATTTTTTTGCCCAAAATGGAAGAATTGGACATGCCTGACATGTGGTTCCAATAAAACGATGCCACATGCCACACGGCACGCGAAACAATGACCAAATTCAGTGAACAGTTCATCTCACGTTTGGGACCCGTCAATTGGTCACCTAGATCGTGTGATTTAATGCCTTTGAATTATTTCTTGTGGGGCCATGCTGAGGCTAATGTCTACAGGGATAAACCAACAACGATTTGTGCACTGGAAGTCAATATTGAAGCATTTATTCGTGAAATACCGGTCAATATGTTGGAGAGAGTGCGCCAAAATTTGACTCTGCGCATGAGCTACCTAAAGCGGAGCCGCGGTCAACATTTGCATGAAACATTAAATTATACTGGTCGTTCCATCTATTCCAATGAAGATTTCATAAATTTTTTCAAATTTTTTGTCGTTTTTTTTCAAATCAAATCCTATACCTTTTAAAAAATCACTGATTAGTTTAGTTAAGCGATTTTGAAGATGAGTTAGAGTTAGAAAAATAGAGATGGGAAAAAAACAAAAAGAAATAACTAAAAACTAGAAATTTGTCTTGTCCTTCATATTTACTGGTAATGGGAAAGCATAAATCTTAAATCCGTGAAGGTATCCGTTGGAAATATAATTTACTCTAAATATTTCCGGTATCCTAATATTGTTACTTGAAAGAAATTCCTTATTTTAATAAATTGATAACAAAATAATTAAGAAATCTTGAATCTTCTAATACAGGTGAAGGTAATCTGCAACAACAAATTCAGCAGTTTTCCTTTGTTGAAGTATTAAAGCGATAACAAATTCTTTCGGTAGAGCTCTTTCTCCTTGTTTTAATATGTGAATATATAAATATTGCTAATACTGCCAGTTCCTTTTTTTCTACTCTTAACTAATAAATTGTTATAAAACATTTGTTCATTCTCCATTGCTGCCGCCTATCGAGAAAATGATCACTGATATAACAAATTATTTAGATCCATCAGAAATAATTTGTAGTCTTGAAACACAATCAATTCTATACACATAGCTTCTTATTCAAGTGCATTTGCAAATTGACTATAAAACATAATCGCAGAATGTTTATCTCTAACTCAGAAAAATCATCATCAAATGTACCACTCGGAACAATACGTGAAATTTCAGGACCTAAATGCAAAATTACTTTAAAAATTACCTTAAACAGATCTCGATCAAAAACTTAATTTAACAAAATTTATTTATAAAACACTAAATTTTTACTGATTCGCTGATACGAATTTTGTAATGAAAAAAAATTCTATTCACAATAGGTATGCACGTTATCAGAATCGAGTAAAAAACTACCGGAAGCACAAGGCAACAATCTTTCTATCGTTTTATTTAAAAAATTGAAATAAATGAGTGACAAATGGAAAATTTTTAATCATCACTAATTAGAAAGGTTTGCCTTTGGTATGTTGCTAATAAATAATCGTGCGATTATCCGATTATCTTGTCCAGAACGGTTTCAGTAGTTTTTTCTTTAAGATAGACGTTCTCGATAATAGCTTGTATTTTATTGACAGTGGCGTACTCAAATAATTTTTTTAATTGGATAATCGTTTATTACGAATAATAAACAAGGATTGGATGATTGGAGTTTGCTAACCTTACTGGAATCGTACTACCAACATTTGTGTCTTAATCAACATGTTTTCCGATATTTGTGATAATGACAGACTCAACAGATTTATCCACGGTTCCTTTTAAACAATTATTTTCTTTTTTGGATTATCGACATTGCTGGTAATATGATGATCACCATTAATGAAATGAAAATCGTATAGATTTTGAGCAAGTGATAAATTCAGTTCGCAAAATACAGGATGTTTCTAAATTCAGGCAACACCATCAAGTAGGTAATTGTATAAAATTATTTTCTATTCACAAATTTCTTAGATATTGTTGTTAATGTGTTGTTAATACATGTCTGTCACATTATGCAAGGTAAAATAGATCAGTACCACATTTTTAATCTTTTCATTTTAAAAGATTCGGTTTTATGGAATGATAATATCCTTCAAAATTCATTTTATCAAAAATCAACAAATCTGGAGAAAAAGTTTCTACAAATCATGCTTTTGGTTGTTGATGTTATAAGTAAAGAATAATAATGATGAAAAATACATATTTGAATCGTATTTCTCATAATATAATAAGCTCTTCATTTCAATTCATTGATACCAAGAATCTTTGTGATGTCAGTTACTGATTTCAAGGTTATCCTAGAGTCATAAATCACGAATATATTTATGGAAATAAAGGATGCTAGTTTTTGGGCTGATCTGGACTGATCCAATGGTTTGTATGATTAACATAAGAATTATCTTGAAGCTCAATTAATCTATATTAAACGATCAACGATAAAAGCCCACATAATCTTTTTTTTATATTCAATGGGATATCCTTAAATAATACAGAAATATAATTTTCAAGAAACTTTGTTTATTCCTAATACTAGGAATAAATACACGAAGATTCCCGCTAGGGCGGTTTTCCTCTGGAATTAATTTTCAAGGGAGAAGGTTTATTGGTGATAAAATTAATGATTCTTTCTTGGAATATTGTCATTTTTCAAATGTTGACCAAATTTCTGTTTAAAACTACAGTGTCAAGTGAGCAGTACTCTTACGTACAAATACTGAATGGAGAAACGTCACTCGTAGAAGATATTTTTCAATGCGAAGACGTTTAACCTCACTAGAATTACCATTTTCTTATACCATACATGATATGCATGTAGATCATCTTTTTGTTTTTGTACATGAATTGAACAGAATGAATTAATCTAGTTACTGGTGATACGCGAAAAATGGAAGTTCTTGAATAGAGTACGTAGTACTGAATATGTGGTGGTATGAGGTGGTCAGTCTTGATGAAAATGTTGAAAGAAACAATAAACTAGCCGTAGTCAGAAGACCAGGACATCATGCTAGTAAACTACGAATAAATTATAAATCGGTTGAACGAAATTTACATTAGAATTAGAGTTCACCTCTATAAAATTCTCAATATCCCACAAATGAAGGTAACAGATTTGACTGTATGCAGAGACTTCTCTTACAGAAGGCAAATGATTTTGGAGTAGAATGGAAACACAATTTGATTGATAAGCATCAAGGTACTTTCTATTTGAAACGTGAATAAACAAAACCTACTCAACTTGGTCTTAGAGCATTCACACCTTATTCACCAGCGTCCTCAGTCCTCAGAAATAGTACCATTCTCGTATACTCTTGACTCAATTGGCATTATTTGACCTTATTTTTTCGAATGAAATACAGTAATTATTGTTTCGGCTTGATACAGACACATTTGCTTGCTTGTAATGTTCTTGAAACTAGGGATAAAAAGATGATAAATCCCTTCAAAAAGTGTTTGAATGAGAAATTGCTGCAATCCCTTCAGATATGCTAATTTATGTGCTGGAGGACATTCCAAATGATAGATATCATTTTGGAGAATACTTATTTTATAAATAATTGAAATGGTTCACCTTCAGTCTCTGAAAATGATAACCCAACTTAACAGTAAGGGTTGCTAGGTCCCTCCCCTCATATGGTATCTGAAATATTGAAAATATCGGTGGTTACGACACATCATAATCGCTTTCCAAATTGTGTCACCTAAATTGAGAAACAAACTGTATGTCTTTCGCATTCTTACGAAACTTTCGGTTCCTGGAGATGAAAACTGGTTATAAAACCGCGTTTTATATAGTGTATTCGATGAGTGTTCATGTAGAGGTAGTAAACAGTGTGTCCAAAACGTTTCCAATAATTTCTTTATTGAACACAAGTGGTTCAAGAAGGTTGTGCCGCATATCTGCTAGAGTCAGGTGGCTCTACTAGAAACCAATATTTTTAAATTATAGTTCAATTTCTTGCCTCTTGTAGGCGTTTATCTTGATAAAATGAATTCGCTTGCCCTTTTGATTTTCAATATATAAATTACATGTCTCATATATGGAACATCGCTTATCTCCTAAACGGTTGACAATTTAGAATTGCTATAAAATTCGAAAAAAAACCGATGGAGCATAATTTCTTATAAGATCTCTGGGAAATTCTCTGATTCCAAATCTTTTATCACGAAACTCCATTCTTTAAAGTGTTAGTAAACGAGATTTCATACGAGTATCTTCAAAGATATTCGCGGATTTATAGTCGAGCGAGAAAATATGAAGAGAACCTAATATTTACGAAACATTTTCTGGCGTCAAACTCGCGTTTATAGGTTTTGCGGCGTATAGAGTTTTCAGTACGCCTACACACGCTGTGGGTAGTTGGGAGATATGCATATAATTTTAAATACCGAAATATACAGGGTTCATTTTTTGCTGAGTAACACGATGTATGACTATTAGAAATGTTTTATTGTGTTTTAATACCTCCTGTAAGTATTTTTAATAAATAATTACAATTCACGATAATTTCCTTCATTTTGTTTATGGTAAAGGGTTTCCTTGGCATGTATAACGGTCTACATTTCCTAAACCAAAAATTTTATTGAGTTAAACAAAGAGTACCGTTTTGTTGAGAAATCAATTAGATTTTTGCTATTTCAGATTCTACAGGTTATCCCTGTGAACGTTACGGATTATTATTCATTGGGCATGGGCCGCCCTTGGCCTTCAGATAGTAGTGTAGAATTATTTATTCCGTCAAACACAATTCCAATGTATAATTTAGAAAATAAGCTTTTACACGTAAGTTCTGATTTCGCAACCTTGAAGGCCTATAACTCACAAACGAGGGATCGTATGAAGAAATTTTTCACGTCGTCATATACTTACTCCCGAATTTTTTGCATTAAGTCCCGGAACACCCTCTATAAAAACCAATCATTTTATTAAAATTTACACAAATTAACTTTCATAGTACAAAACTATATACAGAGATAATCCAGATGTACAATCTGCAAAAATTAACTTTCTTTCTTGTAGATTGAATGAACTCGAGATGCTGACTTATTTTTTCTACTAGGGACAGTTTCATGATTCAATTGCCGATTTAATTGTGAAAGGTTATAAATAAATGCAAATTCTAGATACAACTGTATTTCTAGAGGAATTATAGAAACAATGCGATCCATATGTATGTTTTATCAATTTTATTTTTTTTACCAATTTTATCGTTATGTACTATGTGAGAAAAACTTGAAACAGGCCAATTTTTTATCCTTAAATTGACAATTTTCTGTATTCTGTTCAGTAATATGAAAATTCTTGAATTTGGTGCAATCATAACTGAGAAAATTGATTTTTATGTACAATTTTGATAATATCCCTATTACAAAACTTTATGTAGAATGAAGATAATAATGTCGCATAATAATCAGAATGTATTTTTCGATGTACTATACAATTAAATTAGGTGTTAAAAATGACTACTATTCAGTTTTTGACAATAAACGAGGTGTTTTTGGAATTCTCGCACATTTTGTATGACCACAGGGGTAATTTTGTTAATTTCTTCCATTATTCTAACTTTTAAATCGGCAATATTATCTAGTCTATTGAAATAAACTTTATATTTTATTGTTTTCATATTGTATGAATCCGAGACATCATGGGTCCTTAAACTACCACTCATAATAATCTGAAATAGGAAAATACTAGAAATTGTACTAAATTCCAATTTATAACGAAATAAATATAAAGGTTTTATCAAATAATAATTACTTTCATACCAACTCAATTATTATGCAAATTTACAGCCGCAATAGAAAATGTTTGGTGTAAGGCGCGCCACTTGAGCAACCAGGAGCCATGATGTAAATAAGAGCTGCTGAACTTATAGCATATATGTCATATTGGGGGGTCTAGCCGGCCATTAGATTGTTCCACGTCTTCCAATCAACCTTTTACCCCATTTTAGTTGGTAGTAAATGGATGGACCTATCTCATTTGGATGATTAACAACATAAATCTTTGTAATGTAGGTACTGAGAAATTAATCAAAAAGATCTAGACCAACCTCACCTTTAACTGCGCCTCAATAGAAAGAGAGTCAATAATTTTATTGTTAATGATACTAAGCCAAATGTTCACTTTTTAGGATATAGACTGCAAATCTGCGTTCATTCTGTCCATCATCAATTCACATAATTCTTACTTTGTATCAGGATTATCTTGTTTAACTCCTGAACCAACTGAACTTTGTGAGGGTGGTATTTTTCTTTATGCAAAACTCAAAACAGATGATTTACTTACATCATTGTCGGCGGCAAGTTCCCGATGTCCAGTTTCATAACATTTTTTTCCAATTTTGCTAAGTGTAGACTGGATGTTTATTATAAAAAATTCCACAAGTATATTTTCAGTTCAAACAATAATGTTGATTCAAGAGTTAGGATAACGGAAGACATCAAGAAAAGAACCCCCGAGGTCATATAAAATGTTCTATAGTACAAGAGTTCCAAATTCGTTTCAGTTATTGTCAAGAGGTGAATGGTGGTCATTGTAGTTCTGTGATATAGACTTTATCAAAATTTTCCGTCTCAAAAATTGAACCAAATTGAAAAAAAATTATATTGCTGAACAGAAAACGAAAATCCCTTCCCAACAAGGTGCGGCACGACCCACTTTCTTAGTTAAAATTTTCGAAAAGGTGCTTATAATTCAGAGGCGTGCTGGAGGGGGATTTTCATACTGCAAATTGTCAAAAGTCGACCTGATTCACGTTTTCATCACAAAGTACATAATAACGTTAAAATTGAATTGATTCCATACATATGGACCGCATTGTATAATTCTCTCATAAACTATTTTAAAAATTGAACCCCTTAAAACAAATGTTTTCTGCAGCGAGGAAAAGCCTTTATTCGTCTTCTTATAATGTTGTATTACTCGTGATAATCAGAAACCTATATGATACCCCAATCAACCAATCCACCATTGTGTCATCCAATGACGTTCATTTTTCTTTTCGAATTGATAATTATGAAACCTAAAGAAAACAATACTAACAAAGTTAACCCAATACAACAAAAAATTTAAAGTGAAATCTGTTTGGTCTACTAGAATGATTTGAATACAATAAAAAAATAGAAATGTCTCTGTACTCAATACAGTACCATCAGAATGATTTATGATAATTCTAGTACAGTTGTCTTGTTAAATATTATCATTCTCAAACCACTTTGGAACTGATTACAGAAGATCTCATTGCTTTAAGGACTGCGTAGCTATCTTACATGAATATTACAATCGGCTTCTCATATTTATAATTCCTATTGAATTGTGATCCCGATTTGTCTGTATTTTAGGTTTTTCTTAAATTATTATAGTGTCTTCCAGGCCTTTTTATTCTAGTTTCGCCATTTTCTTATCATCTAATTACATTTTGTTACTACTTTTCTCCTGTCTAGTAATTAGTTTTTGATCTCACTTCATTTGTATCTATTCTCTATACCAAAAGTTTATTTCCTTAGTGCATATGAATTCTGAGAAACTTATCGCTCGTGCTCCGTAAGCTTCTTCTAATAAACGTGATTACATCTTTCACCACAGTTTACATTAATTGTTATTGTTCCAACCACAATTTTCGTTTGCAAAGTACAGTACACCATTAGAATCTTTTCAGCTTTATGCATTACCTTCTTTTGATGTTTTACAATGTCACACGTAGATAGTTGATTTCTTGTCTTTATTTGATCTCTCTTCCTTCAATTACAAAATGATTCACATATAGATTGAGAGAAGGCGAAAATAATATTTTTGTTGATTATAATACCGAATACTACCTTTCCTCACCAGCTATTCGAGTATTCGAGTAGTCAAAGTATAGTTCAGGTAGATGTTGGTGAGTTCACCTTAAAGAAGATGTTACTACCTTATGGAGTTTCACTGGTTGTAAAGATGGAGAATGTTATCTTTACATATTTTTGACTGTGTTTCTTCATTGATAATGAGTTCTGACATTCTTCTGAACATAGTATCATTCACACATTCGTTATTTGGTAATCGCCACATATACAGCAAAGCTAGCAATTCTGAACGATTTACATCCTAACCTAACTACTTTCATAAAATATACAATTTGCAGCTTCCAATCCAGTTGAAAAGACGTTATTATCCTACAAAATATAATAATGTACGCCTCAAAAACTCTTTTATCGCCATTCCTTCATAATTTCTACTACCATTTTCTACTTGCTTCAAGATATGAATCGTGTCGCTTATGTGAATATTATTGCAATGAAGCACTTCGTAGTAACTTCCATAATTGAATTTAGAAATGCATTCGAGAATTTTACTCTAAAGATTTGCAATGACGGGAATATATTTAAGCGAAAAATAAGCGATATATGGAGGCGGAATGATCATAAACAGTTTTGGTTTTTCATTCAGATGTAATTTAATTAGATGCTGGAAAATTATCATAATTGTGATCGGTATTTGAAATTTATAGATAATTTTCTCATTTAGAGTCTCCAATACTGAAACAAGTACCAATTGTGATACCATCGATAAGCTTTAGAGGGATTTTAGATTTTAAGTTTGAGGTGACGCAGCTTCTTTTATTATAATTCGTATTGTGTACAATTTCGTTTTTCTATATTACTCCCAATCTATCTTTATTTCTCCACTGTGATAAAATCCATTGTTTTTTACAATTAAAAAAGGCACGCTTTTTTTTCTTCCCATACATCCACTGCACCAATGACATGCTAAAACTAACACAGCACAGGCGGGGGCCCACTGCTTGTCTTGGTATCCAATTAGAGTACCAAAATATTTGAAATAGGCTTTTTTACATTTTCGGAAAATGGGCCTGGCTTGCGATTTCACCATAAATTTTCCACAAATATAGGATATATATTCAGAAAAAGTTTTGCAGCTGCGGCGCGTTTGACTCGACATTTTCGTCTTTATAATCACTTTCTCGTCTATGAACAGAAAATAACTTACTTGAAACTAAACAGAAAACTAATTTTCAATATCATTTTCATGTTTATTACTTTGAATAATAGAGTTAGGTATTTTTTCGGCCATGAAATTTAACGATATTAACCTCCCCTTCATAGCATTACCTACCTGCTAATGTATACAGGGATAATTAAGCTATGTAAAAGTGGTACGTTTTAGGGCTTAAAAAATATTTTTTCTATTATTAGACGGCTATCACCATTTTAAAAATGAAGATCTTGCCTTTGTTACGAAAATCTTGTGGGCCAGTGATAGAAACAGATATCTAAATATCAACAACTGTATAATAGAGGACAGAGACAGAGACTGCAATTTTTTCGTGATATGCATAGTAAACTTTTTGGGATTTTGATGTGTTTCAATCTAGTGAAAGTACTTATTGAACTCACTACATTCAATTTTGAATTTATCTATTGAGAAATTGTTTTATGAAGGACAATCCATGAAAATACGAGCGTATAGACGGAATAAGGCAAAATGAAGTTACTGTGAAAGCCATCGTTTGTTATTTCAAATTGAGAATTGCTTCTATCATAATGAATTTCCATTAGAGCGAAGGAATTCTCAGCTTGTTTTATTTTTCAAAGTAATACTTCTTCCTCGCCCTAACACTTCTAATTCTCTGGTAGATCATTGCGAACACGAACAGACACTCATTAAAAACTCCGTGCTTTTCTCAGTTTAAACTTGAAAGACTTCACTTATTCACAAAAAACCCACAGAATTCACAAGCTACCGACTTCCACTGCTGGCAATGACACAGACAGTTTTATTTCAAATAGAAGTTGAATGAGTTTTAAGCTTTGCTCAATCATCGTCACAGCGATATCGCGTTAGATGATAATAATGTGAGATTGTACAAAAAAGTGATTCATTGCACTTCTGGTTGTTTGATTACTCTATATTTCTTTATAGTAATGAAAAAGCAAAAAAGATAATCAAGTAATGAGTAGTTTCTGGATATTTAAAGTGTATATAGTTGGGATCTAGACTATTTCATTTCAATAATCGTCTCCAGAGCCAAAGTTAAACTGAAATTTACTTAATTTGTGGCACATAAATATCAAATTTTCCACACCAATGAGTTTTCTTTCGTGGGAAAGAATTCTAGCGAGAAGCGCAACTTAGGTGGGAAAATTTCACTCTAATCCTATTTAATGTAGAATGTAAGAAGTAGGTTTTAGTTTAAATTACATTCGTTTGAAAACGTCGATCTTCTGAACTGATGTTTAAATAATTGTTTTCCACCAGGCGTTTTTGATGTTATTGTACCGAGGATTGCAGCTAAAATTTTAAGATACGACAAGATTGATGTGAATATGTCAAATTTGACATTTTCATTGGTGGACGTACACAGAATATGTTGTTTTAGTTTAGGTTTTCACAGGCACATTCATCAGTTGAAAAATGGAATTAAATTTTTTCGTGCTATGATTTTCTATGACTTTCGCCGTAAATTATACCAACAGCAGTTTGCCGATCAATTTACTTCAACTTTTTGTGATGAAGCACAATTTCGAGCCAATGCGTTTCGCTGGTTTTCCGAATTCAATCGTGGTCACACTTTGTTACAGGATGAGTTTCGAACAGGTTGTCCAAAATCTGCTGTGGGTAAACTAATATTGCAAGATCGTCATACCACATACAGAGAGATTAATGCGTACTTGTGCATTAGTTCCACTTACATACATTCAATATTGCATAAATATTTGGCAGTCAAAAAGCTTCGTTCGCGTTGGTTACTGCATAATTACGTTCAAAAACAAGCTCATGTGGATTGGTGCATAGAAATGCTGGAAAAGTTCAATCGCGGTGCTTCAGAAGACATATATATATATATATATATATATATATATATACGATCATAACAAGCTACAAATTATGCATACTAACCCGAAACTAAATAACAATCGACTCCATAAGTCTTTCATGACGAACCCAATTAAACAAAAATTGATCACGCATTAAGCACCTCGAGCCTAATGGTTGTTTTTTCGGAATAACTAGACATGTCGCCACTGTTCTAATAGAGCAATGTAGACAATTCTGAATAGATTTGATTGCCAGAAGTGATCGAAGAAATCAGGAAAACTAATTTCAAAAGATGAATCATTCACCAGCAGATCATCACCACATGAGTTCAAACAAACAACGTTTTTGAACAGTGAAAACATCGTATGGAGGTGTCATCCACAGTTTTTTGATATCCAATGGTTTCTTTTAATTCCCGCAGATCAAACATTAGTTGCGAGGTCAAAGTTTCTCTATAGCCGAAGACGAATCATATGTTTTGAAGGTACCTCAATCGGAATGGAATAAATGTTTCGACAATCGATTTAAAAGAATCCAAAAGTGTATTGACATTAATGTAGAATGATTTTAAAAGCAATAAGGCCATATACGATTATTTTTATTTGTTTATCCCCATATTTAAGCAGCAACCCTCGTATTCAGTATCTTCTTCCTCCCTTTATGTTGAAAAAAACCATAAGTTCTGTCCAGTTGATTATCTTTCATAATTATAATTCTGAAAAATCAATGGATACTGTATGCGAATTTATTTAATATGTTTGTTATCAACTTTTTTTTAATATTTTCTTTTCTTTCGGAAAAAGCTTGATTTCAAAACATTGTATTTTGACGTTGTACAACTAACCTCCATTCTAGCCTTTTGCCGCATCCCATTCAAGTTTTGTCGAATTTTGTTTACTCTCGTAACACAAACATTCTCATTCTATCTTCCATTTATTAATCACCAAAGTCTTTACTTGAATGTTGTACCTCTACTTTTGCTGTGACACTTCGAAACTAGAGAAAATTAAAAAATTGACAGTAAATTTTCATCCTCAATCCAAGTAGCTAACGATGAGAACCTTTCTCGCATACCACGAGTCGTTTATAAACCATAACCCCAACATCTCCCTTATTATGATTCTTTAATATAACATAGACTGAACATGTCGGTGTACTTGTAATTGACCAGAGGTATCAGAAATCCCAATTTCGTTCACTTTCAAATAGTTATACTGAATCTAGGTCTTTTTAACATACACTTATCTATATTATAAACTTTTGTTGCTAAAAAATGAAAAACGTCGGAAGATCGTTGTTATTCTCATGATGTATATATGTACAATTGAAATAGAGAGGAATTTATCCACTCACTTCATGAAAGACATGTGACACACAGTAAACCGCAAAAGTAGCAAAAAAGTACCTCTAGTTTCATCCAGGTGTATGCCATAGACTTCTACGAGATAAATGCAATCAATTTTAAGCCGCTTTGAATCAGTTGTGTTTAAACTGGCTTGTGCGAAGTTTCTTTTTGCGACTCCTCAGTATTTGGCACGTTTTGCTGCAAACATATTGATTTTGAAAGATAATAAGGTCACAAACCATGAATTTTCTATTACTTTACTGGTCGCCATAAAAATAGAAAGTAGTATATATTCCTCAATGTAAGGATACTATTCGGCCTTTAAGTTTTGTTTCTAATATTTTGAATATTCTTTTGTTCGCTCTTTATGACTAAGTAGTCCTTTTCTTATTAAATTATAACGTTCATGTTGGGGAAATTATTGTGTCATCCTCCTCCCACTCTACTAAAACTTCAAATCTGCGTGTCGATTCTAAAACGTTGTCTAATCTTAATATCAAAATAAATTTGTAATGACACTGTTTCTTGTATTCGCTGGTAAGATTTTCTAATATCTTTTCAATTCTGCTTTTTTGTATATAGTACACAGAAAAATTTCAGTTATTTTCCCTAATTTCTTTTTATTTCACGAAGAATTGCTTATGTGGAGTATTTTCTATTTTTGGGGGGGAACAGAACGATTAGAATTGAACATATTTCTGTATGCTTTTATTTAAAAAAATATTTAGTTTTGTATATGCTAAAGAATAAGTTTTTTTTTCCAGATCTATCCTACATACTCGTCCAATCTTTAGTAATTGACTTTTATGTGTTCCCTTCCTCATTTTATTTTTGTTCTCGCAGTTCTACAGGTCAGACCAGGTTAAAGTTTGCTGCTACCAGGAACCAATCGGTGCACCATTACATCAAAACGTCCGGGGATAGTTTTTTTAGCTTTTATTAATTCAATTCATAGAGTGTTTCTAGTTTTTCCACATTTTCTTACATTACTAATTTTGTCCGTTGGAAAGCTTGTTCACCCTATCTAAGTACCAGTTATTTATATACTTCAACTGAGGTGCATTACCACTTCATAAGGAAGAGTCTTCAGTCGAGAAATAAGATTACCATCTATTCGCATAATCTATTAAACATTTTGACTTATCGATGGCGACAAGTTTTCTTCCGCTGAGATCCCTTATCAACGATTTTTTCTAGACAAACAAAACTAATTGTAAGAGCATAGATCATAATATGAGGAAATGACTTCAAAGCATATTTTCCGGAAGATACAGAAGTTGTATGGTGCTAAATCTGGTAAGTGAGGCGAATGTGGACCAATAGGACTCCTAGCAATAAAAAACTCGTACTGAACACAATGATTCGACTACCATCCATCACACCAAAGCCTAAAAATTATACTCTCTGACGCATGTCATCTTCAGGGACTGAAGGCAAACACTCATGTCTAAGAAGAAAGCAGTTACATTCCATTTCCTTTGTATGAGAAACTCGAAATAAGAGCCGAAGAAGGTTGCAAGGGACAGCAAATCGTTGCCTTTTCCAATTACCGTTGTTTCTAGACTACTCTCTATTTTTCGATTTTAGATACCGGTATTGAGTGATTCAACTGAAAAACCTTTGTTATCAAGTATAAAAAACAATTATCTTTTTTCTGCCATGCAAACCTCAGACTAAAAGAAATTCTCTCCGAAAATCACCAGGAATTTATTTGTTGAATGATTTTTTTTCCTTGTCGGATATTACATTAATTATTTTTTAACAGACTACTTAAAATTTCTCACATTTTCTCAGTTTTATTTGTTAAGAAATGGAGGAATTATCTACTGGTCAAAATTATAATTTTGTTTGTTTTGTTTTTTTCTGGGCAAACGTCCTAGTCAAGTATTTTTATATTTATTTATATAGTGTGATTCTGAAATTATGAAATAACGGGTCCAATGTTTCCTATGAGACGACTTAAGTTTTTAATTCTTTGATTTTTATTACATTTCTCAAATTTTAATTTTGAAATACAGTTTTTCGGATAGTGTATTCCCACTATTTTCTGTTTTAAAGAAAAAATTAAATATGGAATTAGGCCTTAGCGCCCTTGAGTAAAGTGTTCTCATATATAATTTTTTAGAACCATACCCATCTTTATTGTAAGTCTAAGCTGTCACCAGAAAGTCGAAGAAAAATATTGACGTTGGCTCATTTTTTCCGCGCATCAGTTCACTAAAGTTTCAGCACTCTATTATTTAACTTGGCTTGCTCTTGAACATATCATACTCATAGACCCAAATTTCATCTCCAACAACACTTTTGGAAATGAAAAACGCATCTGTGTTGAAGACGATTAGATACTAATTGGAGAAGCCGAACAATGTTGGTACTATTCTCAGCTGCAAATCATCTGATAAAATTTTATGCACGAATTTGTATTAAAATATAAGTAAATAAGTTAGTGGTTTGTTTTGTCGAGTTTTTGTACGTCTTATCTTTTTTGATTTCAAAAGGCGTATAGTCCGTTCTCCATTTTTTACTAACACCATATCCCTTTTTAAATCATCTATGCTACTTGTAAACAATTTCCAAATCCCCAATTCATTACATTATCACTATAGACACACAGTAGTGAACCGAAAAGCCGTAGCGGATTCACAATGTGAATTGAAACAGATTAGCGTGCATCTATAAAATTAATAGCACGTTTTTTCCAATTACACCAACTCATTTGTGATGGAAAGAAATATCTTGTGTTGATGTAATGTCAATTTTTTCACCCAATATCTGATTACTACATAAAACGTGAGAAGTGAAAATTCACCAATTACTCGTACAGATGCAGAAATTCCATAAATCTTCTTATGGCATATTTAATTTCAACTGTATCTTTTTATCTCTCAACAACGAATGCTGAAATTCAAATAAATTGTTTTTTTTTTTGGAATAAACTCGATAATACAAAATTTCTAAAAATACGTATATTGAGAGAGAAAAAAAAACAACTTTTCAGCTCGTGAAAGATTCATTTTATACTTAGTATGCCCCAAAAACTTGAAACGTGATTAAAATTTAAACACAGAATTAGTTTTCTACTTCAAGATAAGGAAGTTCGAAGGAATTCTGTGGAAATCCTTTCAATAATATGAAGAGAAGTAGGATTTATGGAACAAATTGATCATCATTTGATATAAATTCGTATAAAGATGTTGTTGCACAAATATACCTCAGTCGGTCGACGGTATTTAACTTGATTAATTGGAATCTTCGAAGGTCGTCGCTACAAAGAAATATATTTCTCGATACAAAAATATTTCTTGCTAAAATCCATTTTTATTCTTATTTGGAAGATATAGGAAAATGAAACGTCAGCTCTCCAACCAAAACCACTTCGCTAAATGTTATTGAAAAAACGAAAAGAAGTTTTTATCACAATCACAAGATTAACAACTTAGAACAGAATAAAAAGATATTGGAAATTTGGTTTGATTATACAGGATCTTTATATAGGATTATGATAAAGTATTGCATAAAATTCATTAAATATATAGGGTTTATTTATGAAAAAGAAAGTAATAACTCGTCAAACAGTTTATTAATTGATTCTAATACTTTTAAAATAAGTACTGACATCATCAATAATGCAACCGCAGCTGTACCTGCCTCTTTACTTCACCCTATTAAATAATGAACACTATAAACTGAAAACTGAAAAAAACTGAAAAAACATGAAAGAAACAAAAAGTGCAAAAAATAAATACAATATCACGAAATACATACAAAAAACTGAAAGGAACCGTTTTGTCTTCTAGGTTGGAGGTTTTCCTTCTACCTTCCTTCAAACCGCGTTTGGTCGTTCGTTTTTTTTTCTTTTTTCAGCCTGAAGCAGTACAATTACAAAAAATAGGAGCATCTCCTATAACAGGGCCAATTCCAATGAACCTACTTACCATAAAAAATATCCTCATTCCACCGAAAATATACCCAACGAATCCCTCTCTCTAAAAATCATTTTATGAAAATTGTCTCTCTACATTATGAAAAATAATTCAAGTAGGAGTCACATTTGAATAAAAAACTAGAAAAGTAATAAAAATAGAAATGACCTTGGTTTTAATAATTAATTATAAATTATCTATCTAGTCTGTTGACCCCAAACTATGTTTTACGGGAATTGTTCAAAATGTATCTCGCTCACTATCTGGCAGATCCAGACGGTGGTGGACCAGAGCTTTAAATGATATGCGGAAATATACGAGTCATTCTAGGTCTGATTCGTTCCATTAATTGTTCTTAATTGCCTAGTAGGTTAAGGTAGATCCGAGTTTTGAATGATTCCATAGAAAAACATTGAGGGGGGTAAGATATAGATTGGTGTAGGTGACTACCCCCTTGATCTATGTCTTTCAATCCACCTTCCTGGTTATTCAAAAACCTCTGCACATCAAGACCGTAATGAGTGTTTTGTCTGAATCCAGAATTATCATAAAAATGCCTCTCAAGATTTCTCAAATACTAGACGTATATCTGGATCCTCACCCTTGAGAGTTCGTAAATTAGTTGAAATTTGTATGGGTGCAGTTTTTCTATCTTTAGAGACTTTTTTACAAACGACTGACTAAGATTTGGTTGTAAGGCAATTTTTGTTGTAGTTGAGTGAGGACTTACGTTTAATATATAATTTTGCAGCGTAATACAGCTGGATTTATGAAGAAATCAAACTAAAATCACTAAATTCTACCAGATTGTGAATAATATGAGAAACCAAAAACATTAAGCCTGTGAAGAAAATGAATGTAATGTTTTTCTTATTTATTCAAACTGTTTCTAGCGGTGGGGTGAATTTATACACCCTGTGTTTCACTTACATATTTTATCTGGGCAGTTATACGAGATACTATAGTGATTAACTTATCACTAAATAAAAAGTCGTTCGTTAAAACTGGGTAAAAAACAATATAAACAAATTGCCACTTCGATAAAAACATATGTGAAAACAAACATCAAAATTTTAGACTTCCATTATAACGGAACAGGACCGATCTCACAGTCCATGTCGTAGACGAATTCGTAGGATTATTATCAAATAACAACTACTAAATATTATTGATGAGATCGACAATTTACAAGCATTATTCGATAAGGAAAGACTAAAATACCATGAGGATAACTCCTTAATAACACCACATGACGAAACATACTCACCTACATCACGAGAATTGGTAGATACAATTGATTTGAAATTATTCCATGTTTTGTGCAGGAGGGTAAGTGATATCATAAGAGGAACGGGTTCAATACAGTTAGATCAAGAGGTGATCAGACATCAAATACTTGAAAACACTCAATATTAAATATAGGCACTCATAAGACTGGTAAAAACAATGATGATTTTAGTAATATGTGAAATAAACTTACAAATTAGAGTGTTTCGAGACCTTCACATCCAATAAAGGAGATATTCAACGAAAGCATACAACTCCTGGCATATACTGATATACGCAGATTGATATTAAGTTTATGGCGCAATAAAAGTAACTGTGAACGTTTTTGAGGTCACAAACCATGAATTTTCTATCAATTTGTTAGTCGCTATCAAAAAAGAACAGACAGACATCTACTTCTGAAGGCAAGGGTGTATTCACAATTCACAATTTTTCAGTTAAACATCTTTTCGAAGATCTTTCCTAGGCAGACGAAACTAATTGAAAAATCACAATTCGCCGTATGTGGAAATAGTTGCTTAATCTTATTTTCTACTACTGCAGTGAATGAATTGTGTTTAAAAATCAATAAAAACAAAATTATACCAATTTCATCTAGCAATATCACAAAAATGACAGTGGACAAACATAATCTTAAGTTGGTAGATTGAGGCACACTCATGAGTACCAGCAATTATATCAATTAAAAATATAACTTGCAAACAGAAGTTACCTTAGTTTTAGAAAGCACTTCAAAGAGGCTCCTTCAGAAAACAGCACTAATCCTTATCCTCACATATGAAACCTAGAAACTGAGCGAATTTGGTGAAAACCTACTATTAATTTTAGAACAAAAGATCCTGGATATTTGAAACCATGTGTGATAGCAAATTAGGGCGCTATAGCTTTGATATCAAGAATACCACTCAGTATCAAGTAGTATAAACATTAGACATAGTACCTACTGGCACATGGTTGAGCACATAAATAGGATACATAAAAAGTAAAATAAAATGATGGGATTGTGCATAGAATATCCCAATTGGAAGCGGAAATATATGAACAAATATCAGTGGCGAAATAAAATAAGTTAAGACTTATACCAAGCAGTAGACTTATGATGATAATTATTGATAGGGAAAACCATAATATTATTTCAAAGGTGAAGAATCGCTATAAAAATAATATGGAACATATTAAGAAAATCTCGTACTGCAACCTCAAATCAAATAATTCATTTCCTTGATGTAGAAATACAGTTGTTGAACTTGAAAAATATCTATTTTGCTCACAGAAATCATTCGATAAATGTGAAAGAAACATATTTTTAATGTATTTTTCCATGTAATCATCAAAAATTCAAACAAAGCACTTCCGTTAAGAACGTGTCATATGTTTATCTTTCCAAAAATCTCTCGCTGACACCGGATTAGGAGAGAGTGGCATTTTCGCTCACGCCGGAAATAAATTTGTGCCAAATAGTAAATCCAGCATTCGTGGCCTCGGACAAAATGCGATAAATACGTTTGCCTCGGTCAAATTTCACGTAATCCAAAACACGATAATCTTGTTAGTAGACAGTGATTGTTGGAGCCATTATTTTGTGGATTATGTAAACAATTTAAAAAATAATCTTGGGAACATAAATTGTATTCTAAAGTTATCTATTCTATTGATTTTTCTTTCAGTTTTTGTTTGCTAAAAATCAAGAGGCGAATTCTAAGTAAACAAGGGAAGAGACCAATAATTAGTTCACTCTATGAGACAAACCAAGGAATCTAATCTTTGCTCTATTCGTCGTACACAATACTAAAATGACACACGGTCCGGGCGAACGTCAGGGTTTTGTTCTTATCGGTTAAACTCCCAGATCCACATCAATTGCTTATCAGTATTTTTGCATATGGCATTGTGAAGACGAAAGAAATTACTTTCTGTTTGTTTACTTGGTGACCGAAGAAACAGGGACACTGCTATGCAAACGACATCAAATAATAATATTTCGAAGCACACTGTACGAAGATTAAAGAGAGACTGAAGTATTGGATAGAGGCCGGGCGATTGTCCGGGTCGTGTGTTGATTTTCATTTAGTACGTTCCCTCAACCTGAAGTAGTGTGGCCTCACCCATGCCTCTAACTGGACTTGTTCCGGATCCGGGCGATCCGGAACAGGACGCGGACAGGACGTTACCGATATCAACTTCACCATTGAATTAGAGAAAGATATTGACATTCAAGAGGTGAGTGGTACTGAAGATGCATTCGATACTAAATACCATACAGGCTTCCATCTATATCTATATTTGTTCATATGACATTAAAAGGCTGCGGGTTTTGACAGTTTTCTTTTGTATTTTTGTAGGGTTGAAATACCCAACAAAAGTACTTCGTTAGTTTCTCTATAAAAATGTTTTCGTATAGTTTTGAACGTTCAGTATATGACATTTGGATCTAATGGACTCGGTGCAGATCAGGTAATCCATTTCTCCTCTGCAATCTTCGAACCATTTGTTATTGGCATTGAAAGATGTGGGTGGTAAAATCATTACCTGTTCATTATTGGTAATAAGATAAATTTTATGGGTTAAAATTTTGATTATTATAACCATTGTCTTGGAGTCACACAGATCTAGAAGATCCACTAATTCGTAAGGATGTTCATCATTAATAAGTAGATATTTTCTTGAAAACATTTTGATAAGTTGCCTTCTTAGAATTACAAGTTCCATTTAAAGTGAATAATTCTATATTTGAGAGATTCAAATAAGATAAAGTTTCATTATGAATTCATTAGTATTTTCTAGGTTGATAATTTCATTATAAAGGGCGACGTATCCATCGAAGTCAGCTGATAATTTATTGATAGCTGCAGATATCATTAAATTATTGTTATCAATGTTTTTCAATAATTTGTTGAATCTCGTATAGAGAGACAGACTGAAACATATTTGTTTGTGGAATTTTCTCACAATTTCGCTTTGTTTTAATTCTAAAGCGGTTTTATGTGTTTTAAGTCTAAGTCAGTATCCTCTAGATTATCTGTTGCATACTTTATCGTAGTACCGATAAAATTGAATAAACCTTTCGGTTCGTCAAGTAAATGAGTAAACTTGGAATGTTAGGCTGAAAGTAGCGTTTTATCTGATCAAAATTTGAATTAAGTCTTAGGATCTATAGATAATTTTTCAATGAGCAGGACATGTATGATAGTGAGAAATTTCTCTTGAATTTACAATTTCCTCGGCATTATTGGATTGGATTATAGGATTGTCCTCAATAGGATGATCACGAATGATGTCCTCTGCATGCCAATTTCCTATGGAAAGGTTGGATGAATCTTCATTAAACAACGGAAGTTGACCAGGAAACGTATATGTTTCTGTACGAATGATCTTGTTCGCTGCGCCAAAAATGTTTCACACACTTAAGAATAACTTGGAAATAATTGTTCGTCAATAGTAATATATGGTCCTGGCTCATATGAATTTCAACTGTTGTCAATAAACTTGTAACAAACTTCGGAAATCATTGTGAATTTATCAGTTTGTAACCGTTAGCTTCATTGCTTTCTGTTGTCAAATCGAATATATCTCATCATCTCCGTAAAGTCATCTCTACACATAGTCTTCAAGAAAAAAGGCGTGCCCTCTTATTATTCCCTAGAAGTGCCATATACATATTATTTGCCTCATATGCGTCGCGCGCTTATATTATTGCAAAAATGCATATAACTTTGAAGTAGATAGTTTCAGTTCATATTCCAACACTCTAAATGCCTCTTCGTCTATTCAATTTCTTATAAGGTTCATAATATTCTTTGAATTATCACATAAAATAGCGTTCTAACTATAAAAATATAAAAAAACACTATCCTAACCATTTTCTGGCGAAGAATCATAGGATAAAATAGTGCCACTACTACATTACTTTTCGTTTGTAAATAGTTTATAGTTTTAGCATTGAGTCTTAGAGATAAACTATTAAATGTATAAATCATACTCCAAACAAGTGATGTTTGAGTTTAATGGCGAATCACTAAGGCTGGATATAGGAAATTCCAATTGATAATTTAAAAACGGTCCTGGTAGGAATAGTAGGTAGGAATTCAGGCAATAGTATTTTTCAAACATTTGATTGATATATTTTCCTGCTCTATAGACGACAAATGAACGTGTCTACACTGTTTTAGGGTGCAGTGATATGTATTTTCTATAAACGTCAATATAATTATAGCTTTTCCAACGTTTTTTTATTTCTCCTTTCTAAAGTAGAAATGTACTTCTCCTCTCTAGGAAGTAAAAGAGCGACTTTGCTCCCTACAATGAGGCAAGAAAATGTATACTTTGGATAGAGGTAGGCGGTTAACATATTACTCATAAATATGTCTAATCAAAAATCTGAAACATGAACAATACACAAGGGTTTAAAGGACTGAGAATATTACTAACCAATCGCATCTTATTTTTCC
Source organism: Diorhabda sublineata (assembly GCF_026230105.1). Lineage (NCBI taxonomy): Eukaryota > Metazoa > Arthropoda > Insecta > Coleoptera > Chrysomelidae > Diorhabda > Diorhabda sublineata. Next base: position 20,300,177 of record NC_079475.1, read on the forward strand.
TTTATTTTTTGATAATTCTATAATTAGTTTCTTTTTTTATCATATTCGAAAGAGACAAACTGCGAAATCATCTAGCAAGTCTCAACCTTTCGTGGTATATCGGTACCTTACATTATAATCAAGAGTAATGTCCAAGAGCATGCTTCTAATAGTCACCTGTCACTAAATAATATACTCAAAGAAAAAGTCTCTTTTGATGATTTTAAAATAGAAGACATCATAAATTTTGATATTTTTAAAAGAGCAAATGCGAATAAAAATGATTTTATTGAGTATCTTATAAAAGCTAATAATATATGAATCTTCTCGTGTATAGTGTATATTAAGTTCTCTCCCAAACAATATATAGATGCAGATTCACTGATATCCAGACTCCCGGTTTATATGGAGTACATGGAATGCGTTTTACTGGAACTCGATTAATTTCTACTTCCTTTTTCTTCTGGTATGTCGAGTATAATGAAGCAATACACTATTTCATCATCAATTACAATCAGTCTAGATTTCCATTGAGTTATAGCATTCTTATAAATAATTGCAACCGAAACTAAGAAAATAGATTTGGTGTACATCAACGGAAATCAATTCTATATATTATTCATAATCAATATTTGTATTAAGATGCTAATAATAAATCATGCAATATGGGAATACATTGTCCTAGAAGCTTTTCCAGAATAAAACGTAACAGAAAAACTACTTTACAGAATAAATTAGTTTCACATTCAGAAAGGAGAGAAAATATGAATACATAGAAAATATATGTCTTGTCCCCCATAAGTATGCAGTTTTAGCGAAGTTTTCCCCTTAATGATATGTCATTCAATGTTGCATAATTTACGTCCAAAAAAGTGACAAAAAATCGGAAAATCCCTGGTAAACTCAATTAAAAAAATAGTTAATTGGAAGCATGCTTAAAAACGTGCATTTCTTCCTAATAATTATACATTTCAATTTGTTGTCAATACATCCGGGATCCACTTAGTGACTTTGCCTCAATTGAATAAATTCTCTATTCTCTATTTATGAGTGATTCCTAAATTTCTTCGTTTGCTTCTAATGACTTTACGTGTGAACATTTATGTAGAAAGAGAATAAATTCAATAAGCTCTATTATCTTGTCGCGTCGGGTTAATTTAAACAGAGTATCATCGTTTCTGAATTTACATATTACTTTGAGATTGTATTTTGCGATTATATCGCGCTTGTGAGCAATTCATTGCCGTTGCTGAGATTGGAATCGTGGAATGATTTGTCGAGTAACCCAGGAAGTTCGGAAAGTGGAAGTAATTTATGGAGAAGGTGGTGCACTCTACGGGATCAAAAGTTGATTAATGTCAGCTGCCTGGATATTAGCGAACGCCTTTTGCTTCTTGGTTTGTTTCGTTTTCATGTAATTTCCATGGGATAAGTAGATTTAGGACCTACTGAATAATTTAAATTTTCATAGTGATATAACACAGCTCAAAAATTAATTATGAAATTTTGTCGTTTTCATACGTCTATATTTATACGATGGCTGCTACTTAAGTTTTGATATATGACAATACTGATGTGAATATGTTAAATCTGACTTTTCCACTAACTAGAGCCACCGTGTTTTGCTCGTTTTGTGACTTCAATCGTGGTCGAACCTCGCTACAGAATGATTTTCGTAGAGGTAGTCCTTAATCGGCTGTTTTGCCAGTGAACATCGATGCTATGTATGGAATACTATTACAAGATCGTCATGTAATATACCGTGAGATTGGGGCATACTTATTCATCAGTTCTACTCGCATACATTCAATATTGCATGAGTATTTGACTGTCAAAAAGAAAGATTTGTTCGCGTTGGATACCGCATGAGTTGAAAAATTTCTATTCATCGGGAGAAATGTTATTTTTCCAGATAAAAAGTTGTTTGCTTATATTCTAAACATCTTTTACAATTTGTGGAGCTCGAAGTTCACATAAATTACGAACAGGGCATTTGAAATAGACTTGTAATAATAAAAATAAAGTTTGACATTTTTTATGGTGAACGACCGCACAACGTATAATCACACCAGTGCTTACAGATACGTAGAACATTCATCTTGATCAAAAAATGGAATTAAATCGCGAACACTATCTTTCGATGATTTTCTATGACATTCGATGTGAATTATACCAACTGCTGTGTGTCGATCAACTCGCTTCGACTATTGGTGTAGGAGCCACCATTTTTCGTTAGTCTTCCGAATTCAATTGTGGTTGCACTACGCTATAGGATGAATTTTGTGAACTTAATCCAAAATCAGGTGTTGTGGCAGAAAAGATCGATGCTATGTATAAAATCATATTGCAGGATCATGATGTAACATACCGTGAGGTTGAGGAATACTTGAGCATAAGTTCCACTTGCATACGTTCAATATTGCATGATCATTTAACTTTAAAAAAGAAATTTGGATATCGAATGATTTGACAATCGCTTGTGTTTATTGGTCTTAAGATATGCTGAAAAAATTCAATCGCCATTCTTCAGAAGACGGTTCATAAGAACATGGTGATAAATAATGCATAAACGAGTATGCATTTGAATCCTAAATCAAACAACAATCGCCTGTATGGGTCTTTCAAGACGAGCCAAATCTAACAAAAGTTTTCCGCAAACTAAGCATTTCCAAGCAAATAGTCGACTGCTTTTTGGAATAACGGGACACGTCACCACCGTTCCATTGGAGCAATCTATAACAGTCAATTCTAAGTGGTATAATGACATTTGTTTGGCAGAAAATCAGGAAACTCCATCAAAGAAGACAAATCATTTTCTTCACAGATAGTTTAATGTTTCATTGCCTCATTACGAGGCCTAAACTCGCACTAGCAATACTCCTTTTCTGTCCCAAAAACAGTGCACATGATTTTCCGGGCTGAAATATCATCATTATTTAATATCACCTCGGCCCACCTCTAGCACGAAAGGGGCTTCTCACTATATCAACTCTCTGTATTAAATAAAATTGATCAAATTCGAGATAAACTTGTGTAGCTTTATATAACAGCGTCTACTAACTTATCAACCATATTGGTTGGATCCTCTGAGGTATTCAATTGTCTAGATATTGCAGCTCAGATATATTATATGCACTTCATGTCTGGTGACCGCAAAGTCACTTAATTCCGCTATACCGTGAAGTCCTAATATTTCTGTCACAATGCGTGCATGGTGAGAACATGCATTCTCATCCATTTTCGCCAATTCCAACAGCTAATAGCAAAATAATATATTCAATAAGCGTGACTCTATATCTCGGAGTGGGAATTATGATAAAGATAAATACTTTCAAGTGAGACCATTGAAACAAATTTCAAACCAAACGATGATATAACCTCCACCCAATGTGATTATCGAAGCCCTCAATTGCTTATTATCTTTGTCATCGTTTTCTACAATCTGAGATACGTCTATCGTACTTACTTGGAAAAAACCTGAATGGTCTAGTTGCGATGTTTCTCGACCCATTGCCGTCTTAGCTCTCATTTTATTTGGATTTGCATGCAACTCAGAATAAAGCCAATATACAATCATATATTTCTACAGAATCGGAGATATAAGATGATTTGATCCCTATCAATTGTTAAGCAGCGAAGTAAGTAAAAGTTCTCCAAATTTACATGACGAGCAGGGCCGAAAATTTGACTTTCGGCCCTTATAATGTTATATACTATTGTTTAAAAATTTGTTTTGTGATTTGTCCAATCACTATGTTTTAGAATGAAGAAAAAAATACCCACAGTCCTCAAGAAGTTAGCTTTTGTGGTAGTTATGATAATAAATCTTTTTACTTGAGTTATTGTATTCAATATTCAATAGTCATGATGTTTTTGAAATTACCGCGAAATAATTGAGATAGTGTAACTATCATATAACATTTGCTGATGTAATTTATGTGATGGACAACAGTTAACTGTTTTTTAGAAGACTTTAAGAGGTTAAAATGTCATCTAGAATGTAAAGATATGACGTTGATGCACTTTGTTATATCTGTCTGCTACTTAAGTTTTGAGATAGACAAATGATTACAAATATTTATGATTTTATATGGCTTCATTGGTTTCCAAATTATTATCCATTGAGATCAATACACTTTTGCATGCGTTTGCGCTTCTTTAGGTGTAGTTGACGTTGACGTTTACTAAATTTTTGAAAAGCTCACATTTTTAAACAATTTTTGTCTGCAGTTGACAAGTTATTGATCGTCAACCAAACAAAAAAAGACCTTAACAGAATAACAATTAAATAGTACAAAATCCAATGTCGGGTATTAAGGTTATTCCAAAAAAGTGATCTACTTAATTTCTTGTTCAATTTTCAGGATTCCAAATAGTGTTTTCAAAGGAATTATCGATGAATTAGAGATATATAGAAGATATCACTTAACCCCTCTTTAACTTAATTTGGATTGTCTACTTTAAAATCAGTATCAACATATTTTACAGTTTACAGGACACCGTATAGTATTGAAGGTTACTCGTCCCCACTGCTACTCTGTCAAGTCAAAATCTTACTCTACTGTTGAGTATACTAAATTGTACGCATTCCGTATCTATTAAAGGCCCATATCATTGCAGATATTACCATTAGTTAAGCTGATTGTCTCAATCTTTGAGTAAACACTGTTATATTATGCTGAATCTTAGTTAATTTGAAATCCACCTGTCTGTTGTATTTCATTTGAAATAACTAACACTAGTTGATTAATTGTAGGGTTTCGCTGGAGTAGGTTGAATGCTTTCAAATAAATACAGAATTGTTGAAAATTCTCTTCTCAATTCAATAGCCTTTTAAATTAAATACTGGAGTAAATGAGAGAAGGCAATGATTATGAATAACAAATACCACGCAAACAAATTCCATATCGATTCATTTGAATCATTAGAAGTGTTCATTCACCATACGTTAAAATGTGCCAGGATTGATGTTTCACGTTTAGATATCTCTATTCATAATTGTCCATTATTTAGATTCACAATACAGTCTCCAGTTTCACCTATTTCATTCTATTACGTTCAAGATATGGAGGCTCCAAGAGCACCACCATAGGTGGAGATACCAAATTATAAAAAAAAATGGAATCGATTGAATTATTTATGTGCGAAGGTTTATGTTGGTTCGACAACTTTCTATTGAAATCTTTCAAAAATAAAGACTAACTAATATTTCATCCTGAAACTAAATGTCAACCATAAATTTTTTGAAGTGAAGTGGATACCTTCTATTTGTTTCAATCTCGCCTGACATGAAATTAAATGAATCCATATTCTAAGAAATCATGACAGAAGAAGCAAATCACACAACTTTAAAGTCTATGTTGAAGCTAGGGAAGTTGATGTACGAAACATTTTATGTTCGAAGCCCGAAGATGCAAATAAAAAATTTGTGATGTTTGTGCTGGCAATAAGGAAGATACTGTTTGTTGTTTAGTGAATATTGCTCATCATGAACTTGTCCAAGCCATTGATTCGACTGTCTTAGGTCAAAAAATCAAAAACTGGAGCGAATGAAGCAGGTAATAAAAGAGCCGACAATAATGAATCAATAGGAAAAGCGTTATCTTCAATTACGACAACGCTAACCGTACTTATCTCCATTGACTTCCCAAATTTAGACGGTTTTGTTGAATTCATAATATAAATATTACCTTGCCTCGTCAAAATATTGTTTGTGTTAACTCCACTATAAAATTCTAATAATAATGCAAAGCTGCATACAAACGAGACTTGTGACAAACATTTCCAGTTGTATGTCACGAAACCTCAGATGCTCTGAAAAGACATAATTAGGACTTTACGAAAAATGTATCAACATATTCTTCCAAATTCATGCTATAAAAACAGGTGATTGTTCGCATAAAATTAAGATGGGTTTTTCCTCAGCCCCACTCAAGATATCACCCTTAAGAGGTGGTGACTAAATCTAAAGTCAATCTTGATTCTGTAATTTTTGTTTAATTGCAGAAGACTGACCACGGGTAATTTTTCAATATTCCTGTTATATTTTACGAGGGTAAAATTAACAACCCTCACTTTATTTCATATCATAACTGTTTTAACTCAAGTTTTATGAGATGAAATTTTAACTTAGAATCCTTTTCTTATTGAAAAATATTTTTTATTGTTTTTTCCTAAAACGAATAGCTTCCGAGAAAAGAATAAAAACCATAATTTATAATATTTCTATGATTTAAGTGGAAACAGTGAAGATATAAAATGTAATACGATTCATAATGAACGCTGGAAACTTTGTATGCTGTTATTTTGGCGTTATTTGTATTGCGTACATGTATACAAACGCTGAAATGACCTAGTTGCATTTTGTGTGTGGTATGGCCAATGGTAATTCTTGACAAGATAGATGTCTTTATGCTGAAAAATATCCGCAGCAAATGACGCCTCAACTTAGAATTGTGATGGTAGAACAAGCAATTATAGGTGCAATTGATGTACACCCGGAAATAACCGCTAGACAAATTGCCAACATTCTAAATATCAGCCATTGCTCTGTGTGGCGAGTTTCAAAAGAGTAGCAGTTATAGCCTTACCACATCCAACGGGTTCAAGCTCTTTTATACAGAGATTTTCCTCAACGAGTAAGATTTTGTGAATGGTATACACGAAATTCTCAATTTTAGGATAATATATGTTTTTGGAACGTGCGTCATTTTCTAAAGTATCTGTTAATAATGGGCGTTTTTGAAAATATCTATCATACATTTTCACAATTCTCACTTATGGGTAGACTAAAATCCCCATGAAATTATATAGCACTGTTACTATCAAACTATATACTTAGTTATTCCATAAAAAGCTGATCATATCTGTTGAAGTATGTAACATATTATTAATTTGACACTTCAACTAGTTACTCTATGAAATAACTAGGTATTTTGTAAATTAACTAATGAGAGACAGTTAAAGTGTAAAATTAACAATTTATCTAAAATGAAATAAGTACGTATTCTATGAATAAACTAATGATAGACAATTAAAATGGAAAAGAAGTAATTCATTCAGCGTACCAATAGTATTTTAGAAATTTATTTTTTGCTGACACACTGGATTATACACGAACATTTTTAAATCGCTGACCAGTACCAGATTTTGAGTTGTAGCAACCGACTGGAGCGATATTTCTACATCCGGTACCTCTTTAATTAGAATTAATTTTTATTCACAGACACTAAACTGTGATCGGGAATATAATTGTTTGATGCTGCCGTTTCTTGTACTTAATTGGAAAAATCCTTCTTCATTTACTTTGATAACTAAAATAGGTTTGGTATCACCTTTTCCAATGCCAACTTCAGACGCTGGGATACAGACGGTAAATCCCACAGAGGCTTCAGAATGAGATTTATCCGAAATATATTTCATATTTTTTGCTTGAATTTCTAAACATTTTTAGACTTTCTATTTCTCTTTGAACATTAAGTTCATTAACACAATTTGCAGATTTTCTGCTCAACTTCATCTTTTGAAACATAATCTTCCGAACATGAATACGGACAGGCTCTATACATTTGAAGCAAACTATATCTTCACTGCATTCTTTTGAACAGACAACACATACTTTAGTAATGGGATTATTTAATACTTTTTGTTCAATTACTTTTTCATTATCAGGTTGAGAAGAAACATTCACTGCAGTCAAAGTATTTTGCTGCAATTGATTATCGTCGACCAAAGAATTAGGTGCTTCTTTCGGAACGGCAGTTGTTGACAGTCCAACTCTAGCTGCACAACCAAACATAGAGGGTCCTTTTAATACCAGAAACAGAAGAAGTCGTCAACATATGCTATTCTATGCTCTGATTCGCTCTCTCAACACTGCCTTGGCTTCGGCAATGTCTTGGTTTACCATGCACAATCTTAAGCTCTGGCCAAGTTAATACTAGATCATCAATAAGTTTGTTACAAAATTCTCTTCTATTGTCCGTATGCAATATACGTGAGGCTCCATACAACAGGAATATATCAAACAACTGTCCTGCAACTTCTTTTGCTCTTTTTTTTGTAGAGGTCTTAAGACCACAAACTTTGTAAGGTGATCTTGATAAACTGAGATAAATTTATACTTTCCATCAGGTTGGGATTGAAAATCTATGAGGTCAACCTGACATCTTGAATTCATATGTGAAAAAATGATGGGTTTAACAACGACACCAGCCCATCTTGCGTTTTTGTTGACAAGAATCACAAAAATCCAGGAAAATCTTGATATTGTTTTGCGTAATATTATTTTAACAACGATTAAATTCCATTATTATTCAGTCTATACCACCGTGTCTACTAGATACATGAGTTTCGTACAAATTGTCAACCTTATACTAGAAAGAGAGATATATATGATCTTAATTATTTTACACTTTAACAGGCTATAGATCGTTATTTCATGAAATATCTAGTTAAAGTGTCAAATTAATAACTTATTATACAATTTAACGGACACGATTATCTATTCCTTGGTATAACTAGTTATTCTATAAATAAGCACCATTTTCCAAATGTTTTCTCAGTGAACTTATGTGTTGGTATTGCAGCTGTTCACCTACCTACAGTTTACCTTCAGTCTCTGAAGATGATAACTTGGTTATCAAAACGCGCGTCAGACAGTGTAATTATGAGTCTTGGTGTAGTGGTGGTGTAAACAATGTATTCAGCATTGCGGGGGATTAATTGGGCCACATTTTATGCCTCAGTCATTAAATGGAATTTCTTACACCAGTTTTCTCGCAAATGATTCTTAAACATACAATTTATTCATGATGGTGCTCCCATACATTTCAGTGGAGCTGCTAGACAACATTTAGGTACAACATATCCTCCTCCTCGATCTCCAGAGTTAAATCCTTGTAAGTTTTAGATTCACTGAAATTTTATAAAAAAATACAAAGTCAATTTGAGTCTCCACTTTGTAAGAGCGATACTTCGGAGAAGGATGGGCTGTGGAAAGACCCGTCTTAACTTAATTCAAGCAATCACCTCCTGTATTTTATCTCATGGTTTTAGGAACACCCTGTATATAACAAATATTATGTAAATTTAACCATTAAGTAAACAGAAATTACTCAATCAATTATCGTGTCCTATGTACATCCGGTTCTTAATTGTAATTTAGTTTCGAAGCTCTTTTCACTAGTTTAATTGGTAGATAATTTGTTGATCGTCCCTCGATCCTAACCATACTCTGCTGCTAGTTACCACCCATCATCCGATAATTTTTTGATATAACATAATTCATTTCGATCATAAGGTTTAATAGGATGATTGAAATAAAGTTTCGATATCAGAAATGTAAATCGATTTTGAGTAATTGATTGATTTATCAATAGATTACTGTTAGACAGATTATTAGACCAGTAATACACCACTAACGATATGTTCTATTATAAAACGTGACTAAACATCATTCTACATCATTTGTATTAAATAATTATCTTGAAAATATTACTCCTTGAACTAAACATTGTTAGTTAGGTTGAGATTACCTAAAACATTTTCACATTAGACTTAACAAAAAATTATGTCTATAGACATATGAACAAGTCGATATCAAACCAAATCTCTTTTCAGTGTGAAGAAGTGTAACGTTCAGGAAATCAAGTTGCCATATTGCGGGTAATTTAATTCAATTCTGTCACATTTTAAATTAAAATCTTCAATCACCGAAGTCAATAACCAACTTCCAACTGGATCTAAACATTTTACAATATAAATAATATGAACTCGCTATTTCATTGGCGTACATAGATATTTATTCAAAATATATTTCAAATTAAATTGGAAACAATACAATGATTTATTATTTTCACAATTTGATTGTGTTTATAATTTGTTTTTGATGTCTTGAAACATTTATTTATAAATAAATATAGTTATGAGATTAACTGTAATATTGAATACAACGATAATGAATATCATAAAAAAGGTTCATTCAATGAAACGAATTACTTATATAAATATATATATAAAAAATCATTATTACAATTCATATTATTATACCTATAATAGTATATTATTGTTTGTTTAAAAATTGCAGAGTATATTTCAAAGAGAAAGAGAGTGCTGTTTTATCAAAAAATTGTTACAATTTGTAGACAAAAGCTTGTAAAAAGGGGAGAACAAACTAAATAAAGATACAAATAAAATAAAAACTCAATGTAAAGAAGAAAACCACATTGAGTAACAAAATTATAGGTGATGGTAATAGGTAACAATTAGTATATAAGTCCATAGCAAAACTAAAACAATATGTAGCAAGCCCGGAATTAAATATTATCATTGGAATAGAAGTCGTTCACATAGTAGGAGGCACTTTCCAGTAAATATGCCTTCGAATTATTGCGGAATGTAGGAAAATATGATATCGATTTGATCTTAATTGGCAAGTGATTGTTATTTTCTTTGCATTATGAAATATTGAAACTTCTGAACTTGTAGTAGGTAGGTAAAGTTCGTGCTCCGCGTTCCTAAGTGGATAGCCGTGCAACGATCTTTCTGAAATTGGAGAAGAGTGCTTAAGAATTAGGGAAAAAGATTCAAAGATGAATAAGGAGGAAAGAGTCAGAATTTTCAATTTTTTTAAGTAGTCCCTGCAGTGCGCCCGAAGTAAATATCTAGCAGCTCTCTTTTGTAATTTCAAGATTAGCTCAAATTAAGTCGCACCACACGTACCCCAGACGGGAAGGGCATATCGGATATGTGACTAAATAAGGATACAATAGACTGTTAAGGAAGTTGATAAGTGCCAGTTTGAAATGAAACGTTAATTAAAGTGGTAAGGTGATTTAATGTGGGATAGACAGGATAGACAGGGAAACAGTTCCATATGAGTATTTATTTTTGATATCATAAATTATACTGCGAGGCTTTGTTAAAACTACGGGCATAGAGAAGAAAAAGTTGGCATAAGCATCAGGGACATGAGACATGATAATGCGGATCATGAGGAGTTACATAATTTGATAAATTTCAGGCTACATTCATAAAGTAATTGTTGAGATGAAAGTAGAAGAAGAAACTCGACGAAAAAACCTTATTTTTTACATCATTCACAATGGACAATGTTTCTTTGGTTACGAGAATTGGCGAGTCTTCTATTAGAATGATCAACTTTGGCAGCTTTTATTGTCTTATGATGAATTTTTCTATATAATTTCATGCAATTTTTGAAGAAAACACTATCAGAGAATTTCCTTAGGTGAGATAAAGATCGCCTGTTTTTTGCAGATATATGTAAACCTTTCGTAGACCAAGGTTTATTTTGTTTACTTTTAATACGCCTGAGGGAAAAAGAATTGGATGCCAGACTAGTTAGTGTTCTCATGAAAATTCCACATCACCAGAGAGCATGTTCCAGTCAGTTGTTTCACATCTGTGTTTGAAGTTTGGAAAAATTTTATCCGAAAAGATACGGCATAATTTGCGAGAAGCATATTTAGTATTGGATTGTCCCGAAAATTTTGTTATATCTATTTCATGATCGGAGAGACCTGAATTAAAGACAATGCAGTCGGTGGATTCTCGATCATACGATGACACGACATAGTCTATAGTACTAGCACTGGTCTTAGTTATTCTGTTTGGTATATGCATGACCATACCAAAAGAATCAAAAATTGATTGAAGGCATTCTTGATAAGCACACACACTGGAATGATTGATATCGAGATTGCCACATACAATATAGAGGTCGTTGTAGGGAAAAGTCGTTGTTTGTGGACAATCTGTCCGCCAGATTCTCTGCTAAATATAGCGTCAGGTTGTAATGGTAACATCATTTATATAAAATAAACTCATATTCATCAACATAATAATTATTAATAGCAACATAACAATTGTTGAAATTGTGATACAAGAGCCACAAGGTTATCCATTTTATTAGATCGAATATATTTGAAGATTTCGTTTATAATATGGTATAATATGATTTTATGTCTTTGGTTATATTCTCATCTACATAACCATTAGCAATTGAGGTTGATGTCAATCTCATAAGAGCTTAACATTGTAATGTCACCGCCTGCTCTAACGCAATCACTTGCATATGATCTTCGATATGAATGTCTTGAGTACAATTCGGGTTTTTTTGATTTTAAAAACGTGGTTATGTTTTTTTCCATAGGAGCGAATCTGTTAATATTTACTCTTTGGCAACTACGTTTGGATTTTAATAAGTAGAAAATAAAGATGGATATTGAAAATGCCATCTAGTAGAGGAATGTCAGACAAAGTGAATACTTTAAGACCTAACGTTTTAGTAGAAAAGATATTAGATGAAAAACAAATTGAATAGCTCAAATCTCAAATTACTCTACGAAAGCATTATCAGTTACCATAACACGAGTCAACACAAAATTTGACTTTGACCACAAGGTATAAAATAGAATATAGATTTCTTTGGTATTTAAAAGAAAGACTAAATGATTTGTTCCAAAATTTGTGGTCTTAGTGTTTAATTTAAGATAGAATCATACAAATAAATATGTTAATAATTTTTATCAAGCATTACCACCAAAATAGCTCACATAAAAGTGAAAAATACGTTTTTTTTAATTTTACAAGTACTCTCAGTGAATCCCATCAAAGTTCCCAGTTCAAAGTTTATAATGTCCTAATGAAAACGTTTTCATTGCTTTTCTGAATACGCTGCCATATTGTTTTCAAATTTATATAAATGGCTATGACTTCCTGCAGCCTATGACATTAATATTTTTTAGTAGTTTTCAGCTTTTTTGTTACCTAAAAATTCGGAAACTACTGCTTTGAAACGGTTCCAACTCGTTTTTTGAGTACGATTCAGTAGCCTTGGAAATTCTTCATCAGCAAAAATTTGTCTGATTTTTGAAGCAACAAAGACCCCAGCTTTAACCTTTGCTTCTAATAACATTGGAAAACACTTTCTCAAATTTCCAGACTAAGGTTTGATCGAGTTTTTTAACAAATTCTTTCATTAATTCTAATTTAATGTGCAGATGCGGCATTAACACTTTTCCCTCTTCAACAATCGAATCATGTTTTACGAATTGTTTTCCAACACAAAATTCTTACTGAATATACTGTTTACACCACTATTACACCAACACTAACAATTATTATACTGTCTGACGCGCGTTTTGATAACCAAGTTATCGTCTTCAGAGACTGAAGGTAAACTAGTTCGCTGATCTGTGATATTTACATTAGTAAATAAATTTATTTTTCGGCACATTCATATCTCTTATCAAGTAGTTAAAATCTTCTGTAGTAGATGATGTTTTGGTTGTTCTGGTGTAAGTAAAAATCTCTATCAGAATTACTTCTGTTAGAACTAAAAGATGGGCTACTTTTTTGAGATAATTTTTTCGGTGAAGATTCAAGGTCTGGATATTCTATGGGTTTGGCGTATTTTTGTATGAGCGCGTTTGAACCTGGGACCTCCCGCACGTGAGCATCTTATTCTAGCCACTACGCTACCTTGATAATAAATTTTTTCAGTATGTTTCATTATGCAATAGGGCGTAAAGTTTTTCTACGTTTATGCAATGAACACAACATTATTGAATTATATTTATTGCACTAATGCAATAAAAATTAATTGCACTTATTTGTCATTATAGTACAGAGGTTTGGGGTCAAGACAAACATAAAAATTCGAATAAGCGAGATATTTTGTCCTTTTTTGTGAGATTTTTACACGTTTCAAAGAATTGCGGATTTTATTTTATTATCAATCATTTATTGAATTACTAAATTCAAAACTCTGCAGGATTACAGTCAAAAAGTCGAAGTATTTAATAGGGGACACATTTATCAATTTCTAAAAGACGCTCCAAATTTCAGTATTTGATGAAAAAAGTTAGTCAGTAATTATTGTTTAGCTTTTGTAAGACATTTTAAAATTACTGGTTGTAGGTCGCTGCAATATTTGGCATCGCAGGGGCATGTCGTAGAGATGAGTTCCACAAATTGAGTATTGAAGACATAGAAGAAGTAGGTTCAATATTAATTGTAAAAGTGCCACGATTAAAAACTGACAGGGAACGAAGTTTTGTCATTAGAGGTGACGTTGAAGAAGGATTAAATTTGATCCATTTATACGAAACTACGTCCCAATAAATCACTAAGAAATATTATTATTGTAAATTGCAAAAATTGTACATTCACTTTCAATATTAATAGTACAAAAAATGTTTGAGTTAAATTATTCCTAGTTCCTAGCTTACTCAATATTAACCGATAGTGATAATTAATTATTGAATATTTTGCTCTTAAATTACGCTTCCTATTTTTCTACATCTAAATAAAACATTTTTTTTTCATGTACGTAGAAAAAGTTCTGTATGTAACTCATGCAGAAAGTGTTTATTGAACTCGACAAATCACGTCGCGTGCAATGCAATGCACTTTAGGCACGGCAGTAGAAAAATTGATTAATGAAGATTTATGAAAACAAGAAACTTTTTTTTTTTAATTGTTTCACTTAAAATGATTATTTCTATCAAAAAATGTCAATTAGTCTCCCATCAGTCATGCGCAGCTTTTAAAGCAAATTATAAGCAAAGATGAACAGTAATATATATTTAGTAATTATAGAATTTCACACAGTATAATCAATATAAACCATAATCTCCTAAATTAAGAGTAACTGCCTCAATTATGTTACTTTTCTGTTTTTATCAAGCAAACGTTCCAATTCCAGTTGATTCTAATTTTATTCATATGATATACGATTATGGAAATCGATATTAAAACTAATTACGAATTAAATCGTTTCAATTATCCTTGCATAGAAAATTATCATTTATTCTGTTTGTTGAATTACGATACACATTTTATTTTTTGATGCAGCGTAATATATACACATTATTAGAACGCCGTAGATAATTTCAATTTCTTAGTAATAACTACCATATAAAGAAAATATAAAATTTCTTATTCCCGATGAAATATCTTTCGAATGGCAACTATGTTAATTTCTTGTATCTAGATAAGCGTGTTTTCAATTTCTTATTCGCCATACGTCAGGAAATGATGGATATTTATGGTGATGACGGAAACAAATGAAAAACGTTACATTTATGAACATTCTGAACGGATTCTTATAAACTTGAGAAAATTACCGATGTATAGGATCTTGAACTGGTAATTTGAAAAATACCCATGCCATTATACATGTACAGAGAAATTAGCAGAAGAAGTTAAGTATACGTAACTAACTTCAATGATAATAGTCAATTCATTTACTTGATCTAGGAACAAATGGTTTTCTGTGAAACCAAATTAGTGTGATAAGATCAAAATTGTTGCTCGAATAAGCTCCAGCTTTCTTTGGAATTATTAATACTTCTTTTTGTTTATGCTTTTTAAACCTTCGCGCAGACCCTACCGCTGAACTTTTTTCTTTATTTTATATCTCATTATTCTGGTGTCAACACTTGTATACCTAGCATGTGAAATAAAGTAGTGTTAGTAAAATATCAACTTCCCATTTTTACATAAAATAAAATATAAATTACTAACCACCTAATTTTGAGAGGATATAGTATAACTGTACATGATTGAAATATTAGATTTATTTAGGCAGTATGCTCTGATAATATTTCCGTTTTTAGTGTATCAAGCTTGATTTGACTATAATCTTTAACGACTCGAACTAGTACTAAACAAGTTGCTGGAATATACAACTTTTTTTCATCATTTGAACTTGATATTTTTGGAACGCAACTTCAATTACGCGCATGATCAAGTAGTTATTTCGATTTTAGAACCGATGATACCAATAAAATATCAGTCCTAGTACTATTTTAAAAAATGTAAACACAATTGAAATTTACTTACTATATATTATGTTATTATTTAGGGGTAGTACAAATATACGTCAAACATTAAACAACAATTCGTATAATCGATTATTTTTGATGTAAATTTAAATATGATTTCAAAAAACATAAATGATCCAAGGTACCGTTGTCTAATCGATGTTACTTTTCTGATTATATGTTGAGAAGCTGGAAAGGCTCGTTCTGACTCCACACTTGGTGGTATTGTTAACAAGTATTCATTTCCAATTCATAAGCAAACTTTAGATGCACTCTCCTAATTCCATCCTCTTCAAAAAATTCTAATTCTTTTTAAGTTTATGCTTTATTTCTAATCATTTGTTTAGTTTTTTTGGGTTTGGAACGTTCGTCATTGCTTTGTAAATCACATTCTCTAATTTGTTTTTATCTTCAAGATCAAAATCTTCACTGTCTGATTAATCACTTTTAACTCCTAGGCGTTTTATAAGAGGAATCAATATTTTTGTAATAAAACCTTTTTTAAGTTTAGGACATAAGTCTGTATCCGTTTCGATTTCATTTTATGAAGCGTTATGTAAATATTGCAAAACTTGTTTGTTCGTCTTTGTTGGTCGGTTGATTTTGGATTTTAGATAAGATATTTCTTTTTTTTTTGTTGCAGCTGACTTGGGTAGATCATTATATTTATCCTCTTACAGATAGCTCTTCTCTTATATCCTCTGAAAAGCAGATAATTCTAAATGGTAGTCCATCACGAGCAACGATACGAGCCAGGATTTCACATAACTAATCCCTCTTTTGATTTTGAAATAGTTATTTTCCTAACAAGTGCGGAAAGTGATACTTTCCCGTACGCGACTGCAATTGTCCCGAACGATACGGAGTTCTGAAGCAGAGACATGAGGGAGTTAACATCGGAGAAACATTAACCAACAACTTAAGATTTGCCGATAATATTTCTATACTTGTTGAGAGTGAAGAAGATCTTCAAATCCTATTAGAGAGAATCAACCGAGAATGTGAAAATGTAGAAATCGTCATAAATATTCTCTATTCTCACACTGTGTGGAAAACAAATAAAAAAGGTGCGAAAATATAAGTATCTTGGTTCAGTTATATGGATCTAGACAAAGAAATCAAGATCAGAATTGAAATGGCTCGAAAGGCATTTATCAAGTACACCTCAATTTTTGCAAACAGAAACCTAAACTTCCACTTCAGAAAGGATTCATGGAATGTTACGTGTGGTCAGTACTGCTGTACGAAGTGGAAACCTGGACCTTGAAAGCTCAAATTATCAAAAAACTTGAGGCATTTGAAATGTGGCTCTATAGATGCATCTTGAAGATACACTGGACTGACAGAATAACCAACGACGAAGTACTAAAACACATTGGTCACAAAAGAAAGCTGTTGACAATTATTGAGATAAGAAAATCATCTTACATACACATCTTCAATGAGAAGACGACATGAGATGAAGAAGTTGATTTCCCACTTCTATAACTTTCTTGATTAGGCGTTGAATGGCTTCTGCAATGATAACCGTGTCATCTTCGTAACGCATATACCAGTATTGCATTCCCTAAATTACATACACTGGAACAAATCTATTGATATTCAGAATTTTACTAGAAAGTGGATCTAAAATGTTTATGGTCATAATAATCGGTGAAAATAGCCATTAAATAAATGCATATGTAGACTAAAATGATAGGTATCAAACTGAATTAAATAAAATTTGGTGCATATCATCTTCATTAATAAGGAATGTTAACTTATGCCAATTAAATTAGGCAATTTTCACGTGTATTATTACAATCTACATCTAGGTATAACACCAGATGCGGAGTTAGCTGAAAACCTTGAAAATAATTGAAATACAAATTGAGGAACATGAGCAGGCTATTCCAATCTTTTTACGTACAATGAAATTCTAGAAAATATACGGACTTACAACATCCAGCTAAGTATGTTCAAGACAGAAACAGCCAAA
This sequence comes from Diorhabda sublineata, assembly GCF_026230105.1. NCBI lineage: Eukaryota > Metazoa > Arthropoda > Insecta > Coleoptera > Chrysomelidae > Diorhabda > Diorhabda sublineata. Next base: position 20,317,982 of record NC_079475.1, read on the forward strand.
TTATACAACGATATAATCAATACTCCTGACTGCACCAGAAATAGCGACCTTCATGAGGATTTGCTAAAAGACACTGGCAGTTATGCGATAGCAAAGTTTGTCAAGACGCACAAAAGATATTTCTAAGATAATGTAAATGTTCAAGCTATTCACTAATTCGATAAGACTAATCAGTCAACAGAAAGATACCTCATGAGTTTGGTAAATAAGAATCCTTTCTTAAAGCAGAGTGAAATGCAAAAGTGTAAGAATCGAAGCGATCAGATTCTAATTTGAAAATGAATATAATATATGGTTATGGGCTTGCGTTTGAAGTAACTTTCGAAGCACTTTTTCCATTTCGATTGAGGTTCCTCTAAAACATGTGATTCCAACGCAGCAACTGCTCCTTCGGGTATAGTGAAACGTTGAATTCTCAATTTATTTAGGATCTGCTGAGATAAGGCGAAATGATTGGGTGCCAAACAAGAACTGTACGGCTCTCACCACACATCAATTCGATGTGTAAGAGGTTGCATTGTCCTGGTTGCTTTGATTTTGTCGAACGTTTTTAGCTGGTGTACCATTCAGAATTGACCGTTCTAAGTTGCTCCAATGGAACAGTGGCAACATATCCAGTTATTCAGAAACAACAGGTAAATATTTGCATGATTTGTCGTCTGTGCCGATCGACGTCTTTTGCAGCACCGCGATGGAATTATGAGAGTGGAACTAATGCTCCAATATGCCTCAATTTCACAGTATGTTACATGACGATTCTGCAATATCATTTGACTTACGGCATCGATGTTTTCTGGCACAACAGCCGATTTTGTACGATTTTCACAAAGTTCATCCTGTAGCGAAGTGCGACTACAATTGAATTCGGAAGACTAACGGAACACAGTGGCTCGAGATTGTGCTTTATCACCCAAAGTTCAAACGAGTTGGTCGGCACACTGATCTTGGTTTGTTTAATCCACATCGAAAGTAATAGAAAAACATCGCGATCTAATACCATTTTTTGACCAAGATGAATGTTTCAAGTATCTATAAACAACTCAAATAGAGTACTCGTATGACAACAAGTTATGAGTAAGTTCAACGCTAAAAATGTCAAACTTTATGATGACAATGTCAGATTTGATATATTCATATCAGTGTTGCCAAGCCTCGTAGATGTTTTTTATTAAATTAATATTGTTGCTTAGATAACAACAACACAAATACTATGTTGTAATATTTAACAAATTAAATTCTGCTGAGGATGCTCATATAAAACTTTAATAACATGGAAAAGAAATATTTCATAGTATTATGAGAGTAGCTCCGATATGGTATGTGTGTTTCTCAAAATAAACCGTTGAATCTCGTTTTTATAGCCCTTAAAGTCGTTAAATTTCCAAACTCTTATTCGTAACTACTCCCCAAAATGACATCAAATTTAATGAGTTCAAACCATGAGCCTAGTTTTATCCAAACATATTCAAATTTCATGACGCATTTGATAATATCATAAAATCAATTATAAATAGATATATGGTTATTTTATATTTTAATAGGATGATAAATAAATAAAACATTATGTATAACGGTTTGTAAACATCAAACTAAGAAGAAAAGTATGATATTTATCCCATTCGCGTAAAATTCGTTGTGTGAAGAATTTAGAACGATCAATATATTCTCTGTAGTTTTAAAAAGATTACTTCTTATGACACTTGTACATCTATAAGCAGTTATACATTATATTTTACCTATTAATGATCTTAACTAGTCTAGAATAACCGTATATCTGTTAATAATTGCTTTTATTATAGATACAAATGTCTCATAAAATTCAAATATAACTGTCGAATTGATTAATTAATTGATCGAATTTTGGTTATGCTAATATGAAATACATTAAACATCCATTGAATAATTGACAAAAGCATAAATTAACAATAAAATACTTGTATCAAAATCGAAAATTGGAACAATAAAAAACAACTGGGAATGGTCATATTACCGCTAGTTCATAAAAAAATCTAGAAAAGAATATATTTATTTTTCAACGTAATTTCTTTTTAACTTCATTCATTTTTCCCAGCGATGTTTAGTAAGTTAGATTTCCTCTTTATAATAAGAATAGTCAAGCTCCTTAAGATAGCCATTAACTACCACCGAGTCATTTGTTAAAGTCTAGGAACGAAAAATAATCCGAGGGGACTGAATTGAATTGAGTGTATAAGATAGCAATTCATACTTTGAATCACTAATTTTGAACACTGCAATAACGGATGTGTGAGCTGGTGCATTGTCTTGAAGAAACAACACTTTCTTCTTAGCCAAATGCGGCCGTTTCTACTTGATATCTTTGCTCAAACGTTGTAGTTCGCATAATACTCGCTGTTGATAATTTTTCCTTTTTTAGTATCTCAAAAAACCGACGCCATGACCTTGTTGCAGATGGAACGGTATTTGCCTTCTTTGGAGCCGGTTCTCCCTTTTCAGTTCGTTGTTTTGATTGTTCTTGTTTCGGGTGTGAAGTGATGGATCCACGTTTCTTCCATGTTTATGAAAAGGCGAAAAAATTTGGCTTCATTTCTATAAAAAATTGCCGAACACTCGATGGAAACATCTTCAGGACGCTGCTTTTGTTCCATTGAGAGCAAACGTGACACTCATCTTGCGCACAGCTTTCTCATGCTCAAATTTTCAGTAAATATGCGATGGACTTCAATTTTTGAAATGCCTATGTCTGTTAGCTCGCACGCTTTCAGTACCGCTTCGTGGATTTTCTTCAACATTTTAAGAGTCACCTCATTTGGTCGACCACTGCCTTGCTGGTTTTCGCAGGTCGGACGGTCTCATTTAAACTCTGTTACACAATATTTTATTGTGAAGCAGTAGTCTCAACCAAAGTAGAATATAGTTCAGCTTTTATATTGGCTGGGCTTATATGCCTTTCAAATAAAAGTATTGCATCACATAAGGATGACTAATTTTTTCATGTTTACAAATTCAATGAAAACGTTCACTATTGATGGCTGCCAAACAAATACTAAGCACTGTGGCGTCTTCAAAGCATATGCTGTATGGATTGTGTACTTTCTAATACATTGGTATATTTCAAGCAGCTACCGTCCTCTCTTGGTAAGGCCAGGTACTTACTCCATGGGATTCCTGTGGAAATAGGGGATTTTTATAACATCTAATGGAGATATATCGATTCCTAGGGATACGCTTATTGTCTCTTTATACAATTGCCGATAGACTCGGCAATACATTGGTCACACCTACGTATCAAGAGAAGTGATGCTGCTTGTATTAACTGGTTTATTAGGAATATAAGTGATTGACACTGTAATATCACGCGCCATTCTCAATGTTTGAGATGTTACAGTGTGTTAATATTTTTTGCGTTCTTGGTTATGTGGTGAAAGTTTGCTTCTTATTTTGATAAAGACTGGACTGAAATATCTGATTTCGTATTCCAGTCTATTAGATGGTGATGATGATTTGTTTGCAGGTTTTTCCTTCATTATCTTTAATTCATTAAATCTTTAGGAATTACAAATGGTAATTTGTTATTTTCTTTTCTTGGAAATGTTTTTAATTCTAATTTATCAACAAAATGTCTGATATCAAACCCAAAAGATGTCGAGTGACGGGTATTCAGCTTTAAAAGTACTAATATAAGGTTGGCTATTTTATGTTGATCACATTTTAGCAAGTTATTCTATTAAAAAAATCATTCTTTATTTCCTGGAGAATGACTTACAAAAGACAATAATTCTACATCACGTATATTGCAAATAAGTGACTGTTAATTATATCGTTAAAAAAATTTATTATCGTTATTTTTCTTGAATCTAGAAAACTGATTTTACTTAAAAAGATTTGTAATTTGTAAACCTAACCTAACCTAACAAACATGGATATCAGTACTTTTAGAGCTTAACACACTTTTGGGTGCTTTTAATATAATTTAAAATGTCCCAATTCTATACAATTTGGACATTACTCAAGCAATCTCTCAAGACGTCGTCTTTGAACGTAAAATATGTTCAGGACTATGACAAACTTTAGTATATTTTTCCTCGTCAATATGTAAAAAAACTGGAAATACCAAACTCTTAAACATATAGCCATAGAGAGTAAACTGATCTGTTGGCAATAAATAATTTTATAGAAACTTTACAAAGATGCTAAGCGTCCTATTGACATTTTAAAAATGTATTCCTTCAACCGTTCATACCTTTTATATCGACAACAATCATGAAAATAATAATAATTTTGCTGATATAAAAGAAGTATAACATTTGCAACGTTTGTTTGACATCATAAAGTTGTAAGCAGCAGTTTTATATTGCAAATTGATTATTAATAACATGATACCAGTAGATGAGGACAGTCAATTGTGAGATAAGAACCGTTTTCTCATCGTGTCTGGGTATTCTGTCGAAAGGCCTCAGTCTTTTACTATGTCGCTATTAGGTTCCACGTCTACGATGGTGTTGGATGTATGGCTAAACTACTTCGAGTTATTCTACATTTAATGTAAAAAAATTCATTTTGAATGGAAATCCAACGTCTTGTTTATGATAATGGTTTAGGATCTTCGATATAAAATAGAAAAATTTGCTTGATGAATAACGATATGGATGGTATCACGAATAGAGACCAGAGAAAAGGCGTTTCAATATTGATTGTCCTTATGTTCTAGGATCAGTATTACTCTTGACAAATGATGGCAAATTTAAAGAAAAAATTACTACCTTGTTCAATGGCCTGCCAGTTGACTTTATAACTTTATTTTATTTTTGAGGATGGTCACATGAGTAAATGTTAATGGGGATTATGCTGAAAGCTGGAAATATGTTCATATTTTAGTTTATAATACAATTAAGGTTTGTGACTGTTTCTTTATTCGATTACCAAACATTTCTTACTCAAAAATGATCTTTGTGTAAATATGGAAATTTATTGGTGTAACAACCTTAAAGTCCTAGAGAATCATTCATTTAAAATTAAAAATTTTTAGTAACAATTTGACATAAAAAGGTCCTTCTGATAAAGCATAAAGCTTTCATAAACAACATTTATTACTTTTGCAGACATGTTCAATGTTAGAAGATGCCTATAATGAAGGACCTATTCATGTGATCGTGCGTTAAGGATATATTATCTAGTTCGTAAATATACTAAAATATTTGAACAAAAAAAAACGTCACATTGAGTATCCTCGATTATATACACTACATTAACTTATTGAAATCAGCTATTTGAGCCGCTCAATTCATTCTATTATATCTGCAACATTCAATTTACGATTCATAGCAAGGACATTTAACTTTCCTCACTATTACACGGTGTAACACCGCATTACACTTAATAGGAATTCGGTTTGATAATTCATTATCGATTCTCTTCCTATTCCCTAATTTTCCTCTTCTGCTTTACTTTGTCTTTCCACGTTTGAAACGATAGCGGATATACATTCGTACTTGAACAATTTTTTGAAGCGAACTCAAAGCTAATTCACAGTCTTGGAGTTAATGGCCCAGTGGAATGTAATCCCTCGATGTTTTTTCTTTTCGGGGAGAAAGAAACGGAGGCCTTTATATTGAGATTTATCTCAATATTCTCGAATGTAGGAATTACATAACGATTACCAATAAATATATACAGCTAACATAACGCGAGTTTGCCGGTGGAGACTGCTCTAGGACAAGGTCTGTATGCGTGATTTGTGTCTTGCAAACGAAAGGGTATATTCAGTTAACAAATCTTGTTCATATTATGGATAGAAGTAAATCAGAATATTTACTACTTTAATATGAGATATGATGATAGATTATTCAAACAGAAATATCCCTTTAAATATCAGTATTATCAACTTCACCCATTGATTTGGAATCGTCTAATTATACAACATAAACTTTCTACGATAGGCTAAGTATCAACGTATCATCAAAGAACTTTATACCGGAACCAGAACAAGAATTAAAACTAAGGAAGGACTCTCTGAAGAAGTTAATACTGATGTTCGGCAGGGAGACAGTCTTAGCCCAACCCTATTCAACATCATAATGGATCAAATTATCGAGGAAGTCAACAAAGTCAATGCAGGATACAGAATGGGTCACCGCTCCCTAAAGGTATTGCTGTATGCAGACGTGGTATTGCCGTAGCAGAAAATGAAGACGACTTACAACGTCTAATATATAAGATGAGAATTTCTGCCGCAAAATTTGATATGAGCGTCTCAGTCAACAAGACAGAAACAATGGTAATATCAAAAATCCAATTAGGTGCAAATAGGCAGTCGATAGCGGAATAATACAGCAGGTATCAAGATTCAATTCAATTCAATTAGTATATCTAGTGAAAGAAACTTTCACTACGAACACAAGCAATGAAAGCATCAACAGTCAGCAGCTGTCTGAGGTCCTATTGAAAGAGGAAGAAGAAGAAGAAGAAACTTTTCATGCCGCTGCTACACTAACACTCACAATTACACTCAATTCCAATCTAGTACTTCATCTTTGGGATTTCTCAACAACTGTGCTAGGTTTGAATTTAATTTCTAAATCAAATAGTACATTTACAATTTTTGGGTAATCCCAAATATAAAATACTAGATTTGTAGAAAGTGGAAGAGGATCATTTGAAATATGGACGGAGAGAAAAATCGGGTATTACCAAGCTCGCTGTCTGTCATGATATAATGGAATGAATATAAATAATGTAGAAAAGCAATGAAATTCTCTGCCAGAAATAGTTTAATTCGCTGTCATTTTTCCACGGAAAGAGGTTCATTGTAAGGAAAATTTAGTAGATACAGATTTGTTGCGGCTGGGGGAAGGTTACGGAATTGGTGACAAGGAAATTAAAATCCTATTCTATGCTGATGACGCCATGATATGTGCCGAGAATGAAGATCTTCAAAAATTATTATATATCTTCAATCTCACAGGATAACAGTATAATATGACTATACCGACTGAAAAAACGACATGCATGACAATATCAAAACAGCCAATTAGATGTAAATTAGAACTAGAACGTATAATAATACAAATGAAATACAATTCGAATTGACTTAATTAGTTATATAGACGTAGAAGACGATGTAATTGAACAAGTAGCTAGAGCAAATAAGGTCGTGGGATATCTTTAGAACCTAGTATGGCTGATCAAACTACTAAGACAATCAGGTCGATTATGACTTTTATTTGAGGACAAATAAATATTCTCTTGAGGGATCTCGGGCAAAACACTATTAGATCGAGGAATGGAGCGAAAACATCAGACGATTATGTATCGTAGATAACATTAACGAATGGGTATCACAGCGTAAAAAGCAATAAAACCAGCATATAAGTCGAATGATAGACTATAGACTGGTAAAAATTGAAACCAATAAATCTCCAATTGGAATAAGGAGAAGAGGTTAATCAAGAAAGAGTTGGAGTGAGAATTTAGAGACAGGATGAGGAGAAATAACGACGAAGGAACAGTCTCACAAATTAATAATTAGGTTCTGATTTCAAGAACGTTTCTTTCCATATTATCACGCGATCGAACCTTTTTTCTCATTGAGCAAAAATAGCTAAGCCTCAGTTATGTATCCCGGCAGATAAATATATTCTAGGTTTAAAATCGAATGGTTTTCGTTACCTGTTATCTGTAGAATAATGTTAACCAAAGGATAACTACGAATAAAGAAAACGGCTACAAGGGATGCCCAAACTAAGTTAATCCGACTTAACTCTGGGTAGCAAAAGCGATAATAGGGAAATTATATGTTGTGTTAAAATCTGTTAAATCTAGCAGCTCTTATATGTTAGGGATACAGTAATTATTTTGCGTGCTAATAATTTATTGTCTTATATTTTTAAACAACATGGTGAAGGATATAATCAAATACTAGCACAGATTTATTTTTTTCTAACATTTTTTTTTCAATTCCCATTTCAAGTTGAAGTAATCTTCCACTGTGGTATTGGATTTAGCTTACGGAATGAAACCTGTATTACTGCCAGAATTATTTTTTGTCCTTTTGATAAAGGGCTTGATTATCCCAAATTGAAATGGTCATTCCATTAAGTAACCATAACATATCTACATAGATATAAGCTTCATCCAAAAATATATACGATAGGACTTTTTCCATTTCTGTATATTTTGATGAATCGTGAATGGAAAACTCTTAAAAGCCGATAGTTTTCTGTTGTTTTTCCTATTCAAGCCATTTAATTGCATTCTGACAACAATCTGTTTCTACTGTATATCTTTATTTGTACCGTCTCATTCGCTTTCACGCTTTTTTATGCCAATAAACAGATGAAGTGAATCGACAACTATTTCTGTTGGATTTGTTCCTGAATCTACCAGCGAAGAAACAAAAGATTATCTAAAAAGATTACTTCTATTTTCCTTCGGTTCTAGTAGTTTCTACAACAGAACAAACTCCCAAATATTTATTTATATAAATGAATTCTGTTTGGTGTACAATAAGATTCAAAAAGATTCAAGTAGAGAGAACAAGAGTGAGATGGAGGTGTATTCTTGTACAGTTTCTTTTTACTGAACACATTGTTTACACCACCACTACACAAACACTCACAATTACACTGTCTGACGCGTTTCGATAACCAAGTTATCGTCTCCAGAGAATGAATGTAAACTGCAACTATTATAATTGTGAGTGTTTGTGTAGTGGTGGTGTAAACAGTTTATTCAGTATGAATATCGCCAACGGTTCCAGAAATTCTAACTTAACAGTTTCTTTTTACTTATTTTAGCACTTATATCACTAGTGAATAAATTGACCTAAAGGCGTTTATAGTTAAGTGGATCAATGAGCTGTTTATAAACAATTTTATACCACGTGAACAAAAAAAACCGATTCTCTCGTGGCGTCAAATTAAACGTTAATGTTGTTCTCAAATCTCGTCACTGGAATCAATAAAACTACTGCATAATGACGTCTTATTATCTACAATCAAGGTAATTCTTTTGATTTTACAGTGGTGGTCGCAATTTCTAGTTACCCTGGCAGATATTGCAATACATGGATATATGTATTGGTATGAGTATATGGAAAAAAATTAATCTAGAAACTCGTAGAAGAAAAGACTTTGCTCATGGTCGGTCGTAGGGCGGTTAGGCAGGTGACCATAGAAGTGAATAACATTCGTCACAACTCAACTAGAAATAAGGTACCTTAGAGTATGCATAGACCAGAAAACTTTTATGAAAAGACAGATTTTGAGTACCTGTCAAAAAGCTGAGGCATCTGCGATGGCCTTATGCTGTAAAGCGAAAACTCTTTAGTATGGTCACTCACTTAATCATGTTATATACAGCTCCGTATTGGTTAGGTTAGGTCTCATTGGTCTCATGTACTCAGATTCAAAGAGTACAGCAACATGCTTAAAAAATTCAAAGAAAAGAAGTCATTAGAATCTGCAGCGCCTTTCGAACAGTGTCAATGGAAGAACTACTGTAGTACTGGCTGACTTAATATCAATAGACCTACTGGATATGGTGAAGATAATGCTACTAAAATAAACGTATCCGTGGAAAGCTACCAAAGACAATGGTATAGTAGGACAGACAAAGGTAGCTGGACAAGAAGATTAATCCCTAGTATTGAAATTTGGCTCAATAGAAAACACTGATGTATAAATTATCTACCTGACACAGCTACTCACAGGGGATAGATTTTTCATGGTTTATTTTGACCGTTTCAAAATTACATACTCAAATTTGTCCTAATTGATAGTCCCGAAGTGGAAAATACTACAGAACATACCTATTTTGCATGTCTCTAAGATGACAGAAGAAACGTAGTGCAGCCATACAAAAAATCGGGAACGTATTGATACCAGAAAATATTCCTCATAAAATGATTGGTAACGAGGAAGTCTGAAAAACCCTATCTAATATAGTGAGAGAATAATAAATAAAAACCAGAAAGATTTGGTGAATAGACCAAAATAAGTCCAAGCAGTATGATGAAATAATACCTTCTGGTGGTTCCGTTATACTGTCCGTTATGTCTTGAATATCCATTTCATTACCTCTACTTCGACCTCTTGAAACTTAAGCTATGTCAAGGCTTTTTAAAAATAATTACTAAATACAATCTACTTGCCACAAACAAATTCAAACTGTGAAAATTACAAATAGTACGTGATGAAAGTAGATAATAGAATGTAGATTTTGTATAATATAAAATTAATTAATGATATTCTCTCTACAACAGTATACATGAACAACTACCCTTGTTAACTATCAACATATATTGATTAATTTCAGTGGAACGTAACGTTGAATAAACTGGAATAATGATCCATAACAGTAAAACCTACAGTCTTGTTGACCCGTACATAAATAGAAATCAATCAATGACTGTATATGTTGTACATCAATTTTCTGTTAGGTAATATTCTGTCTTATTTAACGAGCTGTATCTAATATGAACTTTATTAGATCTCAAATTATTATATCATAATTCATGAATGCTTCAATTGGGAAAAATATGCATATTTAAAACAATGAAAATTAGTTACCAATACTAGAAGGAATTTACTTATTTACTGGATACAACAAACCACAAAATCTGATGTTTTTTGTTACAATTGGTCATAGAAAACGAAGTGGTAAAGTAAAGAAATACTTGAATCTATTGCTGAGCAAGTCTTCAACTGTTTTTATTTTCGAGAGATAAAAGGAAATAAATAACACAATATTGCAGTAAAATCCATGAAAAAATGAACATAGATCTTCTTCAACCAGTTTTTTACACTGATTTTAAAAATGCAACTCGTTTTTTTCAACCATGTCTGGTTAAGTCACAAATCGATCGTTTTTTTCGTGGGGATTGATTCCCGGCCACTAATATTCGGACACCCGTAACGCACTGCGCTGATAAGAGTGTACAGCGCGTGAAGCAAACATTCACGATTCTCGTGTGAAGTTAGGATTGGCATGTACATGTTTCTCTCGTCTTTCGGCACCTTATTGGTGAGCAGCAAATTCCTTTCAATCACGCATAGACTTTTTTTGCAAGTAGCCGAAAACATATACAATACAGTATACGGTAGAGAATTAATTCGTCACTCTATAGTCACCCCAGTTAATTTCTTGCCCTTCTTCCGATAAATGTGAAAATAGCGTCGACAGAAAATAAGCGATTTGAAACGGAAGTGTTTGAATAGTCCTGATGTGTTTTGTTATCTTTGTTTAGGTTTAGGTCTTTGACAATTTTACAGAAGCTTAACAGAGAAACACCAATGGGTTAGTGGAGAACTAGTATTTTACCTATTCAAATTCAATAGTTAGGGATCAAGACAAATCATGAGCTCCCCATAAAGTGTGTCGTATCTGAGTAGAAGGATTGCGTCTTTGGAAGGAGCGAATGCCCTTTGGGATTTCTATGGTATGACTAGAAACGTAGAATCATGTGAAATAATGCTATTTCTAATGGCCAAGACCATTGTATTAGTTCTAAAAATAAAGAGCATTGGCTACTTAACAATATGACCTGTGCCACAAGGGCCAGATCAAGGATCTACCAAATCTATCTCCACCACATTTTGATCAATGTACCAGCTAAATATGAGACTGAGACCAAATCATCAGAGGATGAATTTCACTACAGAAGACGCAATGAATCACAGCTGCTTATCCAACAGAATCAAATGATTTGCTTCGAAATTTGAACCTATATCGAAAGAGAAATGTAAAGTTGTAGGCTCAAAACTGGAATAAAAAAATCTCTTACATTTCTTTCATGGAAAAATTTTAGAAAACTATCTTTTTTTATGACAAAAATTCAATGCTGTTTTGTTGTGGAATTACTGATCTAATGAAATATTTTGGAATCACGAAGCGAGTGGATAATTCTAATTGACCCTTCTCAAAGAAGTTTGAACGAAGTTCTTCTAGATATTGGCAATAAATACGCCCCTATTCCAGTTGCTCATTCCATTCATATCAAGGAAATATGAAAAAGTAGGACCCCTATTGGGCACCATCAAATATGCAGAGCACCAATTGTTTGTATTTGGCGATTTCAAAATGATATGCCTTCTGCTAGTCAACAACTGGGTTGTACAAAAATGCCGTGCTTCTTATGTGAATGGGACACTAGAGTTCGTGACAAACATTGAAAACAAAAATTGTGGCGTAAACAACGAAATCTTGTATCTGGTATTAAAAACATCCTGCATGATTGATTGATTGACCCTAAGAAGATTTTGCCTACCTCTCATAACAATTTCTCTGCATTATCACAGAAAAATCATGGCGAGAATTTTTTAAGGTCCACAAATTAGGAGTGAAGACGTAAAAAGGTATGAATCGGAAAAAAAAACTAGCTTTGAAAAAGTTGTGCGCGATTTTCTGGGCAACAATAAAGATCCCGAGTACTAAAACCTAGTAGGAACAATGTTATGCCATTATAAAAATCTTGGATGCAACATAAGCGGGAAAGTGCATTTTCTACATTGCCACTTCAACTATTTCCCTGAAAATCTAAGGGATTTCAGTGAAAAGCAGGGTAAACAGTTCCACCTAGACATAAAAGAAATGGAAAAACAATACCAAGGTAGGTGGAATGAAAAAATGATGTCTGACTACTGCTGAAATCTCAAGAGGGAGATGGAGACTCAAAAGATATGCAGGAAACCAAAATAAACGGAAGTCTGAAAGCTAGAATAGAATACTTTATCATATCATATATAATTTCACATACTATAATTTTCCTTTATGATTTTATTCAAAATTAATTAGTTCATTCATTCTCTGTGATAAATTCATATTCATTTATACATCTCTGTACATGTAAACTTATATTGATAACAAAATTTGTATTAGATGATGTATTAGAAAACGTATTTTTCTTCATAAAATATATATCATAGTCGAGTGAGATTATACAGAATTTAGACATGATAAAGAAAAACGGAAATCAGAAGTAAAATCAACATAAAAAGCATTTCAGAAGCAGCTATTTTCATTAAATCATCTGTAAAAAAATTTTATGGGCAGGGTGGTGTAATTAAATGGAATACGTATACCTTATTGCCATTACCATTCAATACGTGTCAGAAAATTTACTTAAAAATTGACCGTAAAACTTAGGTGCTTTTCTATGTCGTTAGAACCCCACACGCATAGTACAGGCTATTTCCTTTATTTCACCCCTGCCCTATTTATGAATATAAAGTAATCATGTCACAATATAACTTATTATGTACATATGCTAGTAACTGACAAGTCTGAAGAGTGGTTTCAGCAGAAGCTCCAATTCAAGAGATTCATCATCATCTCTTTACCAAAATGAATCATATTAAGTACCGAGAAGGCTTGGTTAATACGAGTACATTAGGAAAATCTGCAGAAACACATGATATAATGAAAGAGTGATGTCTTGAGAATATGTCAAAAAAAATTCAAATGAACGTAAGACTGTATAAATCTGTCTTATAGATCTCTACTTTTGACAGCTCCTGTGAGGAGATTTGAGCCTAGACTAAACAATTTAACCAGAAATTATGCTTGAAATCTGGTTTCAATGAATAAGATACCAAAGATTTCATCCAGTTAACAAATTTGCTTTAACAACCGATCATAATTAGCACTTTGTTTATATCGCAAGAAACGTAGAAAAGTGAAATGGTCATCTGCATATCTGAGAATTTTTAAGCTTTTCACCAAATCTTACCAATTGATCACAGTTTCGGGAAATTGCTGGCCTCCGTGAAAAGTTCGAATGTAAAGTGAAACTCTAATAAATGCGAGAGTAAAGGCAACCGTGACTACAAAAGTTTATGTTTGGATCGTCACATTCACAGAAAAATAGTGAAAATTATATTTCGTTTAATAGAAATTCAATATACAGTCAGCAAAATAGCTGAAGCGAGTGATACATCATATACTTACTGAGAAGATGGTTTGCACTATGAGTTCCACTAATGCCATTTGCACACCAGCAAACAAGAAAATAGCTTTGCAGTTGACTATTAACGCACTAGATAAAATATAGAAGTTCCCTACACATGTTGGGATGGATGATTTAGCGATCCATCACTATAATTCACCAATGCCAAAAAAGTACGGGATGCAGCCCCGCCTGATCAAAATGCAGTTAATGAGTGGAAGCATCGCGGTTCATCATCATCAAAACAATGCAAAATGCAGGAAGAAGTAATTTGAGTAGATTACCTTCTGAAGATAGCCACAATTAGAAGCGCTTAAAATACCAATTTGAGCAACTACCAAACCCATTGTTGGCCCTCGGAGTTTACCGGTTGTTTTTAAATCTTAAAGAACACAAGAACATTTCGGATCTTCGGATTATGGAGACAATATTGCAAAGTAATTATCTATTGCAAATCTCTCATTGTAAGTAGTTCAAAGGTAGAGCACATACACCAGCCTTCGTATACAAGAATAACATTAAGCAGGGATATGTAAGTAATCAGAAGTTTGTTTGGTCTACTAAAAACATCCTAATTTGATAACTATAGTGATAAAATTCTAGAAGCTAATTATATTTGGAACTTCTTCGTGAACCAATTGTAGAATTTTATGTTGTGCAATTTTCTCTAATGCCTAATTCGAGATCAGATATTTTTGAGTGGTGATTTCAAAAGATCTTTTTCAAGAATTGTCATAATCAATAGTAAGGGTACTGATTCTGATGGATGTATTGTCTATGGGATTTTCTATGTCATAAAATTTATTTATCAATACACTATTTCATTCAATTTTGAGTCAGCTCAAAGTATTTATTGTATTTTATTGCCTACCGCAGCAGGCCATTACGAAAAACTGTAAGTATAATAAAACTGAAATTCAGTTTTATTAGGATCATATATTTTCCTTTAGCGAGACGACAACAATACCGCTGTTTGATTCATATACGATATTTTTGTTTAGAGACACCTCTATGAAATAGCATGGTGTTAAATGAGTTTTAAACTAGAGAATTCGGGGTTAATTTCTTTTATTTATTGTCGGTAATATGAGTAATAACTTGTAATAAATTACACTTTTATTTTGATAAAATTTAAACTGTTATTATTACTATGAATGATAATAGAATGGAAAATGATTTTATTGGAAATGAAAGAAAATGTAACTTATACCTCATGCAAGATCTATTGGACAACTTTTTTTCAGTCTCTTTGCATTTCTTGACGTTAACAACTCCTCTAGTAGTGAATTTGGGTGGGTTTCTATAGTTTTGTTGTGTATGAAGATCCTCTCTTGGATAACTTCTTGAACAGTGGGCACTCCCAGTTCCACGTGAATTGTGTGATTTGTTACATCCTATGAAGCATCTACTAGTTGACGGAGTATTATAGGTTGGGATCTCTGAGTAATATTTATATTAGATTTGTAAGGGCAGCCTCACAGCTCTATTTCATATGTCCATATAGGCTTGATTACCAATTTGTACCTAAGGACTTTGTTTTTAACTAAGACTTTGTATTTTCTCCCTATCAACCAATGTAGTTCTCTTGATTTTGAATCAAGTTGTTTACTTTTTTTGGGATTTGTTGTTTTCAGTTAAGTTTTTTTGTCTATGCTGTTGCTGTTGCTGCTGTTTGTGGTTCTTGATCAGTAGAGAGGATGACTCTGTTGTCAGCTAAGGTTGATGTTGTTGTATACTGTGTCTCTGGTATATCTGATGTATACAGGATGTAAAATAGTAGGCCTGGTACGCTACCCGGTGGTATCCCTGCTTCTATAGTAAAATTTTCGAACTTTTTCTCATTAACTTTTATTTGGAAGGAAGGAAGGAAGCCTGTCCTATATCAAGGAAAATAGCAGAGCAGTATTATTTGTTTTCCCGGGCTTAATTTATTTTCTGCATTAGTCGGTGGACTTGTTGCACTGTCGATTGTTTTTGTCGGAATCCAAATCGATGATAGGGGACCCATTCCTGTGGAGGAAAGTCTAGTTATTCTACCTGTATGTAGGAGTAATTTTTCAAGGA
Source organism: Diorhabda sublineata (assembly GCF_026230105.1). NCBI lineage: Eukaryota > Metazoa > Arthropoda > Insecta > Coleoptera > Chrysomelidae > Diorhabda > Diorhabda sublineata. The sequence goes on from NC_079475.1 coordinate 20,333,967, forward strand.
GTTTGGTTGAGTCTTTGCCTGGTTCTCCAATCAATATGATATGTGCAACTTTACATGATTTTGGCCAGTATCCGAGTCTTAGAGTTCCGTAATAAATGTGGCAATTCTTTCAGAATTTTGGCGGTTATAATATCGAAGCCTGGTGTTTTTTTCGGGTTTAGTAATTTTATTTCATTGCGCACTTCGGTTGGAATCAATACTTGTGTTTATTGCATTTGCTAGGTTTGCTAAACTTCTTTGTCTATTTCGTGACTTAGTGTCTGGAAGACTGTAGTGAGATGATTTGCAAATAAATCTGCTTTTTTGTCGCTTCTTTGTTCGTGTTCGTTTTTTTCGTACAGGTGGGGATGTTATCTTTTTTTTTAAATTTTTTATTGGCTTTCAAATGGAATTATCTGTTCTTGTTAATTTAGACACCTATTTCTCAAATTGTGCATCGCTTACTTGTTTAACTTTTTTCTCTAATTTATGATGTCGATTGAATGTGGCTACTTTGCCAACTTGTCCGAGCCTGTCTCTTTTCTGCTATTAGTCTCTTTATTTCGAGTGGGACATCTTTGCTTCCTTTGTTTCATGTTTTGTGCAGCAGTTTGGCCTGCTAGCTGAAGTTGTTAGTTAAATAGTTCTGTGGCTCTTTCGATATCTTCTGGTTCCTCAAGCCTGATCTTCAAATTATAATACTTAATACTAATGTTGTTTATGATCCATACTTTATGACAAATCAGATCAGACTAAAACTTCCACTTTTTGTTTTAACAAATTAGTATTATCAGTATTTATTTGCTGCATTGAAAAATTCATTCACCGTATGTTGTCACAGTCAATTTGATCTCTATTCAGAGATTCTACACAACGTTTTAATAAGATATTATTAGTCAAATATACAGATAAAGGTATAGAAAAAATTACCAGGAATAAAGTGTAGAGTAAAAAAGAGAAATTTTAATTCTACCATCAAAGTGATGTAAATCGGTGACTTCTGAATATGTTTCTTTTAGAATCGGCTTTAAAAGGAGTAGAGAAAAATTAACGAATTGAATGGATTGAATCATTATAGATATTCGGAAATAATATTATCAATATGAATAAAAATCATATCATAAATGGAGTATCTTTTTATATAAACTAGTCGCATCTACTACTGGAGTAATTAGCGACTCTCACTATGTAAATATTCTAGTTGTTATTGAAGTTGTTTGTTTTTTCATATTTTGGGCCAGCGGTCATTGATTGTTTGATTATTAGCTGTGTCTTCCAAAATTCAATCTTTCGGAACTTGGAACTATTAGTAAGCTGAGTATGGCTGCATACTAACCTAATTAGTTGAAGTGATCTTTAGTACTAAACTAGTATTCTCACTATTATGATGAAAGTGGTGGTTTTATATTTTTATACACTAGCGTCTGCACTTCACAGCAAGACCACATCAAACAAGAAGGGTTCGGCATGCACTGGGTGGACGACATATCAAAAAACTGAACTCTTTTATTATTCATTCACATCATGAATAATATCAACAAATTCTATGAAAATTGGAATTTGAAGCGGTAATTTATCAGCATTAAATTGATATATCGAAATATAGCAGGATAAAGAGCACAGCGTACAGAGTTAGAGTAGTTAATATTTAGAAGATATTAAGAACAAAATAATCATACGAGGATTGCTCTTCAAGTTTTGAGATCTGGACACACTGATGTGAATATATCATATGAGTGCTATTTGAGTTATTCATTAAAATAGAATTAAATCGCGACAATTTCCCGCGATTGTCTATGAATTTCTAATTATACTAAACCACACATCGATACAAATAAAAACGTTTTTGAACAATCAAAACAATGAATTGATGGGTTATCCGAAGAACAATTCTTCTTTGGCACCCGATGATTTCTTCTTATTCCCGCAGATCAAAAATAAAATGCGAGGTCTTTTTCTACACCTGAAGAAGCGGTTGATTCGTTCAAATAACATGTTTTGTAGGTACCTTAATGGAAATGTGATAAATACTTCGAAAATTGATTCAAACGCATGCAAAAGAATATTGAAGAATATTTTGATTCACAACAAAGCCACACCCAATTATGAATATTTGATTGTACTTGTAGATTTCAAAATTTAAGAAGCAACCATCGTATAACTTCTTACGATACTTGCCTTCCTTGTTCTATTTCCATTTATATAACACCAGTTGTAACAGTAGATTCAAATAGTATTAAAATTTTCTGTTAGAAACAAAGTTTTAATAAAATATATTGTATATTAATAAATGAAAGTCGTGTTAACCCTCCACAGATTACAAATTAACGGAATTATAATCTACTTCAAACTATCAATGGCCTCATTATCAATAACAACATGTTATGGGAATGTGGAGGAGGTCATATCGACTTTATCAGAGTTCATCAATTTTATCGCTCAATAAATTTTGTCGAAATATCATAGTATATTGATATAATACATAATAGGGAACAAAATCGTTCTACTGACTTTTATTTCGTTTTTTCAAAACACTTTGTCTTCAATAGAACAAAAGCGGTTCAAGAATTTTAACGTTGTGTGATTTTATTCAGCATAAGTACGTTCTATATACCAAAATTTTATATTTTAATTGTGTCAAGTCAATCTAAAACATCTGTTTGGATCACCTTGTATGTTAGATCATTTCGAGATGTTGTTGAAGAATAGTGGCAGATGCCGTTAAAATTTGAGTTTTAATAACACCAAAGTAATAAAAAATGATAATAAAATTTGACTTTACTGATGACTGTTCTTAATTTTATGTCATGTGGTTGGACGCTTCCTTAATATTTCATTTCGAAACTGTACTTATACATAATTACAAAAATAGATTGGGTGAAAACTCGACTGAGGTGTTCAGCCATCTATTTCTGTTTTTTTATTAACTTTTTTCACGGCATCGCATTATTATAATTATAAAGTAATAAAAGTAACGTCAATAAACCTCAAGCGAACTTGCACCGGTTAATTAACATGATCGTAGAATATGTGAGTGAAACTGGGGATTTAATATTGTAGTTTCTTATAAATTTGATGAACGTTCAGTTGTTGCATCAAAAGAAATCGATTCGTCACAATTCACGACAGATTTCAAGAACTAAAAATATCCAGAATAAAGTTTACGTTTTGTTTTTGTTGAACTTAGATTCTTAGTTTGTATATACTTTTTATGTATTTATATTTTTTTCATTTTTCTTAGGATCCCTCCATTTGTTAATTTTTTAGTCCATGGTACTCCCAGCATTCGATTATAGATCCACATTTCAAATGCTTCCAGTTTATCGATTTCTGATTTTTTAAGCATCCGTGTTTCCATACCATAAAGCAAAACCGACCACACGTAACATCTAGTGAATGGCACTCCGGTATCTTTGTTTGTGAGGGTATTTTTTAATTTGAAAAAATAAATGCATACCAACTCAATTCTTACTCTGACCTCTTTCTCATCCTCCCAGTCCTCGTCCAACCAACTTCCCAGGTTCCTGTAGCGAATTACCTGCTCTAATGCAACACCATTCACCAAGAGTTATGCTTTCGTGTACGGCACTTTACGTCATAAACTTTGTCTTGTTGCTGTTTATCTGTAATCTGTTGTTTTTACCAACACAGTTTCGTCAATCGATCATATGCTGTAAATCTTCAATTGGGTCTGCTATCAGAACTGATTCGTCTGTGTATACAATATTGTTTACTCTCACTTCTCTATCTCCAATTCCAAGTACTTCACTAAAGATGGCCTCAGAGTAGAGGTTAAATAATAATGGATATAGACTGCATCCTTATCTGACGCCCATGTTAATTGCTATGTCATCTGTTGTTAATTCATCTGTTTTCAAGTGAGCGGTTTGGTGCCATTACAAATTATAGATACATCTTATATTATCTTCATCTTCATCCGTTATTCTTAATACTTTGATTAATTTGTGATGTCGAACCTTGACAAAAACCTTTTCGCAACAAAGCAGACAAAGTCATCCTTCTAAACGTCTTGGCAGCTTTGGACCAGCACACGAATATTGAATTACTGTGTAATTACTCATAGATCCAGTTACATATTTTCAATTTTTAAGAACTACGTTTCACTTGGCTTTATTTTTGTGAAAGTTTTATTTGTTTTATCATTTCATTCAATATTCCTCGCATTATACTCCCTCCCATCATTCTTGCTTCTACATTATTTTCCTCGCCATCGTCCTTGGTACCTACATATTTTTAAACTTTAAGCTACCAAGAGTAAGAATGAATTATGTGACAATTTTTTGTGGTGGAATTTTCGCTACCATTTTTTTGGAATTTTTACGAAACTTATGGGTTTTTTGAAAAGGGATTTGGTGAGGACATCTACATAGACGTAGATGAGGATTGAAGATGTACTTTTGGTTTTTTCTGCTTTGTTGATTGTATCGAGGAACGTTTTAATGTAAGTATCTAGACGAGTGTCGTAATTGAATATTATCAGTTGAAACTAGAAAAAAATAAAATATAATTTCTTTTTTTTTTTCTCTATTTAAGTAACTTCTTTCAATTTTCCTATCTGTTTTTTGTAATTACCAAATCAAGAGAACGAGAATTATTTTCATATTTGATTATTCACGTAAAAAATGTTAACACAGCATAATCGTTCAATGAGGAATATTCCTTGATAAAAGAACCTTGAAATTACTCTTTTGTAAAAAGGCCAACTATTTATAAGTCTCTTGTTCTGTATACTCCACATATCGATTTGTTTTTAATGAAGAGGTTAGGAAATATATTCATCTTTTTTAAAATGTTATTTGAGAATAATTTCTAACAATTATTGAGAACATCAATCAATTTTTAGCGAAAAAGTTGATAGCTGGAGTTCTTAGAGTTGTGTACAGTTGAAACTGAAGCCCAACAAAATACAAGTTTCCAATAACTTCAACAAGAGAGAAGCAAAATCGAACGTTCGTTACAATATGAGATTCATTCGGAAGCTGAGTTAATAACGTCTGACAAGATAACGTTCCATTTAAACGAAGAAAAGAGTAAATAGACACCACTGTCGAATTCGACAGATGAAAACCCTAGAGAAATTTATAAAGATAAGAAGTACTTTTCAAACTCAACGAGGGGTGCGAGAAGATTCTCATGAAAAAAACTAATTTAATGTACATTTTTGTTATTTGCAATCAAAGTAGGAGTTTATGCTTATAAATTACCACAACCTTTCTATAAATTTCCGATGAATTTTTAATAAATATAACTATAGTTGAATAAAAAAAAGACAAAAATGTGAAATTGAATTTTGCAATAACAAGCTACAAACTACCTACAAGAATTTCATAATTACGAATTAAAACACCAAACCTTTTGCAAAATTTATTTTATATCAGTTTAATCTACAGAGGACAAAAAGTTTGATTTACCAAAACATAGAAAATATCAAAAATATTGCATAAAACATCTATACAAAAAAATGAACGGTGCTTAAACTAATATCAGCCAATGAATTTCTAATAGCGTGTGTTCCCGCCCCTCGCTCTAATTACAGCTTCCATTCGACTTGGAAGGCTTCTAGTGCTCTTATTGGTGCCGGATGTTGCTGAATTGTCATTCTAGATGGTCCCAGACATGCTCTATTGGGTTAAGGTCCGGGCTATGAGCAGGCCAATTCAGGGTGGATATCTCGACCTCTTCTAAATACTGCCGAACCACTGTAGCAGCGTGTGGACGAGTATTATCGTGCATTAGCACAGAGTTGTCACCGATATGAAGCGTATAGGGCATTACATGGGGTTCTAGGATATGGATTGTGTACCTGTTAGTATTTAGTCTTCCATCATTCACTGGTACTAACTCCGCGCGACCCTCAAAATTCCTCCCCAAACCATGATAGTACCACAATCAAAGCTTTCAAATTAACAAAAATTAACCACGCCGCCTATATACTGGTACACGCCTATCTGATAAATACAGACAAAATCTTGATTCATCCGTGAATAAAATATTGGACCAATATTCAAATTTGCGTGTTCTCGAGCAAATTCCAATCTTGTTACTCGATGTTCTCTGGTAAGACGTGGACCTCTAGCTGGCACCCTGGCTCGCATACCTGCTTCTCTCAGCCCATTTGTAGGCTTATTCGAACACAACAAGCAGCCAACAGATCTGTTTGCAGACTTCGAGCGGTGGTATGCTTAATTCTTAACGCCGTAAACCTCAAATAACGATCATCTACTACCGAACTTAACCTTCCGCGACCTTGTCCGGGTCTTCTGGCTAGCTGTTCTGTTTGTTGGCATATATTTATTGAAATAATTTGATAGTTGTTGAG